>NC_073249.2:34091666-34740833 GCF_029289425.2 Pan paniscus | reverse complement strand
AAAAGTATTTAACTGCCTTTTTCAAACCACATGCTTCCTATGGAAAGAATATAAATGGGAAAATAATTTCCATTCCCTTTTCTTCTTGCATCAGAAGGAGATCCCTGGAAGTCAGTTGCTCAGGGAGTGTCTGTCACGTAGTTACTTCCCAGCAACTGTGCTGGACACAGATCCTTGTGTCCATTATGCAAGAGGCCCTTCTCCTTTCTCTTTGAAAGATCTTCCTACTTGAATCTTCCACTCTTGCCTTTAACTTTGGTTAGGTGAAGCTTTCCTATACTTCATTTTTCTTGCACTTTTTTCTCTTTTTTGACCGTGTATCTTTTTTCACTACTATATAAATTTCCATTTTTTTTTTTTTAATCTTGCTCTGTCCCCCAGGCTGGAGTGCAGTGGCACTATCACGGCTCACTGCAGCCTCAAACTCCTGGGCTCAAGCGGTCCTCTTGCCTCAGCCTCCTGAGTAGCTGGGACTATAGATGTGAGCCACTAAGCCTGACCGAATTTCAAAAAATCTTCACTCACCAGTTACCTTACTCTCTTATCTACTTAAAGTCTCAAATTTTCTGAGATATCTCTTTCCTTTAAAAGGCAGGATGTTTGAGAGGGGATTTATTCTTTCCGGACTTTATTGTTAGATAGCTGCCCTTCTGCTCTAGTCCAAATTCAATATGGAAACAGCCAGCCATAAAGGGAGAATGATTAAAATACCCTGAACAGGTCCTCGGTCATTTTAAAATTTTCCACCCTGTGGAGGTAGTATTACTCATTTGGGTTACACTTGTTTTAAACAACAGGAATGGCTAGTTAGGACCACAGAGGCAGGTTTTTCACTTAGGAATTCACTGGATGTGTACCATGTGGTCAAGCATGTTGTGGGCTCTAGGGATACATAGGTAAATAGGGCATAGTCTTTGCCATCAGAGGTGCCAAGGGACGTCTGATGACTGGTTAGAGGTTGTACCTGGTATCCTCCTAAGTTCTCTGTCAGATGGGGCCTGTTCTCAAGGAAGAGGAAATACTACAATTATATATAACTCCTAGAGAAGAAGAACTTAATTTAAAACTTAGTGACATAGTGCTTTATTTTTCATGTTGTGGAAATGTGAATGTGATTGAACCTCTAACAGAGATGTTTGTGTTGCAGGTCAAAGTTGCTCAGCAGAGCCCAGTAGATTCAGGCACCATCCTCCGAGAACCCACCACGAAATCCGTCCCAGTCAATAATCTTCCTGAGAGAAGTCCGACTGACAGCCCCAGAGAGGGCCTGAGGGTCAAGCGAGGCCGACTTGTCCCCAGCCCCAAAGCTGGACTGGAGTCCAAGGGCAGTGAGAACTGTAAGGTCCAGTGAAGGCACTTTGTGTGTCAGTACCCCTGGGAGGTGCCAGTCATTGAATAGATAAGGCTGTGCCTACAGGACTTCTCTTTAGTCAGGGCATGCTTTATTAGTGAGGAGAAAACAATTCCTTAGAAGTCTTAAATATATTGTACTCTTTAGATCTCCCATGTGTAGGTATTGAAAAAGTTTGGAAGCACTGATCACCTGTTAGCATTGACATTCCTCTACTGTAATGTAAATAGTATAAAGCTATGTATATAAAGCTTTTTGGTAATATGTTACAATTAAAATGACAAGCACTGTATAACAATCTCTGTTTGTATGTGGATTTTACACTAAAAAAATGCAAAACACATTTTATTCTTCTAATTAACAGCTCCTAGGAAAATGTAGACTTTTGCTTTATGATATTCTATCTGTAGTATTAGGCATGGAATAGTTTTGTATCGGGAATTTCTCAGAGCTGAGTAAAATGAAGGAAAAGCATGTTATGTGTTTTTAAGGAAAATGTGCACACATATACATGTAGGAGTGTTTATCTTTCTCTTGCAATCTGTTTTAGACATCTTTGCTTATGTAACCTGTACATATGTGTGTGTGGGTATGTGTTTATTTCCAATTAGGGCTGCAGGCTTCCTAGAGGTGTGCTATACCATGTGTCTGTCATTGTGCTTTTTTCTGTTTTTAGACCAATTTTTTACAGTTCTTTGGTAAGCATTGTCGTATCTGGTGATGTATTAACATGTAGCCTTTGTTTTCTAATAAAATAGTTGCCTTCGTTTTCTGTAAGAATGATTCCTAAGTGTAAAGGTATTCGAATATTGGTACTATTTCTTGCTAATTACAACAGCCTCTTATACAAGTAAAAATGTTTGAACAGATGATACAGATCTTTAAACAAATGATCTTAGCATATTTAGCTGTATTAAAAGACACAATTTGGAATATCGGTCATAAGGAGTATATGGGAATATAAGACGTCCAGCCCTGTGCCTCCTACATTCTGTGTCCCCATTAAACCACATCATCAAGGATACAAGTATGTGGTATTTCCCAGCTCACTTGATGATAATATAGTTTTGAAAGCATGCAGGCATTATAAGCCATGTCAGATCCAAAAACATTTGAACAAGTTCTTACATCCTTGAATCAGGGTAAAAAAGTTTCCCAGGGCATGCGCTAGTAAAAGATCATTTGTTCTTGGCTTTCAGTCCAAATTGATGCACAAATTCCGATAAGCACCGTCATTTATATTTAAAAGTTGTCCTTTGCAAGGTGGCCTCTGTTGTTGGATAATGCTTCAATAATATTAAGCTACTTAGTATTCATCAGCTGAAAGTGATATCCTGACTTTCCTCTTGTTTCTTCAGTTGCTTGGGGTTGAGGTCTGGTGCAATATCCTTACCATAAATCATCCCAGGGCCGCCATGTGCTCAAGGGCATGACCCCGAGCAGACATTGTTGGGATCAGGCCATCAGCTTTATTGGCTGTCTCCAGTGATTGGAAGATTCCACTCTGTAGGCTTTGCTGGGTAGCGTCGTGGGTCCTTGAAAGCATCTCTTCGTATTTTCCTAGGTATGCCATAGCTGCTGCTCTTATTACTTGGATACTTGTTTTTTTGTTCTTTGTTTTTTTTTATTTGAGAGGGAGTCTTGCTCTGTCGTCCAGGCTGGAGTGCAGTGGCATGATCTCGGCTCACTGCAACCTCTGCTTCCTAGCTTCAAGCCATTCTCCTGCCTCAGCCTTCCAGGTGGCTGGGACTACAGGCATGTGCCACCACGCCTGGCAGGTTTTTTTGTATTTTTGGTAGAGATGGGGTTTCAGCATGCTGGCCAGGCTGGTCTTGATCATCTTTATAATTGTAGAGAATTGTTCAAAATCTTGTAAGTGGACAGCCAGGACATTCTTTTCCTCAAGCTGACAATACTTGTTCTGCTATGAGCTGAGCTGCATATGGGATGAAAGTAAACATGCTACCGTTCCAACTTTCAAGTACCTTATAAGCCAGTTGAGTCATGAGTAAGATCCCCGCTGACAAATCATATGGGAAAATGAATCAAGTTCAGAGATCTGGGAATCAGATTCTCATCTGTACAATGAGGAGCTTGGTTGAGATGATTCTTTTACCGTAAATATTGGATAAGAGCTGAAATGGACCTTTGTGTTATTGGGAGTTGCTGGCAGTCTAAGGGGACTGCATCTTCAGTAAGAAAGAAATAAGAACCAAAATTTAAATGTAGCCTGATTTCTATTTCTTGAGACACTCCTCCCCTCACCCTCTCACTTGCCTTCTTTGAGATTTGTGATTTTTCTCATTTGATTCCAGTTTATTTATGTTGTTGGAACTACTAAATTTTCACAGATTTGTTTGCACCTGGGAAGAAGTCAGGGCACTTCTTCCTGGGGGCCCCTAACTCAAGGAGGGGAGACCTCTTCCACTTTCCAACTGGTTTGAGTCTGCAAAAGTTTCTAAATTCTCTTAGCATGGCTCAACACCAATTGTTATTTTAGAATTTCCAAGTTCTTCCAAAATCCTTCAGGCTATGGGCAGTATGTCGTGAAAGAAATTTAAATAGTAAATAAACTGATGAGTTCTTGTAAGCCATAGTTTTATTGCACCACAGTCGGAAGTTGCACTGATCATTAGCATGTTTTTCATATTTCTCTTCTATAGTTAAGGAGGGGGATACAATTATTTTTGAAGAGAACAGTAAGTACCTAAAATTAACTACCACTTGGTAGTTGAGAGTTCTGTGCTCTCCCGCTTCTGTTCATGTGAGCTGACTTCTCTTTGAAGGGAAAGGGGTTGTATGCTAATTCACTGACTGAGGAGAGAATAGAGCCTTGAGTGCTTCAGAAGAGCCTGGCTATTCTCATTTGAAAAGTCTGAGGACCTGAAGCTGCCATCCTACCTGCAAGCCCAGCTATGTATCTAATGCTACTACTCACTTTAGCTTTGGCTCAGCTACTTAAAATACTGGATGGAAAGTCTTACATTTTACAAGGTATTTTCATGTGTGCTGAAACTTCCACCTTTGTGAGGTAAGAGACAGAGGTCAAACTTCTCACTCATAGGCCTGGGGAGATCTTGCTTAATGATAATTGTGTGTCTCCCCACAGCCTTGCAAAATGAAGATTATCCTTATCAAACAGAAGATAAAATAGGCTCAGCGTATTTGGCCCAGAAGTAGCAGAGTTGAGTTTCGACCTCAGCTTTGCAAATACAAAGCCCATTCTCTCTCTTGTTTGTCCTGTAGCTTCTCTGGAAGCAGTCTTTTCCAGAATAATTCTGATAGTATAGATTTTCAGATGATATTAAGTAGCTTTTCCACTTTCTGTGTGCAATGGCAATGAAGATATCTAGGCTGTCTGCATCTGATTTGGGTTACCTTATATTTAATTTCAAAAATGTAAAATGGGACTAGCTATA
The DNA here is from genome assembly GCF_029289425.2 of Pan paniscus. Classification (NCBI taxonomy): domain Eukaryota; kingdom Metazoa; phylum Chordata; class Mammalia; order Primates; family Hominidae; genus Pan; species Pan paniscus. The sequence goes on along the minus strand of NC_073249.2, from coordinate 34,736,063 downwards.
CATTTTAACTCCTAAAAGTTGTCTACCAACTAAAAGTTGTCTACTAACTGAATGCATACGCATTATTTATGTAGAGGTAAATCCTTTCAAAGAGTCTTTTTTGCAGTTCAACAAAGAAACCTTATTAAAAAGTGGGCATGAACAGACACTTCTCAAAAGAAGACATACAAGTGACCAACAAACATGAAAAATTGCTCAACATCACTAATCATCAGAGAAATACAAATCAAAACCACAATAAGACACCATCTCACACCAGTCAGAATGGGTATTATTAAAACATCAGAAATTAACATGCTGGCAAGGTTGTGGTGAAAAGGGAACGCCTATACAGTGATGGTGGGAATACAAATTAATTCAGCCACTCAGGAAAGCAGTTTGGAGCTTTCTCAAAGAACTTATACAATAGAACTACCATTCTACCCAGCAATCCCATTACTGGGTATTTACCCACAGGCAAATAAATCATTCTGCCAAAAAGACACATGCACTCCTATGTTCATCACAGCACTATTCACAATAGCAAAGATACGGAATCAACCTAGGTGCCCATCAATAGTGGACTGGATAAAGAAAATGTGCTACATATACCCCATGGAACACTATGATGCCATAAATAAAAATTAAATCATGTACTTTGCAGCAACATGGATACAACTGGAGGCCATTATCCTAAGCAAATTAACTCAGGAAACCAAATACCACAGGTTCTCACTTATAAGTTGGAGCTAAATATTGGGTACATGTGGACATAAAGATGGGAACAATAGACACTGAGGACTACTAGATGGGGGAAGGAGGAAGGGGGGACCAAGAGTTGAAAAACTATTGGGTACTATGTTCACTACTTTGATGATGGGATAGATCATATCCCAAACCTCAGCATTATGAGATATACCCATGTAACAAACCTGCGCATGTACTGCCTGTATCTAAAAAGTGGAAGTTATGTATTAAAAAAAGTTTGGTTTGGAAAACCAAATACAAAATATTTCAAATACAAATGTTTAGTATAATGTGGACATTAAAAGTGAAAGGTGTCAGAATGCCTTGGGGTCCCATTTGACCTTGGACAAATTACTTAATTCTCTGTGCCTCAGTTTCTTTTCTTTTTTTTCTTTTTGAGACAGAGTCTTGCTCTGTCGCCCAGGCTGGAGTGCAGTAGTGTAATCTTGGCTCACTGCAACCTCCACCTCCTGTGTTCAAGCAATTCTCCTGCCTCAGCCTCCTGAGTAACTGGGATTACAGGCACCCGCCACCACGCCAGGCTAATTTTTGTATTTTTAGAAGAGACGGGGTTTCACCATGTTGGCCAGGCTGGTCTTGAAGTGCTGGCCTCTGCTGATCCCCCTGCCTTGGCCTACCAAACTGCTGGGATTACAGGCATGAGCCACCATGCCTGGCCTCAGTTTCTTTATTGTTAAAATTGGATATAAATAATAATACCTCTTGGAGTTGTCATGATGATTAGTTAATTTGTTAATACTTTACACTTATGATTTTACACTCAATAGAATGTTGGTTATTCTGTATAATTACACATAATTTCTTTCAGGTCAAGTTCTGATCTGAAATCTTCACTAATGTCAATACCATAATGCTTATCTTGCAAATGAGTTTAATCACTACAGATTTGCACATATCATTCGATTATTGATCTTGCAAATGAATCATTTACAGGTTTTTAGTTTTTGTTTGCTTGGGTCATTAAAAATATCTAAAGAAAACAATCACTACAATTTTATTTACAAATGGGTTGTGCTCCTGAAGTACAAATATAAATTAGTTGTTTGGAACTCAGAATACATTTCCTTGTAGAAACAACATTGTAAGTTGTGCATAAGTGTAAGCCCAGGAAGCCAAGTTAGCTCTTACTATGTTAAAATGACAATTAAGTTTATTTCAACCATATGGAACCTACATTGATAACATTGTTTCTTTGGAAAAGTGTATTTTAAGGATGAAGTTGCCATAAACTCAATTTTTTACTCCTCAACTGTCTTCCCAGTGTATCCCACTCTTCCCTTTCTATTTTGTGATATTGGACAGCAATGATTTAGCAGTCTCAGGATGGAGAAATCGAGATGTAGAGTCCTGTCCACCACATTTCTAGAACAGCAGCTGCTCCCAGGCTGAAAGGGAAAGTGATAGTTTTTATGCTGCAGGCAATGCCAGTTTTATGTAATGTTGGTGTATTTGTGTGTGTAAATTTAAGTGGTTTGTTAAACTACTTAACATTTTTGATGTTTTAGAAAATTACAAGGAAATACATATCCCCAAGCTTCGTACACTTTTGTTGACTTGCAAGTCGACTTCCAGCCCCCAAAATTTCCACCAGCCTCCATCCCCTCAATTCAAAGATGGTGGCAGATGAATAAAATTACTATACTTTGTTATTCCTCCCTTTCTAGGATGCCTTGAGGATGACCTGAGAATAATGTATAAAAATACCCCATTTGCCAAACCAAATGCTTGAAGTTTCAAATGCTTTATCTCATTTGATATTTAATAATGCTGTCAAGTGGGTCCTGATTTAAGAAGGGACCCAATGAAGTTGTTAAGTTTGTGTCAAAACAAAACTGAGGAGGGTTCTAGTCTTGGACCGCAGCACAAAGTTCTTCATATATGACCGTACAACTTCCCAGTAGAGAGTAAGGGGATTTGGTCTAGGAAGAAAACTACCAGCCTGGTAGGTTCTTTTCAGAACCCAATTCTGAGCTCAATAGGGGAAGTTTCCTTCTATTAGGGCTTAGGTCAACTCCATGCCAAAGGAAAATTTGCTTCATTTAACCTTTTGATTTGGCATCCAGGTTCCTAGCAAAAATTACACTGTTGTAATAATAAGAAATTTCACTTCTCCTACTTTTGTTTTCTCCAACACTGCTTTTGCAAGAGTGTGGAAAAATGAGCAGCTTTCTATAGTTACAGACTTTCTAGAGAAACATTGGGATATTTCTGAGTTTTAAATGTGAATAGATCCTCTTGGTGTTGAAATCACAGCTGTGTTATCTAACAGAGCATTTGCTGGCCGGGTGCCCACTCCCTCCTGCTAGACCCTGACTCCTTGGGCAGTTCACATGAGGGTGTTATTTGTCCTGGATACCAGCTGTTTGTTGTTTTAACGGTCATCTTCTTGGATTTAGACCAGCAGAGGGTCATGAGGGTGCCCTGTGTTCACCCACAATGCTTTGTTCCCTTTGTGCTATTTATGCACAGCCTACATTGTATGCCTACACAGAGGCATGGTCACTTTCCTTGGAAGCATAAACAGGTGGGGAAGGAAAGAAGTGCCAATGCTCTGGTTTGTAAACAGGTGTACTGAGTGTGGAGATGATTTTCCTTCCAAAAAAGCCAAGACTTGACCATATCCATGAGCTACATCTTGGCTCTGCCCAGCTAGCTTTTTCAGAGGTTGGACATTCAACCTATGAGACCATCAGAGACTCGATCCATGTAGAAACAGCAGATGTTCATGGACTTGCATATAGCCTATTTAAATGGCAGGACAAATAAATGGAGGATACCCATCATTCCTAGAATTTAAAACAAGTTCTTGTTGAACAAGTTCTTATTGAAATTTACTGCAAATTCTGCCTACCAATCTGTTCATATGAAAACCAGAAGCCCAAGTTACATCCTAAATCTTGTTCCAACATGTGTAGCAAAATTAGATTATTTCCCCCTTGAGATTGTCATAAACTCATTTAAGAAGAGAATATGTTGGTTAGGAAGCATCTCATACTGATTTCCCAAATCTGGTGTAGATTGCAGTCAATGAAGAGATGTTTTTTAAACCAAGTTCAACTATTTTTTAATTGTCCCCAGACAGAAATTTTTTTGTTGCTGTGGCAGAGATGGTGATTGCCTATCCAACGGTCACTTCTGCCTTCTTTCTTGTCAATAGAACCCCACTATTGGGTTGGGCAGCAGTTTGCTCAGAGAATATGGACCCATTCCCAGTAAAGGATAATTAGCACAAGCCAATTAAGGTGATCCCATTGTCTTTTGCCAGTGATTGGTTATGATAACCACCCTACAATGACTAATTTTGAGACTAGAAATGAGGCATTTCCAAGACACTGAGGATGCTAGGTCAGAAAGATCGGAAGAGACTGGGTCCTCGATTACTTTGCTAAGCTTCTGAACCAACCTTGGACTTGTCATGTCAGAAAATGAAAAATTATTTTCTAAAGCAACTTCCAGTAGGAAATCCTGTTACGTCACCCACGAACTTCCTGATCGAATTGCAAATCCTGTTTTCAGATTTTTTGTTAGTCAACATCTACTCTCTTTACCTTTGCTTTGGGTTTGGCCTGCTACTGAACAAGAGAGCACTTGAAAACCCAGTTGCTTAATGATCTTAATTTCTCCAAGTCTGTCCTGAAAAGCAATTCTACTTAGATTGGTACAAGACACCTGTCTGAAACCTAATTTTACCCTCTGAAATGGACTGAGTTACACAGGGCAATAGATGAAGGAAGTATACAACTTTCCAATGCCTCTTGATTCAAACTTGATTCAAACTAGGCGATTCATTATTCTGCCTATTGTGATTTTACTAAACATCACATAATTTAAATTATAATCACTAAAAATCCAAAATCAAATGACTTTGGAGAGTTCATACTTCTATTATAACAATATGGTTTAATTATCTAGGTTTTTCTTATCACTTTGAAGATGAAGAAATTGAGATCCTAAGTGGGAAATAGTTTTTTTCTACACCCCATACCATGTCCTAAAACCTATATGCCAGCTGCCCAGAATGGTGCTTTTTAAGAAATAGAACATATGGCCAGTCAATGTGAATACTTATTTGCACATTTTCTTTTCTAGAAATGATCATTTGTGGCAATGGAAGGAGTAATAAGTTTTGATGACATTAAGAAAATTGGATCTTGAGTTCCCTGCAGGTGGAATAGCTCTCTACTCTGCCCTGCCTTTAAGACCAGGGGATATATTAGTCCCTACTAGTAGGGAAACCACTATCAGATTGCCAGCTTGGAGAGATATATGTGTGCACATATTAATGGGATAGTCATGAAGACTGACACATAAAGTATTGTGTCCGGAATTGGTGGGTTCTTGGTTTCACTGACTTCAAGAATGAAGCCGCGGACCCTGGCGGTGAGTGTTACAGTTCTTAAAGGCGGCGTGTCCGGAGTTTGTTCCTTCTGATGTTCAGATGTGTTCGGAGTTTCTTCCTTCTGGTGGGTTCGTGGTCTCGCTGGCTCAGGAGTGAAGCTGCAGACCTTCGCGGTGAGTGTTACAGTTCTTAAGGCTGCGCGTCTGGAGTTGATGGTTCCTCCTGGTGGGCTCCTGGTCTCGCTGGCTCAGGAGTGAAGCTGCAGATCTTCACGGTGAGTGTTACAGCTCATAAAGGCAGTGTGGACCTAAAGAGTGAGCAGTAGCAAGATTTATTGCAAAGAGGGAAAAAACAAACCTTCCACAGTGTGGAAGAGGACCCGATCAGGTTGCCACTGCTGGCTAGGGCAGCCTGCTTTTATTCTCTTATTTGGCCCCACCCACATCCTGCTGATTGGTAGAGCTGAGTGGTCTGTTTTGACAGGGCGCTGATTGGTGCGTTTACAATCCCTGAGCTAGACACAAAGATTCTCCACTTCCCCACCAGATTAGCTAGATACAGAGTGTGGACACAAAGGTTCTCCAAGCCCCCACCAGAGTAGCTAGATACAGAGTGTCGATTGGTGCATTCACAAACCCTGAGCTAGACACAGGGTGCTGATTGGTGTGTTTACAAACCTTGAGCTAGATACAGAGTGCCGATTGGTGTATTTACAATCCCTGAGCTAGACATAAAGGTTCTCCACGTCCTCACCAGACTCAGGAGCCCAGCTGGCTTCACCCAGTGGATCCCGCACCGGGGCTGCAGGTGGAGCTGCCTGCCAGTCCCGCGCTGTGCGCCGGCACTCCTCAGCCCTTGGGTGGTCGATGGGACTGGGCGCCGTGGAGCAGGGGGTGGCGCTGGTCCGGGAGGCTCGGGCCGCACAGGAGCCCATGGAGGGGGTGGGAAGCTCAGGCATGGCGGGCTGCAGGTCCCGAGCCCTGCCCCGCGGGAAGGCAGCAAAGGCCCGGCGAGAAATCGAGCGCAGCGCGGGTGGGCTGGCACTGCTGGGGGACCCAATACACCCTCCGCAGCCGCTGGCCCGGGTGCTAAGCCCCTCATTGCCCGGGGCCGGCAGGGCCGGCCGGCTGCTCCGAGTGCGGGGCCCGCCAAGCCCACGCCCACCCGGAACTCCAGCTGGCCCGCAAGCTCAGCGCGCAGCCCTGGTTCCCGCTCGCCCCTCTCCCTCCACACCTCCTTGCAAGCTGAGGGAGCCGGCTCTGGCCTTGGCCAGCTCAGAAAGGGGCTCCCACAGTGCAGCGGTGGGCTGAAGGGCTCCTCAAGTGCCGCCAAAGTGGGAGCCCAGGCAGAGGAGGCGCCGAGAGCGAGCGAGGGCTGTGGGGACTGCCAGCAGTCTGTCACCTCTCAGTATGAATGTCCAGTGTTTATAGTGGCAGCATCACAGAACCTTTCCTTCCTTTGCCAGGCTTTTCCCCAAGCCAAAGCCCATGCTAAAAGCCAGCCTCTTTATGCATCCCGGGGCTTCTTTTTAGTAGTTTTCAAACACGGCAGTGTGTGCCTTTTACACAATTTGGGCTTTACATTTTTTAAAAATATCTTTGGATAAAGCCTGTCAGAATTTTAAGATCTCCTCTTTTCTTTCTTTCTTTTCTTTTTTTTTTTTTTTAACTTTTGTTTTAGTTCAAGGGTTTGTGTGCAGGTTTGTTATGCAGGTAAATTGCATGGTGCGGGGATGGGATTTGGCATACAGATTATTTTGTCACCCAGGTAATAAGCATAGTGCCTAATAGGCAGTTTTTCGATCCTCATCCACTTCCCACCCTCCATCCTCAAGTAAGCCCTGATGTCTGTTGTTCTCTTCTTTGTGTCCATGTGTACTCAATGTTTAGCTCCCACTTATAAGTCAGAACATGTGCTATTTGGTTTTCTGTTCCTGTATTAGTTGGCTTAAAAGAATGGCTTCCAGCTCTATCCATGTTGCTGCAAAGAACATGATTTAGTTTGTTTTTATGACTGTGTAGTATTCCATGGTGTATATGTACCACATTTTCTTTCTCCAGTCCACCATTCATGGGCATGTAAGTTGACTCCATAAGACCTTCTCTTTTCTTCCCCCAGACTCCTTCCCTTTATGCATAGAACTTACTTGAATTAGATTCAATTTATGAAAACCAGAGGAAAATCAGAGGATGAATATTGACCTTTCCATTTGATTGCTTAGTATGGCCTTTAAATAATAGTGGATGAGCCCTACCATATTATTTTTGAAATAGCTAACCACTTGACAGAAAGATTGGGCTTTGGAGAGAAATTTAACAGTAAGGTATTAAAGGGTTGTACCCCACTGAAGATCAAGTTGAAATACAAATGAAGAGTCTCTGCAGTGTTCATTGGAAAAGCAAAGTATCTTTTTGGTCAATATTATAGCAACAGAAAACTCAGAAAATAGAAAAAAATATTGTTTATCAACCCACTCCAACTCAAAAAATTATGATTTTTATCTGTAATATCAATAGTGAGAACAGGGTCTTCTCATGTAACTGTTCATGACACATCCATAGAGAAAGGTCTTTATCGTATGTTTTTTTTCTTTCTTTTTTTTTTCTGACCAAATTGGATTTATCCCAGAAATGCAAGCTTTGCTTATCACAAACAAACAAAACAAAAAACCTACTGAGACAATTCACCTAATAAATTATGAAAGAAACCCCATATGATCATCTTAGCAGGTAACAAAAAAGCATTTGATAAGTGTCAATGCTCACTTGTGGTAAAAGCTTCTAGCAAACTAGAAATAGAAAGGAAATTTATTTACCCCATTAAGCAATCAAAACTCTATAATAATGACAAAAATACATCAAAAGCATTTTTAAAAAAAAATCAGATATAGGGGTTGAAAAAAAAACCTTTCCATCAAAAAGTGGGCACAGGATATGAACAGACATTTCTCAAAAGAAGACATTTATGCAGCCAACAGACACATGAAAAAATGCTCATCATCACTGGCTATCAGAGAAAAGCAAATCAAAACAACAATGAGATACCATCTTACACCAGTTAGAATGGCGATCATTAAAAGGTCAGGAAAAAACAGGTGCTGGAGAGGATGTGGAGAAATAGGAACACTTTTACATTGTTGGTGGGACTGTAAACTTGTTCAACCATTGTAGAAGACAGTGTGGCAATTCCTCAAGGATCTAGTACTAGAAATACCATTTGACCCAGCCATCCCATTACTGGGCATATACCCAAAGGATTATAAATCATGCTGCTATAAAGACACATGGACACATATGTTTATAGCGGCACTATTCACAATAGCAAAGACTTGGAACCAATCCAAATGTCCATCAATGATAGACTGGATTAAGAAAATGTGGCACATATACACCATGGAATACTATGCAGCCATAAAAAAGGATGAGTTCATGTCCTTTGTAGGGACATGGATGAAGCTAGAAACCATCATTCTGAGCAAACTATTGCAAGGACAGAAAATCAAACACTGCATGTTCTCACTCATAGGTGGGAATTGAACAATGAGAACACTTGGACACAGGGTGGGAAACATCACCCACCAGGGCCTTTCCTGGGGTGGGTGGAGGAGGGATAGCATTAGGAGATATACCTAATGTAAATGACGAGTTAATGGGTACAGCACACCAACATGGCACATGTATACATATGTAACAAACCTGCACGTTGTGCACATGTACCCTAGAACTTAAAGTATAACAATAATAATTAAAAAAAGGAAAAAAAGCCTTTATAAATCACAGTTGATACAATTCTTTACATAGAAAATCCAAAAGAATTTACATTCAAATTACTAGAACAAGTAAGGGCTTGGCAATGTTGGTGGATATAAGATCAATATATAAAAACTAACTTCAAGGCTGGGTGTGGTGGCTCACGCCTGTAATAATCCCAGCACTTTGGGGAGCCGAGGCAGGCAGATCACTTGAGGTCAGGCGTTCGAGACCAGCCTGACCAACATGATGAAACCCCATCTATACTAAAAATACAAAAATTAGCTGGGCATGGTGGTGTGCACCTGTAATCCCAGCTACTTGGGAGGCTGAGGCAGGAGAATCTCTTGAACCCGGGAGGCGGAGGTTGCAGTGAGCTGAGATCGCACCACTGCACTCCAGCCTGGGAGACAGAGTGAGACTCCATCTCAAAACAAAAACAAAAACAAAAAAACCACTACAAGATCTTTACCACATGGTCTATTGAGATAGCTGTTTACCAGGGTTTCCTCTGACCTTTGTTTATTGTTACTTTTTTAATGTCTGAAAAAGATGAACATTTTAAAGAAGTCTTTGCTCTCTGGTTTTCTGCATTAAATTCCCACTTTAACTGGTTTCTCGTGTCCAAAATAAAATAAAACTGATTAAGGTAAATAAGCCAGGGATTTTTTTTTTTAAAGATTGGTCTGCTTTGATACCATATCCATTTCACAAGTAATTGATAATCAATGAATGGTGGTCATAATCTTTGAATGGTGGTAATCTATGAATGATGATCTATGAATGGTGATGGGTCAGGAAGAGCTGAGAGATGATCAGTGAGGAAAGAAACAAAACAAAACACAAGGTGGGAAAGAGGAGCACTGAGCAGATGGGAAGAGGAGGCACGATGTGGGTAAGAAAGGAATGCAAGGTTGGGGTGAGATATGCCTATCCCAAATAAAGGAGCATTTGCTCTGTTCCAGTTTCAGCTCAAGAACTGGAAGTTTGATTGTCTTGTGGAGAACTGCTAATTGCAGACTGGGAAGGGAAGACGTTGGACCTCAATCTAATAGCTATTTCCTGTTAAGACCCTTATTTTACCACTACAGACACATGGAGGCCACTACATCACTCTCCTTGGATTTCTTTCTACTCTCATCTATTTTCCGGGCACAGAAAAAAAACCCTCAGCTTATTTAAAGAGGTTAGCTTTGAACTGAAAATCAGATTAATTCAACCCAAACTCTAACCTAATAGTTTTAGCTTCTGCCACCACATTTTTGACCAGTGATGTTTTCCAGTATTGACTTGGACTAGTTTAGATTCTTCCACCCTAGTACTACTTAATTTTCTAAAAGAAGTTTCTCTATTACCCTCTTCATTCAGTCTTTATTCTATTCAATTTTCCATAGTCTAGGAAACAACTAGGAGGAAAGTCAGAAGATGCAGATAATCCCTAAAGGACTGAGAAAAATGACCTGTAATCACCTTAAAATAGAATGTATTATTTCTCTCTTTAACCTTCAAAGGCTTCCTCATCTAATTTTCCTATTTCCATATCCCTTCTCTGCTACTTTTCTGGGCAGAATTCTTCTGAATTACCTTTGATTTCACTCTTCTATCTCCACAACCTGCTTTACAATTACATTATTCCTTATTTAAATGTTGAGAGATATATTTTGTATCAAAGCTTATGTAAGTGACTGCTAGTTGTTCCCAATAGTTATTCTTCCTCCTCCTCCCTCCTCCTCCCCCTTCTCCCTCCTCCCTCCTTCTTCCTCCTCCTCCTCCCTCCTCCTCCTCCTTCTTCTTCTTCCCCCTTCATCAGCAGAACTCCACTTTCTGTCTGAGCATATTACTGCCTTTATTAAAAATTTTTATCGGCCTCATTTGCCGATACGTAGGCTCACGTGATTAAGTTCTGACCAATAATATATAAGCAAAATTGTCTTTTGGGACTCCTGGGAAATCTTAAAGAGAGGGGACATGGCTTTCTTCTGTTTGTCATCCTTTGTGCTTCTAATATATGGATATGGTGACTAGAACTCCGACTTAGGCCAGGAGAAAGAGAGCTACACTCTATATGTGGGAGAGCAGAGAAATAGAAGGAGGGTGGATCCCAGGTGGCTTTGTGGAGCCCTGGACCTTCTAACTGTGGACTAAATTGCTTTCTTGTTTGAAGACTATTTTGTTTTCTTTTCAGAAGCCAAAACTAATCCTCACTAATACAAAGATTCATAATTCCTTAAGTGATGCTGAAAACTAACATCTTCATGTGATTGCAGCAGTTACCTATGAGATCCACTCCATGGAAATCGAACATTCATTAGAAAATAAAGCTAGAGGCAGGGAAGGCAAATTTCATATAAAAGTTGGACTCTAGACTTGATAACTTTCTGTGTACCCACTTTTCCCTTCTCTGAGAAACTCCTCTCAGTTTATTCTCTGCAGCCTGGAGGGCTACAGTCATTCAGGAACTGGCTCTTGTGTCAACAGGGTGGTGGCTCAGCTATGAAGGCCATCTGAATGTAACATTTGGACCCTGGTTCTCTGCTGCTGTCTGTCTGTTCTGCTCCCTTTTATCTTTCCCTTGGCCTGGACCCTGTGACTCATCTGTTCCTGACCAGGCTGACTTATTTGTTGTTGAACCCAAGTATGGCTTTGACTTTCTACCTAAGAAAGCAGACTAACTAAAAACAAAACTTCTCCGCATACATATTCATTGTAGGCAAATTAAAAATTTTTTTAAAATGTGGGAATAAAAGAATTCACATATTATTCCAACATTTAGTCATGACTCAAACACCTGTTTAATCTCTTTATTCTATATATTGATATTTTAAATATGAATTCTCCTTTTAATTTTTATTGTGCAAATAATGAGTGTTCAACAGGGAAAATCTGGGAAATATAGAAAAATAAACACAAAAAGTGGTCTCATCATTTATCATTAAGAGATGGCCTCATTTTCCCTCCACTCTTCACCCCCCTCCTCCAATTGACTAAATGGCCATTCCGTCCACTCTGTGTCTTAAGCTAGGAATCTAGAAGACATCATTGGTTGCTTTTCTGCCTTATATCCCATATACAAGCAATCACTAAAGATTGTTGATTCTATTCTCTAAAAATCTCTTTATTCCATTTTCATGACCATTGACACCACCCTAGTACAAGCCACCTGAATTGCTCACCACACCAGCTTTTTAATGGGTCTGCCTGTATCCCTTGGCTTGCTGTCGTCTTGCATGCCCTGTCTCCCCCATCTAACCAACTCCATCCATTCTTTTTTTTTTTTTGAGACATAGTCTCGCTTTGTAACCCAGTCTGGAGTGATGTGACACAATCTCAGCTCCTTGCAATCTCCGCCTCCTGAGTTCAAGCAATTCTCCTGCCTCAGCCTTCCGAGTAGCTGGGATTACAGGTGTGTACCACCACACCCGGCTAATTTTTGTATTTTTAGTAGAGACTTGGTTTCACTATGTTGCCCAGGCTGGTCTCGAACTCCTGATCTCAGGTGATCCGCCTGTCTTGGCCTCCCAAAGTGCTGAGATTACAGGCACGAACCACCGTGCCCAGCCTCCATTCTTCTTCTTCTCCTTCTTCTTCTTCTTCTTCTTCTTCTTCTTCTTCTTCTTCTTCTTCTTCTTCTTCTTCTTCTTCTTCTTCTTCTTCTTCTTCTTCTTCCTCCTCCTCCTCCTCCTCCTCCTCCACCTCCTCCTCCTCTTCCCCCCTCCTCCTCCTCCTCTCCTTCTCCTTCTTTTTCTTCTTCGTCCTCCTCTCTGGCACAATACTGGCTTATACTTAGTCCAAGACCAATGTACACCTGGTGGCAGTTACTTAAGTTTCAGACATGCTATAAAACACAGCAAGCATCACTACTTGCATTACTCATTCTCTATTTACCATGCATTGGCTTAAATTTGTATTGCTTATCCTGTCACATCCATTGTCACTAAATAGAACATACCCTAAAATTTTTTGTAGATTTGGTCATCCCTAGCACACTACCCTGCATGGAGAAAGCTTTAATAAATAGTTATTGATCACTCTATAGCTGAACAATTAATTTTGAAAAACTGAACCATAATTGCTCAAAGTCTAGATATAGATTTTTTTTTTCCAATTGGAAAATCAAGAACGTAATTGTGGTCTTAGATTTTTATAAAAAGAAGAAAACTCCAGAGTTATGTGAGTTTTATTTTTAAAGCAGCAGTAAACATGATCACCTCTCAAAACACTATATTTTACTTAAACCTTAGAACAAACACTTACTGTAACCTAATTAGATGGTTTATGCTTCCCTAATCTACTCATTTCTATTCCTGCATTTAAACTATTTCTAACATTCCTTGGACTCTTCCTGATTCCAAGTCCTACCTAATCCCGTAATGCCCAATGTAAGTCTTGCTTTTTTGGTATAGCCTTCTGCAACCACCTCCTTGGTTATCACTTCCTCCTGGGATGATACAGTGGCCTCCCATTTGGTTTTCAGTTTAAGCACAACAGTGTAACAGATGCTGTATTTCTCTGTATATTTCTACCTCCTCATCATTTCTTTGGGGAGAGTGTCCTACATGTTTTTATACTCCCAGTTCAAGTGTAGGGACCAGTCTATAAATATTTACTGATGATTATTACCTGGATGACAGTTGCTTCTCTCTTTTACTTGGACACAAGAAGCATGAGAAATTGACAAAGATGTACTGACTTCCCAGTCTTAGCCCTGGCTGGTAGCAAGAGCTACCTTACAGGATTTGTTTTTGTTAAAGCCAGACTAAATACATCTTAAACAACCACGTCTTTTTCCATAGCTGCCTCAATTGATGGATTGGGCGAACATCTCACAGAAAATTCTCATGTGATTAATCTTGTCCCAGAATCCACAGAGTTATTCTCATTATCTCTTGGATAGAGAGAAAGGTACACAGAAAAGCACTTTCCTTCCACTTGTTAGCCATTGTTTACTTGCCATTTACTTATTTACAAATAAGTAAACCACTTGTTTACTTGCCACTCAGAACAACTAATTCTCACCTTTTCTTTCAGATAAGTTCAAACAGTATATAGTTCAAGGATCGAATCACAGAAAGGTCAAGAAATTGATGCCCGGGGAGTTACATGTATTTCATCTTTTCTCTTTTAATAAGACTACCTTACATGACTTTGCAAGTACAATAGGACCTAATATATCCATTCCTCATAACTATTGGATTTGTGAAAATGTGTGATACACTCTAGACAGATTACCATCTGTCTTTGCATTATCTGGGAAGAACATGTTTTCCAAATGAATTAAAAATGATAAATAAGATCAAGAGGAATGCTTATCACATTAACTTTTAAAGTTTATTTTTATTTTTTAAGATTCCATCTTTGCTTTAAATTTTTTTCCTAAGCTAGGCATGGTGGCTCATGCCTGTAATCCAGGACTCTGGGAGGCCAAGATGGGAGAATTGCTTGAGGCCAGAACCTCGAGACCATCCTGGGAAACATAGTGAGACCCTTACCTCTAAAAAGAATTTAACTGGGCCTGGTGGTACACACCTGTAGTCTCAGCTACTCAGAAGGCTGAGGTGGGAGGGTTGCTTGAGCCCAGGAGTTCGAGGCTGCACTGAGCTCTGAGATTGTGCCATTTGCACTCCAGTTGGGAGACAGAATGAGACCCTGTCTAAAAGAAAAAAAAAAGGTTTCCTCTTTCATCTATAGTAGTTTATAAAACCTATTTTCTCTGCTTCAGACCTCCCCTTCTATCCTTGTTTTGTGAAAGAAACCATGTTTCTGTTTTGTGATTTGGCACTTGGCTTTCTCAGTAATAAGCACTTGAGGGATACTGGAAAGTTAGAAGAAGGAACTAGCTCCTTCTTGTTTGCTGCTGGTCAGCATCACCCTCAGCCTCTCTTCTTCACTCTGGCAGTGGCAGTCTATTTCAGTAGCAGCATCTCGATTTAGTTTACAATTTTCCCAACAATCACCAGCCTCATTGTACTCCCTTACAGAACCAGCAACAGTGAGGTCCTTCTTCCAAGTTTTTGCTTTTTTAATTTTTTTACCCTGAGATGGAGTCTAGCTTTGTCACCCAGGCTGGAGTGCAGTCGCATGATCTCGGCTCACTGCAACCTCTGCCTCCTGGGTTCAAGCAATTCTCCTGCCTCAGCCTCCTAGGTAGCTGGGATTACAGGCATGTGCCATTATGCCCAGCTAATTTTTGTATTTTTAGTAGAGATGGGGTTTCACCATGCAGGCCAGGCTGGTCTCGAGCTTCTGACCTCAAGTAATCCACCCACCTCTGCCTCCCAAAGTGTTGGGATTACAGGTGCGAGGCACAGCACCCGGCCTAGTTTTTGCTTTTTAATAATTTTTACACCTTCCATTTGTTCCTTTGGACTTAAGAGTGTAGTAGTTGCTTAGTGTGGTTGCAAGTTTGGGAATCCTCTGTGGGTTTTTTTTTTTTTGCATTTTCCATTCTTCAATATTCAGTTAACAATTCTTTATATTAAATTCACCTTGTTTAAATAACTAGTAGCATTTCTGTCTCTTGACTGGACTGTGACTGATACAGATCATATAGGTTGTCTTATGTATTTGAAGGTTTATATATATATTAATATATATTTTTCTGTCTCTCATATATATGAGTATGTGAGACAGACTCCTATTCTGTCACTCAGGCTGGAGTGCAGTGGTATAATCACAGCTCACTGCAGCCTCAACCTCCCAGGCTCAAGTGATCCTCCCACCTCAGCTTCCCAAGTAGCTAGGACTATAGGCACGTACCACTATGCCCAACTATTTTTATTTTATTTTATTTTTTGTAGAGACAGAGTCTCTACAAAATGTTGCTCAGGCTGGCCTTGAACCCCTGGGCTCAAGGGATCCTCCTGCCTTGGCCTCCCAAAGTGCTGAGATTACAGGTGTTAGCCATTGTGCCTGGCTTAAAATTATTTTAAATAAATCCTTTAATCCATATATTTCACCTTTCCAAATTTCCACTAAATATATCTGAATTAGTGCCATATTGTAGAAGTCATTATTTCCCTCTCTATAATCACCTACTTACGGGCTTGATGCTAATACTGTACCTCAAGACTTAAAAATAATCCAAAAATTACCATTTCCAGCAAGTAAAAATTGCTATTGTTCTGTGTTGCCCTGTCCCCGACACCCTAGAGAGAGAGGATGACTTGGAACAGTAATATCCAAGTCAGCCCCACTCTTGTGACATTTCCAAATCACAGGAGGGAGCAGCACAGGCCACTGAAATTCATCACCACCAGGAAGCGGATGACCCTGGGCCTTTCTTAGCCCTGCCAGGGGGAGGAGTAGCCCCAGGGAGAGCAATAGAATTGACTTAAATATTCCTTTCAATGTGGCTCAGCATGAGCGTGAATGGATTTCAAGGATAGAAACTTTGGCTTGAACTTGGCTATTCTGAGGTCAGAAGAAAATTTCTCCCTTGAGAAATCTGTGCTCTGTGCTCAGAGGTGGTATTTGTGGCTCTTAAACATTTGATAGCTACTTTTGCTCCTCCATCAGATTCCCCCCCCGCCCCCCACATTGTGGGCTGGTAAGCATGAATTCATTCACAGTAAATTTAATAGAATTTACTAAGTGAAGGCACAGCTGAGTTACAGAAAGGAGAAAATGCAACGTTTATTAAGTGTCTTCTATGTGATACAAGAGCTGGGGGCTTTCTTGACAATAATTCTGTGAAGTAATGGTTTGATCTCTATTTTGCAGATGACGGAACTGAAGCTCTTTGAGTTAATTAACTGAAAGCCATCCCTCTAGTCAAGGACAGACATGTTCCTTAATACGGGCCTGTGCTTCTTTAAATCCCGCATTCTGCCCACTATATCATACTTGTGCATGTTGACGGGGAAAATAATTGGCTTTAACAATTTTTGAACGTTCTTCGAGTCAGAAAATTATTTGGAATACTGAAGAAAAGAAAAAACATGGGCATTGTGTTGGAGATCCACAATCTAATGGCCCACCCATTTTTCTAAATAAATTTCACTTTTTTGGAACAGTTTTAGACTTACAGAAAAATTGAGAAACTGGAACAAAGAATTCCCACATACCCTACCACACAGCCAGTTTCACCTATTGTTAACATCTTATATTAGTATGACACATTTGTTAAAGTTAATGAGCTACTCTTGATACATTTTTATTAACTAAAATCCATAGTTTACCCAGATTTCCTTGGATTTTTACCTAACGTCCCTTTTCTGCTCCGGCATCCCATCCAGGACACCATGTTACATTTAGTCATAATCGCTCCTTAGGCTCCTCTTGGCAGTGACAGTTTCTCAGACTTTCCTTGTTTTTGATGACTTTGACAGTTTGACAGTTTTGAGGATTGTTGGTCAGGCATTTTGTAGGACATCTCTTTACTGAAATTTACCTGATTTTTTTTTTCATGATTTGAATGGGTTTATAGATTTCTGGGAAGAAGATCACAGAGGTAAAGTGACATTTTCATCACATGATACCAAGGGCACATACTATCAACATGACTCGTGACTGTTGATATTGACATTGATCACCTGGCTAAGGTAGTGCTTGTTAGGTTTCTCCATTGTAAAGCTGCTTCCCCGGCCCCTTTCCGTAGCTTGCTCTTTGGAAGGAAGTCAGTATGTGCAGCCCACACTTAAGGAGTGGAGAATTTTGTTCTTGCTCCTTGAGGGTGAGATATCTAAATAAATTATTTGGAATTCTTCTGCATGGGAGACTTTTCTCTCTCATTTATTAATGCACTCAATTATTTATTTATATTATTGTGGAACGATGGGTATTTCTTTCATCCTTTAGATTTTAATCCAGTACCATTTTATTTTTTGCTTACATGATTCCAGCTTTGGACACTGGGAGCTCTTTCAGTTGGTCCCTGTGTCTCTTTAACAAACCCTTTATCAATGCCTTTTTTTTTCTTTGAGCACTTCCTTATTTTCTGGAACTTGTTTCTTGTTCCAGGCTCATCTTGTATATTTTCTGTACCTCTTTTTGTAATTCTATAGTTTCATATATATATATATATACACACACATACATATATATATATACATACACACATATATATATAAATAACAACAGAAAAAAAGAATTTGTGCTTTAGGAAAAGCATCATGATGTGGAATCTCCTCACCCGCTAGTTCTACTTTTAGAAACAGTTTAGTAAGTCAACTGCTCTTTAGGAGTTTCAGAGATGGAAAGAGTGACAGACTTTTAACTGCGCAGTGTCTGACTGACAACACTGAGTTTTTTCTTTGCCTATGGACATATTTTTTAATATTCATAAGAAGAAAAAAACATCGGCTTACAGCTCTTTTGATTTCCTCTGAGGGTTCCCCCTCTCTTCCTCCTTTATTGGCTGAAGAAGCACAGATGAATGTGAATGCTTATTAAATAATCACTTGTTACAAATAGCTGATTAGGATTTGGGCTATGTCAACAATTGTTGCTTGCCAGGCTTTTGGCAGAGTTCTGATCACGTTAGGTTTTAGATAATCAATTTATTCTAATACAAACCATATTGGATGGTGGAGCTTTTATGCCTTTTTATTTCCTTTAAACAGCCTTCGGAAGCAAATGCTTATTATTTTGAAATGCAGCCAAATTCTGGCCACCACAGGAGTCCACTGTTAAGATGAAGCTCCTAACACATTAGATATTTTCTTGGCTTAGGCAGAAACACTTAAAACATTGGACAGAAAACTGATGTTTTTGATTTCCCTTCCTATCTTCAGATTATTGGAGTTTCATTAGAAAACTGATAGTAACCTTTTATTTGATGAAACTCTGTCTATAATTAAACCTTCCTCTTCCTGCTTTATTTTGCCTACAGTTTAGGTAAATAAAAGATGCCCAAGAATTCAGTATTCAAATACAGTAAAAAGTAGCAACCATGGGGTAGGGACAAGTCCAGAAAAAGGGAGGAGGTGGGGGGGTTTTCTGGGAAGATGTCAAATAAAAATCGACAACCAGCAATGCAGTGAATTAGAAGGGTGATTGTGCTGAGACGCTGAGCACTGAGCATAGAAGTTGTTTAGGGCCCTCCATGGGACGGAGGTCTATAACAAAACCATGTTCTAAAGGTCACTTAAGGATAATGTCAACAAGACAAATATTTTGAGATTTATGGGGTAGTAGAAGAACGACAGGACTTCAGATAAGCACCTGTGGATAAGGGTCAGAGGCATCTAAAGTTTAAGCAAAGATGACAAACTGAAATACCTGCAAGGAGCAGAGGTGACTTACATGCAGAGATACTATTGATAACATCTAACAGCTGATGAGTCACCAACACTTCCCAATCAGAAACCGGGCCAATGGGTTCCCTGTGCCACTAGAATTTCTTCTTTATCTGCTGAATGTTAGGGGAGTCTGGAGGGTGCTCAGAGGTTGGGTCAGGAACAGTTGGCAAAGCAGAGGTACATTTGGAGAGATACATTTAGGTAAACAAAAGATACCCAAGAATTCAGTATTCAAATACAGTAAAAAGTAGCAATCATGGGGTAGGGAAAAGTCCAGAGAAAGGGAGGAGGCGGTGTTTCATTGTAGTACAATGCTGATGTACTGTATTAGTAGGGTTCTCTAGAGGGACAGAACTAATAGGATAGATGTATAATATATATGAAGGGGAATTTATTAAGGAATATTGACTCATACGATCACAAGGAGAAGTCCCACAATAGGCCATCTGCAAGATGAGGAGCAAGAAAGCCAGTCTGAGTCCCAAAACCTCAAAAGTAAGGAGGCTGACAATGCACCCTTCAGTCTGTGGCCGAACACCGGAGAGCCCCTTGCAAACCACTGGTGTAAGCCCAAGAGTCCAAAAGTTAAAGAACTTGGAGCCTGATGTTCGAGGGCAGAAAGCATTCAGCATGGGAGAAAGATGAAGACTGGAAGACTCAGCAAGTGGGCTTCTCTCACCTTCTGTCTGCTTTATTTTAGCTGTGCTGGAATTGATTAGGTGGGTCTGCCTCTTCCAGTCCACTGACTCAAATGTTAATCTCCTTTGGCAACACCCTCACAGACACATCCAGGAAAAATACTTCGCATCCTTCGATCCAATCAAGTTGACACTTAATATGAACCATCACATTTACCAACCATCTAAATTATTTCAATGTTTTAACAACCTGTTTGGCTAAATAGATGTGTGCTAGAGAGCTATCACTTTCCACATGGGTAAAGTGGGCTCTATGAGGAGACTATAGAGTGTGGTGCCGACTGTAGTAAGCTTGAGCAGCCTGCGCAGCCTGCACCCCTGAGTGCATTGGAACGGAGTCCAGTGGATTTGTATGTGCATTGGAAATATCCTTTTTTAAAATGACTCTTTAACCCTGTGCAGATGAAACAAAACACATATGCAGGATGGTCATGGGCATTCATCATTACATGAGACTTCATACCCAGATTTCTATCTTAATAGCTAATGAATTTTAACACCAATGCTTCAAGTAAGAAACCTCAGGGTTTCTTTTAACCTTTTCATTCATTTCTCTATTTCTTCATTTATTTATCCAACGCTACTGAAGACTACTTCTTTTTCCTTACATTTCTTCATTTATTTTCTAATACCTTTATTGTTAGGCTATCCATCTCCATCTCCCAATTAACTCTCAGAACAGTACCTAGCCTTACTTTCCTGCACTTTGACATCATACAGTGATGCTTATTATTTTGCTTATTATTCTCAAAATTCATTTTTTTGTATTTCCATTTAATAATTATTGGACAACTTCCATGCACAAGGCACCATGCTAGGTGCTGGTATAAAAAAAATTATAAGACAGCTTCTTATAGCCATCGAGGAGCTTGCTGTCAAACTTGACTCAACTATCCATCGACAAAGTCTTATTGAGGTTCTGGCTGCCATCGTCTTATTTAATCCTTAGAGATGCTGATTGAATGGTCTTCTCTCTCTCTCTTTGTTTACCCTCTTTCCTCATGCTACCATAGTGATTTCCTCAGCATCTCACATCAGGGGTGTATTAGTCAGGGTTCTCCAGAGAAACAGAACCAATAGGATACAGAGAAATAGATACATAGGTAGATATATATATATATATATATATATATATATATATATATATATATATATGAGAAGATTTATTATGAGAATTGGCTTGCAGGATTGTGGAGCTCAGGAAGTCCCACAATATGCCATCTGTGGGCTGGAGACCCAGGAGAGATGGTGACATAATTGAGTCTGAATCTGAGGCCTGAGAACCAGGAGAGTTGATGGTAGAATTCTCAGTCTGAGGCTGAAGGTTTGAGAGTCAGGAGCTGTGATGTTTGAAGGCAGGAGCAGATGCATGTCCCAGCTCAAGTAGAGAGAGAGTGAGAATTCATCCTTCCTCTGCCCTTTTGTTCTATTCAGGCCCTCAATGTACTGGATGATGCCCAGCAAAGATCTTCTTTTACTCAGTTTACTGATTCAAACGATGATCTCCTCTGGAAACTTTCTCACAGACACACCCAGAAATAATGTTTTAACAGCAGTACAAAAAATTAACCATCCCAACGGCCTCGTTCTTGTTCTGTGTCTCATAGTCCTTATGAAGTCCCTGGACCATGTCATCTCCCAGTCCCTCCGCACCCTCCCCCTTTCCCTTTGTGGTGTTCAGACTTGCTTGGTCAATCCAAATTCCCTTTCCCTTGCTGAGCCCTCCTGCACCCTCAGATCTCCCACTTCACCAGGAAAATGTTCATCAACCCAGTGCACTAAGGCCTATGGCTTTCTCTGAGTCTTTATAGCTGAGATCACACCTCATCTGGGGAGATCCGTGCCCTCTGCCCTTGGCCGGGACATACTGTTAACACGTTTCCTAAAGGATTAGGTGCATTGTGAAATGCCACATCCAATAAGGGAAGGACGCTGCTTGACAAAAAGGAGCACCAGACTGACTTAGCAAAAGGAACTGGGGAAAAAGACAAAAGAGAGAAGGGTAAATGTACTTTTAATTATAATTTTTAAAAGGAAAGGCTTCCCTCTTCTAAACTTCTAAGAGGCTGTGAACAGTGGTGAGTCCTGAAGCAGCTCTGTGCAGGCCACACCATAGAGACTGGTCCGTTTCACAGGTGGAAGAGAACGATGCCTTGGATTCCATTCAAGTTGCTTTTTCCCCAGTTTACTGCCAAACCTGCACTAAGTCAAGCAGAGAAGACATGTGGTAAGGGTAGATGAGTGGATGCCGTTCCTCAGTGTGTCTCTTTCCCAGATTTCTGTGGTCAAGGCTATTTACATGGAAATGAGGGTGTGCCAGGACCTCTGATCTGGTCCTGTTGCCTTTAAAGGATTAGAGTGAGAAAGTGGCCATGTCAATTTTCAGAGATTCACTTACTGCCATATAAAGAAATTACTGCCATACCAAATATTATGTATTGAATTTTGCCCCCCATCCCCCGAAGATATGTTGAAGTCCTAACCCTGGTACCTTAGAATGTGACCTTACTTAGAAGTAGGGTCTTTACAGGAGCAACCAAGTTGAAATGAGGTCATTAGGATGGGCCCTAATCTAATAAAATGCTGTCCTTAGAGAAAGTTGGGACAGAGATAGACACGCAGAGAGGGAAGATAATGTGAAGATACACAGGCAGATGATGGTTATGGGAATGGAGTGATGCATCTACAATTCGAAGAATGCCAAGGATTGCTGACAAACACCAGAAGCTGTGAGAGGCAAAGAATTCTCTAGAACCATCAGATGGAACATGGCCCTGTCGACACTTTGATTTTGGACTTCTAGCCTCCAAAACTGTGAAGCAATACATTTATATTGTTTCAAGCTCCCAAGTGTTTTGGTACTTTGCTAAGGCAGTCACAGAAAACTAATACTCCTCCTTTACTTTGTCAACAGTCCCACAGCAGGTCAGCCTACAGCCTACCACAGGCCAACTAAAACAAAGTAAGCTGCTTCTGCTTAGAGAGTATATTGCCAACACATTTGGACACAAAATCAGTATTCAGCTATAGGCTGATAACACCTTCCATGTTACAATACGGATTCTAGATACAGTATAATGCCCTCTCTGCTATTCTAGAGCTGCACTGTCCAAAACACCATTGGCCACATGTGGGTGTCTAAAATGAAATTTCAATTCAAATTATTAAATTAAAAATTCTTAGCCACATTAGCCCGATATCAAGTGCTCAATAGTCATGATGACTTGTCACCGTATTGGACACCACAGATGTAGAACATGTTCATCATTGCAGAAAGTTCTGTTGGACAGTGCTGTTCTAGAGAATGAAATATTCTATTCAGTTGGTTGTTCTGGTTAACTGAGAAATACCACATATCCTTTGAAAAAAGAAAGGAAAGAAAACAAAAAAGAAGCTGATACAGTTACCTCTAAAATAGTACTTTCATAAATCTGAAGGCATGTTATAGTTTTGAAATATTTTAGGGGTAGGAGTATGACTTCAATACTCACTGTACTGACAGAGGGCCAGAATGTTGGCAAATGGAAAGCTGGGTTGATTGAATGCTAAATAAATCAGCATTTTCTGTCTCAACTATGGCCCAAATACAAAATCTAACCACTCTGGGGAATAATTTAGGAACATTTAAAGTCATTAGGATCATTAGATCTGACTCAAGTGATGCAAAATAAACAACCCTCCCAGCCCGATTTGGAATCAGTTCTACTGCCTTCAAAGTGGAGGCTAAGTCCTCTGAGCTTGAATATATGACAAATGTTTTTCTTTGTTTGGCTATGTTTATTCTCACATCTATTTTTTTTTTTCAGTGTTTGTTTCACTGAAAATGATCTATAACAATCTATAACCCTAATTACTTATCGTCTCAGAGCCATAGGACTGTTAAGGACTGGGTAGTATAATTTGTCTCTTTGCCTCCAGTCTGGAATTCAACTGAGCAGGCTGTCTATATATTGCTGTGTACTGATCCCCATCCTTCCTGAAAACATAATCAGCTCCAGAGGATACCTAGTATGATATTACTAGCACCATTTTCATTGCTACCTCATTTTTCGTAATGGAATTTTTACATTTTTTCCAGATCTTTGGGTCAGAGTGACATTTAGTTTGCCCCTCTGACTTCTAGCTGCAATTTTCTTTGTCTGAACTACACAGAGGGAGACAAAATATCCTTTTTTATTGTGGTTAGAGGTCTCACCAAGGAACAGTGGCAGGAATGTAGCTCTAAATTCTTAAATAACTAAGTGATACTTTATAGACAGAGGAGACTTCAAAAATATTCTTCACTGACTTGGCTTGAAGAAATTAACACACTCTTCTATTAAAAAAATTCTGTCTGTACTTAAGAGAAATGTGGTGTTCTAAGTTTTAAATAAATTGCTGGAGAAGGACCTCACCCCAACTTCTAAGCAAGGGCAGTCATCCTACTCAGTTTTATTGAGAACAGTGATTTGGATGTTTATTTCTTTTGTTCTACCAAAAAATGTTGTGTCAGTTGTGTTGCAAGAGATACAGAGCTGGCTGGGCTCTGATAAAGCTTATTAGGATGGCATGATGAAGAGGAGGATATTCACCTCAAAAAGCAGGCTGGGACTCTGTGAAGGCCTTGTTAATTCCCTAGAAAAACAGGCCACTGGGACACAGTGGGATTCTCACCTTTCCAAGACCAGCAAGCCACTGATATGATTGGCAGATTATTATGTCAATTAAGAGTAAAGAGGAATAGATGAAACAGGAGAGAGAAATTGAATAAGAGAACATTTTCTATGTAGAGGGTAGAGATGTTTTATTACATTTTCTAGCTGCTTCTCATCCTAGCCAGTCTGTCCTTCCCTTCAGTATGGAGGATACATGGCATTTCCCATTTTAAGAAATCAAAAAACAAAAATCTAAGCCAAAAGACCCTGAGCATTTAAGAAGAATAGCTAGTATGAAAAAACTTTCTAAATTACCAAAGTATAAACATACAAGATTTCTTTGAGTAGTGAGATATGGCCGAAATCTTTGTTCAGATTTTATGCAAATCAATTTTGTTTCTTTTCTATCTAGGTTCTGGATATCTCACTATTCACTGAAGCTGGTTTACCATGGGCTGCTCTTTCTGTTATTATGGGGGTTTTATTGCAATTTATAGATAATTCTAATCTCTACTTCCAAATTTGTAACTGCAGCCCAGATCTCTTTCTTGGACTTTAGATCCATGTATTCGATCCTACTCCACTTGGTGTCCCAATGGACAAGATTCCAGTTGCTTCCAGCATTCCAGTTGCTTAGCCCCAAAACCTGGGAGTCAACCTTGACTCTTGTTTTTCACATCACACATCTACCCAGTCAGGAAATTCTCTTTCAAAATATCTCCAGTCTGTCCACTTCTTAACTCTCCTACAGTTACCATTTGCCACCACCATCTCTCACTTTGATTAGTATTACGCTAGCCACTCAGCAGTTCTCTGCTTCCATCTTTACTCTTTATAGTTTCTTGACCCAGCAGTCAGAGTTTAGGAGCCATTGCAGAGTTTTTAGCAGAGGAGTGACATGATCAGACTTACTTTTTTTTTTTTTGAGATGGAGTCTAGCTCTTGTTGCCCAGGCTGGAGTGCAATGGCACAATCTCGGCTCACTGCAACCTCTGCTGCTCAGGTTCAAGTGATTCTCCTGCCTCAGCCTCCCAAGTAGCTGGGATTACAGGTGCCCACCACCACGCCTGGCTAATTTTTTGTATTTTTTAATAGAGACAGGGTTTCACCATGTTGGTCAGGCTGGTCTTGAACTCCTGACCTCAGGTGATCCATTCGCCTTGGCCTCCCAAAGTGCTGGGATTACAGGCATGAGCCACCACACCCGGCCCAGACTTACGTTTTAAAACAACCTCCTTTTTCAAATATCACTGCTATGGTTCAGAGATGGTGTGTTTGGTCCCACCTAGTCTCATGTTAAACTTTGATCCCCTGTGTTGAAGGTGGGGTCTGGTGGAAGATGTTTGGATTGTGGGGATGGATCGCTCATGAATGGCTTGGTGCCATTCTCATGGGAGTGAATTGTCACTCTAGGTTCCCACAAGAATTGCTTGTTGAAAAGAGCCTGGTACCTCCTCTTCTCTCTCTGGGTTTCTTTCTCATCATGTGATAACTGCCCCCTTTTGCCTTCCACCTTGAATGGAAGATTCCTGAGGCCCTCACCAGATGCAGATGCTAGTGTCATGCTTCTTGTACAGCCTGCTGTGAGCCAAATAAACTGTGAGCCAAATGAACACTTTTTCTTTATAAATTACCCAGCCTCAGGTTTTCCCTTATAGCAATACAAGTGGACTAAGGCAATCACCCACTCGGAAAAGCCCACTATAAACACCTGATTTAAATGACAGGCTATCTTTCCTTAGCATTCTCAATGACATTAGCCTGATCAATTTTTCACAGTACTAATTGCTTTTTTTCACAATATGTAATTCACCCATTTATCATGTTTATTGACTGTCTCTCATCCCCCACTCCTGCAGAATGTAAGCTATATGAAGGCAGACATTTTGTCTATTCACTGATATATTCCAAGTATTGGAATTATACGTGGCACACTGTAGGCAGTACATGAATATTTGTTGAATGATTTTAAAATATTTTCTTTGTAACCCATCCAAGAGTCTTCAAACATGTACAGTGAAGGCGACCTTCTCCCCCTGCTCCTTAGAAATATTGACCAGGTGCTCTAGCTTTTCCATTTAGAGTTAGATAATAAAAATCCTTGAGACAGTTTTTGCTACAGGGACAGAATTATTTCAGGGCTTTAAATGGCCCACTTCCATGTGATAACAGTCAAATTGAAAGTATTTCCCCCGTCCTAGCTTTTGAGTCCGTAATGAGGAGGAAGCACAAATGGCTTTGGCTCCACATCCCCTGCAACCTAGTTCTACTCCTCCAACCCAGCTCACTAGCCCAGGCTTCTGACTCCTTCAGAATTGGGAAGAAGGAATTAAGGAAATGCACAGTATTCAGAGATTGGTATTTTCATGATATGTTCTTAGTGTTCATGAGGCTTGGCAAATATAAATCCAGATCTTCCCCTTAGGATCCATTTTGCGGGTTTCTAAAAAACTCCTCATTGGGAACCTCCAATGACTAGTCCTGTGATGTGGGATGCGATTGGCCACTCAACACAAACTCTCAGTCTGTGGGCATCTGGCCTCCTGCCCCGCAAGATTCTCTCTGGTAAACCTCTTGAGCAAGGTCTCTTTGAACACGGCTCCAGCCTGGCTCCCACAAGACCCACAAGAGCCGTGGTTAGTGGGAACCTCTCCTCCATCCTCGCCTGTGTGAAAATGCAACTCTCTCTCAGGGGTGTCCACTTTCCCTGAACGCTGCCCCTTAGCCTGGCTGAGCCATGGCATCTCGCCTTTAGACTTTTCAGCTCAATCAGAGACCAGCCCATTAATTAGACCCTTAAGCCTCTCACTAGATCTCAAGGTGTGGGGGGAAAACACCCCTCTTCTTCCCCTTGTGGGAGAAACAGGGCCAGAGAGGGGATGCAGAACATAATTACAACTTCTCCAGAGAAATTCCTGCTCTTAAGTTTTTCAACTCCAACCCTGTTGGACTCCTGAGATAGGTGATGGACTAGGGATTGACAAATGGGTTGCTGAGTACCCTGTTTGCAAGTCTCGTGGAAGTGCCTGGGGCCTATTATTTTGCTGTCAGCCAATGGGAAGATCAAACAGAGATAGAATGAGTCATATTTCAGCACCCAGCTTACAAGTTTAAGATGTAAAGGTATGAGTTGAGGTTGTCAGGATATCCTCTAATTCTCCCTGTTCCCACACGCTGCCCCATTCCGGGCTCAGAGCCTTCGTGTGGCTGGCTCCTCCTTTGTTTCAGGTCTCAGCTTAGGTGTAGCTGTCCTCAGAGGCCTGCTTTGCCCATCCAGCCTAAAGCAGGTCCCTGTTGTACTCTCTCAGCTCCCTCTTCTTTTCCTTCACATATTTATTACAGTTTGTATTCATATATATATATTTAGGTGATTAATTTCTGTCTCCTACACCAGACTATTAGCTATATCTGCTTGGTTCATAGTGGCTTCCCTGGAGCCCAGCACAGAGTTTATTATGGGGCTTATGCTCAGAAATGTTAGGGTATACTCCAATATAGTTTAGAGCTCATGTCTTGGAGCTCCACTGCCTGGGTGTGGACATCCGTTGCTTACTAACCATGTGCTCTCAGGAAAACCATTTACTTTTTTGTGCCTCAATTTCCTCAGTTGTAAAACTGGGACAATAATAGTACCAAATATTAAGTGTTATATAAATTAATATAAAGTACTTAAAAGGAGTTCATGGCACATAGTAAGTGCTTTAAAAGTGTGTGCTATTATTATTAACTGCATGGGTGAAGCATTGTCTTCTATGTAGTAGAGAAAGTGTTTTTAGGGAATATTCAGTTAACAAAGAACTATCTTTTCACAACAAGCTGAAGAAAACTCACTGGTGTAGTGCGTTTCAGGAAATGGGAAGTCATCCCCAATACCCTGGAACTGAGAGCTGCCCCTTGTATCACATCACACAGATCTGGGGAGAGAACATTCAGAATAGCAATCTAGTTCAATGGCTCAAGCACAGGCTTTGGAGGTAGACAGATCACGATCAAATCTTGCCTCTTTCACTTAGAAACTGTAATTTTGGAGAGGTACTCAATTTATCTCTGAGGCTCAGTTTATTTACACAGGCATACCTCATTTTATTGTGCTTTGCTTTAGTATGCTTTGCAGACACTACGATTTTGTCTTTGTTTTTATAAATTGAAGGTTTTGTGTCAACCTTGCATCAAGCAAGTCTATTGGTACAATTTTTCCAACAGCATGTGTTCACTTCATGTTCCTGCGCCACATTTTGGTAATTTTTGCAATACTTCAAACTTCTTCATTACTACTATATCTGTCATGGTGACTTGTAATCAGTTATCTTTAATATTACTGTTGTCATTTTTGGGGGTGTCACAAACTATGCCTACATAAGTTGGCAAACTTAAATGATGAATGCTGTGTTTGTTCCGACTGCTCCACCAACTGGCTATTTCCCTGTCTCTCTCTCTCTCCTGGGGCCTCTCTATTCCCTGACATCCAACAATATTGAAATTAGGCCAGTTGGTAACCCTACAATGGATTCTAAGTGTTCAAGGGAAAGGAAGAGTCTCACATCTTTCACTTTAAATCAAAAGCTAGAAATGATTAAGCTTAGTGAGAAAGGCATAATCAAAGCTGAGACAGGCCAAAAGCTAAGCCTCTTGCACCAGTTAGCCAAATTGTGAATGCAAAGGAAAGGTTTTGGAAGGAAATTAAAAGTGCTACTTCAGGGAATCCACAAAAGATAAGTGAAATAGCCTTATTGCTGATAGGGGAAAAATTCGAGTGGTCTGGATGAAAGATCAAGCCAGCCACATTTCCTTAAACCAAGCCTAATCCAGAGCATGGTCCTAACTCTCTTCAATTCTATGAAAGCTGAGAGAGGTGAGGAAACTGTGTAAGAAAAGTTAGAAGCAAGCAAGGTTGGGTTCATGAAGCTTAAAGAAAGAAACCATCTCCATTGTCATAAAAGTGCAAGATGAAGCGGCAAGTGCTGATGTAGAAGCTGCAGCAAGTTATCCAGAAGATCTAGCTAAGAACATTGATGAAGTTAGTTAAACTAAACAACAGATTTTCAGTGGAGAAGAAACAGCTTTCTATTGGGAGAAGATATTATTTTAGGAATTTCATAGCTAGAGAGAAGTTAATGCCTCAATTCAAATCTTCAAAGAAGGTGCTGACTCTCTTGTTAGAGGCCAGTGAGCTGATGACTTCAAGTTGAAGCCCATGCTTGTTGGCCATTGTGAAAATCCTAGGACCCTTAAGAATTACGCAAAATCTATACTGCTTGTGTGTAGAAATAGAAAAAAGCCTAGATGACTGCACATCTGTTCACAGCATGGTTTACTGAATATTTTAAACTCACTGTTAAGACCTACTGCTCAGCAAATTGATACTTTTCTTTTGTCTTTTTAAAAATTTTTTTCTGAGACAGTGTCTTGCTCTGTTGCCCAGCTGGAGTGCAGTGGCATGATCTTGGCTCACTGCAACCTCTGACTTTGACACTCAAGTGATCCTCTGGCTTAGCCTCCTGAGTAGCTGAGACCACATGCATGCACCACCACACCTGGCTAATTTTTGTATTTTATGTAGGACAGGGTTTCGTCATGTTGTCCAGGCTGGGCTTGAACTTCTGAGCTTAAGTGATCTGCCTGCCTTGGCCTCCCAAAGTGCTGGGATTGCAGGTGTGAGCCACTGCACCAAACCGAAATGATTATTTTCAAAATGTTATTGTTCATTAACAATGCACCTGGCCACTCAAGAGCTCTGATGGAGATGTACAAGAAGATGAATGTTGTTTTCATTCCTGCGAACACAACATTCATTCTATAGCCCATGGATCAAGGAGTAATTTCAACTTTCAAGTCTTGCTATTTAAGAAAAACTTTTCGTGAGGCTACAGCTGTCATAAATAGTGTCACCTCTGATGGATCTGGGCAAAGTGGATTGAAAACATACTGAAAAGGATTCATCATTCGAAATGCAATTAAGAATATTTGTGATTCATGGGTGGAGGTCAAAATATCAACATTAACAGGAGTTTGGAAGCAATTGCTTCCAACTCTGCTGGTTGATTTTGAGGGGTTCAAGACTTCGGTGGAGGAAGGAATTGAAGGTGGTAGAAATAACAAGAGAATTAGAAGTATAGCCTGAAGAAGTGATTGAATTGCTGTAATCTTATGATAAAACTTGAATGGATGAGGAGTTGTTTTTTATGGATGAGCAAAGAAAGTGTTTATTGAGACATAATCTACTCTGAAGTGAAGATACTGTGAACATTGCTGAAAAGACAACAAAGAATTCACAACATTACACACACTTAGTTGATACAGGAGTGGCAGGTGTGAGAGGACTGACTCTAGTTTTGATAGAAGTTCTACTGTGGGTAAAATGCTAACAAAGAGTATCACATGCTACAGATAAATCTTTCACAAAAGAAAGAGTTAAGTGGCCAGGCACGGTGGCTCATGACTGTAATCCCAGCACTTTGGGAGGCCGAGGCGGGCGGATCACCTGAGGTCAGAAGTTCGAGACCAGTCTGGCCAACATGGTGAAACCCTGTCTCTACTAAAAACACAAAAATTAACCAGGCATAGTGGGTGCCTGTAGTCCCAGCTACTCGGAGGCTGAGGCAGGAGGATCGCTTGAACCCAGGAGGTGGAAGTTGCAGTGAGCTGAGATCACGCCACTGCACTCCAGCATGGGCGACAGATTGAGACTCCATCCCAGAAAAAAAAAAAAAAAAAAAAGAGTCAAGTGATGTGGCAAACTTCATTGTTGTCTTTTATTTGAGAAATTGCCACAGACACCCAAACCTTCAGCAAATACCACCCGGAGCAGTCAGCAGCCATCAGCATTCAGGCAAAACCCCCCACCAGCAAAAAGATTATGACTCACTGGAGGTTGAGGTTATTGTTAGCATTTTTAAGTAGTAAAATATTTTTAAATTATTTACATTTTTTGGACATAATCCTATGGCACATTTAAGAGATGACAGTATAGAGTAAACATAACTTTATATGCCCAGGGATAGCAAAATATTCTGTGACTTGCTTTATTGTGATATTCTCTTTATTGTAATGATCTGAAACTGAACCTAAAATATCTTCAAGGCATGCTTGTATTTAAAATGGGAACAATAGTAGTACCTATCTTACAGAGTTTTGTAAGGATTATATGATTTTGGATACATAGTAGTATTTCACACATCTTAAATTGTTGGAAACAGCTATCATTAATATTTTACTACTAACACTAGTTAAAGCCATACACAAATAGTGGATAAGGACTCTATACTTTAGAGGTAAATTTTTAGAAATTCCATATAGAGTGTGTTTTTGTTTTTTGCAAGAAGTATAACCTCATTATAAGGAAAACCAAGAAAAAAAGTAATCTCAGTTTCAATCCCTGCTTATTTCGAGTAATATTTACTATGATTAGTTTCTAGTATGTAACATAAATTGGATTGCATATGTGAGGAATGATTAGAATCCCAATCATCCCTGAATTTACAGGCACATGAAGCACCTCCTCATGAAGGCACATAGAACTCTTAGCACTGAAGGTGCCATGTAAGTCAGAGGTACTGGTGGTGTCTCAATGAAACCGACTGGAATAGCCTTCTCTGCACACAAATAAATTTCTTAGTTTTTAATCTGGAAAACTTTAATACGAAATCCTCAGTATCTGATTTACTGGGAAACATAAGTTTGAATTACTTTAGAGATGCAGATTTCTAGTTAGTTCTATGATAATTCGGATGACAAAGCTAGATTTCCATTTAGAAATAATTTAATTTACATTTACTTCTTTGAATAACTTGTGTTATTCAACAAATACCCAGTGTATTTTAAGTGGCAGTCGGGGGAAAATACAGTTTACAAAGACATTCTACCTATAAGATTACATCTCTGTTCAGAATAGGCTCAGAGCACATGGCCTAGGTGCGGCCATTAACAACTTCTTATAATCAATCTCGATGATTAAATATTTTGAGAACATTTGCTTGGTCCATTTCTTGGGCAATTCTTTTTGATTATTGATACAGCTTGGATATTTATCCCTGCTCAAATCTCATGTTGAATTGTAATTCCCAATGCTGGATGTGTGGCCTGGTGGGAGGTGTTTGGATCATGGGGGCGGATCCCTGATGGCTTGCTGCTGTCTTCATGATAGTGAGTTCTGTGAGATCCGATAATTTAAAAGTGTGTGGCACCTCCCCCCCGCCCACCCATTTTCTCTCTCTTTCTCTCTCCTGCTCTGGCCATGTGATATGCCTGCTTCCCCTTCCACTATGATTGGAAGCTGGCTGAGGGCACCCCGGAAGCAGATGCTGCCATGCTTCCTGTACAGCCTGCAGAACTGTGAGCCAATTAAATCTCTTTTCTTATAAATTATCCAGTCTCAGACTTTTTTTTTAATAGCAATGCAAGAATGGCCTAACATAATTATGTATACTTGATGTGATAGCATTTTTTTTTTCTCAAGGAAGCTAAATAATTAAGATAGATTTTAAACTTTTTTTTGGGTCAGTGTTTATGGATGTTCAAGTAACGCATTCAGCAGGATTCCATATCTGTGGTTACTAGTTTGCTCATGACAATCACATGTTTCTGTTGCTGACCAGAAACCCAGGGTTATTATACTTTCTTTCATCTCCCCAGGCTGCACTTCTAAATTGTCAGCTGTAGAATGTCAGAGAAACTGTTCCAAATGTCAGGGAGCCCTGTGGCCTCAGGCAGGTCAAGCCCCTGGGTTGCGTCTCCACCCTGCGACTGTTTCCTCTGTGACTTTCTTTCTGCATGTTTTCACTGAGAGTTCAGGCTATTGTTTGCTCGTCTCCTCACTCCTATTCTAGATTCAGAGAGCCAAAGCTTGGGAGATGGGGAATGTGGTAGAGAAAAGAGGCTTTTCTTTGCATTTCTCAGTACACTGAGATGCCTGGTTAGGGTGTTTGGGAGGAGACTTAGCACTCAGTCATCCTCCCGACAAGCCTTTCTTATCAACTTTCCTTGTAATTAACCTTCCTCCTTTCATCCAAAAGCTTTTCTTCTTCTGTTACAGAGTCATGGTCTGATGCACCTGGACATTATAGACAAGCAGAGAGGGAATGGATCCGAGGGTGACCTGGCTGAATTAAAAGTGCTGCATCTAAGTGTGTGCAGGTTGTAGTCCACAGTAATGGTGCTATTCGGAGCTGTGTGTACCTGCACTACTGCATCAGGTGACCTTATTCAGCATAACGGTACAACAGAAATTTAACTTGAAACAGGTTTATTGATTTGCTTTTAGTGTTGGCAACTAATGTTCTAATTAAGCCTCTAGGTTTTGCTTATGGAACACTTCTATTGCATCAGAAATATAAAGTATTTTATTAGCAATTTCCTTTGAGAATGTATACAATCCATCAAAGTTGTCAAAAGCACAGTTTGTGGATTTAAGAGAGAGTATAGAATATCAACACCACTCCTCGTCTCTTAGAGAATGCAGATAAGGTGCTTACTTGAATTAAAAACATTCAAATGAAGAAAAAAGTTCCATATGTTAGAAATAAAACTGGAAAATAATTATATATAGAAAAGTATTTTTGTAATCTTGAAGAGGGGAGAAGCGTTCCTAAGCAGATACAACACCAGAAATCACAAAGGAAAAAATTGCAGAATTGACTCTATAAAATTAATTTCTCATTTTTTTGCTTTTAATTGACCTTTTTATTTTTAGATAATTGTAGATTCACTTACAGTTGTAACAAACAATACAGATATCCAGTTTCCACCAATGATAACATTTTGCAAAACTATAGTACAATATCACAGTGGAAATATTGACATTGATCCAGTCAAGACACAGAACATTTCTATCACCAAAAGGAATCTTCAGTTAACTTTTTTATAATCATATCCACTTTCCTTCTGTCCGCTCTCCCTCCTTAAACCCTTGCAACTGGGCCGGGTGCGGTGGCTCACACCTGTGATCCCACCACTTTGGGAGGCCGAGACGGGTGGATCACGAGGTCAGGAGATAGAGACCATCCTGGCTAACACGGTGAAACCTCATCTCTACTAAAATAATACAAAAAAATTAGCCAAGTGTAGTGGTGGGCGCCTGTAGTCCCAGCTACTTGGGAGGCTGAGGCAGGAGGATGGTGTGAACCCAGGAGGTGGAGCTTGCAGTGAGCTGAGATCAAGCCACTACACTCCAGCCTGGGCAACAGAGCGAGACCCCATCTCAAAATGAACAAACAAACAAACAAACACCCCTTGCAACTATAAATCTCTTCTCCATTTGTATAATTTTGTAATTTCAGTGATATAGAAATGGAATAATACAGTATGTAACCTTTCAGGATTTTTTTTTTTTTTTTTTTAAAGCAGAGTATTGCTAGATTGCCCAGGCTGGACTTGAACTCCTAGGCTCAAGTGATCTTCCCACCTCAGCCTACCTAGTAAGTGGGATTTTTTTTTTTTAACTGAGCATAATTATCTGGACATTCATCTAGGATGTTGTGCCTATTGATAGTTTGTTCCTTTGGGTTCTGAGTAGTATTCCATGGTATAGATGTACCACAATTTGTTTAAGCATTCACTCCTTGAAGGACATCTGGGCTGTTTCCAGTTTTTGACTATTATAAATGAGGCTGTTGTAAGGATTCTTTTACAGGATTGTTGGACATAAGTTTTCATTTCTCTAGGATAAATGCCCAGGAGTGCAATTTCTGAGCCATACAGTAGTTCATATTTCAGTTTTTTTTTTAAATAAAGAAACTGCCAGACAATTTTCCAGAGAGGCTGTAATATTTTATATTCCCACCGGCAATGTATGAGTGATCCAGTTTCTCTGCATTCTTGCCAACATTTGGTGTTGCCACTGTATTTTTACTTCAGCCATTCTGATAGATGTGTAGTGATGTCTCATTGTGGTTTTAATTTGCATTTCTCTAGTGGCTAATGATGTTGTACATCTTTTCATGTACAGGCATGCATCACTTAACCATGGGGATACATTCTGAGAAATGTGGCACTAGGTGATTTTTTTTTCTTCTTAGTTTTTGTGAATACATAGTAGGTATATACATTTATGGGATACATGAGATGTTTTGATACAGGAGTGTGATGTGAAATAATCACATCCTGGAGATGGGATATCCATCCATCCATCCCCATAAATATAAAACATTTATTCTTTCAGTTGCAAACAATGCAATTATAGTCTTTAAATTATTTTAAAATGTAGAGTTATTATTGACTATAATCACCGTGTTTGTACTATCAAGTAGTAGTCTTGTTCATTCTTTCTATTTTTTTGTACCCATTAACCATCCTCACCTCTCCTCCACACCCCCACTACTCTTCTTAGCCTCTGGTAACCATTATTCTACTTTCTATGTCCATGAGTTCAATTGTTTTGATTTTTAGATCCCACAAATAAGTGAGAACATACAATATTTGTCCTTCTGTCCCTGACTTATTTCTCTTAACATAATGAACTCCAGTTCCATCCACGTTGATGTGGTTTGGTCCCCATCCAAATCTCATCTTGAATTGTAGTTCCCATAATCCCCATGTGTTGTGGGAGGGATCAGGTGGTGGTTTCCCCCATCCTTGTGAGAGTTAGTTCTCACGAGATCTGATGGTTTTATAAGGGGCTTCCCCGACCTCTTCACTCTGCACTTCTCCTTGGTGCTGCCATGTGACGAAGGATGTGTTTGCTTCTCCTTCCGCCATGATTGTAAGTTTCCTGAGGCTTTCCCAGCCCTGCAGAACTGTGAGCCAATTAAACTTCTTTCCTTTATAAATTACCCAGTCTTGGGAATGTCTTTATTAGCAGCATGAGAATGGACTAATACACACGTTCTTGCAAATGACTGGATTCCATTCTTTTTTATGGCGGCATAGTGCTCCATCCTGTGTATGTACATTTTCTTTATCCATTCATCTGCTGATGGACATTTAAGTTGGTTCCAAATCTCAGCTATTGTAAATAGTGCTGCAACAAACAGGAGTGCAGATATCTCTTCGATATACTGATTTCCTCTTTTTTGAATATATACCCAGCAGTGGGATTACTGGATAATATGGTAATTCAATTTTTAGTTTTTTGAGGAACCTCCAACAATTAGTGGTTGTACTAATTTACATTCCCATCAACAAGGTACAAGTGTTCCCTTTTCTCCACATCCTTGCCAGCATTTATTATTGCCTGACTTTTGGATATCAAACATTTTAACTGGGGTGAGATGGTATCTCATTGTAGTTTGATTTGCATTTCTATGATGATCAATGATGTTGAGCACCTTTTCATATGCTTGTTTGCCATTTGTATGTCTTCTTTTCGTAAATGTCTATTCAAATCTTTTCCCCATTTTTTGATTGGGAAAAATATTATTTTCTTATAGAGTTGTTTGAGTTCCTTATGTATTCTGGTTATTAATCCCTTGTCAGAAGAATAGTTTGCAAATATTCCCTCCCATTCTGTGGGTTGTATCTTCACTGTGTTGATCATATCCTTTGCTGTGCAGAAGCTTTGTAACTTGATGTGATCCCATTTTACCATTTTTGCTTTGGTTGCCTGTGCTTGTGGGTTATTGCTCAAGAAATTTTAGCCCATATTAATGTCCTGGAGATTTTTCCCAATGTTTTCTCGTAGTAGTTTCATAGCTTGAGGTCTTAGATTTAAGTCTTTAATCCATTTTGGTTTGATTTTTGCATATGTGAGAGCTAGGGGTCTATCTTCATTTTTCTGCATATATATATCCAGTTTTCCCAGCATTGTTTATTGAAGATACTGTCTTTCCCCAGTGCATGTTCTTGGCACCTTCATTGAAAATTAGTTCCCTGTAGGTGTGTGGATTTGTTTCTGGGTCCTCTAATTCTGTCCCATTGGTTTATGTGTCTGTTTTTATGCCCATACCGTGCTGTTTTGGTTACTATAGCTCAGTAGTATAATTTGAAGTCAGGTAATGTGATTCCTCCAGTTTTCTTCTTTTTGCTTAGAAAAGCTTTGGCCATCTGGGTCTTCTGTGGTTCTGTATACATTTTAGGATTGTTTTTTCTATGAAGAATGTCATTGGTATTTTGATAGGGATTGCACTGAATCTGTACATTGCTTTGGGTTGTACAGACATTTTAACAATATTGATTCTTCCAAACCATGAACATAAAATATTTTTTAACTTTTTAATGTTCTCTTCAGTTTCTTTCATTGGTGTTTTATAGTTTTCATTATAGAGATCTTTCACTTCTTTGTCATGTTCTAGATCTTAGAGGAAAGGCTTTCAGTTTCTCCTTAATATATACTTGCTCTGGGTATGTCTTTTATGACTTTTATTATGTTGAGATATGTTTCTTCTATACCCAGTTTTTTGAGGGTTTTTTTTTTTATCATGAAGGGATGTTGAATGTTATCAAATTCTTTTTCAGCATCAGTCGAAATGATCATATGGTTTTTATCATTCATTATTTTGATATGATGTATTACATTGATTGATTTGCATATGTTGAACCATCCTTGCATCCCAGGGATAAATCACACTTGGTCATAATGTATTGCTGAATTCAGTTTGCTAGTATTTTGTTGAGGATTTTGGCATCAGTATTCATCAGAGATATTGGCCTGTAGTTTTTTTTTAGTTTTCTTTCTTTCTTTCTTTCTTTCTTTCTTTCTTTCTTTCTTTCTTTCTTTCTTTCTTTCTTTCTTTCTCTCTCTCTCTCTTTCTTTCTCTTTCTTTCTTTCTCTTTCTCTTTCTTTCTTTCTTTCCTTGTTTCTTTCTTTCTTTCTCTCTTTCTTTCTTTATTTCTTCTTTTTTTTGATGTGTCTTTTTCTGGTTTTGGTATCAGGGCAATACTGGTCTTGTGGAATGAGTTTGGAAGTATTCCCTTCACCTCTGTTTTTCAGAATAGTTTGAGTAGGACTTGTATTAGTTATTTAAATTTTTGGTAAAATTCAGCAGTGAAGCCATCAGGTCCTGGGCTTTTCTTTACTGGGAGACTTTTTATTATGACTTAAACCTTGCTACTTGCTATTGGTCTGTTCAGTTTTGAATTTCTTCCTGGTTCAATTGTAATAGGTTGTATGTGTCCAGGAATTTGTCCATTTTGTCTACATTTTCCATACTCACTACTAATGATCCTTTGAATTTCTGCAGTAGCAGCTGTAATTTCTCCCGTTTCATTTCTGATTGTATTTGTTGGCATCTTCTCTCTTTTTTTCTTAGTCTGGCTAAAGGTTTGTCAATTTTGTTAATTTTCAAAAAAGTAACTTTTTATTTCTTTGATCTTTTCTGTTTTTTATTTCGATTTCATTTATTTCTGCTCTGATCTTTATTATTTCTTTTCTTCTACTAATTTTGGGTTTGGTTTGCTCCTGCTTTTCTAGTTCTTTAAGATTCATTGTTAGATTGTTTATACAAAGTTTTCCCTCATTTTGATGTAGGCACTTGTGGGTATAAAATTCCCTCTTACTAATGCTTTTGCTGTATTCCATAGGTTTTGGGATGTTGTATTTTCATTATCATTTGCTTCAAGAAATTTTTCAATTTGGTTTTTAATTTATTCACTGACCCACTCATCATTCAGGAGCATATTGTTTAATTTCTTTGTATTTGTGTAGCTTCTAAAATTCCTCTCATTTTTAATTTCTGGTTTAATTCTACTGTGGTCAGAGAAGATTCTTGGTATTATTTCAGT
Source organism: Pan paniscus (assembly GCF_029289425.2). Lineage (NCBI taxonomy): Eukaryota > Metazoa > Chordata > Mammalia > Primates > Hominidae > Pan > Pan paniscus. The sequence goes on along the minus strand of NC_073249.2, from coordinate 34,697,006 downwards.
TTTCTTGAGTGTTTTGAGACTTGTTTTGTGACCTAACATGTGGTCTATCCTTGAGAATGATCCACGTGCTGAAGAAAAGAATGTACATTTTGCAGCTCTTGGATGAAATGTTCTGCAAATATCTATTAAATCCATTTCTTTTATAGTGCAGATTAAGTCTGATGTTTCTTTGCTGCTTTTCTGTCTGGAAGATCTGAAAGCAGGGTGTTGAAGTCTCCATCTATGATTGTATTGAGGCCTATCTCTCTCTTTAGCTCTAATGATATCTCCTTTATATATCTAGGTTCTCCAGTGTTGGGTGCACATATATTTAAAATTGTTATATCCTTTTGCTGAATTGACTCCTTTATCATTATATTGTGACCTTCTTGGTCTCATCTTACAGTTTTTGTCTTGAAATCTATTTTGTATGATATAATATAGTGACTCCTGCTCTTTTTTTGGTTTCCATTGGCACAAAATATCTTTTTGCACCCCTTTGTTTTCAGTCTATATGTGTCTTTATAGATGAAGTGTATTTTTGGTAGGCAACATATTATGAGGTCTTTTAAAAAAATCCATTTAGCCACTCTATGTCTTTTGATTAGAGAGTTTAGTCCATCATATGATTTGGCTGTGTCCCCACCCAAATCTCATATTGAATTGTAGTTTCCATAATCCCCACATATCATGGGAGGGACCCAGTGGAAGGTAATTGAATAATGGGGGTGGTTACCCCCATGCTGCTGTTCTCGTTATAGTAAGTGAGTTCTCACGAGATCTGATGATAAGGATCTTTTCCCTCTTCACTCAGTACTTCTCCGTCCTGCTGCCATGTGAAGAAGGATGTATTTGCTTTTGATTCCCCTTCCTCCATGTGGAACCGTGAGTCAATTAAACCTCTTTCCTTTATAAATTATGCAGTCTTGGGTATTCTTCATCACAGGTTCCCAGGCCAATGGAGCTATGTTCCCAGGGGAATTATGGCTACCTCTGCCGAGTCATATAGGTCACCAGGGAAGTGGGGGAAAGCTGGCAGTCACAGGCCTCACCCCACTCCCACACAGCCTGTAGTCCTAAAGGCTGGTCTCACTCCCACTGTGGCCCCACAACAGTACCAAGTCTATTTTCAAGCAGCTGGTGACCAGGGCTGAGAACTTGCCTTAGACCACCAGCATACCCACTGAGAAAGCAAGCCAACTCAGTTTTTTGGCATCTGAGGGAGTTTGCAACAGCGATCCAGTTCCTTCAAAGGGTTTGTGGATTATCTCAGTTTTCTGGTATGTTCCTGCAGCAGTTCTTGGAGCAAAAGTTCACGATGTGAGCCTCCACACGTTGCTCTGTCTGTCTGAGCACGAGCTACAAGCTAGTCCTGCCTCCTATCCACCATCTTAATCCTGTGTCTAGACTGCCTTTCAAGTTTACTTAGAGACACTGAGCACTTTGACCCTGGGTGGCAACGTTTGCAGACACTCAACTTCAGACTGCTGGGATCTGCCATTCTCCTCTGGCTAGGGCTGGTTTAAATGCTCCCTCTGTGTGTGGCTTTAATTGAGTTTTGTCCGGGTTTTCTTCCTGCTCTAACCAGACAGCACTGAGTTCAATGCCTCACAATCACTGTGTTCTCCCTCCCTCAGCACACAGAGTTGCTGCCACCAGGGGTGGGAATGGGGTGGCATCCATGATTCTGGACTGTTTTTTCTACCCTTTCATTGCCTTTTTCAGTGCTATGAAGTTAAAACCAGGTACAATGAGTGCTCACTTGATTTTTGGTTCTTATGAGGGTGTTTTTTTTCTGTGTAGATAGTTGTTAACTTGATGTCCTTGCAGGGGGTCTGAGGGTGGGGGGCAATCAATGGATCCTTCTATTCTGCCATCTTTCTCTGCCTCTTGCTTCCCATTGGGTGATTGTGTCATTGTGTGAACACCACAGAGTGTACTTAAACAAATCTAGATGCTATAGCCTACTCTACCCCTAGGCTATGTGGCATAGCCTACTGCTTCTATACTACAAACCTGTACAGCATATTACTGCACTGAATATAGTAGGTAGCTATAATACATGGTGTTTGTATATCTAAACATATTGAAATATAAAAATGATACAATAAAATATAGTATAAAAGATAAAAAATGTTACATCTATATGGGGCACTTACCATGAATACAGCTTGCAGGACTGGAAGTTGCTCTGGGTGAGTCAGTGAGTGAGTGGTGAGTGAATGTGGAGGCCTAGGACATTACTACACACTACTGTGGACTTTGTAAACTGTACATTTAGACTACTAAATTTATAAAAAGTCTTTCTTCAATAATAAATTAACCATAGCTTGCTGTAGGTTTTTACTTTATAAAGTTTTGATTTTTTAAACTTTTTGACTCTTTTGTAATAATACTTAGCTTAAAACACAAACATATCATACAGCTGTGCAAAAATATTTTTCTTTATGTCTTTATTCTATGAGCTTTTTTCTATGTAATTTTTTTTAAATCTTTTGCTTTTTAAGAATTTTTTTTTTGTTGAAAACTAAGACAGAAGGACAGACATCAGCCTAGGCCTACACAGGATCAGAATCTTCCATGTCACTGTCTTCCACCTTCACATTTTCCCACTGGAAGGTCTTCAGGGGCAGCAACACACATGGAGTTGTCCTCTCCTGTGGTAACAATGCCTTCTTCTAGAATACCTCCCAAAGGACTTGCCTGAAGCTATTTTACATTAACTTTTTGTTTTATAAGTAGGAAGAGTACACTCCAAAATAAAAATAAAAGGTATAGTAAATACATAAACCAGTAACACAGTCATCCGTTATCATGATCAAGTTTACATACTATAAAAATTGCATGTGCTATACTTTTATACAACTGGCAGGACAGCAGGTTTGTTTACACCAGCATCACCACAAACATGTGAGTAATGCATTGCAGTATGAAGCTGTGATGGCTACGACTTACTAGGCCATAGGAATTTTTCAACTCCACTATAATCTTTTGAGACCGTGGTCATATATGCAGTCTGTCGTTGACTGAAACATTGTTATATGGTGCATAACTGTGCTTATTTGCCATCTGTATAGCTTTTTTGGTGAAATGTCACTTCACGTCTTTTGCTCATATTCTAATTGTATTGTTTGCTTTTTTTTAACTGATGAGTTTTGAGAGTTATATACATATTTTTTACATAGAAGTTATTTGTTGGATATGTGATTTGCAAATATTTTCTCTCACTTTGCAGCTTGTCTTTTTTTATTTTTATTTTTATTTTTAAAGAGGTGGGATCTCTTTTTGTTGCCCAGGCTGGAATGCAGTGGTGTGATCCTTCCATCTTAGCCTCCAAAGTAGCTGAGACTGTGGGCACATGCCACTGCACCAAGTTAATTTTTAATTTTTTTTTGCAGAGACAGGGTTTCACTTTGTTGCCCAGGCTGGTCTTGAACTCCTGGTTTCAAGCCAACCCCAGCCTCCCATAGTGTTAGGATTACAGGTGTGCGCCACTGCACCTGGCCAGTTCGCTTGTCTTTTCATGCTTTTAACAAAAACTTTTGTAGAGGAAACATTTTTAGTGTTGATGAAATCCAATGATCAAATTTTAAATTTAATAGATTAAGCTTTTTGGGTCAGGTTTAAGAACTCTTTGGTTAGCTCTAGATTCTGAAGCTTTTTGTCCCATGATTTTTTTCTTAAAAGTTTACAGTTTTACCTTCTGCATATAAGTCTGTTACAACAATTTTGAGTAACTTTTTGTATAAGGTGTGAGACTTAGTTTGAGGTTGTTTTTTCTTTGTGGTGTGTGTATGAACGTTCAATTACTCCAGCACCGTTTGTTGAAATGGCACTTTCCTTCATTAAATTGATATTGCACATTTGTCAAAAATCAGTTGGACATATTTGTATAGGTCTATTTTGGGGTTCTTTATTATGTTCCATTAATCTGTGTGTCTATCCCTCCACCAATACCACCACACAGTTTTGACAACTTTTATAAGTGTTGAAATCATCATGCAGACTGATTCCTCCTATTTTATCAATTCTTTACAAAATTGTTTTAGCTATTCTACTTCCTTTTTCTTTCCATCTAAATTTTAGAATAGTATCTTTTATGTCTACAAAAATCTTGCTGGAATTTTGGTGGGAATTGCTTTAAGCCAGTATATCAGTTGGGGTCTTTACTATGTTGGATCATCTAGTCTGTGAATATAGTATATCTTCTATTCATTTGTTTAGATATTCTTTGATTTTACTCATCAGCATTTTATAGTTTTCAGCATACATGTCCTGTACCTGTTTTGTTAGATTTACAGCTATATAGTTATTTTAGTCTTTAGGTTACTCTAAATGTTATTGCTTTCTAATGTTATTGTGCCTGGACTCTTTGCTAGTACATAGAAGTGATAATTTCTTATTTTTCTGCTTTCTTCAGATTTAGTTTGATCTTCTTAGAGTTTCTAAGTTGTTGAAGTGAGGGCTTGGATGATTTTTTAATTTTTTATTATTTATTTTATTTTTTATTATACTTTAAGTTCTGGGATACATGCGCAGGACGTGCAGGTTTGTTACATAGGTATACACGAGCCATGGTGGTTTGCTGCACCCATCAACCTGTTATCTACATTATGTATTTCTCCTAATGCTATCCCTCCCCTAGCCCCCCACCCCCGACAGGACCTGGTGTATGATGTTCCCCTCCCTGTGTCCATGTGTTCTCATTGTTCAACTCCCACTTATGAGTGAGAACATGCGGTGTTTGGTTTTTTGTTCCTGTGTTAGTTTGCTGAGAAGGATGGTTTCCAGCTTCATCCATGTCCCTTCAAAGGACATGAACTCATGCTTTGATGTCCTATGGCTGCATAGTATTCCATGGTGTATGTGTGCCACATTTTCTTTATCCAGTCTATCATTGATGGGCATTTGGGTTGGTTCCAAGTCTTTGCTATTGTGAACAGGGCTTGGATGATTGATTTGAGACTTTTCTTCTTTTCTAATGTATGCATTTAGTGCTATAAATTTCTCTCTGAGCACTGCTTTAGCTGAGATGCACATATATATATATAGGGAGGGGGGAGAGAGAGAGAGAGAAAGAGAGACAGGGTCTCATTCTATCACCCAGGTTGGAGTGCAGTGGTGTGCTATCTTGGCTTACTACAACCTCCACTTCTCAGGCTCAAGTGATCCTCCCATCTCAGCCTCCTGATTAGCTGGGACCACAGGCACAAGCCACCGTGCCTGGGAAGTTTTTTGTATTTTTGGTAGAGACAGGATTTCTCCATGTTACTGGCTAGTCTTGAATTCCTGGGCTCAAGTGATCCACCCACTCTGGCCTCCCAAAGTGCTGGGATTACAGATGTGAGCCACCGTGCCCAGCGATATATTGTGTTTTAATTCAGTTCAATGTACTTTTAAATTTCCCTTATGATTTCTTTTTTGACCCATGTATTATTTAGTATGTTTAGTTTCAAGATGTCTGGAGATTTTTCTGTTCCTTTTCTGTCATTGATTTCTAGTTTGATTACATTGTGTTCAAAGAACACACTTGGTATGATTTCAATTCTTTTAAAATTGCTAAGGTTTGTTTTATGGCTTACTATATGGTCTATCTTGGTATATGTTTCACGAGAACTTGAAAAATATTCTGTTGTTGGGTATAGTGTTCTAAAAATGTCATTAGACGCTGTTGGTTGATGGTGTTGTTGAGTTTTATATTCTGTCTGATTTTCTGTCTATTTAATTTATCAACCATTGAGAGAACATGGAGGTTTCCAACTATAATTATTCCATAAGTATTTGCTTCACATAATTTACTGTTTTGCTTTTTTTTGGTGTGTACACATTTAGAATCGCTGTCTTTTAATTGGTATATTTACAGCATTTGCATTTAGTATAATTATTGATATTTTAGGGTTTAAGTCTGTCACTTTTACTTTTTGTCTTTGTTTATTCTCTACATTTTCCATTTAGTTTTTTTTCCCACCTTCCTGTGATTTACTTGAACATTTCCTAGAATTTTAGAACTCCATTTTGATTTATTTATAATTTTTCTTCAGTGTATCTCTTTGTATGTTAGTGATTGCTCTAGGTATTACATTATATATAACCTTGACTGGTGTCTCAGTTGATTGCTGTCATTTTACCAGTTTGAGTAAAATATAGAGAACTTACCTTTATTTATATCTTCTTGTCTTCCTCATTTATAGTATAACTGTCTTAAATATTTCCTCTTTATACTTGTATATGTAGAACCATATCAGACAGTTTAATTTTTGCTTCAGTCACTAACCATAATTTAGAAACTTGTAGGGGAGAAGGAAAACCTACTGTAAGTGCCTATATTTTTGCTTACTGTGCTCTTTCTTTCTGATGTTCCAAAGTTCCTTTTTAAATGATTTCCTTTCGTTTACAGGACTATCATTAGTCATTCTCTTTTTTCTTTTTGAGATGAAGTCTTGCTCTGTTGCCCAAGCTGGAGTGCAATGGCGTGATCTTGGCTCACTGCAGCCTCCACCTTCCAGATTCAAGCAATTCTCCTGTTTCAGCCTCCTGTATAACTGGGATTACAGGCGTGCACTACCACACCTGGCTAATTTTTGTATTTTTAGTAGGGAAGGGGTTTCACCACGTTGACCATGCCGGTCTCAAACTACTGACCTCACGTGGTCCACCCTCCTTAGCCTCCCAAAGTGCTGGGATTACAGGCGTGAGCCACTGCGCCCAACCTCATTAGCCAATCTTTTAAGGTAGGTCTGCTGGTGACAAATTCTTTTAGCTTCTCTCTATCTGAGAATATCTTGCTTTCCCCTTTATCATTTATTTGTTTATCTTTATATTTTAGAGACTGAGTCTTGCTCTGTTGCCCAGGCTGGAGTGCAGTGGTTTGATGACAGCTCCCTGCAGCCTCAAACTCCTGGGCTCAAGTGATCCGTCTGCCTCGGCCTCCTGGGTAGCTACCATGTCTGGCTGATTTTTTTTTTTATTTTTAGTAGACACAGGGTCTCACTGTGTTGCCCAGGCTGGCCTCAAACTCCTAACCTCAAGTGATGCTCCCCTTACCTTGGCCTCCCAAAGTGTTGAGATTACAGGTGTGAGCCACCATGCCCAGCCTCCACTTTCTTTTTTAAAATTATTATTATTTTTTTTTTGAGACAGAGTCTTGCTCTGTCACCTAGGCTAGAGTTCTGTGGCACGATCTCAGCTGATTGCACCCTTTGCCTCCCAGGTTCACATAGTTCTCTGGCCTCAGTTTCCCAAGTAGTTGGGATTACAGGCACGTGCCATCACACTTGGATAATTTTTGTGGTTTCAGTTGAGATGAGATTTCACCATGTTGGCCAGGCTGGTCTTGAATTCCTGACCTCAAGTGATCCACCTGCCTCAGCCTCCCAAAGTGCTGGGTTTACAGGCATGAGATACTACATCTAGCCCATTTTATTTCTGAAGGATATTTTCACTGGATATTTCTGAAGGATACAGGATTCTGGGTTGAAAGTGCTTGTCTTTCAGTACCTGAAAATATTGTGTCACTTCCTTCTTGCTTTTATGGTTTCTGACGAGAAGTCTGCTCTCATTCTAATTATTTTTCTCCTATAAGTAAGGTGCTGTTTTCTCTGGCTGCTTTAAAGATCTCTTCTTTCTCAGAATTTTAATTATGATGCATTTTGGTGTGAATTTCTTTGAGTTTATCTTGTTTGGGATTTGCTCACATTCTTAATTCTGTAGGTTTATGTCTCCTGCCAAATTTGAAAAGTTTTCAATCATTATTTCTTCAAGAACTTTCAGCCTCAATGTCTTTCTCCCCTCCTTCCAGGACTACAATGACGTGAACATAAGATCTTTTATTACAGTCTCACAGGTCCCTGAAACACTGTACACTTTTTCAGTCTATTTTTTTTCTTTGTTGCTCAGATTGGGTGATTTTGATTGTTCTATCTTCCAATTCACTGAGTCTTTCCTCTCTTCCATTCTGCTGTTCATTCCCCCTACTGAGCTATTTATTTTTGTTATTGTATTTTTTAGTTCTAAAATTTACACCTGATTCTTCTTTATGTCTTCTTCATATTCCTCTACTGAGGCTTTCTACTGTTTCATTTGTTTTGAGCATTTTCATAATTGTTTATTGCAGCATCTTTATCATGGCTGCTTTAAGGTCTTTGTCAGATATTTTAAACATCTCTAACATCTTAGTGTTGATTTGTGTTGACTGTCTTCTCATTCAGTTTGAGATATTCCCTGTTTATGGTATGATGAATGATTTTCATTCCCACTTTTGTATTGTGTTACGAGACTATAGATCTTATTTAAATTTGAACTGGCTTTTTCTGACAGTGCTGTGGCAAGGGAATGGAGAGATCTGCCTTGTTACTGCCAAGCAGAGATACAAATCCAGGTTCCCCTTGGCCTCCATGGACATGTGAAGGAGGTTCCTCCTTTTTACTGCTGGGCAATGGGGAAAGTTCCTGTTCCCCACGTGTCTCCACTGTCACCATTGTGGAGTGGTCTTACTACTTCTGGGTGATAGTGAAAATTGAGTTTCCACTAGGCCACCTCTGATGCCATCCCATTGGGGCAGTGTTTGGGTTCCTGGCTACAGCTTTGCAAAAATGGAAATGTGGGCTCTTTACTTCTCTTTGCTGGCATGAGTAGGGGTGGGTGAGAGGCAGTGTTTTTTGTGGTGTTTGGTGGTGTAGAATGGTTATTGTCTAAGATTTTTCTGTTTTGCTAGGCTGCCCCTCTCATGGTCTTTTGTCTAGAGACAGTGACTTTTGTTAGGGTTTATTTTGTCTGTGCCTATTGGCATTTCTCGGTTGTCAGCTTCTTCAGCTTGAAGTCTGGGCTAAATGAGGCAGAAAGAAGATCCAGGGAACTCGCCACTGTGTTGTACCTCACGTTCCCGGGTCTCCAGCCAGTCTGCTTTGTTCTCTCCATCTTTCAGGTTTCTTATGTTTGTTTTATGTGTAATGTCCAGGGCTTTTAGTTGTTTCTGGTGAGACGAATAGGGTAAAGTACATTTATTCTATCTTTCCAGATGTGGAAGTATTTCTATCATTGGTTTTTAGGAATTCTTCTAATATGTTGGTATTAATACTTTTCCTGTTACGTATGTTGAAAATATTTTCTCCCAATTACTACTTGTCTTTTAATTTTCTTTGGAAGTCTTTTATCATGTAGGAATTATTAAGAAGACAAAAATTATTAAAACTGGGGAAAGGAAAGATAGATGATTAAAATAGAAAGAAATATGACTGGCTAAAAATCAGTATACAATATCTGATATTAATTAATTCAGTTTGAAGCAAAATAATGAAATTATAGAAGTGCTACAAATTTTAAGATTCAAAATGTAAAGATTTGATGACAATATTTAGTTAAATATCAGTCAATCCAAGGTTTCTTGTATCTATAAGGCACTTTGAAAGGTATACACAATTTTGGAAAACTTTTCATTTTACTGTGATATCTCTAGTTGTACAAAAAGGAAAATATAAACCAAGTGAAGATGAACAATTGATAAGAAATATCATGAAGATGCTAGAAATTATTTTAAAGTCAGAGATGTAGAGTATCTGGTTTACTTTAGTTTTTGCTATTCTTGTGTAATCTACAAAAGAGCTATGAACTTAAAGCACTGGAAGTACATAGATAATAATTCTTTTCAAAGGTGTAGAATTCCTGGTAATCTAGGTAAGATAAATACTCTGTGAGAATTAAATGATCTTTTAAGTTTACAACGGAAACATAATTTACTAAATGCATCTAATTACTAGGCCCCACATAAAGAAAAAAATATTTCGTAAATATGAGTTTCCTTTTAGAGTGATGTCTTACTTTCCTGTTTCCCAAGTTGCCTTCTACCTTTTACATGCTTTTTGTATGTAGTATTAATTTTGCGATACAATGCTCTTGAGAATTCACAGCCTATCTAGTTTCCCCAGAAAAGTGTTTTAGAGGATTCCATTGTTTGGTTTTGTGTTATTGGCTCCACATAATCACATAATGCTGTATTTGACTGGATGAAAATTACTTTGGAAGTTCTGGGAGATTTTATGGATGATAACATAGGTGTCTATTTTCCTATTATATCTGCAATTGGCATTCAATTTTCTACAAGGAAAGAGAACATAGACATTTGCTTAATATTGAAACCTCATTTCAATCTTATTCTTCATAAAAAGTCACCAGAACTGTAAACCATCAGGAAAATCAGTTTGATTTACACTTGCCTCTACCTGCTTATTTTCTGAGACAGTTGTTAACGCAATATGAAAGATGTGTAGGGAGAATAACAAAGAGAAACCAATGAGTGAATTAGCCACAGTTGGCTGAAAAATTTTCTTCCCAAATTATAGAATCTGAAATTCTATTTAAATGTCTTCATGACATGATGTACGTATTTAATACAAAAATGTGATTGATTATTGCATTGTGAAAAAAGTGGCAGTATGCAATACTTAACAGCCTGAAAATCAACATTTATTGGACTAGCAGTATATTTTGCTCTACTGGAAAGCAGTATTTGAACAGAGCTTTTAGGTTGGAATCATATGGAATTGCCATTTTTGGAGGTCAAATATGGACAACTTCATATGGATTAATCTATACAAATTCCTTAAACAGTCCCCACATAATGGGCAAGATATTTTTAAATAGCAAACTCATAGACAGCTTTCATTGCAGTGGGTGAGTAGAAAAGAGGTTGGGAAGAGAAAGTATAGCATGTTAGACCACATGGGACTGGAAATAAGAAAGTCACTTGTTTTGTACAGTGGGTGGGAGAACAGGTTAATTATCAAATCTTCACTCCACCCCCACCTTCATGAGCACCTGTGTGCACAGATGGACTCACAGGTGGATTGAGGCGTGAAAGTCTGAATCAGTCCAGAGTAATAGGAACCAGCCACTCCCAGCATGACAGGGAGCTGCAGCTACTGTTGCACCATGAAAAGACACAGTAAGCTCCGTAAACTCTGTGCAAACCAAACAGGACTAATGTGAGCTATGTAAATCATGGCTGATGGTGCTTCTCAAATCTAAACTTAGCGTAACTGCGGTCAGAAAGACAGATGCTTCTCTACAGTGAACATAAAATGCAGGCTGGCTTGGTGCTAAAACAGCATGATATGCAGAAAAAACAATTACGGATGTATACAGAACTATATTAAAAGGAACAATGCCTTAGATCTATTGCTATCCTGGTGTGGGATCCCTAATATTTATTTGGTGCTTTGCAGAATAATTCTAGGAAAGCTCTGATGTTTTTTTCTTACAGACAGATTTCTGTGCTATACCTATTGTATCACTTGAGAACTAGTTTGAATTTATGAACTAACATACTTCAGTGAGGAACAAAGCCAAAGTTCTCTACCTGAAATGTAGCTGGCTTTCTAGAACTAGTTGTTTTAGTCGTTGGCACAGGTAGCCAATGTAAGTTTTAAAAAATCATACAACCTTCAGAATCTAAATTTCTGAGGTTGTTTTTGGCCAAATGTGATATCTGTGGTATATTAAGAAGAAATACATCACAGATGCCATTTTGCTCTTGAGTATGGAGCACTGACTGTGCACAACAGGGAGATAAAAGAAAAAGTAGCTCAAAAGGCAGTCATCATTTCCTTTGCTATGTGCAGTTACTGTCTCTGTGTTTGTTCACTCTAGTCGAAGAGGCGAAATGTAAAAGATACAAAGCTGCAGAGAGTTTTCGAATTATTCTCAAGGGGCTTTCCTTGTTCACTAGGAAAAATACATGGAAGGCAACTACTGCACCTAGTAAATAAAATAAAAATTTAACTTACATTGATAAAGCCCAAGGAAATACATCACAATGTCCTGTGGAAAAGGGTTGATTGAGTTTATGCCTTTGGCTGACTCTGAGTCTTAAGAGAACACCCACATAGCAATAACTAGTTGAAAATCAACCCAATATGGGTATACTCATGTGGAAGAGAAGCTATTCAAGAGGAGAACAATTCAGAAGAAAGTCTAGGAGGAAAGAAAGCTTGGAACCTTATAGGCACACATTTCTTCCTACAAAGTTCCTTTTTGTCAAAAAGATTAACTGATTTTAAAAGACTTCAATTTATTTTTCCTTAAGAATAAAAATAAAATAAATGGAATCTTTTAAATTTATTTGCTGTGCACTGTCAGTCAAATTAAAATTTTAGCAACCCTGAAAACATCAATTCTATACAAATGGAGACTTCATGAAGAATCTAAGATTCTTTTTGCACTTAGTATACTTTTGATGTGTAGTTTATGACTCACTTTTTATACATTGTGCACATTTCACTCCCACATATCTATCATGTAAAAAAACAATGTAAAACCAAACATCAGGTTGCTGACATCCTGATGTCAGCATCTGTGTGTAAGAAGATAATGCCAGAAAAAAGTTCTGGCAAATCTTCAAAAAAGTAGAGTCAACTTGATTCTTCCACAATTTGAATCACTTTAAAACTGTGTAAGTTCATTTCAGAGACATCCTCTGCTTCTGATTTAGTTACCAGAAATTAGTTAAACTCATATCACATGAATATTATTAGAAATATTATTAGAAAAATTTGAGGAAGCTATCACTGCTAAGATTCAGGTATATTATTATAATTATTTTAAATGAAATCAAATTGGTTGCAAACATACTTCCTTCAGGGCAGATATCTGGTTTTATTTCTTAGTGTTCTTATCCATACGGTCAAAATAACTGCAAATAATAATCATCCTACTGAATGTATTTTACTAATCATTCTTCTCCCTAGGCAATGCAAACTAGTGAAATAAAGCCAGCTTCTTCCACATGGCCTAACATTGGCAGATAGCCCTACTGGCCAGATAGCAGATATGCAGATTGCATTACCTATGCCTGTTGAGTGAACGAAGTGGTTGTTTGCAATTTCATTGTAGCATATTAATCATATAGTGGGATTCCGGCCTCTCATTTAATATTTTTCTATGTATCATATTCATTTTCAAATATCTAAGATAGGGCTGATGAAAGATTATAGACAATAATATTTCAAAACTTTTTTGCTTTTTTTTTTTTGAGATGGAGTTTCGCTCTGTTGCACAGGCTGGAGCGCAGTGGCGCTATCTCCGCTCACTCCAACCTCCAATTCCTGGGTTCAAGTGATTCTCCTGCCTCAGCCTCCTGACTAGCTGGGATTACAGGTACCCACAACCCATGCCTGGCTAATTTTTGTATTTTTAGTAGAGATGGGGTTTCACCATGTTGGCCAAGCTGGTCTCGAACTCCTGACCTCAGATGATCCACCCACCTTGGCCTCTCAAAGTGCTGGGATTACAGGCTTGAGCCACAGTGCCCAGCCCTTGCTTTTTAAATATTTCAAACTTATATCTGTCATGTTGCTCTTGACAAATAACCTTGGCCTCAATTTTATTGACAAGATTGAGCTCTCTATGTTTCCAACTTATCTCTGTCATGTTGCTCTTGACAAATAACCTTGACTTCAATTTTATTGACAAGATTGAGCTCTCTATCACATGTATGTCTTAATTTTCCTCCTCGCCACCTCCAAAATGCCTATGGACCTGTGGTCCATCTTTTCTAGGTAAAAACTGTCGCTTGTCTTTGCTGAGTCTAAAGCTGATATCTGAGCCGGTAGTTCTGTTTTCCCTGTCCTCTTACTTGATCACACTTTATGTGTAACCCCCAGACTCTTTCAAATCTTCAGTTTCGCCTCCTCCACTTCCCCTGCTTCGTCCGCCTCTAAACATAGCGATTTTCTGCTACAACATACTTTCCCTGGATCCTGTCACCATCTCAAGTTCTAAACATCTAGACTTGATAGCTAGACTGCCTGGTTTCAATTTTAGTTCTGCCTCTTAGTAGCTGTGTGATGTGAAAGAGCTCCCTCAGCTATAAAATGGGCATAAACATAACTGTGGTGTGTTATTAGAAACAGTTCTAGGGGCAGGTGAGAGAGGAAGCCCTGATTTGTGAGTGTGCCAATTTCCATTGTGAAAATACTCCCACACTGGCTGACTTCATGCTACTAATATGACTTCACTGATCTCTGAGTTGGGATGAGATGCCCAAGTTTAGCTCTGTAGAGCAAATGCCAGATGGCTCAAGCACACCACTGAGTCCCCCTAGGGTTATTGTGATGATTAAGATGAAATAAGCAAAGCTCTGAGAACAGGACCTATTGCATGTAAGCATTCAGTAAGTGCTAGCTATTATTTCCTTATAGGGAGACTTAAAAAAATCCTTCCCATTTCATTTACTTCTTAAACCTTTGGGAGCACTGTGGGGATAAAGCATGAACTTTATAGTTAAATAAATCTGATTTGAATTCTTACTTCTTCACTCTGTGTTTCTGACAGTTTTTAAAAAAATATCTAAGAAACAATAATGTCTACTTTTATGTTTAAGGTTGGGAAATTAACTTAGATGGCATATGTAAAGTGCTCAGAACATAGAAAATGTTCATTAAGTGTGCATTTGCTTAATTTTCACACTCTACTAAAATTGTCTTTAATAATCAAAACAATGCAAAACAAAAATGTATGAATCCAATGGTGATTTCTCAGTCCTTCATCTCCTTGGCCCTTTTGCATTATTTCATGTATTTTATTACTCTCGATCTGAACTTCCATAATACTGAATCCTTTTAAGTTTTCTACCGCTTTGCTTTTATTGTCTCCTTCGCTGATTTCTCTTCCTCTTTCTGCCCTCTGAAGGCAGATATTCTCTAGAGGTCTCTTTTCTTTGTTTCTTCATCAATCTTTTTCACTGCTCCTGCTCTGGTGTTTGCCTCTAAGCCACACTTGGTCTCTAATGTTGACCTTCCTTTTGGATTCCATCACACATTTTTACAGAACAGTCAAATTCAGCAGGGTTTCGCCAGAGATAATCCCTTTACTTTGGGAATATCACTTTCCAAGATCCAACAATCCTCATGACCATTTTCAGTGACATTTTTTTCATAACACACTTTTATTTCCCATCATAATTTATTTTCACCTCCAAATACACACCTGTCACTCTCTTTAGAAGACTTTTTTTTTATTATTATACTTTTAAGTTCTGGGGTACATATGCAGGACATGCAGGCTTGTTACATAGGTATACATGTGCCATGGTGGTTTGCTGCACTGATCAACCCGTCATCTTGCCCAGAGTGCACGGTACAGTCCCTAATGGCTTCCCTTGGCTGGGAGATGGAGTTCCCCGACCCCTTGCACTTCCCAGGTGAGGCAATGCCCCACCCTGCTTTGGCTCGCCCTCCTTGGGCTGCACCCACTGTCCAACCAGTCCCAATGAGATGAACTGGGTACCTACCTCAGTTGGAAATGCAGAAATCACTCACCTTCTGAGTTGATCTCTCTGGGAGCTGCAGACCGGAGCTGTTCCTATTCGGCCATCTTGCCAGCAACCTAGATGGCCTTTTATGATCAGTGATCCCTCTATCTAAAATAGCTCCTATAACCCACATGACTATTAACCCCTACTTCTGCTTTTTCTTTCTTCACTGAGTTACACTCGACATTATAATGGATGCGTACTTGCTTACTTGTTTATTGTTTGTCATTGACACTAGAAGGTAAACTTAATGAGGGCAAGGGTTTCGTCTTTTTCAGCCTGGGAGCACCAGTGCCTAGAATAGTGTTGGGCAAATAGGAGGTATGCAATAAATGCACTAACAAAAATTGGCCTTGGAATATCGTTCTTTTTTTCTCAACCCCAAGCTCAGAGTTAACCCTACCCAAATCATGATATACCATTGTGATTAGTTAACAAAAAGCCTCCTTTTTATTACTTTAAAAAAATCTTACCCCATATCCATACTCGTTTCCTCTTACTCCTCTTTTCTCTCAAGGCATCTATGCTAATGATTCTGAAATTTCTCTTTGGTTATATATTTCTTTGGATATAAATTTAAAACACTAAAAATAGTGTTTTAAATTTCTGTGTTATAGTGCTCCAGATCCCATCCTGCTTCTTGTGTTCTTTCAGCGTTGTTTTTAAGAGAACTCTGTTAACTACAGGGTGGTATTGTTACATATTTTTTAAACCTTTCCATTTCTTCATTGATGGACATCTAGGCTGACCTCAACTCTGTTGCCAAAACTAATATTGGAATGAATAACCATAATACATGCTCCCTTATATATCCATATGAAAGCGTTCTGGGATATATACTCAAGAGTAGGATTGCTAGATTATAGACTATAGGCATAATTAATTTCTTCAAAGACTACCTGATTGTTTTCAAGAATAACCATACCAATTTGTACTTCCATCAGCACTGCCTGAGAATCCAATTTTCATACTGTACTATACTATCTTACATCAAATTTTTGCAACCTGAGGAGTGTATATACTTGTTTTAGTTTGTATTTCTTTTATAACTAATAAGGTACTTGTAATTCATTTAAGATTTGCCATCTATAAATTGTCTATTCATATTTTTTATTCATTTTTTATTGGGTTTTGACTTTTTCTTGTTGACTAGAAGGAGTTCTTTGTATATTTTAGATATTAATCTCTTAACAGTTTTGGAAATTGCAAATATTTTCTCTTCATCTCTTCCCTGTGAATGTGTTGTCCATGATGATTTTTGTTGAATAGAAATTATTGAAATTCCTCAATATTTAAACTTGTGGCTTTTGGTTTCGAAGTCTTACATATGAGAAAATTCTCCAGTACAAAGTCACGAGGATATTTTTACTATGCTTAGTTCCTTTGGCTCTTTTACATTTAGGAACTCACCTTTATATATGGTGTGAGGTATGTATCTAACTTATTTTTTCTTCATATTATTAGTCATTTTCTTCATTACCCCCATTAAACAATTCATCATTTTTATAGGAAAGTTGCCAAGATGGTACAGAGAGCACTTGCGTACACCTCACCCAATTTCAGTTTCTTTTAATGTCATCATTTTATATCACTGTGGTACATTTTCCAAAACTAAGAGAACAATATTGGTACAATAACTGTTAACTAAGCTGCAGACTTTTATTCAGATTTTACCAATTTTCCACTAAAAAGCCTTGCCTTTTCTGTTCCAGGATCCAGTCCAGATTATTATATTGCATTTAGTTTTCATGTCTCCTTAGTCTCCTCTGGTTTAGGACAGTTTCTCAGTCTTCCTTGTTCTTTCTGAACTTGACAGTTTCAAGGAGTATAGTGAGGTATTTTGCACAATGTTTTTCATTTGCATTTGTCTGATGTTTTCCTCATAATAAGATTTTGCTTTATAGATGTTTGAGAAGAATACCACAGAAGTAAACTGCCCTTCTCATTGCATAATATTAGAGGATACATGATGTCCACATTGACATGACTGTAGGTTGAATAGTATCTCCCCAAAATTTATGTCCACACAGAACCTCAGAACATGACCTTATTTGTCAGTAGGATCTTTACAAATGTAATTAGTTAAAGATCTTGATATGAAATCATCTGGGATTTAGAGTGAGTCCTAAATCCAATCACTAGTGTCTTTATAAGAGAAAGAAGAGGGAGATTTGTACACAGACATACAGTACAGAATATCACTGAAGACACAGGCAGATATTAGAGTGATGCAGCCACAAGCCAAGGAAACTTGGAGATAGCAGAAGCTGGAAAAGGAAAGGAAGGATTCTCCTTAGAACCTTCAGGAGTAAGGTGAAACTGATTACACCTTGATTTTGGACTTGCAGTCTTCAGCATTGTTAGAGAATAAAGTTTTGTTTTATTAAGCCACTAAGTTTGTAGTAATTTTTTGTGGCAGCCCTAGGAAACTAATACAATTTGGCCAGGTTTCTTCATTATAATGTTACTGTTTTCCCCTTTCTATTATCTGTCCTTTGGAAACAAGTCATTAAGTCCAGTCCACACTCAAAGGATAGGGAAATTAAGCTCTAAGTCCTGAAAGAAATAGTGTCAACATGTATTATTTTGAATTCCCCTGTAAAGAAAGTTTGTTTCTTCTCTCCATTTATTCATTCAGTTATTTATTTATGTCACAATGAACTCATGTATATTTATTTTATATTTTGTATTATAACCCAATACTACATTGTTTATGTTATTGCTGAACTTGTTGCATCCATGGCCAATGGAAGTTCTATCAGGTTGGCTGGCCCCTGTGTCCTTTGGACATTTTCCCATTTTTCTTTTTTTTGAGCACTGTATTTTCTGTTATATAAATATATTTCTTGTGTGTCTTAAAAATTTTATGTATTTATTTATTATTGATATATAATAGCTCATATTTTTGAAGCACATGTGATATTTTGATACATGTATAATCAATAGATTTTTGATGACATTAATCATATACCAAGCTTCTAAATACTATTTTTGTGCTCTCCACTCTGGTGTGTTGATTTTTGTATGTGTGCCAATCCTGTGCTTTTATTACTATGGTTTTGTAGTTTGTCTTAACATATGTTGAAAGGAGTTCCTTCATGTCCCCTGGTCCTGTCCTTCTTCTTTTTTTTTTTTTTGTTTTTTTTTTTTTTGATGGAGTCTCACTCTGTTGCCAGGCTGGAGTGCAGTGGCGCGATCTTGGCTCACTGCAACCTCCACCTCCAGGGTTCAAGCGATTCTCCTGCCTCAGCCTCCCAAGCTGGGACTACAGGCACATGCCACCATGCCCAGCTAAGTTCTGTATTTTTAGTAGAGACGGGGTTTCACCATGTTGGCCAGGATGGTCTTGATCTCTCGACTTTGTGATCCACTCGCATCTGCCTCCCAAAGTGCTGGGATTACAGGTGTGTGCCACTGTGCCCGGCCTCTTCTTCTTTTTCCAAAGTATCTTAGGTCTTTGTAAACTTTATTTATTGTTATATATTTTGAATTGTTTGTTAAGTTTCCCCTGCAAATTTTGCAGAGATTTTCATTTGAATTCCATTCATTTTATAAGTTAATTCTGGAAGAAGAATTGATGTCCTTATACTGTTAAGTCATTCCATCTGTGGACATGTTTTAATTTCCTTTATGTAGTATTTAACATTTTTCATTAGTAGAATTGAAAAAAAAAAACTTCTCAATGAAGTTTTTGAGAGTTGTGACCATTATCTGTGTCATATATTATTGCTCGGATGACCCAAACACTATTTCCAACCCCTTCTGTGGTTACAGAGGACACCCTCATGAATAGTCCTATTTCCTAGCTAGAGGGTAGTCTGGGATAGAGTTCTGCCAATGAAATATAAGCTGGAGTCTGTGGTAAAGAGGGTTCCTGTGAAAAATTCTGATTTCCTGAAAAAAGGAACAGATGTGCCTGGCACCATCTTTTCCCTTTCATTCTGCTTTAAATGTGGACATGCCTAAAGCTGGAGTAGCTGTCTTGCAATCATGAGGGAAAAGACAAGAGTGGTACAAAGACAATATCCCTGATATTATTGTTCCTCTGAACAAATGCAAGCATGCACCCACCTTCAGATATGTGAGAAAAATCAACTTTTAATTGTTTAAATTGTCATAAGTGGGGCTTTTCTGGTATGTGTAGCTGAACAAAAGCTTAAACTGGTATGTAATGTATTTTCCATTGTATTTCCTAACTGGATATTGGTGGCATAAGGGAACACTACTGACTTTTGTAGATTGAGCTCATGTCTAATAATCTTGCTTAATTTTATTAACTTTATTGAACTACCTGTTAGATTGATTTGCTTGAGTTTTCTATGTATATAATCAAACCATTTGCAAATAATGCTAAACTGCCTCTACCCTCCCACTTTTTTCTTATAAGAACAATTTTCCTCATTGTCTCAATGTACTGGCCAGGACTTGGCAGTACTAATGGTCATTTATTTTACAAAAACTTATTGAGCACCTGTTTTATGGAGGACACTGTTCTAGTCACTGTGGCAAACAAAGCCCTCTCCATTACGCTAAGGACATTCCTGTCTTCTTTCATATCTTAAAGAGAATTCATCTAAACTTTTATCTTACAGTTACCAAAATTCTGGTTTTAAATATATATATATACATACTAATTCCTAAAATGAAAATGAATCAAATGACTTTCAATAACATATTTCTTATTAAATTATATCATAGTAAGGTGTGATAATCTTCACAAGTTTGACTTTTGCAACTTGGTCAAAAACATTCAATGCTTTTTCAATATTTTTCTTCTTTTCTTTTTCTTTCCTAATTTGAATGTCCACTGTACAATACTGAGTTAGTCATAATCCTTGCTTGTGATATAGTCTATAGTCTAATTGTTTGTCTTTGGATGTATTTATTTATTTAGTAATATAACTGATACCCTTGCATTCATTTTCAATTCAAGAGCTATGGTGCAACTTACATCTTCATTTCTGCTTCTCTCTGCCTCTATCCTTCCTGTTATCACTATCTTGAATATTATGCTTATCATTCTCTAATCTTTATTTTCTTAGTTTTAGGCCTTACATTTCCTTTAACATTATACTTAGTTTTGTTTGTTTTTGAACTTTCAAAGATCTCATATGTAGTCTTTTAGGCTTGCTTATTTCTCTCGATAGCTGTGTATTACACAGATAATACCACGTTGCTAAATGTGCCTCTAATTAATTCATGTTCAATGCTGTGTATTATTCCATTGTGTGAATATACTACAATTTATTTATCTCCTGTTCAGTCAGTGCATCTTTTAGTTGTTTCCAGTTTTCTGCTATTATAAAGTGTTGGTATGAACATTCTTGTTGATGTCTTCTTGCTCGTACTTGTGAGATTGTCTTTAGCTAAGAGAATATGTCTAAGAATGAAATTGCTAGGTTGAAGCATATGCACACCTTCAATTTTAGAAGATAATGCTAAAATTTTTCCAAAGTAATTTTACCAATTTATACTTCACTAGTAATGCATAAGAGATTCTATTGATCGACACCTGCTACTACACTTAATGTTGCAGTCTTTTTCATTTTTATCAATCATATAGGTATAATATGGAAACTCATTTGGTCTTGGTTTGCATTTCCCTGATTTCTGCTGATCCTGAGCTCTTTGTAGGTTTATTGCTCATGTGTGATTCTTGTGACATGACTGTTAATGTTTTATTTTTGGTTCTCTGAGCCTCAGTTATTTTTTCATCTGTGAAATTCAGTTATTAATGCATACTGTATGGGATTTAATCAGATATTGTATGCAAAAATCTGGCTCAGTGTCTGTCACACAGTAGATCTTTAATATTTAATATTTAATCATTTTTCTTTGTTCCTAAGGTCATCTTGTGGCCTTTTGTGTTTTTCTAGATCCTTCCCTCTCTCTCCCTTCTCCCTTGCTCCTTCCTTCCTCCCCTCCTTCCTTCCTTCCTTTTTTATGCCAACTTCAGAGCCCTTCTCTTATACTCAGTTCAGTGTCTGAAGCTCTGTAACCTTTATGGACCATCCAAGGAAGCAAAAGGTGCTTACTACCTTTCTGGACTCTAAGAAACTCAGCTGAATGCACCACCGCTGTTGTTTTCTCCACCTATTGAGAAATACTTCTATTTTGTCTGCAACCATGTTTTGTTGACAATTTGTCCAGCCTCTGACCAGAGACTTCTGTTTTCTTTTGAACCCTGTGCCTATTCCTCAGATCTACTCTTCTTTATCAATATCAGCTGAGAGATCATTTTCTCCAAGGCCTCTCTTATTTCTTTCTTTCTTTCTTTCTTTCTTTCTTTTTTTTTTTTTTTTTTTTTGAGACGGAGTCTCGCTCTGCCGCCCAGGCTGGAGTGCAGTGGCGTGATCTCGGCTCACTGCAAGCTCCGCCTCCCGGGTTCACGCCATTCTCCTGCCTCAGCCTCCCGAGTAGATGGGACTACAGGCGCCCGACACCATGCCTGGCTAATTTTTTCTATTTTTAGTAGAGACGGGGTTTCACCGTGTTAGCCAGGATGGTCTCCATCTCCTGACGTCGTAATCCACCCGCCTCGTCGTCCCAAAGTACTGGGATTACAGGCGTGAGCCACCACGCCCGGCCAGGCCTCTCTTATTTCTATCCCATCCTGCAGTAAATTATCAGACACTCACTGAGTCCCAAGATACGACTCTACTGTGAGTACCAGAATCCTCTCACTCTGGGCTTTGCAAGCTTCACTGTGCATGTGAATCACCTCGGGATCTTGTTAAAATGCAGATTCTGATTAACTACATCTGAGTAGCCTCTGAGAACCTGCGTGTCTAACAAACTCTCAGGCGACGCAGCTGCTGCTGGTCTGTGGACCACGCTTAGAGGAGCAAAGGTCTAGGCAACTTCTGAAGGCTTCTTCCAGCACTGGTTTTTTCTGATCTGTGAGTAGTAAACGGTAACATTCTATTCGCTTTGCTATCTTTTCTCTGTTTCCTCTCTGGTTTATTAGCGATTCATTAATTGAGTTAGCAAATACTTTTTGAGTACCTGTAATGTGGTTGGCACCAATCTAGTGAAAGACACGTGAAAGTGAACAAAACAAACACCCCTGTCTTTAAGGAACTACCACAAATACAACTTCTAAATAAAAAACAAATACCATGTACTCTTTTATGCTACCTTTTTTTTCTGTTCCTGATTTCATGAAATAACACTTCACCTTATTTTTGGGTAACCAAGACAAATAATAGTACCCCTTTTTAGCCTTGGCTTCATGTGGTATCTTTCTTTTTTAATACTATTTTAAATTTTATTACAGTTTTCAAAAATACTCAAGCCGTTTACAATATTATCTTGTTTAGAATGAACAACTTGTATTATTTTGATGAAAGTTAGTAATGGAATAAGCCACACACACACACACACAAAGCATCCTAAGACTCTTGCAAAATAAACATTTAGTGGCTTTTTTTTTTATAAGAGAAAATTTGATTTCTATATCTAAGTTCTCTGTCAGACTGACTTTCCCTGTTCATTATATGGCTTTTATTTTTCACGGCAGGAAGTAATTCTCAATAAATCTTAAAATGCAGGATGCCTTCATGTGTGAATGTGTGTGTCTCTCTCTCTCTGTGTGTGTGTGTGTGTGTGTGTGTGTGTGTGTGTGTGTGTTTGTCTCCATAACACACTTCAACACAAAGCTTTTGAAGTGGAAGAAACTTCAAAGTTGGGCCCCAAGCTTTTGAAGTGGATCTCACCTGAAACTAATTTTCAAAACAAAATAATTATATAGCATTCTTTCTTGTGCTTCATACATGACAGAGAAGAAATTTGTGGTGGCACATAGCACCTCTACCAAAGCCTAATGAATTTAAGCCAATAAACACAGTAGTTAAGGTATTTAACTTAAGAATTTGAAGACAGTAGTAAAAATGTTTTATAAAAGGAAAATTGGACTGGGCGTGGTGGCTCATGCCTGTAATTGCAGCACTTTGGGAGGCCGAGGCGGGTGGATCACCTGAGGTCGGGAGTTCGAGATCAGCCTGACCAACCTGGTGAAACCCCGTCTCTACTAAAAATACAAAAATTAGCTGGGCGTGGTGGCGCATGCCTGTAATCCCAGCTACTCAGGAGGCTGAGGCAGGGGAATCACCTGAACCTGGGAAGCAGAGGTTGCAGTGAGCCGAGACTGTGCCATTGGACTCTAGCCTGGGCAAGAAGAGTGAAACTCTGTTAAAAAAAAAAAAAAAGGAAAATTGGAGGTTCCTTTTACTGTCTGTGAGCACCATGGATTAAAACAACTGGTTAATTTGCAAGCTTGCTTTGGCATATGTGAAAATGATTGCGAGGTGATTGCAAAAATGCAAATTTAAGATACTTTAACACATCTCGTCAATCTCAGATTTAATCTATTCTTAATATATATTTAAAATGCAGCCAAATGACCTTTGAAACAGAATAAAATAATAAAAAGAGATTCTCTGAAAAAGAAAATAAAAACACAATATCTAGTTTCCTTTTTTAAAAAAAGCAAAACTATTGATGGGCTAATTGATTGTGATACAATAGACAGACATTGTAACTATACTGCAAGTTCTCTTGTTTTCTAAAAAAAGTAATTATTTTTTTTTGAGACAGTTTCACTCTTCTTGCCCAGATTGGAGTACGATGGCGTGATCTCAGCTCACTGCAACCTCCGCCTGGGGTTCAAGCAATTCTCCTGCCTCGGCCTCCTGAATAGCTGGGATTACAGGCATGCGCCACCACGCCTGGCTAATTTTGTATTTTTAATAGAGACAGGGTTTCTCCATGTTGGTCAGGCTGGTCTTGAACTCCCAAGCTCAGATGATCCGCCCGCCTCAGCCTTCCAAAATGCTGGGATTATAGGCGTGAGCCACTGCACCTGGCCATATTTTTTCTTATATTTAAATATAATTTCAAATATTTACATTAATCAATGACATGTCAGACTGGAAAAAGTCTAAAACGTCAGAGTTTTAAACTTTCTAATTTATTGTCTCCAAGTAGGGCTGAAAGAGTTGAATAAAAAGAATTTAAAAGCATAAATATTACAATACTAAAGTACAATAGAGGATACATTAAGCTATGGTAGAGGATACATTTATAATACAGTAGGTTATTTTCATCGGGAGATTATCTTAGAACGGAATTTTTATATTGTTACCTCTGATCATATTTTTTTGTTTCAATGCTCTCTAGTTTCTAAAACCACAGTGAAGAACATATACATTATCAAAAGAATTTTGAATTCCTCTACCTTGTTCATGTTGGCTTCAGAGTATCAGTTTTTTTTGTTTGCATTCTATCGATCAAACAAGTCTCCCATCCAGCCCAGTTTCAAGAGGAGGGAGGGAATTGACTTCATTTTTTGATAGGGGGATGGCATGTTTGTATAGGGAGGAAAAAAACCTGGTGGCAGCTTTCTGGAAATAAGCTATCACAAGGATCATTCTTTGCATGGAGTGTAAATTATTACAAGACTTTGAAGGCCATAATCTATGACTCTGGATTAAACTGTTTCCTGCAATTGTTTACATGATTTCTGAATGGGTGATCTCCTTAGGAAGGAGACGGCTTCTGAGGCTCAAATCCTCTGTATTTTGGAAAACATAGACATTAACTTTGCAGCTGAGGGTGAATGGGAGCAAAAATATTTTGAAAAAACTTAAATCACTTTAGCAACTTCAACATTACAATTATTGTATAATTATAATAATAAGGTAGAAACCTTATTATTAATGTTTTGTTAATAGTAAATGGACTAAGGTACATCTACACAAGAGAAATGGTGTTTGAAAAAATGTACCCTCTACCATAGCTTAATATATTTGCTATTGTACTTTAGCATTGTAATATTTATGCTTTTTCTTTAAAATATGTGCTTGAAAAGATAGTGTCTGCTGGTAATAATTTCATTAATGGAGCATAACTACAATTCTGAAGTTAACTCTTTAAACTTCTTATGAGACTATTAAAGTTTGAACACAAATTTTCATTATTAAAACCTGTCAAATGTCTTTGAGCTTAAATACTAGGAGTCTCCTAAAATTCTACTGCTTGATACCTATGTCATGAAAAGTAAAAGTTATTGTATTCTTGGGAAACTGGTAGAGGGAGGAAACAAAAACAAAATTAAATATGAATATTTTTTCCAGCTTTTGTAACATCAAGAGTTCTTGAGATATAATTTATTCTATATCTACACAATTTTTAACAAGTTTAAACAATTATAATTCCAGAGAAAATGAGTATTTAATGGCTGGAAAAGATCAGCACTGAAGAAGAGATGGAGGCTGGAAACTATGGAAGAAGATCGTAGAGTTCTGGTTGCCTTGGGCTCCAATACTTCTTGACTTGGGCTATATGTCCCATGATAAGCATAAGTGACAGTTCCCAAATCAGTTTCTGTCATGAAGGAGAATGGTAAAGAGGGTTCTCCTACTGATAAAAAGCCAGGCTTCTTTTTAGCATGTCATATACATATCATGACATTTAAAACCCATAGTATTGTAAATCAATGTTATCCCCATTTCACTGGTGAGAAAACAAGCTTATTGAGTTCGAGTAACTTGACCAGGGGGATGTGGTTGAAAATGAGGAACTAGAATGTGGTCTAAAGTCCACTGGTCTCCAAAATCCATTCACCCTGCTATTTACCACAGCAGTCCTCAAACTTTTTGGCATCAGGGACCAGTTTTGTGGGAGACAATTTTTCCATGGACCAGGGGGTCAAGGGGGAATGGTTTTGGGATAATTCAGCCTATTACATTTATCGTGCATGTTATTTCTAGTATTATTACATTGTAATATATAATGAAATAATTATACAACTCACCATAATGTAGAATCAGTGGGAGCCCTGAGCATGTTTTTCTGCAACTAGACGGTCCCATCTGGGGGTAATGGGAGACAGTGACAGATCATCAGGCATTAGAGTCTCATAAGGAGTGTGTAACCTAGATCTCTTGCACACGCAGTTCACAATAGGGTTTGTGCTCCTATGAGAATCTAATGCTGCCGCTGATCTGATAGGAGGTGGAGCTCAGGTGGTAATGCAAGTGATGAGGAGTGGCTGTGAATACAGATGAAGCTTTGCTCACTCACCCACTGCTCACCTCTTGCTGTGAAGCCCAGTTTCTAACAGGCCACGGACTGGTACCTGGAGACCCTGGTTTACAACATATATGAAGAAACATTATAATCTCAACTATCACCCCTATAACCCTGTGAAGACTATTATAATGTAATTTTATAGGTGGAGAAACTGAGGCTTAAAGATTATTTTTTTCCATGCAGGAAAAAAAAATGTAGAGTGACTTGCACAAAAACAAAACTAGTAAACAGAGGGGTCAGGGCACATAGGCATTTCTAATTGCCGTCTCTTTCCCCAGTGCCAAAGCTTGCGAGTCAACTCTTGCTCTCTGGTTTCTGGTTTCTCCACATCACTAAATGTTGAGATTTATTCCTTACTTCATTTATTCACGTATCAGTAAACATTTAGTTAGTGCAAAGTATTTTATTAGGAAGGAAAAATATTTAAGGGGGTTGAAATAGTTAAGATGCTTTTCCCTAAATCTTGTCTCCTGAGATTTTTAAAAAATGTGCATTTCATCTTTTCTTGTTTGAAACAAAAAGCAACAGCTCAAGATGGCATCTGACTGAGATTTTATTTTTATTTTTAATTTTTATGTCTGGTCTGGGGTAGGTTGGATCAAATTTTAAAGAAAACCGTTTACTTGCAGTTAGCTGAGAATGAATGACCTAGTTTATTTTGTTGGCAAATTGCCTCCTTGACTAAGAAAAAGTCAAGGCCTATGTATGTCCGTGGCTAGAATGATCTCTTTGTGTCATAGAGGCTATGGCCTTGCCTACTCTAAAGCAAGTCACAAACTCAAGTCGAAAAAGGACTTAAGAGAGAAGAAGCACTTTTCTAAGAGAAAATCAAGAGAATTAGAAATAATGCCTTCCTTTCCCAAGTATTTTTTTACTTTTCTTATTATACTTGTCATTTCTATGTCAGTTTCTATATACATGCCATTTCTATGACATGTGTGCTTGTGGTAGCATGGAAACTGACAGAAATGACAGGTATAATATGAAAAGTAAAAAGTACTTGGGAAAGGAAGGCAACATTTCTAATTCTCTTCCAACTTCTTTAATTTTCTAGATTATACCCTTAATTTTTATTTGTAAAACTAAGAGACATATTGCAATAATTATATACTTAAACCTTAAGGTAGATGTTACCTTTTGCATCAACCATGTGTTTTACAACTATGGTATGATTATGAGAAGTGTTTGGAGTGGGGCTAGGTTTGGGGTAGAAACCTTATTATTAGTATTTTATTAATGGTAAATGGACTAAGGTACATCTTCACAAGATAAATGATGTTTTGAAAAAATACTTAATGACATGGAAAATGCTCATGATATAATAAAAACTATAAAATCAGGAGACAATATCAAACTATAGCCTGAGACCATAAGACTAGAAAAATAAAAGACTGAAAGGAAAAAAAAAACTTTGTTATCTCTGGGTGGGAATGTTTACTGTGATATTATTTTTCTCATTGTACCTTCTTGTGTTTCTAAACTCTCTGTGGTGATCATGTACAAACATACCTCAGAGATAATGCAGGTTCGGTTCCAGACCACCTCAATAAAGTGAATATTGCAATAAAGTGAGTCACATATAAAAGTTTCTCAGTGCATATAAAAGTTATGTTTACACTATGCTGTAGTCTATTAAGTGTGCAATAACATTATGTAAAAAAGTACATATTTTAAAAAATACTTTATTGCTAAAAATTGCTAACTGAACCTTCAGCACGTAGTTTTCTCTTTGCAAGTAGAGGATTTTGCCTTGATGTTGATAGCTGTTGACTGATCAGGATGGTGATTGCTGAAGGATGGAGCAGTTGTGGCCATTTCTTAAAATAATATAACAATGAAGTTTGTTGCATCAATTTTCTTCCTTTCAGGGAAAGTTTCTCTGTAGCATGTGATACTGTTGATAGCATTTTACACACAGTAGAACGTCTTCCGAAATTGGAGTCAATCTCTCAAACACTGCCATTGTTTTATCAAATACATTTATGTGACATCCTAAGTCCTTTGTGGTCATTTCAACAATGTTCACAGCATCTTCACCAGGAGTAGATTTCATCTCAAGAAACCACTTTCTTTGCTCATCTATAAAAAGCAACTCCTCATCTGTTGATTTTTTTTTTTTTTAGACGGAGTCCTACTCTGTCACCCAGGCTGGAGTGTGGTGGCCTGAACTCAGCTCACTGCAACCTCTGCCTCCCACGCTCAAGTGATTCTTGTGCCTCAGCCTCTCAAGTAGCTGGGATTACAGGTATGAGCCACCACACCAGATAATTTTTGTATTTTTAGTAGAGATAGGGTTTCGCCATGTTGGCCAGGCTGGTCTCAAACTCCTGGTCTCAAGTGATCTGCCTGCCTTGACCTCCCAAAGTGCTGAGATTACAGGCATGAGCCACTGTGCCTGGTTCCAGCTAATTTTTTTGTATTTTTGTAGAGATGAGATTTCACCATGTTGCCCAGGCTGGTCTCAAACTTCAGTTTTTTGCCAAAAACTCCTCAAGTGATCCTCCCGCCTTGGTCTCCCAAAGTGTTGGTATTACAGGTGTGAACCACCATGTTCAATCTGTTAACATTTTATCATGAGATTGCAGCAACTCATTCATATCTTCAGGATCCACTTCTAATTCTAGTTCTCATTCTATTTCCACCACATCTACAGTTACTCTTGAATTCCTTGAAGTCATGCATGAAGGTTGGAATCAGCTTCTTCCCAACTCCTGTTAATGTTAATATGTTGACCTTCTCCCATGAATCACATTCTTAATGGCGTGTAGAATGGTGACTTCTTTCCAGCAAGTTTTCACTTTGCCCAGATCCATCAGAGGAATCACTATCTATGGCAGACATAGCCTTATGAAATGCATTTCTTAAATAACAAGACTTGACGGTCAAAATAATAACTTGATCCATGGGTTGCAGAATGTATGCTGTGTTATGATGCATGAAAATAACATTCATCTTTGCACATCTCCACCAGAGCTCTTGGGTGACCAGATGCATTGTTAGTAAGCAACAATATTTTGAAAGGAATCTTTTTCCTAAGCAGTACACATCAATAATGTGCTTAAAATATTCAGTAAATCATGCTGTAAACAGATACACTGTCATCCAGGCTTTCTTGTTCCATTCCTAGAGCAAAGGCAGAGTGGTTTAGCATAATTCTTAAAGACCTCAGGATTTTTCAGAATGGTCTTTGAGCATTAGCGTCAACTGAGAGTCATCAGCTGAATTAGCCCCTAAAGAGAATCAGCTTGTCTTTTGACTCTTTGAAGCCAGGCATTGACTTCTCCTCTCTAGCTATGAAAGTTCTCAGTGACATCTTCCAATAGAAGACTGTTTCATCTCCTTTGTGGTTTAGTGTAGCTACCTTCATCAATGATATTAGATCTTCTGGATAACTTATGCAGCTTCTACATCAGCACTTGCTGCTTAGTCTTGCACTTTTATGTTATGGAGATGGCTTTTTAAACCTCATGAACCAATCTCTGCTAGTTTCCAACTCTTCTTCTGCAGCTTCTTCACCTCTCTCAGCCTTCATAGAATTGAAGAGAATTAGAGTCTTGCTCTGAATAAGAGTTTGGCTTAAGGAAATGTCATGTCTAGTTTGATCTTCTATCCTGACCACTCAAACTTTTCAGCAACAAAGCTATTTCACTTTCTTGTCATTTTTGTGTTCCCTGGAGTAGTTCTTAATTTCCTTCAGGAACTTTTCTTTTGCATGCATAATTTGGCCAACCGTTCTGGCTCAAGAAACCTAGCTTTTGGCCTATGTTTGTTTTTGACATGCCTTCCTCATTAAGCTTAGTCATTTCTAGCTTTTGATTTAAAGTGAGAGACATGTGAATCTTCATTTTACTTGAACACTTAGATGCCATTTTAGGGTTACTAACTGGCCTAACTCAGTGTTGTTGTGTCTCAGGGAATAGGAAGGACTGAGGAGAAGGAGAGAGATGGGGGAGTGGCCAGTCAGTGGAGCAGTCAGAGCACACAAAATTTATTGCTTACGTTTGCTGTCTTGGATGGGCACAGTCCATGGCAGCTCCCCAAATGATGACAATAGTAACATCAAAAATCACCCAACACGGATCACCTTAGCAATGAAAAAGTTTGAGACATTTCCAGAACTGCCAAAATGTGATAGAGAAACACAAAGTGAGCACATGTAGTTGGAAAATTGGGACCAATAGACTTGCTAGATGCAGGGTTGCCACAAACCTTCAATTTGTTAAAAAAAAAAAAAAAGTGACATTTGTGGCTGGGTGTAGTGGCTCACACCTCACCTGTAATCCCAGCACTTTTGGAGAGACAGCTTGGCCAAGATGGTGAAACCCCATCTCTACTAAAAATATAAAAATTAGCTGGGCATGGTGGCGGGTGCCTGTAATCCCATCTACTTGGGAAGCTGAGGCAGGAGAATTGCTTGAACCCAGGAGGTGGAGGTTGCAGTGAGCCAAGGTTGTGCCACTGCACTCCAGCCTGGGCAACAGAGTGAGACTCCATCACACACATACAAAAAAAAAGCAGCATTCATGAAGTGCAATAAAGTGAGCACAATAAAACAAGGTGTGCCTGTTTATTACTTTTAATAGTTATAGAAAAGTTGCATCAGGAAAAATAAAGTTCTGTCCTGACCTTTTGCCTTAAACAACTGGGTTTCCTTTATGTTCAGATCTAGTTAAAATTTGACCCCATAGACCTTGTTTACCTTGTTGGTTTTCCATCCCTTTACCCCATTAATGAATTCTGTATATTCATATTGCATTACCCAAGTGGAGATGGAAACTTATGAGACACTTAGAATAACATCTTCAAAGAGAGAAAAGAGCAGAGAAAGTGAGGAAGATAATAGTAAAAGCAGAATTTGAGAGGAGATTCAGGATGCTTGCATTTCCTGCAGCATGTACACTAGATAACTCACTAGATTCTCTCAAGGTTTTTCCTTACTCTTTCCTTGCCCATTTCTGATCCCTGTTTTTCCCATTTTCCTTCCTTCCTCATGTTCTTCCCTTCTCTTATCTTTCAAACCTCTGTTCCTTTGGGATAATGGCAATAATTACAGGTACCATGTATTGAGCTTCTACTACGTGTACTGAAATGCAAGTCAGTTTATAAGGTGCAGGACCGGGATTAAAATGTAAGTCCTGACTCTCAAACCCCACTTGCTTTTCCCTGCCTTACATTGCCTCTATATTGAAATTCAAAAGGAAAAAACAAAAACCAAAAACCAAAAGACTCTTGTTAATTTTTTTCTTGTTAAAAACAAAGGAAAAAGGTAGGTTGCAAAAAAAAGAACAAACAAAAAACCCCAAAACAAAACCCCACAAAAAAGCATGCTTATGATGTTTCTTTGTCACTTTAATTTTCCTTCAAATAAAAAGAAATCCAAACCCAAAGTCATTGTATCTTTCAGCTTTTCCTGTGTCAAATGGCATAGAAATATGAGGAACATAGATACAGATAAAATCTTTGCTCTCAGAATACAAATACAAGCTGGAGAAGACAAACGCATAAGCTGTTGAAATGGAAGGAATGACCATAAACCATGGGACGTTTATATTCATGTTTCCAAATAGCTCTCATTCATTATACACTTAGATCTAATTCTCTTCTTCAGCTGAGTTTAGGAGAAATTTTCCACTTGTGGCAGCAGTGTTGAATCAAAAAGCAATTTATATTTTGCTAAACAACAAAGGTGCTTCAAAGCTTCCCTGTACAAATGTGGTAGAGATTTTAGCATCAACGACCACCCCCCACTCTCTTGGCACCGTTTACTTCTTCGGTAAATTACAAACAAATTAGCAACTTTGTTATGTTAATATTTCAGCAATGGCGACCACCATTTACTGAAGATGTAATCTTTCGGAAGTCTTTCCATCAAGCTTTCTGGAGAAAATAAATCGTGTTAGTTACTACAAAGCTTAACTAGAGCTCAACTAATTGGCAATTCACATTCAAAACTTGACTACATATAGCATCTGTTGTTTTTGTCTAGTAAGTGTTTTTTTAGAAACAATTTATTGAGGTGAAATTCACAAAACATAACATGAATTGTTTTAAAGTGAACAATTCAGTGGCATTTAGTACAATCATGATGTTGTGCAACCATCAGCTCTATCTGGCTCCCAAAAAATCCATCGCTCCAAAGTAAAGTCCTTTACCCATTAACCCATTTATGCTAGAGGTCACAAATTTTTTTGTGAAAAATCAGACTTAGGCAATGACCTTGAGCAGTAGCACGTAAATAACTCCGACAAACTTAGCATTCCAATAATGGAACACTAGGCATAATTGAGTTTCTGCCCACTCCTTCCTTTCCCCAGCCCCTGGCAATCATCACTGCACTTTGCCTGGATGGATTTGTCTATTCTGGCTATTTCATATAAGTGGAATCATATATTATGTGTCCAGTTTCTCTCACTCAGCATAATGCAGATTCATCTACATTTTAGCATGTATCAGGACTGTCTTCCTTTTCATAGCAGAATAATATTCTATTGTATGGCTATACCAGTTTGTTTATCCATTTATCTGTCGATGGATGTTTGGGCTGTTTCCACTTTTTGGCTGTTGTGAATAGTGCTGCTATAATATGTGTTTCTTTAAACGTTGTTTTGATTAGGGCTATGTAGGCACATAGCTTCAAGAGTCAAATAGTTCCACAAGGCCTCTTAGGAAAAGCGGCAGTTCCTTGAACATCTCTCATCCCACTTTGCTACTGTTTTCCTACTCCCAAAGGTGAGTGGGAATATGAACTATTTCTGGGTCTGTGTGTCCTGTAGGAATTGTTCTATTCCTTTCTGGAAGTGCTTTTCTGCCTTGCACAAATGTTGCAATCAGCCCTCAGCCTCAGGTCTCCAGGGCTCAGGCGCACTGCCCCGCCAACATCTCCTCCTCCCTTGTGCTTGATTCTGCAAATTCTAACCGTCCAGGCCTCCCTGCACTCCATCTCTGTCTCCTCAATTCTGTGCTCTCTTTAGATCCCTCTCCCTTCCTTGCAGCCCAGAGACTGCCTTCATCTGGGCCAACTGTAGGGCTCATCTGGCTGGTTTCCCTTCTCTCAGAGACCACAGCCCTGCCCTACCTATTGTCCACTGTCTGAAAACCATCTTTTCATATCTGGTTTTCTAGGTGTTTAAGGCAGGAAGATTGATACATTCAGTTGCTGTTACTCTATCCTGGTGAGATTCAGAAGCCCTTCTCTGTGGATTTTTAGTGATAGTTTTCTTTTTAAGTTTCCTTCTTTCAGGCCAGTCTTTTTTTTTTTTTTTTTTTTTGCAGTTTTCCCCACTTGTTTATTTTTGTCTTTGTCTTTGACAATTGAGACTTTCCCCAAACGCCTGGTGATTCTAGGCTGTTCCTACTAAAGCCTAGGATGCTAAATGGATGAGAGGCTCCATGTTTATGAGGAAGTTTGTCATCTCATGGGATTCACTGGAGAATGAACTGATTTTTAGAGCTCTTTACATTAACAACTAAGATTGACCTTTAATGAATTAATAGTATAATTCGTTTCAAATTAAGAAGTGACCTTACATCCTATGGAATGTGGAATTTTAAGGGAAAGCTGATAGTAAGAAATAGACTTTCTCATATATGTTAAATCATAAACTATTCCTTACTCTGTGTAAGCAAAAGAGTACTTTGTTTTATATAAATTCTTACTTTACTCTGAAAGGATGATTGAATGTTTTTTCTTGTGCAGAGTGTAAGCTCCTTTGAAGAAAGGACTCATGGCCTGTTTTTTTTTTTCTTTTGCTGTATTGAATTCTTTCTCTCCTCCAAGACCTCCACTTATCTGCTCCTTGACCCTGAAAATCATGCTCAGGGGACTGCGGAATTAATGATTTACCTGTTTAATGAGGTGCTCTGATCAGTGTTAAATACAATTTATGGGAGGCCATTGTTTTGGGTGGAGCTCCTATCGTAGGCCCCAACGCACCCGACCAAACTAGAAGGGAGTCACTCATGGCTAGGCTAATTCCAGGCCTAGCCTTTTTAGTTCATAATTCCTGTAATAAGTGCCTTGCAGAGCCTCCCACACACTGACTGCCCTGTTGAATTGTTACTAGAGACTGTGAGCGATGATAAAGAGAAATGTTTGCATATATCAAAATCTTCCTGTATCTCTTGACATGACAAATTGTCATCTGGGAATAATGAGGAGAATTATGGCACGCTGAGAATATACTGTCTATCTTCAGTGGAAGAGGTTTAAGGAAGCACCTGATAACATTATAAAATCCCCCTCTTAAATCATCTGACCTCGTACATGTGTACATGCCAAAGTTATTACAAAGGAAAATAGAAAGGTAAATGCCACATCATTTTGCAAGAATGGCAAGAATTAACACTTCAGCCAATACTTTTCCTAATGAAATATTTTAAATTCTAACTACCCAACTATCAAATTAATCCATTGCAAATTGAGTAACTCTGGGACTAGTTTGCTCCTTGAAGGAGTGCTATAAACTACTAGGGGGCACCATTTTACATATCAATCTGGTCTTTGCTGACCTTGGACTAAGTTCTAGTCCCTGAATTAAACATAGAGAAACTTGTGACTCATCTGGATTTTAAATTTTGGATGCTACTAGGAGAAACTTTTAAGTAAACATTGCATTTTAATATACTTATTTTTATGAAGTGGGTGAATTGAACATTTCAGACTTTAGAACCCATAATTTATTTCTCTATGTTTTTCAAACAGAAAAAAGAACAAAGGAAAAATCCATCTTCATTATTTTAGCTCTCTGTATTATCTGCCATAGTGTTCAGTGAGATCATCTTTACAAGGTTAAGTGACTTGGAAATTTGCAAAATGTTCCTAGTTTCATGTTCTATTCAGCTGTCCCAGGAGAGGATACTGAAGATACTGGCCATGTTAGCCATCAGTATTGCTGATCCCTGGGACTATGTGAGCAACACCGTACTGAAGAAAAGGGAAGAGAATAAAGATAATACACATCTGGAGCTATGCAGGACAGAGAAAAAAATATGAAGTGATTCTTGTATATACATATGCTGTTTTTACTAAGACACTGAATGACATAAAGATTAGAGAACAATACAAGATAGGTTATCTTGTATAGGGCTCAATCATGTGGTATAAATTGTAAATCCTAAAAAGATTCAGAGAAAGGAGATATCAGTGTGGGTTTAGAGGACTGGGGTGGACAGCAGAATGTTCTGGGAGTTCATGATCTAAGAGCAGATAGAATTCCTTCCGAAGCCATTAAGAAGAGGTGTGCTGTCTCCAGATGGAGCAGCGGCCAGCAAAGACAAAGAGGTGACAAAGGAGAAGTTTTGCCAAATGGGCACCTTCTGGAGGAGGATCTGACTGGAGAAGATCTGTAATACAGGAAAAAAGTTGAAGACATGTTTGCATGATGATCATCATTAGCCTATCAGAACAGCTAGTTTCTCTGGAAATAATTTTTTTCTACCATGCAAATTTTGTAAAATATATTTGAGGTAGGGCTTCGTGAACAAATAATGCAACAGTTCTGTGTGGGCTGTGTCTCGTTTTGAGCCCTGTCTGGTTGTGCGATAGTAGGATCGTATTTTAACTTGCTAAGATTCCAAAGCCTCCATAGCCTGTCTTCTTTCTGTTTGCTTTATTTACTTCCTGTTATTTTCCAACATGCACGTTTCACAAGTGTCAATCTAATTTCTTCTACTTTCCATAAACTTCTACTTTCATATCTTTTACTCAGAATAAACTTTTTTTTTTTTAAATCCTTCCTGTTTATAACAATATGATGAAGGCTTGAGGCCTTTGCAGGTTATCTTGGCCTTCTTTGATCTTCCTCTCCTTTGGACTCCTAAAACATTTTGGATCTATAGCACTCCCACCCCCATTCAATTCTTACCCATAAATTCTCTCATATTATGTACATTTTTGAGTACGTATTTGTGTGTTTCTCACTTGGTTACAATTTTTTAAATAGCAGCGGCCATGGTATAATATTGAATCCACACTATAGGTTCATTGTTCATATGTCAGTTAAGGCAATGGGCTGATTTTTTTTTGAGACGGAGTCTTGCTCTGTCACCCAGGCTGGAGTGCGGTGGCTTTATCTTGGCTCACAGCAAGCTCTGCCTCCCGGGTTTGCGCCATTCTCCTGCCTCAGCCTCCCGAGTAGCTGGGACTACAGGCGCCTGCCACCAAGCCCGGCTACTTTTTTGTATTTTTAGTAGAGACGGGGTTTCACCGTGTTAGCCAGGATGGTCTCGATCTCCTGACCTCGTGATCCGCCTGCCTCGGCCTCCCAAAGTGGGGCTGATATTGTTGAATTTTTGGAATTTTTTGGGTTGCTTACTTTGATCTTCTTAAAGATTGTTTGGTAAAGTTTGTGTTTAGAAGTTAAGGGGGAAAATGAAGCCGCCATATCCACCAGAGTGTCATTTTAATTTTTTGAGATCTCTCACAGTAAAAACTCGTAGGAAATAAGAATGAAATCTTGGAAATAGGTCTAGGGGAGCATAAATAATAAAACCTTTTTTTAGAATGTGTCTTATAACATTTTCCTATATCATAGTTTCATAATTTTAGGTGAATAGCCACATCGCTGTGTTTTCCTCCCTAAAAAATTTTATATTTCCATCAGGAGATCCCTGAATATTATCTTAACAGAATTTATTATCTTTTAATGTTTATGCCCTATACAGTAAGCTTTAAAATTTATCACATATTAAAAGTAGTTATGATATTTTCTAAAATTACATTATCACAATATATCAGTTAAAATAAAACTTTTGCCAATAAGATTATTATTATTATGTATATGATTCTAGTCAACTAAGAAAATTGTTCGGTGGGGGGAGGGGGAGGGATAGCATTAGGAGACATACCTAATGTTAAATGACGAGTTAATGGATGTGGCACACCAACATGGCACATGTATACATATGTAACAAACTTGCACGTTGTGCATATGTACCCTAAAACTTAAAGTATAATTAAAAAAAAATTGTTCACACCTGAATGGCTAAAACAGATTTAGAGAAATTTTTGTTTATGAATATAGATGCATCGCACTCCAATAAATGTGGAGCATCTGCACTGAAAGTTAGGTGAAGTAATACACATTTCTTTTTTTAATGTGTTTTTTGTAAGACCTATACAATTTTTAAAGAGCAGTTACGTTAAAATAATGTTGCTATTTTACTTGATTTGCTAAATTCTTCTTAAGAAGCTTATTAGAAGAAGTGATGCAGAATTATACTCAAATTACTAATGTGACTTTAACAACAGAGCAAATAGATATATTTTCCTTCTGCATTTTACTTTTCAAATTCTGCTTATGTTGGTATATTATTTCTAACTCCCATTGGCAAAGAGACATCTCTTCTTTTGTTCAAGAAGAGTATATAATATTATACAGGGGAGGATATGTGTAGGTTACATGCAAATACTACATCATTTGTATACGGGGGTGGAGCTTCCACGATTTTTGTTATTTGTCGGCGATCCCAGGGCCAATGTCCTGAGGATACTCAGAGACAACTGTATGTTGTACACAGCTTAAATGGTACATAAAAAGTTGCAATGAAAAGCAAATTTCTTACTTATCTATGTCTTCCAGTTGGTAGAAAATTATCTACCAGCAATGCAACTTTCTGTCTGAGTCAACTGCAATCAGTTTATTACATGTCATTTCAGATATGGTCTATACTTAACAGAGCCATAAATATATCTGTGTTCTATTTTTCACACAAATGGCATATAACATGGTTTCCCATCTTTTTGCACTAAGCAACATATATTGGGGACTTTTCAGTTTCAGAACCTATAGAGTTACACATTTCAGTGGCTGTTTATTAATCTATTATACAAATGTACCAAACTGCATTTAATCCATCCCCTACCAGTGGGTTTCCTCCAGTCTTTTGCTCAATCTTTTGCTCATGCCCAGTGAGTAGCTTTGTACTTACAATGCTGAGCACATGTTGTTGCATTTCTAAAGGACAAATTTGCAGATATAGAGTTGTTGGGACAAGAAATGTGCCTTTTAAAATTTGGTAGACATTGTTAGATTACCTGAATCATAGCACTAGTTTCACCTCCATGAAGAGGATAAGAACCTGTTTATCTTTAACCTCACCGATAATTATCAAACTTTTTGGTTTTTGGAGTTCTGATTTAATGAGGTAATACATAAGATAAAAAATTGTATCCTATAGTTGTATTTAGAATTTCTTTTGTTAATGAAGTTCAACATTATCGTAATAGAAACATTCAAAATGTTTAAGAGCCATTTCTATTAAGATAATAAATTGAATCTTGTAGTTTTGTTAAGCATTTCTTTTAATGTGAGTGAAGGTCAACATCTTATAAATGTTATAAGCCATTTGTATTGTATTGTAAATCATCTGTTAAGATTCTTTGTCTATTTCTGTTGTTCTGTGGGCCTTAGAAATTTATTTTATATTAGTGGTTAAGAACATACTGTGCAAATATTTTTTTCTACTTGTTTTTCACCATGATGCAATGTATCTTTTTCTTTTTCTTCTACTTCTTTTTTTTTTTTTGAGACGAAGTCTCACCCTGTTGCCCAGGTTGGAGTGCAGTGGCACAAGTGGTGCGATCTTGGCTCACTGCAACCTCCGACTCCTGTATTCAAGCGATTCTCCTGCCTCAGCCTCCCAAGAGCTGAGACTACAGGTGCCCACCACGATTCCCCCCCCAAAAAAAGTAATAATTTTTGTATTTTTAGTAGATACTTGGTTTCACCATGTTGGCCAGGCTGGTCTTGAACTCCTGACCTCACGTGATCCGCCCACCTTCACCTCCCAAAGTGCTGGGATTATAGTAGGCGTGAGCCACCGTGCCCGGCCAAGAAATGCATCTTTTTCTACATGTATTTGGGTTTGTTAATCTTTGTTCTTTTGGCTTCTGGATTTATTTGTGTCACACTTATAAAGGCCTTTTCCACTCTAAGATTAAAGAAAAAAAATGTTTTTCCTTAGTGTTTGCTAACATTTCATGGTTTCTTTTTCTTTTCTACTTCTTTAAATAAATGTTTTAAATCATTGTTCTATTTGATATTTGCTTGGAAATAAGGAGGAAGATAGGAATAAAGTAATATTTCTTCGTATGGCTGCCTTGTTGATACAGTATTATTTATTGAATAATAAATTTATCTAGCTATCCATCTTTACTTCTGGAATGAAATGACAACTAAATCACATCTCAAAGACCTAAAAGTATTTCCACCTATTCCTGGGTTTAAAAAAAAAAAAAACACTCTTAATATCTTCTTACAAAGTTGTTGCTCTGTCAAACTCTTCCATTCACTGAAAGAAAACAGTCTGTGATGCATTTTAAAGACAGCATGCTTGCATTTGTCTTTTCTTCCTGGATTTCTCTACTTGACCTGTTAGGGCCTAATGGAGAAAGAAAACATGTCCTAATAATACATTCTAAAAGTTAGCTTAGAAAGATGTTTCTTTGTTAAACACTTCCATTCAACACAAAGTTAAGGTGAACATTAAAAAAAAATTTAAATGAATGAAAATAGAGACACAACATACCAATGCTTCTAGGATACAGCAAAAGCAGTGCTAAGAGGAAAGTTTATAGTGTTAAAAGCCTATATAAAAATATAGAAAGATCATCAGTTAACAACCTAATGTGCCTCAAGGAACAATATTAGGAAAAACAAGGACAAACCAAACCCAAAGCTAGCAGAAAACAAGAAATAACAAATATCAGAGCAGAACTAAATGAAATTGAGATTAAAAAAAAGCTGCCTCCAACACCCCAACCCACACACGCGCATTCACCACACAGTCATACAAAGGATAAATGAAACGAAAAGTTGGTTCTTTGAAAAGATAAACAAATTGATTGTTCATTAGCTGCATTAAGCAAAAAAAAAAAAAAAAAAAAAAAAGGCAAGCTTCAAGTAAGCACAATTAGAAATGACAAAGGTGACATTACAACTGATGCCATAGAAATGCGAAAGATTATCATAGACTACTATGAGCATCTCTGTGATATGGGAGGGGGTCAGGGAAGTGCTGGGTAGAGAAGGGTGGGATCCCTGGTGAGGGCTCCACCCTGAGGCCTGTGCCCATGGACCTAAGTGACAATAGGCACTTCTGTTTTCAGGCCCAAATGTTGCATTTTCTAAGACCACTCTGGCCTACCATGACCCCTCTCCTGTGCCCATGAAAACCCTGAGGCCCGAGCAGGCACAGACACAGGCGACCGAACGTCGAGAGGAACACACCGGCAGAAGAACATACCCAGAGACGCTGGCCGACCATTGACAGCAGAACGATGTGGATGACGTGGAATTTGGCCAAGGATGGTCAGAGGAGAGCCCCGCCGCTGAGCGGCCGGACTCCAGGGAAGACCACCTTCCTACTCCATCCCTCTTCTGGCTCCCCATCCACCTGCTGAGAGCTACTTCCACCACCCAATAAAAAACCTCGCGCCCATCCTCCAAGCCCATGTGTGTTCCGATCGGTACACTAAGGCAAGCACCTGGGAACCCGGAATACAGAAAGCCCACTGTCCTTGCGATAAGGCACAGGGGGTAATCGAGCTGATTAACAAGAGCTGCATGCTAAGCTGAAAGAGCACACTGTAACACATGCCCACTGAGATTTTGGGAGCCGTAAACACTAAATACTAGAGGGTGTCGGAGCCCCACAACGTGCCCTTCTGCATGCTCCCCCTAGGGGTTTGAGCAGCAGGGCACCGAAGAAGTGAGTTACACCTCCATTGCATGCCCTGGGAGGGGAACAAGGGAACGTTTCCCGTTTTATCTACAAACTAGAAAACATAGAGGAAATGAGTAAGTTCCTGAAAAATACAACCTCCCAAGACTGAACCAAAAGAAATAAAAATCCTGAACAGACCAATAATGAGTAATGGGATTGAATCAATAATAAAAAATCTTCCGGAGGAGCCAAGATGGCCGAATAGGAACAGCTCCGGTCTACAGCTCCCAGCGTGAGCGACGCAGAAGACGCTGATTTCTGCATTTCCATCTGAGGTACCGGGTTCATCTCACTAGGGAGTGCCAGACAGTGGGCGCAGGCCAGTGGGTGCGCGCACCGAGCGCGAGCCGAAGCAGGGCGAGGCATTGCCTCACCTGGGAAGCGCAAGGGGTCAGGGAGTTCCCTTTCCGAGTCAAAGAAAGGGGTGACGGACGCACCTGGAAAACTCGGGTCACTCCCACCCGAATATTGCGCGTTTCAGACCGGCTTAAAAAACGGCGCACCACGAGACTCTATCCCACACCTGGCTCGGAGGGTCCTACGCCCTCGGAGTCTCGCTGATTGCTAGCACAGCAGTCTGAGATCAAACTGCAAGGCGGCAGCGAGGCTGGGGGAGGGGCGCCCGCCATTGCCCAGGCTTGCTTAGGTAAACAAAGCAGCCAGGAAGCTCGAACTGGGTGGAGCCCACCACAGCTCAAGGAGGCCTGCCTGCCTCTGTAGGCTCCACCTCTGGGGGCAGGGCACAGACAAACAAAAAGACAGCAGTAACCTCTGCAGACTTAAATGTCCCTGTCTGACAGCTTTGAAGAGAGCAGTGGTTCTCCCAGCACGCAGCTGGAGATCTGAGAACGGGAAGACTGCCTCCTCAAGTGGGTCCCTGACCCCTGACCCCCGAGCAGCCTAACTGGGAGGCACCCCCCAGCAGGGGCACACTGACACCTCACACGGCAGGGTATTCCAACAGACCTGCAGCCGAGGGTCCTGTCTGTTAGAAGGAAAACTAACAAACAGAAAGGACATCCACACCGAAAACCCATCTGTACATCACCATCATCAAAGACCAAAAGTGGATAAAACCACAAAGATGGGGAAAAAACAGAACAGAAAAACAGGAAACTCTAAAATGCAGAGCGCCTCTCCTCCTCCAAAGGAACGCAGTTCCTCACCAGCAACGGAACAAAGTTGGATGGAGAATGATTTTGACGAGCTGAGAGAAGAAGGCTTCAGACGATCAAATTACTCTGAGCTACGGGAGGACATTCAAACCAAAGGCAAAGAAGTTGAAAACTTTGAAAAAAATTTAGAAGAATGTATAACTAGAATAACCAATACAGAGAAGTGCTTAAAGGAGCTGATGGAGCTGAAAACCAAGGCTCGAGAACTACGTGAAGAATGCAGAAGCCTCAGGAGCCGATGCGATCAACTGGAAGAAAGGGTATCAGCAATGGAAGATGAAATGAATGAAATGAAGCGAGAAGGGAAGTCTAGAGAAAAAAGAATAAAAAGAAATGAGCAAAGCCTCCAAGAAATATGGGACTATGTGAAAAGACCAAATCTACGTCTGATTGGTGTACCTGAAAGTGATGCGGAGAATGAAACCAAGTTGGAAAACACTCTGCAGGATATTATCCAGGAGAACTTCCCCAATCTAGCAAGGCAGGCCAACGTTCAGATTCAGGAAATACAGAGAACGCCACAAAGATACTCCTCGAGAAGAGCAACTCCAAGACACATAATTGTCAGATTCACCAAAGTTGAAATGAAGGAAAAAATGTTAAGGGCAGCCAGACAGAAAGGTCGGGTTACCCTCAAAGGGAAGCCCATCAGACTAACAGCGGATCTCTCGGCAGAAACCCTACAAGCCAGAAGAGAGTGGGGGCC
Source organism: Pan paniscus (assembly GCF_029289425.2). Lineage (NCBI taxonomy): Eukaryota > Metazoa > Chordata > Mammalia > Primates > Hominidae > Pan > Pan paniscus. The sequence goes on along the minus strand of NC_073249.2, from coordinate 34,654,027 downwards.
AATATTCAACATTCTTAAAGAAAAGAATTTTCAACCCAGAATTTCATATCCAGCCAAACTAAGCTTCATAAGTGAAGGAGAAATAAAATACTTTACAGACAAGCAAATGCTGAGAGATTTTGTCACCACCAGGCCTGCCCTAAAAGAGCTCCTGAAGGAAGCACTAAACACGGAAAGGAACAACCGGTACCAGCCGCTGCAAAATCATGCCAAAATGTAAAGACCATCAAGACTAGGAAGAAACTGCATCAACTAACGAGCAAAATCACCAGCTAACATCATCATGACAGGATCAAATTCACACATAACAATATTAACTTTAAATGTAAATGGACTAAATTCTCCAATTAAAAGACACAGACTGGCAAGTTGGATAAAGAGTCAAGACCCATCAGTGTGCTGTATTCAGGAAACCCATCTCACATGCAGAGACACACATAGGCTCAAAATAAAAGGATGGAGGAAGATCTACCAAGCAAATGGAAAACAAAAAAAGGCAGGGGTTGCAATCCTAGTCTCTGATAAAACAGACTTTAAACCAACAAAGATCAAAAGAGACAAAGAAGGCCATTACATAATGGTAAAGGGATCAATTCAACAAGAGGAGCTAACTATCCTAAATATTTATGCACCCAATACAGGAGCACCCAGATTCATAAAGCAAGTCCTGAGTGACCTACAAAGAGACTTAGACTCCCACACATTAATAATGGGAGACTTTAACACCCCACTGTCAACATTAGACAGATCAACAAGACAGAAAGTCAACAAGGATACCCAGGAATTGAACTCAGCTCTGCACCAAGTGGACCTAATAGACATCTACAGAACTCTCCACCCCAAATCAACAGAATATACATTTTTTTCAGCACCACACCACACCTATTCCAAAATTGACCACATAGTTGGAAGTAAAGCTCTCCTGAGCAAATGTAAAAGAACAGAAATTATAACAAACTATCTCTCAGACCACAGTGCAATCAAACTAGAACTCAGGATTAAGAATCTCACTCAAAGCCGCTCAACTACATGGAAACTGAACAACCTGCTCCTGAATGACTGCTGGGTACATAACGAAATGAAGGCAGAAATAAAGATGTTCTTTGAAACCAACGAGAACAAAGACACAACATACCAGAATCTCTGGGACGCATTCAAAGCAGTGTGCAGAGGGAAATTTATAGCACTAAGTGCCCACAAGAGAAAGCAGGAAAGATCCAAAATTGACACCCTAACATCACAATTAAAAGAACTAGAAAAGCAAGAGCAAACACATTCAAAAGCTAGCAGAAGGCAAGAAATAACTAAAATCAGAGCAGAACTAAAGGAAATAGAGACACAAAAAACCCTTCAAAAAATTAATGAATCCAGGAGCTGGTTTTTTGAAAGGATCAACAAAATTGATAGACCGCTAGCAAGACTAATAAAGAAAAAAAGAGAGAAGAATCAAATAGACGCAATAAAAAATGATAAAGGGGATATCACCACCGATCCCACAGAAATACAAACTACCATCAGAGAATACTACAAACACCTCTACGCAAATAAACTAGAAAATCTAGAAGAAATGGATACATTCCTCGACACATACACTCTCCCAAGACTAAACCAGGAAGAAGTTGAATCTCTGAATAGACCAATAACAGGAGCTGAAATTGTGGCAATAATCAATAGTTTACCAACCAAAAAGAGTCCAGGACCAGATGGATTCACAGCCGAATTCTACCAGAGGTACAAGGAGGAACTGGTACCATTCCTTCTGAAACTATTCCAATCAATAGAAAAAGAGGGAATCCTCCCTAACTCATTTTATGAGGCCAGCATCATTCTGATACCAAAGCCTGGCAGAGACACAACCAAAAAAGAGAATTTTAGACCAATATCCTTGATGAACATTGATGCAAAAATCCTCAATAAAATACTGGCAAACAGAATCCAGCAGCACATCAAAAAGCTTATCCACCATGATCAAGTGGGCTTCATCCCTGGGATGCAAGGCTGGTTCAACATATGCAAATCAATAAATGTAATCCAGCATATAAACAGAGCCAAAGACAAAAACCACATGATTATCTCAATAGATGCAGAAAAAGCCTTTGACAAAATTCAACAACCCTTCATGCTAAAAACTCTCAATAAATTAGGTATTGATGGGACATATTTCAAAATAATAAGAGCTATCTATGACAAACCCACAGCCAATATCATACTGAATGGGCAAAAACTGGAAGCATTCCCTTTGAAAACTGGCACAAGACAGGGATGCCCTCTCTCACTGCTCCTATTCAACATAGTGTTGGAAGTTCTGGCCAGGGCGATCAGGCAGGAGAAGGAAATAAGGGGTATTCAATTAGGAAAAGAGGAAGTCAAATTGTCCCTGTTTGCAGACGACATGATTGTTTATCTAGAAAACCCCATTGTCTCAGCCCAAAATCTCCTTAAGCTGATAAGCAACTTCAGCAAAGTCTCAGGATACAAAATCAATGTACAAAAATCACAAGCATTCTTATACACCAACAACAGACAAACAGAGAGCCAAATCATGAGTGAACTCCCATTCACAATTGCTTCAAAGAGAATAAAATACCTAGGAATCCAACTTACAAGGGATGTGAAGCACCTCTTCAAGGAGAACTACAAACCACTGCTCAAGGAAATAAAAGAGGATACAAACAAATGGAAGAACATTCCTTGCTCATGGGTAGGAAGAATCAATATCGTGAAAATGGCCATACTGCCCAAGGTAATTTACAGATTCAATGCCATCCCCATCAAGCTACCAATGACTTTCTTCACAGAATTGGAAAAAACTACTTTAAAGTTCATATGGAACCAAAAGAGAGCCCGCATCGCCAAGTCAATCCTAAGCCAAAAGAACAAAGCTGGAGGCATCACACTACCTGACTTCAAACTATACTACAAGGCTACAGTAACCAAAACAGCATGGTACTGGTACCAAAACAGAAATATAGATCAATGGAACAGAACAGAGCCCTCAGAAATAACGCCGCTTACCTACAACTATCTGATCTTTGACAAACCTGAGAAAAACAAGCAATGGGGAAAGGATTCCCTATTTAATAAATGGTGCTGGGAAAACTGGCTAGCCATATGTAGAAAGCTGAAACTGGATCCCTTCCTTACACCTTATACAAAAATCAATTCAAGATGGATTAAAGATTTAAACGTTAGACCTAAAACCATAAAAACCCTAGAAGAAAACCTAGGCATTACCATTCAGGACATAGGCGTGGGCAAGGACTTCATGTCCAAAACACCAAAAGCAATGGCAACAAAAGCCAAAATTGACAAATGGGATCTAATTAAACTAAAGAGCTTCTGCACAGCTAAAGAAACTACCATCAGAGTGAATAGGCAACCTACAACATGGGAGAAAATTTTCGCAACCTACTCATCTGACAAAGGGCTAATATCCAGAATCTACAGTGAACTCAAACAAATTTACAAGAAAAAAACAAACAACCCCATCAAAAAGTGGGCGAAGGACATGAACAGGCACTTCTCAAAAGAAGACATTTATGCAGCCAAAAAACACATGAAAAAATGCTCATCATCACTGGCCATCAGAGAAATGCAAATCAAAACCACTATGAGATATCATCTCACACCAGTTAGAATGGCAATCATTAAAAAGTCAGGAAACAACAGGTGCTGGAGAGGATGTGGAGAAATAGGAACACTTTTACACTGTTGGTGGGACTGTAAACTAGTTCAACCATTGTGGAAGTCAGTGTGGCGATTCCTCAGGGATCTAGAACTAGAAATACCATTTGACCCAGCCATCCCATTACTGGGTATATACCCAAATGACTATAAATCATGCTGCTATAAAGACACATGCACACGTATGTTTATTGCGGCATTATTCACAATAGCAAAGACTTGGAACCAACCCAAATGTCCAACAATGATAGACTGGATTAAGAAAATGTGGCACATATACACCATGGAATACTATGCAGCCATAAAAAATGATGAGTTCATATCCTTTGTCGGGACATGGATGAAACTGGAAACCATCATTCTCAGTAAACTATCGCAAGAACAAAAAACCAAACACCGCATATTCTCACTCATAGGTGGAAATTGAACAATGAGATCACATGGACACAGGAAGGGGAATATCATACTCTGGGGGCTGTGGTGGGGAGGGGGGAGGGGGGAGGGATAGCATTGGGAGATATACCTAATGCTAGATGACGAGTTAGTGGGTGCAGCGCACCAGCATGGCACATGTATACATATGTAACTAACCTGCACAATGTGCACATGTACCCTAAAACTTAAAGTATAATAAAAAAATAAAAAATAAAAAAAAAATAAAAATAAAAAAAATAAAAAATCTTCCAAAAAAAAAAAAAAAGCCCAGGACCAGACAGATTCATAGTTGAATTCTATCGGCCATACAAAAAATTGGTACCAATCCTACTGCAATTGTTCTAAAAAATTAAGGAGAAAGTAATCCTCCCCAACTTCTTCTACAAAGCCAGTATCATCTTAATACCAAAGCTAGGCAAAGACATAACAGAAAAAGAAAACTACAGGCCAATAACTCTGATGAACATAGATGCAAAATCCTTAACAAAATACGAGCAATTGAATCCAACAGCACATCAAAAAGATGATACATCATGATCAAGGGTTTTATTCCAGGGATGCAAGGATGATTCGACATATGCAAGGATGCAAAAGTATTCAATAATCAAATCAATAAATGTGATTCAACACATAAACAGACTTAAAAATAAAAACTATGAGATTATCTCAATAGATGCAGAAAAAGCATATAATAAAATTCACCATTGCATCGTAATGAAAACTCTCAATAAGCTAAACATGTACCTTAAAATAATAAAAGTCCATATACAACAAACCCACAGACAACATCCTACTGAATGGGGAGAAGTTGAAAGCATTCCTCCTAAGAACTGGAACAAGACAAGGATGCTCGCTTTCACTACTCCTATTCAGCATAGTACTGGAAGTCCTAGCTATACCAATCAGGCAAGAGAAAAAATAAAAGTTATCCAAATTGGAAAAGAAGTAAAATTATCTCTGTTGATGATATGATCCTAAAAAGAAAACCCTAAAGACTCCTCCAAAAGACTCCTAGATTTGATAAACGACTTCAGTAAAGTTTCAGATTTTTTATTTTGTTTCATTGGGTGTCTCTTGAGTGTTTTAGTACCATTATACTATTTTAATTGCTCTTTTTATTTTTTAAGAATTTTCCAATTCTTTTTTTTTCCATGGGAATTTTGGACTCAGCTTGCCTATTTATAAAGAAAGTCTTATTTTATTTTAACTTCAGTTACAGCAAACATACTTATTTATGGAGAATTGGCATTTTTGCAACATTGACTATTCTTATCCAATAAAAGGATATGTCTTCCCAGTTATTAAGGCCTTATGTTGTGTCTCTCTCAATAGTGTTTAAAATATTTCTTCTTAGAGTTTTTACATTTAGATTAGGGTTATTTCTAGATATTTTATCTTTCTGACACTATTCTGAGTGTGTGTTTTCTTCTTTAGCATGCTTTTTTTTTTTTTTTTTTTTTTGAGACAGAGTCTCGCTCTCGCCCAAGCTGGAGTGCAGTGGCGCGATCTCGGCTCACTGCAAGCTCCACCTCCTGGGTTCAAGCCATTCTCCTGCCTCAGCCTCTCGAGTAGCTGGGACTACAGGCACCCGCTACCATGCCTGGCTAATTTTTTTGTATTTTTAGTAGAGACGGGGTTCACCATGTTAGCCAGGATGGTCTCGATCTCCTGACCTCGTGATCCGCCCGCCTCGGCCTCCCAAAGTGCTGGGATTACAGGCGTGAGCCACCGCACCCGGCCTAGCATGGCCTAGCATGTCTTATAACTGGTTTTTGTCTGTGTTTTGAATTGATTTTGAACTTTTTGAACTCGGTTACCTTTCTGAATTTTCATATTTTTTTTGCAGTGTGGTCATTTTGAGTGGGTTGTTTTCGATTTTCCAGGCTTATAAACACCTAATCTTCAAAAAATGTAAATGTCACCTCCTCATTTTTACTGTTTATATCTCTTATTTTTTTCTTTTGTTTAACTGCATTGATTAGTATGTTGAGAACAGAGTTATAAAGTGGTGACAGTTAAATGTCTAGTCTTGTCTTTGACTTAACAGAAACTATCTTATTGCTTTCTGACTCTTCTAGATAGCAGTTCATCCATGTTTTTATATTTATTTGCACATAATTGAGAGGTCTGTTTTGCTTTGTAGTATTATTACCATATTTGCGCATTCTTCCTGTTTTTCTTACTAATTTACTATTTATATGCAGAGAGCCACCTATTAAAACTGAAAGTTCAAATATACTGGAAATAGATAGCCAGCTGCTGGGTTGGGCTTTCATTTCATGATTTTATTTTTGAATCTGGAGATTTGTCATACTTTCTTATAAGCTCAGCAATTCATTTAAAAGTGTTTCAACTATTTTTATCTGGCATTTCCAGGTGTTTTATGGCCAATGACTTTCAGGATATCTAGTCTCTGTATGCTGGAAACGGAAGTCTTATTTATCTTTTTGAAGGTTAATATTTGTTTTTCAGGAAGTGCTTTTCTTTAGCTTCTTTCACTACTTTCTATCTTCCCTCTTCCATACTTTTTCCTCTTTCTATATTTCTCTCTTCCACAGTTTTTCCTCTTTATTATTATTTTTGTCTAATAAACCCTGGTTTTTGTTGTTAAACATAATTTGCTTGCTGAGCTTATTGGATTTAAAACATAATTAGAGAAGCTCAGAAAGCACCATGTTTCATTGACTACATGATGTGAGTGAGTTGATGTTGTCTTTTGAAAGAATCCAGGAGAGAAATTTTCAGTGACAACATCAGATTCTAAGATGCACTAGAGCAAGGAGTATGGATGTCTTGTCCATTCACTTGCTATATGATCTTGGGAAAGTTGCTTAACCTCTGTGAGCCTCAGTTTCCTTACTTGAAAAACAGGGATAAAGATAAAAATTAACTCATAAAATTAATTTCATATAAAGATTATTTTATATGAAACACATAAAGCAGCCTTAGTAAGCTTTTATGATTGTTTTAATGATACTATGCTAATTGCCTACCAGGATACTTAACACATGGTAGTCATTAAGGATATTTAGAAATTGAATTTTGAATGGGTGAGCTTAACATAACGTACATGATTATCTTTTATTTAGTGACTCAGCACTATGCTGATACTTTGATTGTCCCTCTCCATGAAGGTTAAACTGTCTTTATCTTTGTATTCTGGTAACACCTACCTCTGGACTCATATTTGTTTGCAAGAAAAATGAAATGTCTAATTAATTTAAGCCACTGTTTGGTCAGATTTTCTATTACTTGCAGTCGAACCCAATCCTTAACGGATACAGAATTTGGATTAGAAGTCATTAATGCCCAACATTAACAGATTATTCTTCCCCACTTGGACTTCCAGAACAAAGCAACTCTTCCCCCTAACCTCGGCAGTCTACTGTTGCTTGACATAATTAAACTGTCCTTTTGTGTAAATAAAAGCACGTTCTCATTCTCCTCAAAAGAAGATTCCCAAAGTCTCAGCTACTGTACCCATTTCCAAGTCCAGATGTCTAGATGTAGTTCTGTTGTAATTCTGCTGCAAACCTGTCTTTATATTTTGTAACCTATGCACTTGTGATATCTCAGTGGGTTCATCTTTCCCATTGCTCAGAAAAGCCACTGCACTGAGAAAAGCAGCTGTTTTTTTTTATTTGTTTGTTTTTGGCAGCAAATAGAGTTTAATTAACACAGGGGTAGCCAAGTGGGAGATGGAGCTTAGTACTCAAATCAGCCTCCCTAAGAACACAGAGGCCAGGGTTTTTATGGATAATTTGGTGGGCAGGGGACTAAGGAATGGGTGCTACTGATTGGTTGGGGATAAAATCATGTGTGTGAAAAATGGTCCTTGTGCTTTGAGTGAGGCTCTGGATGGGGGCCACAGGACCAGCTGAGTCATGAGTCATGGGTCTGGGAGGAGTCAGTTGGTTGCCAGAATACAAAAGTCTGGAAAACATCTCAGATGACCAATCTCAGATTCTACAATAGTGATATTATCCATGGGAGCAATTGGGGAAGTTACTAATCTTGTGACCTTTGATGCAGTAAATGATTATGGAAAGTCAAGCTATACCCATAGCTTAGCAGAATTCAGGCCCCTTCCATAATCTTAATCTTGTGGGCTTTCTTTAGTCTTACAGAAGCAGTTTAAGTCTCTGAAAAAGGAGGGGGTCAGTTTTATGGAGGGACTATTATTATCCTTGATTCAAAGTTAAACCATAAACTAAATTCCTCCCATGGTTAGCTTGGCTTATGCCCAAGAATGAGCCAGGACAGCTAGCCTATAAGGCTAAAAGCAGGATGGATTCAGTGATGCTGGAGTTCTCTCACTATCACAATCTTTACAAAGGTGGTTTCACACTAAACTTTAAAGTTCACTGCCTTTATCTTATAAAAATAGCAGGAAAAGGAAGAGAGAAATAAAGGAAAATTAGTTATCACATATGAATGTATGTTAAAATTAGTTGGCATATATTGATACGAATTTATGGATAGCTACTTCAGGTGTCTTTCTGTGACTAGTCCTAAGACTATAAATAGTATTTATAACTTTGTTGCTCAAGTTCCATTTACCCTTAGACAACATCTAAACTGGTCAGCTTTCTTTTCTTTGTGGAGTGACCTGCATCTTCATTTGTGGGACACCTGAGCCCTTGTTGGTACTACTTCTAGGAGGATGTTGTAGTTTTCTATGAGACTCTACCACTGGACATGATGGTACGAGGAAATGTTCCAGAGGTCTCAGGAATTCCATTTTTATTTTCATGTGCCCAAGTAGTATATCAGAAACCCTGTTTTTTGCTGCTAACCAAGACCAGAAAACCCAGTCCACATTGTAGTCCCATTTTGTAGCCTATTTTTCTAGTGGTTTGAGTAGCCCCATATGGTCTAGTGTCAATGTCAATATTAAGTTTAATGGAATCACTGATATGTTCTATGTAGTTATTTTTTCCATGCCTACCATTATCTCTAAACTCATAGAGATCAGAGTCATGGACATGAGAAGCAGAACTTGGCAAATAGACTAGAGGTATAGTAACAGATGCCACTCACACTACCATCCTTTTTCAGAAACAAATTACTGTATTTGTCAGTGTTTCTAGTTGCAAACAATGAAATCCACTCTAGCTAGTTAAGTAGAAAGGGATTTTAAAAACTAGGTAACTCACAGTATCTCCAGCACAACTAGGAACCAGGGTTGGATTCTACCATCATCCAGGAATAATCCCAATTATGTTGTATGAGCATCCTGGTGAAAACTCAACAATAATCATTGCTTGTCTCATGACAATGATCATGGTAGAGACTAGATGGCAGATACCCAACACACCTGACTCAGAAGAACCAGGTGCTTACATTATCATGGTGACCAGATGACTGAGTTTTTTGCACATGACTTCTGCTTCATTTTTCTCCCTTCCACATCCAAGTCTTGAATGCATGCACATTATTGGCAGAATCTATGTTACTTGTCTGAATCTATATTGCAATGCTGTGGAAAATCATAGTTTTAAAAAATATTTTTGATTATTTGATATGGTTTGGCTTTGTGCCACCACCCAAATCTTATCTTGAATTGTAATCCCCAGGTGTTGAAGGAGGCACCTGGTGGGAGCTGATTGGATCATGGGGGCAGTTTCCCCCATGTTGTTCTTGTGACAGTGAGTGAATTATCAAAGAGATCTGTTGGTTTTATAATGGGCTCTTCCCTCTTTGCTCTCGCTATCTTGTCTGCCACCATGTAAGACATGCCTGCTTCCTTTTCTGCCATGACTGTAATTTTCCTGAGGCCTCCCCAACCATGTGAAACTGTGAGCCAATTAAATCTCTTTTCTTTATAAATTACCCAATGTTGGGCAATTCTTTATAGCAGTGTGAAAACGGACTAATACATTATTCTTCAGATTGAGAAGAATCACAATATGAAAACTATCAAAATGTAGAGATATTCTTTAATATCTGCATGTCAGTCCCAAGTAACATGGTCACTACAGGCTCATTTTGACAATGATACAGCCCTAAGGTTTTTAATTGTTTAATTTTTCATTGAGGTAAAATTCACTTAACATAAAATTAACCATTTAAAAACACAATTCAGCCACATTTAGTACATTTACATTGTCAGGCAACTGCCACATTTATCTAGTTTCTATTCTTTAATTTTTTATTTTCAGTGGATTAATCTCAACAAGCCACAGATTTATTAAAAAGAAATGCAGATAGAGGGAAGCAGGTCACTGTAATTTATACATAAGCATTTTTTGTAAAAAACTTTTATTTTAAGTTCAGGGATACCTGTGCAGGTTTATTATATAAGTAAGCTTGTGTCATGGGGGTTTGTCGCACAGATTATTTTATCACCCAGGTAGTAATCCTAGTGTCTATTAGTTATTTTTTCTGATCCTCTCCCTTCTCCCACTCTCCATCCTCCAATAAGCCCCAGTTTCTGTTGTTCCCCTCTATGTGACCATGTGTTCTCATCATTTACCTCCCATTTATAAGTGAGAACATACGGTATTTGGTTTCCTGTTCCTGTGTTAGTTTTCTAAGGTTAATGGCCTGCAGCTCCATCCATTTCCCTGAGAAGGATGTGATATTATTTTTATGGCTGCATAGTATTCCATGGTGTATATGTACCACATTTTCTTTATCCAGTCTACCATTGATGAGCATTTAGGTTGATTCTATATCTTTGTTATTGTGAACAGTGCTGCAGTGAACATAATGCATTAATGTGTCTTTATGATAGAATGATTTATATTCCCTTGTGTATATACCCAGTAATGGGATTGTTTTTAGGTCTTTGAGGTATCATCACACTGTCTTCCATGATGTTTTCCCATTTATTTATGTCATCTCTGATTTTTTTGGACAGTGTTGTATAGTTTTCCTTGTAGAGATCTTCCACTTCCCTGGTTAGCTCTATTCCTAGGTATTTTATTCTTTTTGTGGCAATTGTGAATGGGATTGCATTCCTGATTTGGCACTCAGCTTGACTGTTGTTGGTGTATAAGAATGCTAGTAATTTTTGTTTTAATACATTGATTTTGTATCCTGAGGCTTTGCTGAAGTTGTTTATTAGCTAAAGTATGGGGTTTTCTAGATACAGGATTATGTTGTTTGAAAACAGAGTTTGACTTCCTCTCTTCCTATTTGGATGCACTTTATTTCTTTCTCTTGCCTGATTGCTCTGGACTTCCAATACTATGTTGAACAGGAATGGTGAGAGAGGGTGTTTTGTGTCAGTTTTCAATTATAATCCTTCCAGCTTTTGTCCATTCAGTATGATACTGATTGTGCATTTGTCATAGGTGATTCTTATTATTTTGAGGTATGTTCCTTCAAAACCTAGTTTATTGAGAGTTTTTAATACAAAGCGGTGTTGAATTTTATAGAAAGCCTTTTCTGCATCAATTGAGATAATCATGTGGTTTTTGTCCTTAGTTCTGTTTATGTGATAAATCACATTTATTGATTTGCATATGTTGAATCAACCTTGCATTCCAGGGATAAATCCTACTTGATTGTAGTGGATAAGATTTTTGATGTGTTGCTGGATTCAGTTGCCAGTAGTTTATTGAGGATTTTTGCATCAATAATGATCAAGAATATTGGCCTGAAGTTTCCTTTTGTTGTTGTTGTGTCTCTGCCAGGTTTTGGTATCAGGATGATGGTGGCCTCATAGAATTAGTCCTTCCTCCTCAATTTTTGGAATAGTTTCAGTGGGAATGGTACCAGCTCTTGGTAGACTATTTATTACTAATTCAATTTTGGAGCTCGTTACTGGTCTGTTCAGGGTTTCAGTTTCTTCCTGGCTCAGTCTTGAAAGGGTGTAAGTGTCCAAGAATTTATCCCTTTCTTCTAGATTTTCTAGCTTATGATCATAGAAGTATTTATAATATTCTCTAATAGTTATTTGTATTTCTGTGGGGTCAGTGGTAATATCCCCATTGCCATTTCTAATTTTTTTTTGCATCTTCTCTCTTTCTTTTTTATCAGTTTAGTTGGTGGTCTACATATTTTATTAATTTTTTTAAAAAATCAACTAGTGGATTCATTGATCTTTTGAATTTTTTTTATGTGTGTCTCAATCTCCTTCAGTTCAGTTCAGTTCAGTTCTTTCTTTTGAGACAGGGTCTCACTCTGTTGCTCAGGCTGGATTGCAGTGGTTCAATCTCAGCTGACTGCAACCTCTGCCTCCTGGGATCAGGCAATTCTTGTGCCCCAGCCTTCTGAGTAGGTGGGACTATAGGTGTGTGCCACCACACCCAGCTAATTTTCATATTTTCAGTAGAGATGAGGTTTTGCTATATTGGCCAGGCCTGGTCTTGAACTCCTGGCCTCAAGTGATTCACCTGCTTTGGCCTCCCAAAGTAGTGGGATTACAGGCATGAGCCACCATGCCTAGCCAATTCAGTTCTGATTTCCTGTCTTCTGCCAGTTTCAGGGTTGGTTTTCTCTTGGTTCTCTATTTCTTTTAGTTGTGATCTGAGGTTGTTAGAGTGAGATCTTTCTAACTTTTTGATGTGGGCATTTAGTGCTATAAATTTCCCTCTTAAAACTGCCTTAGCTGTGTCCCAGAGATTTTGGTATGTTGTATTTTTGATCTCATTAGTTTAAAAAAATCTTGATTTCTGCCTTAATTCTATTGTTTACCCAAAAGTCATTTAGGAGCAGGTTATTCAATTTCCATGTGATCGTATGGTTTTGAGCAAATTTCTTAGTCAGGATTTCTAATTTGATTGTGCTGTGGTCTGAGAGTGATTGTTATGATTTCAGGTCTTTTGCATTGCTGAAGACAGTTTTGTGTCTGATTATGTTATCAATTTTTGAATATGTGTCATGTGGTGATGATATGAATGTATATTCTGTTGTTTTTGGGTGGAGAGTTCTGTAGACGTCTACCAAGTTCATTTGATCCAGTGCTGAATTCAGGTCCTGAAAATCTTTGTTAATTTTCTGCCTTGATGAATTGTTTCATACTTTTAGTGGGGTGTTGGAGTCTCCCATTATTGTTGTGCCAGCCTAAGTCTCTTTGAAGGTCTCTAATAACTTGCTTTATAAATCTGGGTGCTCTTGTTTTGGGTGCATATTTATTTAGGGTATTTAGATCTTCTTTTTGAATTGAACCCTTTACCATTATGTAATGCCCTTCTTTATCTTTTTTTTAATCTTTGTTGGTTTAAAATCTGTTTTGTCAGGTACTATGATTGCAACCCATGCTTTTTTCTGTTTTCCATTTGTGTGGTAGATTTTCCTCCATCCTTTCATTTTGAGCCTATGGGTGTCATTGCATGTGAGATGGGTCTCTTAAAGACAGCATATCAATGGGTCTTGGTTCTTTATCCAGCTTGCCACTCTGTGCCTTTTAATTGGAGCATTTTATTCATTTACATTCATGGTTAATATTGATATGTGTGGATTTTATCCTGTCATAATGATGTTAGCTGGTTATTAATCAGGCTTGTTTGTGTGGTCACATTACAGTCACTGGTCTTTGTACTTAAGTGTGTTTTTTTGCAGTGGCTTTCCATATTTAGTGTTTCTTTCAGGAACTCTTATAAGGCAGGTCTGGTGGTAACAGATTGCCTCAGCATTTGCTTGTCTGTAGAGGGTCTTATTTCTCTTTCACTCATAAAGCATAGTTTGGCTGGATATGAAATTCTTGGTTGGAATTTCTTTTCTTTAAGAATGAATATTGGCACCCAATCTTTTCTGGTTTGTAGGATTTCTGCTGAGAGATCCACTGTTAATCTCACGGGCTTTCTTTTGTAGGTGACCTGATATTTCTCTCTAGTTACCTTTAACATGTTTTTTTTTTTTTCCTTTCATTTCAACCTGGGAGAATCTGATGGTTATGTGTCTTGGGGATGATTTCTTGTGAAGTATATTACTAGGGTTATCTGCATCTCCTGAATATGAATGTTGGCCACTCTAGCTGGGTTGGGAAAGTTTTCATGAATCATATCCTAAAATATGTTTTTGAAGTTGCTTCCATTCTCCCCATCTCTTTCAGGGACACCAATGAGTCATAGATTTGGTCTCTTTACATAATCCCATATTTCCCAGAAGTTTTTTTTCTTACTTTCTACTCTTTTCTCTCTTTGTGCTTCTGACTGCATTATTTTAAAAAGGCCAATCTTCAAGCTCTGAGATTCTTTCCTTCACTTGTTTTATTCTGCTATTAATGCTTGTGATTGCATTATGAAATTCTTGTGATGTGTTTTTCAGCTCCATCAGGTTGGTTACATTCTTTTCTGTACTGGCTATTTTGTCTGTCAGCTCTGGAATAATTTTATTGTGATTCTTAGCTTCCTTGGTTTGGGTTTCAATGTACTCCTGCATCTCAGTGATCTTTCTTTCTATCCATATTCTGAATTCTGTTTCTGTCATTTCAGCCATCTCAGCTGGGTTCAGAACCTTTGTTGGAGAGATGGTGCTGTCATTTGGAGGAAAAAAGACACTCTGACTTTTTCAGTTGTTAGGGTTATTGTGCTTGTTCTTTCTCATCTTTGAAGTTGCTGTCCTTTGGAATTTTTACATCCTATTTCATGACTTTGAGTGTTTGATTGTGGTATAAGATGGATTCAGCTATTGGGCTTTATTTCTTGAAGAGTTAGGGGGCCAAGGCTCAGCTCCCAACTCCTGGACTGTGTGCTTTAACTCTGGAGAACTTGTATCAGGCCCCAACTTTGTTATATGGCTTCTTGAGGTTACAAATCCTCTGTGTTGCAGGGGCTGATGTACTCCTGGACCACTGGTCAGTTCACTCTGATGGGTGGTGCCAGCCAAAGTATTTTTTAGTGAGGTGACTGTGGGATTTGTCTTTGTTCACATGTACCAGTGGCACCAGCAGTGGCAGTGTGGTGGGGTGCATGCTGGTCAGCTGCGGCAGGGTGCTAGTGGCTGCCAGGGTGTCTGCCTATGTGTGGGCATTCACCAAAGTGGCAGAAGCAATGTGGCTCTGGGAGCTGGGGGCCCCTGCTGGCAACTGTGTGTTTGGTGGTGCTGGTGGTGGTGTTGGCACAGGGGCGGGGCTCTGGCAGGCACAGGTTTGTGTGTGTTCTCTGTGAGCCACAGGCAGGGTGGTTGCTCTGGGCAGGGAAGGGTCCACTCTTCTCTGTGCCTAGTTTCATTCCCATGGCTGTGTTGGTGCAAGGGTAGGGTGCTGGCAGGGGTGAGGCTGTCTGGCTGTGTGCCCACCAAGGCTCTAACTGCAATGGTAGTTGGTAGGGGGAGGAGAGGTGGATTGCACTCCCATCACAGCAGTGGTAGGACAGGGTGATGCATGCACAGACGGTACTGGAGGGGCAAGGAAGGCAAAACCCACCCATGCACATATGTGCCAACAAAATGTGGGGGATTTCTGTGGGCCTGGGGGAAGCTGCAGTGTAGGGAGGGAGCAGGTGGGCTGGTGTGTGGCCATGGGGGCCGCCCCACTGGAGCTCTCCACCAGTCAGGCACAGTCTGCCAGTGCAGAAGCTATGATGTAGATCCCCACAGCACCCAAGGCTGCTCTGCAAGCAGGTACAGCCAGGTCGTGGACCTGGAAGAGGCCAGCAGGCCAAGGGGTGCTCAGGTTGGACTGACTCGGTCTGATAGGCAAGACTGCCTTGCAGAGTCCAGGTCCGACCGTTCCTCTAAGGCTAATGTTTCCTATGGGAGCAAGCTGAGCCTTGGAGGATGGCTGTGCCTGGCCATGCTCTGCTACAAATGCTCCCACAACAAACCCTCTGGGCCCCACATCAGCTGGCTTGTTTCCCCTACTTCTCTAAGCAGTTCTCCCTGCCAACTCAAGTGTTGGTGATGGGCAAAAGTTCTCCTCCTGCTGGGTTTCCAGAGGGCTGTGGTGAGAACAGGTTACTCCTTGCCAGTTCAACTCACCTGTTCCCCTGGAGTCATTGTGTGCCAGGAATGAGTCCCAGTGTTCAGTAGCCCTGTGCAGGCTTCCTAGCTTCCACCTGCTTCAGACCAGCTTCTGCACTGTCCCTCCGTCCACTCTTGGTGCCTTTCCTCTGAAGTTGATCTAGTTTCAAAACATTTTTTTCACCCCCTCCCCAAAGAACTTCATTCTTATTAAGAAGTCACTTCCCATTTCTCCCCTTTTCACAGTTCCTGAAGAACCAATCTGCTTCTGTCTCTATGGATTTACCTATATTTCATATAAATGAAATGATACTCTATGTGGCCTTTTGCTTCTGGCTTTATCACTTAATGTTTTTGAGGGTTTATTCATGTTGCAGCATGTGTGATGACTATTCTTTTTTATGGCTGAATAATATTTCATTGTAAGTATATACTACAATTTGTTTATTCATCTGTCAACTGATAGACATTTGGAATATTTCCAGCTTTTGTGAATAACCCTGCTATGAACATTGGTGTACAAATAACTGTTTTAATACTTTTGGGTATATACCTAGGAGTAGAATTGCTGGATCATATATTAATTCTATGTTTACCTTTTTGGGGAACCACAACACTGCTATTCACAGTGTCTGGACTATTTTATGTTCCCACCAGTGATGTACAAAGATTCTAGTTTCTCCATATCTTCAACAATCCCTGTTATTTTCTGATTATATTCATCCTTGTAGGTGTGAAGTGGAATTTGCATTTCCCTAATGACTAATGATGTGGAGTAGCTTTTAATGTGTTTATTGGCCATTTATTGGTATATGTTCTTTGGAGAAATGTCTACTCATGTCTTTTGCCCATTTTTAAATTGGGTTGCTTGACTTTTGGTTGAATTGTAACAGTTCTTTACACTCTGGATACTAGATCCTTATCATATACATATATATGAGAAGATAATAAGAGAAAATATATTTACTCTTATTCTGTAGGTTGTCTTCTCACTTTATCTATAATGTGCCTTGATGCCCGAATGCTTTTTACTTTTGATGAAGCCCAGTTTATCTTATTTTTCTTTCATTGCTAATGCTTTTGTGTCATATCTAAGATTCCATTGACAAATACAAGATAATAAATATTTGTTTTTATGTTTTCTTCTGTGAGTTCAGGTTTCAGTTTTAAATTTTCCAGTAAAGATTTGCACTGGGTCTCTGTATTCAACCAAGGTTTTCCTTTGGTTAAATTCCTTAGTCCCTGGAACCCATGAATTGAGGAGCTTGGGGATTGGTGTTCAGAATGAAATTTAAGAAGATCATTTTCTGTTATTTCTAGCCATAACACTCTTTCCAATCTTCATTTTAGGATTTCAGTTATTGAGGAGAAAGTGAGGAAACTTAATGTTATAGAAAATTAAGACGAGGAAGAGGAAAAAAAAGCAAGTAAATGATTTTACAGGGGTTTACAGTTAAAAAGCTGTAAAAAATGTGGTATAAAAGTCAAGTCATAAAAAGAAAGCCAAAGAGTTCTTTTTCCCTTTATTTCTCCTACTTGATAGAATGATATATGTTCAATTCAAGAAAAAATGTTACCCAGTTGTCCTTGTGGGCTGGTTATAGCTTTGTCTGGAACATGAGACAGGCTCAGCAGCCTGTTGGAGGTTCAAGGAATTCACACTGTTTTACACATTTTTAATAACCAATTTATTCCTTAAGAGCAAGTTTTAGTCCCTTTGTTTCAATCCCTTCCCCTTCCCTCCTTCCTACTTTCTCTCTTTCTTTCTTTCTTCTCTTTCCCTTTCTTTCTTTCTTTTCTTTTCTTTCTTTCTTTCTTTTCTCTCTTTCCCTTTCTTTCTTTCTCTTTCTTTCTTTCTTCCTTTTTTCCTTTCTCCTTCCTTCCTTCCTTCCCTCCTTGCTTCTTCCCTTCCTTCTTCTCTTCCTTCTTTCCTTCCTTCCTTCCCTATGGGATGATAGTATTTAACACCAATTTAGACACAACAATGCTGTATGGTTAGAGATTTGACCTTAATTATACCCAGAACTTTGAGAAGGATGATTCCCAAAGGAGCTGAGTCCCTGTTGAGTGTGGGAGTAGGAGTGAGCTAGTTTCTTTTTCTCTTAGAGCATATTGTTACAGAAATTGCACTCTAGGGAAATATTTAGCTTTAAAGATAATTTAGAAACCTGTAATTAGTGACAATTCCAGATAAAACCTTGACATGGTATACTGAGGGAGATTAGACATGACAAGTAGAAGATAGTAGATGTTGGTATATTCAAACATACCCATGAACATAGGTGTTGGTATGTTCAAACAGATCCATTTCCTCTGACAGGATCATTTAGTCTGTTAAAAATAAACATGAATGTAGCTAGATGGTCACTTTCCTTCCTTTTTCCCTTTGATTTTGGAAGTTGTACATGCTCATTGTATTATATTCTGAAAACTCAGAAAAGAATAAAAAGTAAACACACTCATCAATAATCTCTCCTCATTCAGTGATAATTACTATTATCATCCATTTTTGTGTATTATTTTCTTTAATCATTTTCCAAAGTAAAAGGAATAATATAAAACATATTAATACACTGTTCTTTTTCACATATACTTAAGTGTGATTTGCCCAAGATTCAGCCAAACACATTATTTGCCAACAAGAAAATGAAGGTTCTGTGGAGGCTCAGAAAATGGTACCCTAAAGTATGTCACTTTGTCAAGCTGAGCACTTAGAATTAAAGGAAATTGGAAGGACTTAGAAGCTGCCTCAGAATCAAGGTCTCTCTGATCTTACCTTGTATCTCCCCATAGAGAGAGGGGAGGAACTCTCTCTGAAATTCCTTTATCTGACTGGGGGACGTTCTTCCACAAGAAACACAATTGTCTTCAATCCCCTGTCTGAAATTTCACTAACTAGGGAAGCTTAACCACTGAAGAAGAAACTAAAGGTCACCCTGCCTACCTAGACAGACTTTTCATCTATTCTTCTGGGAGCTATTACCTGAGAGATTTTATCTGCAAAATAAAACAACCTCTGTTCACTGTGCAGTTCTGCCCCTCACCTGCCTATAACTTGCCATCACTTCCTTTGGAGCCCACAGGAACTTTAGCCCAGGCTATTGTCTGTTCTTCATCCTACAAGCTTGGATATTAATATATTTGTATGCCGTTTCTCCTGTTAATCTGTCTTTGGTCAGTTTATTTCCGCAGATTCAATGATTGAAACTTCAGAGAGAAAGTTTAAACTTCCCTATAGTTCTTTTAGCAGAGAGGCACAGATACTTTCAACTTTCAATACAGGATCTTGAAGTCCATGGTAAGACAGTCATAAAAGCCAGGCTTTGTCAAGGCAGAAAAGAATTTTCAAAATTCAACAACTTTCCTCTTACATGTCAAGAGGAGTTTAGCAGTTTGATCAAAGAGTTTTACTACAAACCATGCAGAGAACGAAAAATCAGAATATAAAATATGGAAAGTGCCTGCCCTGGGAGGGAACAAGGGGAGAGTTGGAGGGGGAGAAGGGAGACAGGAGAAATAGAAGGGGAGTTGGGTAAAGGCTAGAGTGAGACTACTGTGTTTGATTTCTTGTCTCCCCTACTCCATTCCCTCCTGTTTCTGGTCATCAGTCCAACAGTGTGGTCATGGAGTGAGGACTGGCAAGATAAAAATAAATCTGATAGACACCCCAGAGAGCTTGAGAGGTTTATTCTTCCTCACCGTGATCAGAATTGTGCAGGCTGAGGTGAGTAGAAAGTGGGCTTTGGTATTTCTAGTTCTAGACCCTGGAGGAATCGCCACTGTTTTCCACAATGGTTGAACTAATTTACACTCCCACCAACAGTGTAAAAGCGTTCTTATTTCTTCACATCCTCTCCAGCATCTGTTGTTTCCTGACTTTTTAATGATCGCCATTCTAACTGGCATGAGATGGTTTCTCATTGTGATTTTGATTTGCATTTCTCTAATGACCAGTGATGATAAGCATTTTTTCTTAAGTATATTGACTGAATAAATGTCTTCTTTTGAGAAGTGTCTGTGCATATCCTTCACCCATTTTTTGATGGGGTTGTTTGTCTTTTTCTTGTAAATTTGTTTAAGTTCTTTGTAGATTCTGGATATTAGCCCTTTATCAGATGGATAGATTGCAAAAATTTTCTCTCAATCTGTAGGTTGCCTGTTCACTCTGCTGATAGTTTCTTTTGCCTTGCAGACTAGATTAAAAAAATGTGGCATATATGCA
This sequence comes from Pan paniscus, assembly GCF_029289425.2. Taxonomy (NCBI): domain Eukaryota; kingdom Metazoa; phylum Chordata; class Mammalia; order Primates; family Hominidae; genus Pan; species Pan paniscus. The sequence continues at coordinate 34,633,833 of NC_073249.2, read as the reverse complement.
CCATGGAATACTATGCAGCCATAAAAAAGGATGAGTTCATGTCCTTTGCAGGGACATGGATGAAACTGCAAACCATCATTCTCAGCAAAGTAACACAAGAAGAGAAAACAATTCCATTATTGCCTTATTTTGGGAAATGGCCACAGCCACCTTAGGTTTCAACAACCACCACCCTGATCAGTCAGCAGCCATCAACATAAAGGCAAGACCCTACACCAGCAAAAAAAAAAAAAATGACTCCCTGAAGGCTCAGATGATCATTAGTATATTTTAGCAGTAAAATATTTTAATTAAAGTACATACATTTTTTAGACATAATACTATTACAAACTTCATAGACTATAATATATAGTGTAAACTTAAATTTTATATGCACTAAGAAATGAAAAAGTTGTGTGTGGCTCTTGTATGTCTAATTCAGAAATGAAAACATTATTCCAGATATGATTTGACTAAATTTGACTAAATCTATATATAACTTTTATCAAGGCTAGTTGTTTCTTAGATAAATATTTCATCCAGGAAAATGTCTTAGTTTTGATCATTTTGCTTAGGTTATATCTTTAATAATAATGTGTGCATTTCTGGGTTAGACACTTAAGATAAATATTGACCTACAGAGTCAGGTTCAGATGCGGGTAATCACGACGGCAAAAGGCCTGGATAACATTTTTTATTTTTAATAAATACACACTGGATTATTTAAGGATAGAGAGGCAAAGGAGCATAATGTATGCAACTTACTCTCAAATGACTCAGAAATATATATACATATATATACACATATACATATACAGATATAAAATAAGAAGCCTCAAAGATAGGACCTCCCAGCAAGGTTCTAAACTGAATCTAGAAAGACAAAAACCTCAGAGTAAAGGAAGCCTTTCTTTCTTTTTTTTTTACATTAGGTATTTCTCCTAATGCTATCCCTTTCCCAGCCCCCCATCCCCAACAGGCCCCAGTGTGTGATGTTTCCCTCCCTGTGTCCGTATGTTCTCATTGTAGTTCTCTTGCTATTTCTGTCACATCTGTACTTCCTCCACCGAAGTCCTGAACCCCTCAAAGTCATGCATGAGGGTTGGAATCAACTTCTTCCAAACTCCTGTTAATCTTCATATGTTACCTTTTCCCATGAATCACATTCTTAATGCATGTTGAATGGTGACTCCTATTCAGATGGTTTTCAACTGCCCAGATCTATCAGAGGAATTACTATGTATGGCGGCTAAAGCCCTATGAAATTTATTTCTTAAATAATAAAACTCAAAAATCAAAATGACTCCTTGATTCATGGGCTGTAGAATGAATGCTGCATTAAGAGGCATGAAAGTGACATTCATCTCCTATACATCTTCATCAAGCTCTTGGGTGATCAGATGCATTGTCAATGAACAGTAATAATTTTAAACAAATCAAAAGTAGCTTGGAATCTTCACTGAAGACTATCCATGGTATTTTCTTTGGCATAACAACATAGAAAGTCACTGTGGTGCTTTGCAGTAATCTTCTCAAGTCACTCACTGGTTATGTCTTGTGTATTCTCAGAAAATTCCTATGACCTTTCACTTCTGTGGACTGCTAATCACTGCTATTTATTGAGCATATACTATGCCCTAATTTCCATGTTAAGCCACGGCTTAGGTATCACAAAACCCCCAATGCGGTAGATGTTCCTACTGTTTCCATTTCAGGGATGAGAAAAGTGAAGTTTAGAGAGCCCTTTGCCCATTCTCCTGCAACTTCTACGTGGCAGAACCAGGATATGAGACCTTGTCTCCTGTCCAAACTCTTGGGCTTGATTTCAAAAAGTCCTCTACAATTTATTCAAAATGCAGCATACTGCCTGGCATGTAGTAGTTGCTCAGTATATATTTATTGATGAATGAATGAATGCCTTTACATTCTTTTAGTTTATATAACTATTGGAGGCTCTATTCACATAGTCCGTTTTGATTCTGACAGTCATACACCCCCCTCTTGATACTACTTGTGTTTTAATTTATATTATTATTTACACTGTGTATTGTTATTTATGGTATTAGTCCATTAGTGTTACTGTAAAGGAATGCCTGACACTGGGTAATTTATAAAGAAAAGAGGTTCAATTGGCCTGCAGGATGCAGAGTGTACAGGAAGCATGGTGTCAACATCTGCTTCTGGTTAGGCCTCAGGAAGCTTATAATTGCGGTGGAAGGTGAAGGGGGAGCAGACACATCACATGGTGAAAGCAGGAGCAAGAGAATGATGTGGGGGGAGATCCCAGACTTTTAAATAACCAGATCTTGTGTGAACTGAGTAAGAACTCCCTTATCATAAAGCGGATGGTGCTAAACCTTTCAAGAGGATTCGCCCTCACCATCCAATTATCTCCCACCAGGCCCCACCTCCACTGTGAATTGCATTTTAACATGAGATTTGGAGGGGACAAACACCTAAACCACATCATTTACTGTCTCATTAAAACATTTATTCCACCTGATGGTAATGTCTTTGAGGAATACATAGTTTCTGTAATTCCTTGAATCACAAACCCAATGCCTGGCTCATTTCAAGATTATTTGACTCAGGTTGGTCTCACCCTGATATAGTTTGGATCTACATCTCCACACAAACCTCATGTTCAGTTGTAATCCTTAATGCTGACGGTGGGGCCTGGCAGGAGGTGATTGGATTATAGGTGCAGAGTTCTCATGAATGGATTAGCACCATCCTCTCCATGCTGTTCTCATGATAGTGAGTGAGTTATCATGAGAACTGGTTGTTTAACAGTGTGTAGCACCTTTCCCTGCCTCGCTCTTCCTTCTGCTCCAGCCATGTAAGATGCACCTGCTTCTCCTTCACCATCCACCATGATTGTAAGTTTCCTGAAGTCTCCTCAGAAGCAGAAACCACTATGCTCTTTGTACAGCCTGCAGAACCATGAGCCAATTAAACCTCTTTTTATTTTATTTTTTTAAAATAAACTACCCAGTCTCAAGCGTTTCTTTATAGAAATGTGAGAATGGCCTAATACATACCCTTTGACCTCTATGCTGCATGATGGTAAGAATCATGTTTATTTTTGCTGAATATTAAATTCTTAGGGCTGAACACAGGAGATAAACCCATAACAGAAGCTCAAAATATTAATATTAATGTTGTATTCTAAACTATTAGACAATGCATTAGCTTTTGATAGAACGTGGTTCTGCTCCTTAATAGCAATATGATCCTGGACAAGATAATTAAACTCTATGAACTCAGTTTCCTCATGTGTAAAATGAAACAATAACAATACCACCTACACAGGATTGTTGTAAACACTCAGCAGTTAGGATGAGCTTGATAGATGTTTTGGTTGAAAGGTATACAGAATACAAATTCACTGTTCTGAGGATTATTTTATGATCTAGAAAATTCGCTTAGAGTAACATAAAAGTGTGCTTCTTCTTGAGAAGTCCTAGAACACCATCAGTCAAAGCATCCTAGGCCAAACACTAGGAGGATTCTGCAAGGCCTTCCATACAGCCTTCTGCCTCCATGCTCTCTAATCTAGAATTTCCCAATAGGCCAAATACAACCAATGTTTAGGATGTTTATGGCTGTTGCATGTAAAAAAGATTTTGTAGTAAAGAAAAAACATGGAAGAGCTCAATGGAAAAGTTGCGTTCTGTAAGTAGTACTTCTCATATCTTTTAGTATGGCATGATTATGGTATAATTGCAACATTTGGCATTCTGACCACCAAATTCTTTTTTTTCTTCTGTCCTATAGGATTGATAATGTGTTCCTCAGATCCTCAGACCATTCTTGAGAAAATCTAGAATGTCTAGTTTCTAGTCTTGTGCCAAAGTACTGTAAAAGTAACCAATTCCAGTGAACAAGATGTTCTTTAGAATATAGAAGACTGGGTTAGAATAGATTTATGTATAAGTGTAATAGAAAGAGATTTCTCAAATTAGTACTTCATGAGAATGATAGATACTGAAATAATGAATGACAAACCTACCTGAGGCTTAGAGAATAAGGCAAATAAAGCCATGGTTTTTGAACTTGCCTTAATCATCCTACAAACCTCAAGGCTCAAACCACACCTCCCACTAAGTGTAAAAGTTTTAGTTTGTACACAGGAGAGAAACTGAAAGGTTGTTTTCATTCTAAACACATTCCTCTTAGAGGAGAAATTTCAGAAATTTAAATATAGCAGCAGGAAAAACCTTCAAGTGGAACTAAATATAAATAAATCAAAATATATTGTCCTTCACTGCATACTCAAGGTATTTTATTTGTGACTCTTTGTAGGAGTCAGAAAATGGTAAGACTCCTATTCATTAGAGATCATGCTATGCTGCATCTTGAGGACTGGTTACCATTTTCTTTCTTTTTTAAAATTATACTTTAAGTTTTAAGTTCTAGGGTACATGTGCACAACGTGCAGGTTTGTTACTTATGTATACATGTGCCATGTTGGTGTGCTGCACCCATTAACTTGTCATTTACATTAGGTACCATTTTCAAAGCTTTTAGATTCTTTCATGAATCAGAGAAACAGCTTCTATTCTCACATTGTGTCATGGCTGTGAATACCTGTTGGAAGCTTTAGATAATGCTTGGTAGATATTTCCCTAAGTAAACATACTTTATTATTGTAGTTTACTTTTTAATGATTTCCAAGAGCTGATGTTGAAAAGTTGAGCTATCCCCAAAATGTTTTGGTTGGACTGTCAATATGCTAATCTGATATAGTAGCAACTGTGATCCCAATAGTAATATCCCCTTTTCCTTTGTATTTTTGTCTTTCATTTTCTTGTTTTAAGAAAAAAAAAATCCTCAACTTCGGAATAAATCTTTTCCTCCTTAGGCAGAACTCATTAAATTTTCTCTTTTAGGAAACAGGGCTTGGGAGGATCTTCTGTGACACTATCAACACACATTTTTCAATTACATATGTACTGTAGAAAGGTAATGTTCTCTATCATAGAAGGTTCTACCAGCTATTTCAAAACATTTTCATATTTACTTATAAAATAGTCAAAACCAAGGGAGTTTTCTTCTCAAGGCCTACTTTTTCTACCATTGGGAACATTACTTGGGGGCTTACCATATGTCTGAATTTAAAATAACTATCTAACTATCTTAATCCCTTTTACAGATGAAAAAAACAGAAGAGCCAGGATGTCACCCAGGCAGTGACCCTCAGAGCCTGGGTTCCTTATTATCACCTTGTAGGTGAGCAAGCCTGTGCTAAGTGCTCCAATAGAGTCTAAGAGAATTATTAGGAACACACATGAGATCCTCCACTGTGTCCTCTCTGCCCACCTTTTTAATCCTTTCCATAACCCTCAACCCTTGTCTGTAAAGTAAAAACACCCCTTCCCCCCTTTTAGTGGTTGCAAATAAATACCAGGGTAAGGTAAGGTACAGAATTGAGGATGAGGCACATAAGTAATATCTGTCAGTATTTATCACCTTTGGACCCCAGCAAACCAGCCCAAAATGCCTGGTTAATGGTGTAATACAGATTAGCATCTGACTCTGTCTCCCAAGGGACTTTGCCAAAGCCCTAAAGGACGGAGCTGTTAACATGAAGTGTTGGCCAGGTGTGGTGGCTCAGGTCTCTAATGCCAGAACTTTGGGAGGTCAAGGTGGGAAGATTGCTTGAAGCTAGGAGTTTGAGACTAGTCTGGGCAATGTGGTGAAACCCCATCTCTACAGAAAACACAAAAATTAGCTGGGTGTAGTGGCGTGTGCCTGTAGTCCCAGCTTCTCAGGAAGCTGAGGTGGGAAGGTCACTTGAGCCCAGAAGGTGGAGGTTGCAGTGAGCCAAGATCAGGCCACTGCACTGCAGCCTGGGTGACATAGCAAGACCCTGTCTTGAAAAAGAAAAAAAAAAGCGTTACTTCTCAAAAGAAGATATTTATGCAGCCAAAAAACACATGAAAAAATGCTTATCATCACTGGCCATCAGAGAAATGCAAATCAAAACCACAATGAGATACCATCTCACACCAGTTAGAATGGTGATCATTAAAAAGTCAGGAAACAACAGGTGCTGGAGAGGATGTGGAGAAATAGGAACACTTTTACACTGTTGGTGGGACTGTAAACTAGTTCAACCATTGTGGAACTCGGTGTGGCAATTCCTCAGGGATCTAGAACTAGAAACACCATTTGACCCAGCCATCCCATTACTGGGTATATACCCAAAGGATTATAAATCATGCTGCTATAAAGACACATGTATGTTTATTGTGGCACTATTCAAAATAGCAAAGACTTGGAACCAACCCAAATGTCCAACAATGATAAAGTGGATTAAGAAAATGTGGCACATATAAACCATGGAATACTATGCAGCCATAAAAAAGGATGAGTTCATGTCCTTTGTAAGGACATGGATGAAGCTGGAAACCATCATTCTCAGCAAACTATCACAAGGACAAAAAACCAAACACCGCATGTTTTCACTAATAGGTGGGAATTGAACAATGAGAACACATGGACACAGGAAGGGGAACATTACACACCGGGGACTGTTGTGGGGTAGGGGGAGTGGGGAGGGATAGCATTAGGAGATATACCTAATGCTAAATGACGAGTTAATAGGTGCAGCACACCAACATGGCACATGTATACGTATGTAACAAACCTCCATGTTGTGCACATGTACCCTAAAACTTAAAGTACAATAATAATAAAAAAAAAGAAAAAGAAAAAGAAAAAAAAGTGTTAAAGCAAAATCAGCAGGAGGCCATTAGCATACGATTGCTTCTGTACCTGGAACTTTCACCCAAGCAACCCAAAGCTTCACTTAGAGGCATTCCTTACAGTTGATTAATTTTGAATCAAGCTTTAGCCAATCACAAACAACCAATTAGCAGATTGGTTGTATAACTAGAGGCCTTTATCAAATCATACCCGTATAAGACAAACACCTAGCTGTAGCCAATCAAGTACTCCCTTTGCTTCCGTGTCCAGTTCATAAAAGCTCACTGCTCATGCCGCTGGAGCAAAGCTCTCAGAATCTCTTCCTGCTTTCAGCACTGCCCAGTTAATTTGTTATTTGCTCAAATAAGCCCTGTTAAATGTACTGCCTAAAGTTTTTCTTTTAATAGAAGTTAAAACTTAAATAAAATGAAATAATATGAAATATGCCCCGTTAAGTGTTTCGTTAGAAAATGAGTGACTATGTGGAGCGGGCAATAGGATGCAACATTAGTGGGTTTCCTCCAGCTTTGCCCAGTGATGGTGGGAATGGAAGAGGACTGAGGCAGGGGCCATTATCATGGTTCCTGGCAACCTCTTGAGAATGGGAGCAGCAAGGGAAGGGGTATCAGTCATGGTCATTTGAGTGTCTTTAGAGATGCCCCAAGAAACTCCCAGATCAAGAAGATCTAGATCTGGTGCTAGGTTTCCAGTGAACTTGGAGGTGGAGTTTGTCACTGTCACTGGGCCTTTTTTGTATCCTGTAGGCCAATATGTTTTGGGGAGTTTCGGGTCATGCAATCTGATGTTTATAGATCTGTTTGTAAAAAACTTAACATAAGAGGTTCTAAACTCTCAATATGCCAATGCTGTGATTATTGAGCTGTTTGATCTAAAAAGGGGTCTGCCTTTATTTAGGAACAAAAAAAATCTAACAGGATGCTGTTGTTCATTTTCATACTCTGATTTCTATTTTCAAGATATATTATTTTTATTTTCTTATGTCTTATACTCCATTCTGGCAGACTTTATTTATTTATTTATTTACTTATTTTCAGGTAGCTGTTTAATTATCCCCATTTCACAGATGATAACTGGGGCCTAGAGGGAAAAGAAACAGAACAACGGTTAACATATAGGGCTAGTTGCATTACCTAAAAATAATTCAGGTTTACTTGTCATTTCAGTTAAATAACAGAGAATCAAATCGGCTCATTCCACTGCTGATGTGGCAATGATGGCAATGATGGCTATGAACAATGAGGATTCCCAGTTCTGACCCACTAATTCCATAAGGGCTCAGCCAGCCTGCAGGTGACACCTGGGTAAATGTGGAGCCCCCACACACAACACATTTCTAGACAGAAGAGCTGACATCTTCAATCTGAAATTCTCATCTAGTGGGCATTAAAAACCCTATATGAGTCCCATAATATTTGATATGAACAAATAGTTAAGTGGGTTAAAGTCTATATCTACCTACATGAACCAGAAGGAAGACTCAAAACAGAAAAAAAAATCTGGTTTCTGAACCAGAAATGCCTTCTTTGTTGAAATTCTCTAGAATTATCATATTATCTCCTGCAACTCTTAACCAGAAAAGCAAATGTTCTCTCTCTACCAGGAAATGAATTAACTGTCATAATGTCTTGAAACAGATTTAATATAGTTCCTGATGGTCATGTGAATAATAATTTCCTTTCACTATCGAGAAAAACGAAAACTGACTAGAATACATTAGGTGTCTATTAAATGGATCATTATAAACTTGATTTCTTAATATGTCTGTATTTATATAAGGACTCAGAAATTATTCTAGTTCAATGGTTGACATCTGCTAATTAATAAAAAAATTTAAAATTTAAATGTATGTCCATGTTTTCAGGTTGAATAAGAAAGAACGGTGCTTAGTTATATAAACAAATCTTGGTTAACTGAACTGAATTTGAGTGAATAATTATGAATAATATACATTTTTGTTTTTCTAATTAAGTGTGTCCCCTCAATTAAAATATGTTTATGTAATTGCCTTTCCCTGTTTTGAATTCAATGGCAGAGATGAATTTTTTATCAGACATCATTACGCAGTCATCACCATCAAAAAAGTCAATATGAACCTCTACTCCTAGGCAAATGCTGTTTGGTTCAATCAGGTTGGTCTCCTTTCTGCTCCTTAGCCACACTACACTCTGCCTCCTTATGTTTACATAATGTGGAAGGCCTGTTCCAGTTTTGCCCACATCCTCTGAGGCCTTGCTTAGGATATCTATGTGTTTTGATAATTTCCTTCTCCAAATCCTTCCAAGTTTGCCTGCAGTACCCAATCAGAATCTTAATATATGCTATCTTGTTCTCTACATGACTCTGTTATGTACTTTTATGTAAGCAGTAGTGGATACACACGTACTGTTGTGTACTTCTAAAAGAAGTAATGGATATTAGTTTGTTCATGACTTATTTCCTTAATGTATAACTTATTTTTCACATAAATTATTTCCTCAATTATATTATAATCCTCTAGAGAGTAAGCTGTATAACTCAGTTTAATTATTTTGTATTTCTTCACACCTAGTGGATGGCTGGTGTCTGTCAGAATTGCTTAATAATTTCTTGGGCATTGGTTGCAGTTTAATATTTTTCCAGAATAGCTTTTAATTAATCTGTGGGGAGTTTCATTCATAGGCTAATTTAGCTAATTTATTTATTATTTTAAAAAACAGAGACAGGGTCCCTGCTCTGTCACTCAGGCGGAAATGCAGTGGCATGACCATAGCTCACTAGCCTCAACCTCTCGGGCTCAAGATCCTCCCACCTCAGGCTCCTTAGTAGCTGGGGCTAAAGGCATGTGCCAACACGCCTGGCTTATTTATGTATATATTTGAGACAGACTCTCACTCCATCACTCGGGCTGGAGCGCAGTGGCATGATCTCGGCTCACTGGAACCTCTGCCTCCTGGGTTCAAGCGATTCTCCTGTCTCAGCCTCCTGAGTAGCTGGGATCACAGGCACGTGCAACCATGCCTGGCTAACTTTTGTAGTTTCAGTAAAGATAGGGTTTCACCATGTTGGCCAGGCTGGTCTCGAACTCCTGACCTCAGATGATTCGCCCACCTTGGCCTCCAAAAGTGCTGGGATTACAGGCATAAGCCACTGCTCCCAGCCTATTTAAATTTTTTTTTTTTTTTTTGGTAGAAACAGGGTTTCGCTATTGTTGCCCAGACCCTGACTGGCCTCTAATTCTTGACCTCAAGTGATCCTTTCACCTTGGGCTCCTAAAGTGCTGGGATTATAGATGTGAGCCGCTGCCCCAGCCTAATTTAGCTGATTTAATAAATTTACAAAATTAAAAGATGTCATGCAAGACATTTCTCTCTGTTAAATATAAAAGACTACATTTTAAAAGAGTCTTATTTCAGATTTTTTAACTCAGTTACTTAGTAGTTACTCTAAGTAAACACTCTTCTTTGTAGCAGGCTAGAGAGTGTATGCAGTGGTGATTCCTTCTTTCTATCACCTTTTTCATTCGGCTTAGGGGGTTTGTTAAGACCTAAAATGTATGGTTGTTAAAGAACTTTGCAATTCTCTAAACATTTTTATTATAGTTATTTTTTCCTAATTATAATGTAGAACATCCTTGATGTAGAAAACTTGAAGCATCTAGAAAAGCAGAAAGGCAAACAAAGCAAAAGAATCACCCATAATCTTCTTGGTTTCTTCACTAATATCTTGGGTATTTTGGCCCTTACAGTACATTTTCTAGAGCGAGAATGAATCCAGAATGCTTTTGAAGCCTGAACTTTTACATTTTGGGGGACTTTCTTTAAGAAAAATAATATAAAATTATAAATGCAAAATTGAATTTGAACATGAATATTTATATAGAATGAGAGAGAAAATCTTAAAAATTATAAATTTTATAAAGTTAAAAATACTCCAGATACCATACAATCCAGAAAAATCAATTATTGCGTTAATTGTTTTTGTTTTTGTTTTTGTTTTTGTTTTGAGACGGAGTCTCGCTGTATCACCAGGTTGGAGTGCAGTGGCGCGATCTCGGCTCACTGCAACCTCCAACTCCCGGGTTCAAGTGAGTCTCCTGCTTCAGCTTCCCCCGTAGCTGGGACTACAGGTGCATGCCACCACGCCCAGCTAATTTTTGTATTTTTAGTGGAGATGGGGTTTCACCATGTTGGCCAGGATGGTCTTGATCTCTTGAACTCATGATCTGCCTGCCTCAGCCTCCCAAAGTCCTGGGATTACAGGCGTGAGCCACCGCGCCTGGCATGTTAACTCTTTTATTGCTTGACACTCCTCTCCCACCCCTACATTTTGGATTGAATACTCATTGGTGACCTCTTTGAAAGGCAATTATTTTATAATAGCATTTTCTACGGAGACTAGAAAGAGAATGAAAAGAATAATTCAGTCTTCTCCCTCACATGGGTGATCAAAATTAATATTTGTATTATTGCTAGTTTGGAAGAGTTCTTTTTTAATAAAAAAATCACACACCTTATTGGTATTACTTCATCTGTAACTTCTTCAGTTACAGATGTGGGGAGGGGTGGGCGTTTCTGGCTAGGATGCAAGCCCTTTTCCCACAAAGGCTGTCTATTCTAGAGGCGATGAAGTGGCCATGCAGTCGGGGTTGAGTGGCCCTCTGAACGAGAAACTGGACAGTGACTCATTTCCATCTCTCTCCTTGGGGGACAAATATAGGGTCTAAGTACTGCATAACATTTTCCAGGGGTGGGTTCTTGCTGGGCCTGGTGGCTGTGGAGGTAGGTCTGGCAGATGGCAGACTCTTGAACCCAAAGAAAAACACCAAAATGGAGAAGATGATCTCTAGTCTGGGGCACCCTGAAGCTGAAATTTTTCCTATTGCAACCGTAATAGCTCAGTCGCGGAATGCTCACAACAAGTCAATATGCCGAGACACTGGGTTGCAGCAGAGAAAGAGGTTTAATCATATGGCTGCCAAAGGATGACATGGGAGAGAACCTCAAATCCAGCTTCCTGTAGAATTTGAGGCTGGAGTTTCTATGGGTTTTGGAGTGGGCCGAAGAGTAGAGATGGTTGATTGGTTGAAGAGTGCATTGCGAAGTCATGCGACTGGTTGATGAAGAAACTGATTTTTCATGCTAATTCTGTACTTCTGTGGGGGTCTTCAAACTGGTTGTGCCAGCTGTTGCACTGGAATTTGGGATCCGAAAAATATCTCCAGTGATAACCAGGACTTGAACTCAGCTCTGTACCAAGCAGACCTAATAGACATCTACAGAACTCTCCACCCCAAATCAACAGAATATACATTCTTCTCAGCACCACATCACACTTATTCTAAAATTGACCATATAGTTGGAAGTTAAGCACTCCTCAGCAAATATAAAAGAACAGAAATCACAACAAACTGTCTCTCAGACCACAGTGGAATCAAATTAGAACACAGGATTAAGAAACTAACTCAAAACCGCACAACTACATGGAAACTGAACAACCTGCTCCTGAATGACTACTGGGCAAATAATGAAATGAAGGCAGAAATAAAGATGTTCTTTGAAACCAATAAGAACAAAGACACAACATACCAGAATCTCTGGGACACATTTAAAGCAGTGTGTAGAGGGAAATTTATAGCACTAAATGCCCACAAGAGAAAGCAGGAAAGATCTAAAATCGACACCCTAACATCACAATTAAAAGAACTAGAGAAGCAAGAGCAAACACATTCAAAAGCTAGCAGAAGGCAAGAAATAACTAAGATCAGAGCAGAACTGAAGGAGAGATAGAGACACAAAAAACCCTTCAAAAAAATCAATGAATCCAGGAGCTGGTTTTTTGAAAAGATCAACAAAATTGATAGACCGCTAGCAAGATTAATAAAGAAGAAAAGAGAGAAGAATCAAATAGATGCAATAAAAAATGATATAGGGGATATCACCACTTATCCCACAAAAATACAAACTACCATCATAGAATACTATAAACATCTCTATGCAAATAAACTAGAAAATCTAGATGAAATGGATAAATTCATGGACGCATACGCCCTCCCAAGACTAAACCAGGAAGAAGTTGAATCTCTGAACAGACCAGTAACAGGCTCTGAAATTGAAGCAATAATTAATAGCCTACCAACCAAAAAAAGTCCAGGACCAGACGGATTCACAGCCGAATTCTACCAGCAGTACAAAGAGGAGATGATATCATTCCTTCTGAAACTATTCCAATCAAAAGAAATAGAGGGAATTCTCCCTAACTCATTTTATGAGGCCAGCATTTTCCTGATACCAAAGCCTGGCAGAGACACAACAAAAAGAGACAATTTTAGATCAATATCCCTGATGAACACTGATGCAAAAATCCTCAATAAAATACTGGCAAACTAAATCCAGCAGCACATCAAAAAGCTTATCCACCATGATCAACTCGGCTTCATCCCTGTGATGCAAGCAAGGCTGGTTCAATATACACAAATCAATAAATGTAATCCATCATATAAACAGAACCAAAGACAAAAACCACATGATTATCTCAATAGATGCAGAAAGGGCCTTTGACAAAATTCAACAGCCCTTCATGCTAAAAACTCTCAATAAACTAGGTATTGATGGAATGTATCTCAAAATAATAAGAGCTATTTATGACAAACCCACAGCCAATATCATACTGAATTGGCAAAAACTGGAAGCATTCCCTTTGAAAACTGGTACAAGACAGGGTTGCCCTGTCTCACCACTCCTATTCAACATAGTGTTGGAAGTTTTGGCCAGGGCAATCAGGCAAGAGAAAGAAATAAAGGGTATTCAATTAGGAAAAGAGGAAGTCAAATTGTCCCTGTTTGCAGATAACATGATTGTATATTTAGAAAACCCCATTGTCTGAGCCCAAAATCTCCTTAAGCTGATAACTTCAGCAAAGTGTCAGGATACAAAATCAATGTGCAAAAATCACAAGTGTTCCTATACACCAGTAACAGACAAACAGAGAGCCAAATCATGAGTGAACTCCCATTTGCAATTGCTACAAAGAGAATAAAATACCTAGGAATACAACTTACAACAGCTGTGAAGGACCTCTTCAAGGAGAACTACAAACCACTGCTCAACGAAATAAAAGAGGATACAAACAAAGGGAAGAACGTTCCATGCTCATGGATAGGAAGAATCAATATCGTGCAAATGGCCATACTGCCCAAGGTAATTCATAGATTCAATGCCATTCCTAACAAGCTACCAATGACTTTCTTCACAGAACTGGAAAAAACTATTTTAAAGTTCATATGGAACCAAAAAAGAGCCCACATTGCCAAGACAATCCAAGCAAAATGAACAAAGCTGGAGGCATCATGCTACCTGACTTCAAACTATGCTACAAGGCTACAGTAACCAAAACAGCATGCTTCTGGTACCAAAACAGATATATAGACCAATGGAACAGAACAGAGGCCTCAGAAATAACACCGCACATCTGTAACTATCTGATCTTTCACAAACCTGACAAAAACAAGCAGGGGGAAAGGATTCCCTATTTTATAAATGGTGTTGGGAAAACTGGCTAGCCATATGTAGAAAGCTGAAACTGGATCCCTTCCTTACAGTTTATACAAAAATTGATTCAAGATGGATTAAAGACTTAGATGTTAGACCTAAAACCATAGAAACCCTAGAAAAAAACCTGGGCAATACCATTCAGGACATATGCATGGGCAAGGACTTCATGAGTAAAACACCAAAAGCAATGGCAACAAAGGCCAAAATAGACAAATGGGATCTAAACCAAAGATTAAACCAAACAGCTTCTGCACAGCAAAAGAAACTACCATCAGAGTGAATAGGCAACCTACAGAATGGGAGAAAATTTTTGCAATCTGCCCATGTGACAAAGGACAAATATCCAGAATCTACAAAGAACTTAAACAGATTTACAAGAAAAATACAACCCTATCAAAAAGCGGGCAAAGGATATAAACAGACACTTCTCAAAAGAAGACATTTATGCAGCCAACAGACACATGAAAAAATGCTCATCATCACTGGTCATCAGAGAAATGCAAATCAAGTCCACAATGAGATACCATGTCATGCCAGTTAGAATGGCGATCACTGAAAAAGTCAGGAAACAACAGATGCTGGAGAGGATGTGGAGAAATAGGAACACTTTTACACTGTTAGTGGGAGTGTAAATTAGTTCAACCATTGTGGAAGACAGTGTGGTGATTCCATAAGGATCTGGAACCAGAAATGCCATTGGACCCAGTGATCCCATTACTGGATATATACCCAAAGGATTATGAATCATGCTACTATAAAGACACATACACACATATGTTTATTGCGGCACTATTCACAATAGCAAAGACTTGGAACCAATCCAAATGTCCATCATTGATAGACTGGAAATGTGGCACATATACACCATGGAATACTGTGCAGCCATAAAAAAGGATGAGTTCATGTCCTTTGCAGGGACATGGATGAAGCTGGAAACCATCATTCTCAGCAAACTATTACAAGGACAGAAAACCAAACACCACATGTTCTCACTCATAGGTGGGAATTGAACAATGAGAACACTTGGACACAGGGCAGGGAACATCATGCACTGGGGCCTGTTGGGGGGGTGAGGGTCTGGGGGAGGGATAGCATTAGGAGAAATACTTAATGTAAGTGATGAGTTGATGGGTGCAGCAAACCAACATGGCACATGTATACCTGTGTAACAAACCTGCACGTTGTACACATGTACCCTAGAACTTAAATTAAAAAAAAATTAAACTCAAACAACAGGGCAGTAAATGTCACGTTAGCTGTTTAAGTAATTGCATTTAATGTCAAATTAAATGATTCTACTCAATTATTTGCATCAAAAAATATCTCCGGTGATCTTTAAAGAAAAGCCTTATGATTCTACTGTCAGAGATCCTATCTATAGCAACAGTTGGGATGCAAATGGTCAGGATCTAGTGCTAACTGACTTTCAGTTCCAAAGAAGGGGGTCAAAGCACAGCCTAATTAATGCTTAATAACTAGATTTCTGTCCAGAATTCTAGTTAACCCTGTGAGGATGGCTTCACTATCTGCTTGAAAGAGGTCATGGCCCACCTTGGAAAAAGTGGCGTAAAGAAGGGAACCAGATCCAAAGTGTGGTGACTTTTAGTCAGTCCACCCTGTTCTTATATTTTAAAAAATAGTATTTGAATGACTAGCTTTTTTTCATTTATCGGTATATTGTAATTTTTTGTGCTAAAAATACTTTTCTACAACATAATGTTTAATGGATGTTCAGTATTCATCATGTAAAAATGTACCAGAATTTTCTTATCTTTTATTGCTGAATGTTTTAGTGGTTTTCCAATTTTTTAATATTGTAAACAATACTACATCTAACATTCCCATGCACATGTCTGAAGCCATCTATCAGGCTGAGTTATTCTTTTTTTTTAAATTATACTTTAAGTTCTAGGGTGCATGTGCACAACGTGCAGGTTTGTTACATATGTATACATGTGCCGTGTTGGTTTGCTGCACCCATTAACTCGTCATTTACATTAGGTATTTCTCCTAATGTTATCCGTTCTCCATCCCCCCACCCCACAACAGGCCCCAGTGGGTGATGTTCTCCTACCTGCATCCAAGTGTTCTCGTTCAATTCCCACCTATGAGTGAGAGCATGCGGTGTTTGGTTTTCTGTCCTTGTAATAGTTTGCTGAGAATGATGGTTTCCAGCTTCATCCATGTCCCTACAAAGGACATGAAATTATCCTTTTTTATGGCTGCATAGTATTCCATGGTGTATATGTGCCACATTTTCTTAATCCAGTCTGTCATTGATGGACATTTGGGTTGGTTCCAAGTCTTTGCTATCTTGAATAGTGCCGCAATAGACATACTTGTGCATGTGTCTTTCTTAGGATAAATTTCTAGAAATGCCATTGTTGGGTGAAAATGTGTGAAGAGTTTTTTCAAGGCTTTGATAGATACATTAAGACTTGATACATTATAGAGCTATTTTGCAAAAATATTGTAACAATGCATCTATCTTACCAATAACAGTGTAAGAGAGTAAGACTTTGCATTCACATATCTCGAATGGAAAGCATTATAAGTTCAGAGTATTATTCAGCACGCCAGAGAGAGCCATTGAGGAACAGCAGACTGTTTTGAGAGAGATGTGTAGGTAGAAGGCACATCTGCCTGATAGGTTTGTCAGAATAAGGCCTTGTAGTGATAGCCTATGTAAACAACTTCCCAAAAGCTTTTTACTGATGTCAAAAGCCTGACCTGTTATTGAATTTTGCTACTTAGGCAGTGCATATGGTGTATGATCAGACCTAAAAGAACAGAATGGTGAAGGTTTGGGTGTCTTTTGGGAAGTTGATAGAATATGGTGCAATATGAGTTCAAGCCTGATTCAAATTCTGTATCTGGAATGCAGTTTTAATGTCCTTTGTTTTAGAAGGATGGTCACAGACAGTATTTTCTAGTCAGGCATGAATACATTATTATCATTTTATGTCAGTAAATTTGATGGCATGATTATTTTCTATCCTATTGTATTCTTTATGAAACGTTAAGAAGCAAGGTCATATAGTATAATAAAAACCAAGGAATACTGTTAGTGAAGGCCAGGAAAGATAAAGAACAAAAGAGCTGGTATATTTTGTTAGGTAATTAAACTAATTAGTTTTTAATAATGACTAGAATTTGTACATATTGCTTAGAAAGAATTTAATTCATAAAAATTTAATTGCTTTGAATATTTTAAATCTCTTATGAAGCCCATGATTTAAAATTCATTGAAATCTTACTGTCTAGGGAAGATACTACAATGTGACATGTTATAAATAAGTCAAAAATTTAATCAAAATGTTCATTTCAGATTCTTTGAAAACAAGTAATGATTCCCTTTAGTAACTGGCTCATGTCTTTTCTAGGAAATACAAAGTGAAAAACTATAAACATGATGTACCAACTGAAGGTAGATATAAAATTGAACTGGCAGAAAGAAAAGGAATTTTTTAAAGGCACAGAGCACGTCCTACATTTTGTGTCTAACAGCACTGGGAATATATGGTACATTGCTATTATAACTAGGCCATATCTCTGTCTAGTTTCCCGGGATGAGGCTACCATCTCCTTTGATAATGTCTACTTCCCTGTAGTGTGGTTGTGTTTGCTTTGTTGATATTCAAGTCATGTGAGGAGCCCTAGTTGTAATTGAATCTGGGAAGTCCAAAATCTCTGGCTGATTTTTTCTCCCCAGTTACCAATTTTTAGCCTAATAGAAAGCACCTTTGCCAGACTGGGGCACTGGTGATTTAACTTCTTTTCTTCACACAGAACATGTATCATCTCATGGGCTAGATGAGATGCCTAAAGTACTGTATTCACTCAACAATCTGATTTAATAGTATCTTAGGGGTACCTACTGAGTGCTTGAGGATCTATAAAGAAAAGCATTCAAGCTACTTTTATTATAAAAGGAGAAGAAAAGTCCACAGATAACTATAATGCAGAATGCTATGGCTGATGTAAGAGAAGAAACATGAAATACTGTAAAAAATGTAAAGGAAAGAGAGATCATATATGTATATTTTTTGGAAGGCCTCAAAGACATCATGGAGGAGGTGGCATTTGAGGTGTGCGTTAACAGATAAATAGTATTTTGACAGGTGCAGATGTAGCCTTATAGCTAAGAGAACAGGTTGAGTAAAGGTACAGCACCATAAAGACATGACAGGCTTGGAGAACAGAAAATCCTAAAATTCTATAGAAATATGGAGAGGTAGTGAGTATAATGTCAGAAAACGCATCTGCGATGAGAGGATATCACTTAATTGAGTAGGGAATGCAGTGGTGGTAGAGGTGAGGACTGACAGGAGATGTTAGTAAGATCTTGAGCCATGGAATGATATGATCAGAGTCTAAACATAACCAGAAGACTCTGGTTTGAATGTCTTGGATTGCTTAGAGGAGAGAGAGGCTGAATGGGTTGGGGGGACAAGAACGGAGGCTACAGTCACCACTCAGTAGACTGACCAGAAGGCATGAGCATGGGGGTGGTGGTGTGTATCCATTTGGAGTCCTAGTTGTGAGCAGTAGAGCATCTCTGGTTAGTCTTCACTGAAAGATAAGTATTGGAAGGATTGGTGGGATAGCTGGAGAAACATGTATGGCAAAAAGAGTGCAGAGGAGGGGAGCGAGCTAGAACCACAGTCAAGGAGAACCTACATGAACAGTCTGGTTAGAGTCTTGCTGCTGGCTCTCGTCAGTGGACATGACTTTGACATACTGATTTTACTGTTGTGTATACTTTCTAAACTCTTCCTACATGTTTATATCCTTTCCTTAAGTTTCCAAGACCCAGGTAGAAGAACCCTACTGATTGAGTTTTGTTCCCAGGTACCAGAGGGCTGGAAGAGAGAGGCTCCCTGACTTTGGGTTCCAGAATGGGAGGTGTTGCACTGTACCTCCTCATTGAGCACCCTATGTAAAGGAGGGCTTGGGTGCTGGGAGTTCAAAAAGAACAAAGGCCAGTGTTCCCTGGACTCTATGTCTCTGACTACTTAAGAGACACATCCCTTCTCTACACTTATACTGAAAAAGAAAATATATGGAATATTGCTCAAACAGCAAAGAAGGTATTCACTCCCTCTTCAGTGGGAATTAACCCAAAGCTTTGTCAGATTTTGCATCTGAGTCAGTATCCGTGAGAAATGCTCATTTTTCTTCTGGGTATGTCTTCGTCCCATCTCAATATTCTGTCATCTCTGAACTAATTTTTAAAGCTGACCATCACCAATAAAACTTATGTACAATAATGGGAAAGAGGAGAGAAAGAGAAGAGAAAGTTTGTGCAGCTGATCGAGAGGCCGTTTAGAATTTATGATTCGCTTCCTCCACAATCTTTTTGATAAACCTTTGCTTCAGGTGTTTGGGGATCAGAATGATTCCAATCCTATTTGTTTTTTCACTGTTATATTCTAAATGCCTATTATAGGGCCTGACACAGAGTAGGTGAATTAATTTTTTCGCAGGACATATCTATAAAAGGAGAGTTCTAAAAGTGATAATCTGGCTTCCACTCACTCTCTTTCTCAGGAAGTAGCTGCCAGCCTATTCTTTTTGCTGGTTAGAAATACTTACTAGCTCCCTAACACCATTTCCTTCATTTTTACTCACTGGCCTGAGATACCTGAAATAGCCTGATTCCAATTCAGTGTAAACACTATTGTATTCCATAAATTTGTTTCTATCTCGGAGCATTTGCAGAATCTTGCATAGTAGCTGTCCAACCTTGCAAATGTTGTGTCCTTTTGGGTACTGTCACCAAGTCTCTAAAAGGCAAATCCATCATTATATAATATCTGCTGCATCTGGATGTTGTGGAATGTGATGACACCAGTAAATCCCTTGGCCACCAACTTATTGCCTTACTCCTTCTACTATAAAATGGGATTATGATTCAGGTGAAATAGTTGGTATATTTAGAAAACAGCTGGCAGGGCAGCAGAAGTAGGCAGACTGGGAGGTACGAGTAACTTGATCAAGCAGCTTCCTTGTGTCTTCAGAACTTGCTCGGACCCAGCTGACTGTACATCATTTGCATCTGAAGATAAATATGCCAGAATTTATGGCTGGGTGGATCAGAGACCACCAGGCCATATACACAGCTCAGGGCCCGTGGTCACTTGTGTCCTATCATAAGTCATTTACTCTGAACCTGGGCTCAATAGCAAGACATAAGTTTCCTTTTTTTAATTTTTAATTTTATTGTTAGCTCTGGGGTACATGTACAGGATGTGCAGGTTTGTTACATAGGTAAATGTGTGCCATGGTAGCTTGCTGCCCCTATCCACCCATCACCTCAGTATTAAGCCCAGCATGCATTAGCTATTTTTCATAATACTCTCCCTCTCCCTACCCCACCCCCTATAGGACCTAGAGTGTGTTTTTCCCCTCCCTGTGTCCATGTGTGCTCATTGTTTAGCTCCCACTTATAAGTGAGAACATGTGGTGTTTGGTTTTCTGTTCCTGCATTAGTTTGCTGAGGATAATGGCTTCCAGCTTCATCCATGGCAAGACGTAAGTTTCTAAAGAGGGCTTTCCTCTAGAACCCAATGGGCCTCATCTAGAGGGGTTTGTTATGGTCTTGGTGCAATATGCTGATCTGCTTGAGACTCTTTGACTTCTCTGCACCTTTGGGTCATAAAGTTGATGGCAGAACTCCTGGCTCTACTGGTGGGCTCTGCTGTCTACCCAGTCAGAGAAGGTTTTCTTGCTGTTGGGCTTACTAAAGGTTAGTGGCTGTCAGGCCACTTGGTAAATGTGCCAGAGCATCCCTCAAACCTGACTTATTTTGCTTTCCACATTCAAAGAAATCGAGAATGTATTGTGTCTATTTTATTGGTGGAGGGAAAAACTTGTTCTTTACTTCAGAGGAATATCCAATACACCTGAAGCCACTGGAACTGTGACTTTTCTTCTTCACTGAGTTACCAGGCCTCTTTATTCTCATGGGATCTATCCCAAATTCTCTGGCATGCATTTCTCTTTTTCTAAGGCATCTAGAGTATGGCTACTTCCTGCTTTCCAGGTCCTGCCAGCATGAGATGATATCATTGAGGTAGTGAACCAGTATGAATGTAAGGTGGTCAATGTCAATGAATGTAAGGTGGTCAATAGTTGTGACATAGAGCAGAGAATTGATCTATGTAATTCTGGGGCAAGATTGTTAAGGTTTGCTGCTGTCTTGCCAAATGCCAGAAATTTACTTGCATTGTCTATATATCGGGATGCCAAAGAAGAACCTCCCAGATTAAGAACTGAATCCCAGGTGCCAGACCTAAATTGCTTTGCTCCTATAATGAAGGCAACCTATAAAACAGGTGCCCTTGTTTGTAACCACTAAACTTTCTGTTTCTAAGACCTATCTATCTTCTGCACTGGCCAAAATGAAAGAGTTAAGTAGGTGATATGTCTGTTTACCATCGTTTATCTTTTAAATTTTGGATGATGATGTTAATCTCTGCAATTTCCCCCAGAGGAGTGTTTGGTTTTTAGTTTTTAAGTCTTGAATTTACTGTTTTGGTAAGAAGGAGGAAGAACAGACTTCTACTTGGCCTTTTCTTCCATCTTCTCTTGTATCGCCTTGGGCTAGTGAGCCAATGCAGAGGGCCAGCCTTCTAATTCCTCAGGATACCCAATTCAACTATCGGCTCATGGTTGGGAGAAACAACTTCAGACTGTGTTAGGAAATTTACTGGAGTTACCATGTGTGAGCTCCATTTATTGTTTGCCCCATCAGATGTCTGTCTACCAGGTTTGAAACATTTTTCATTAAAAAATCAAATAGAGTCTCAGTAACCTGCCCGTATATTCTGTCCTAAAGACTTCCTGGTCCCTGCCAAAAAACTGAACCATTTTGATTTCTTGCCTTGGCTGTTATAAAAGCAACCCTACTTTGCTGCTGGAGATTAAGGCCTTTGCCAGAATCCTTCAGATCCAATTGAAATCAGAAAGCCCATTTCAATACAGTATTGTGCAATAGAATACCTTGCTTATGTAGATCAGCGACTAAAGAACTTTTTGTACATATTGGCACTGCCCTGAAAGGATGTAGTGCAGAGAGTATCCTCTGGAGCACTTTGGGGCACATGGTCTGGGAGTGAGTGGGGATGGTCATATCATAAACATACTTCAGTCTTCTTATCTACTAAAGTCTCCAGAATCCATTCACTACATTACACTGAAGAATTTCTGGTATTTCATCTTTGCTTAGTGTAATCCAACACTGAGCCAAGATTTCTGTGAACCAGCAAGGACACTCTTAAAATCACTCTCAGCTATTTGAGAGGGACATCAAATCCAGAATTTATGCGAAGAGTTTCCTTAATGATCAATTTAGGCCTGATCTAAAGCAATATTTTAATACTTTAAAATACATTCTTGTATATATTCTATAGAGTTTTCTCAACATAGTAAGCGGTAACATTCTACAATGTTTTCAGTATATAATCATTTGCTCTTGGGTTTGGCTTTTTTTTTGGCCCCTTGGGGCATGTTTGAATCTGACTGTAGTATTGGACTGGTGACAATGAGAGGCGTGTGTGTTTGTGTGTGTGCACTTCCATGCATATGTGCCTGACTGTACCCACATGTGTGCTAGGGATGGAACGTAATGAAAATTAGCTTCATCTTTATAGGTAACTCTCCAAGGCAAGGAAGCTATTTAAAAAATATATCCCCCATATGACTATCCACTTTGGGTTTGCAGATTGATATGTAAACTGCAGAGATAAAAAATAATGACCATTCAGAAAATGTTGCCAAAAGGTTGAGGGCTGATTTCCCAAGGGATTCATTACCATAAAATCACTTTTCCAGACTAAGGGAGATTTCCCTGGATCAAAGGGGTTAGATTTGACTGGGTTAGAATCAGTCTTTTACCTTCTAAATCAAAATCAAGACCCACGTAATTCCACTGAGACCTTGCTTTGAATCTGATAGTCCTTATGATCAAAGATTTCCTTCTGCTTTCTATAGCCTCAGGTTTTTTTCCTTCGTTAAAGCATCTGATCTTCCCAAAGATCCGATGAATTTGTTTATCACAGATAACAGCATATTAGACTCAAACAAGAACTTGATTTTCTATATGCTCTTGAGCGTACAGCCATATAACTGCAAATTTGAATTGACATGGAATTTAGTGAGCTTGTTTAAAAGTAGAATCAGAAGCTCTTGTATGTCATTTATTACGGTGCTTATTTTACATAAAAAATCAATTTGAACTGTATGAGTATAATAAATCTGACATATTTCTGTAGTAAAAAATATAACAGATGATTAAAAAATTCAGACACGAACACATCCTATAAATGTTTTATGAAATATAATTTATTTTGCCCAAATACCCATTTGTATGGAAATCTGTGGACATTTGCAAAAGACCCCACTTCTTTTGGCTCCTGCTGAGCTTCTGATGATGCCAAGTCATTTCTCTTACCCATGACCTTGGGCTGATACTACTTGGAAGAATGTTATTTACTTAAGAAAGAAAGAACGATATTAGCCACTTGAATTCAAAATTCTTCTATATTAAATTTTTCTTGTTTTTATGAAGACATCATTAAAACAACTAGAAAACACTGTGAAAAGAATGTTTCACCTCCAATTTTAACTCCTTGACAGAGTAGCTATTTTTATTTTCTCTTGTGTTTCTTTCATTTTTCAAACAATCAGGATATGCTTATGGCTTCTTGGGGAGCCCAAATTTCTTAGGCATTTACTAGGCTTTTCATCTGTTTGATTTCTTTTTAAAAATAGATTCATGGGGTACACAAGCAGGTTTGTTACATGAGTATATTGCATAATGCTGAGGTTTGGGTTTCTAGTGAATGCATCACCAACTAGTGAAAGTAGTACCCCACTGATAGTTTTTTAGCCCTTGCTCCTCCCTGCCTTCCTCTCCTCTTTTGGAGTCTCCAGTGTGTATTATTTCCATCTTTATGCCCATGTGTACTCATTGTTTAGCTCCCACTTATAAGTGAGAACATGTGGTATTTGATTTTCTGTTTCTGAGTTACTTGATTTAGGATAATGACATCCAATTGTATCCACATTGTAGTGAAGGACATGATTTCATTCTTTTTATGTCTGTGTAGTATTCCATGGTGTCTATATACCCCATTTTCTTTATTCAGTCCACCATTATCAACACTTAAGTGGATTCTTTGACTTTGCCATTGTGAATAGCACTGTGATAAACATACAATTGCAGGGGTGTTTTTGATAAAGTGGTTACTTTTCCTTCGGATAGATACCTAGTCATGAGATTGCTGGGTCAAATGATACTTCTGTTTTTAGTTATTTGAGAAATCTCCATGACATTTTCCACAGGGGTTGAACTAATTTACATAGTCACTAACAGTGTATAAGCATTCCCTGTTCTCCAAATCCTCACCAATATCTGTTATTTTTTGATTTTTTAAAATAATAATCATTCTGGATGGTATGAGATGGTAACTCATTGTGGTTTAAATTTGCATTTCTCTGACAATTAGTGACATTTAGCATGTTTTTCATGCATTTGTTGACCACTTGTGTGTCTTTTCTTTTTATCTCCACTGCTTGAATTAGCAATGTGTGTCTTCTTTTGAGAAGTGTCTGTTCATATCCTTTGCCCACTTTTTAATGGAGTTACTTGTTTTTATCTTGTTGATTTGTTCTAGTTCCTTATAGATTCTGGATATTAGACCTTTGCCAGATGCATAGCTTGCAGATATTTTCTCCCATACTGTAGGTTGTCCATTTACTCTGTTGATTGTTTCTTTGCTGTGCAGGAGCACTTTCATTTAATTAAGTCCCATTTGTCTATTTTCGGTTTTGTTGCATTTGCTTTTGAGGTCTCATTCATAAATTATTTGCCTAGGCCAATGTCCAGAAGAGTTTTCCCTAGGTTTTCTTCTAAGATTTCTGTAGTTTCAGATGTTACATTTAGGTCTTTAATCTATCTAGAGTTTACTTTTGATATGGTGAGAGATATGGCTAGCCAGTTTTCCCTGCCCAATTTATTGGATAGGGAGTCCTTTCCTCATTGTCTATTTTTATTGACTTTGTTAAAGATCAGTTTGTTTTAGGTATGTAGCTTTATTTGTATATTCTCTATTTAGTTCCACTGATCTATGTGTCTATTTTTGTACCAGTACCATGATGTTTTGGTTACTATAGACTTATAGTATAGTTTGAAGTTGGGTAATGGGATGCTTCTAGCTTTGTACTTTGTGCTTAGGATTGCTTGGGCTATTTGGGCTCTTTTTTGGTTTCATATGACTTTTAGAATTGTTTTTGTGAGTTCTGTGAAAAATGACATTGGCAATTTTATAGAAATTGCATTGAATCTGTAGACTGTTTTGGGCACTATGGTAATTTTAACAATATTGATTCTTCCAACATGTGAGCATGGAATGTTTTTCCATTTATTCATGCCATCTGTGATTTCTTTCATCAGTGTTTTGTAGTTCTCCTTGTAGAGATCTTTCACCTTGTTGGTTAGATATATTCCCAGATATTTTGTTTTATTTTTCGGTATTGTAAGTGGGACTGAGTTCTTTATTTGGTTCTTAGCTTGAATGTTATTGGCACATAGAAATGCTACTGATTTTCATATGCGGATTTTGTATCCCTAAACTTCATAATGAAGTCTTTTGATTAGGTCTGGAAGTCTTTTGGAGGAATCATTAGGGTTGTATAGGTATAGGATCATGTCATCAGGAGACAGAGATAATCTGACTTATTCTTTTTCTATTTGGATGCCTTTTATTTCTTTCTTTTGCCTGATTGCTCTAGCTATGTCTTTCAGCACTATGTTAAATAAGAATGGTGAGAGTGGACATCCTTGTCTTGTTTTAGTTCTTAGGTGGAATGCTCTCAACTTTTGCCCATTCTGTATGATGTTGGCTGTGGATTTGTCAGACACTCTTATTACTTTGAAGTATTTTCCTTCAATGCCTAGTTTGTTGAGGGCTTTTATTATGAAGGGATATTGGATTTTATCGAACGCTTTTCCCTTGTCTATTGAGATCATCACTTCATTTTTGTTTTTAATTCTGTTATGTGTTAAATTGCATTTATTTGTTTGCGTATGTTGAACAATCCTTGCATCCCAGTAATAAAGCTCACTTGATTGTGATGAATTATCTTTTTGATATGCTGCTGGATTTGGTTTACAAATATTTTGTTGAGGATTTTTGTGTCTATGTTCTTCAGGCATATTGACCTATTTCCTTCCTTCTTTCCTTCCTTCCTTCCTTCCTTCCTTCCTCCCTTTCTTTCTTTCCTTCCTTCCTTTCTTTCTTTCCTTTCCTTTCTTTCTTTCATTCTTTCTTTCTTTCTTTTTCTTTCTTTCTTTCTTTGTTTCCTTTCTTTCTTTCCTTTCCTCCTTTCCTCCTTTCTTCCTTTCTTCCTTTCTCTTTCTCTCCTCTCTCTCTCTCTCTTTTTTTCTCTCTTTCTTTCATCTTTCATGTCTTTGGCAGATTTTGGTATCAGGATGTTAATGGTTTTGTAGAATGAGTTAGGGAGGAATCCTACCTCTTCAATTGTTTGGAATAGTTTCAGTAAGATTGGTACCAGCTCTTCCTTGTACATCTGGTAGAATTTGGCTATAAATTTGTCTGGTCCTGGGCTATTATTATTTTGTTGTTAGATTTTTTATTATGGATTCAATTTTGTGACTTGTTATTTTATGACTTTTTTTTGTGAACAGAGCCTTCAAGGAATATGGGATTATGTAAAGCAATCAAATCTATGACTTATTGGCATTCCTGGGAGGGAAGGAAAAGTAAGCAATAAATAAACGGAATTTATCAATTTTCTCTAGTTTTTTTAGTTTTTGCTCATAAAGATGTTCACAATAGTCTCTGAGGATCTATTGTATTTCTGTGGTACCAGTAGTTATGTTACATGTGAGATGGGGCTCTTGAAGGAAGAATGTTGGGTCTTGTTTTTTTAAATCCAGTTTTCCACTTTATGTCATTTAAGTGGAACATTTAGGCCATTCATGCTCAATTAATATTGATATGTGAGGTTTTGTTCCTGTCATAGTGTTGTTACCTAGTTGCTTTGTAGTCTCAATTGTGTAATTGCTTTATAGGATCTGTGAACTTTGTACTTACATGTGCTTTTATGGTAGCAAGTATCCATGTTTAGAACTCTGTTGACCATTTCTTGTAGGTCTGGTCTGGTGATGATGAATTCTTTTAGCATTTGCTTCTCTGGGAAAGACTTTATTTCTCCTTTGTTTATGAAACTTAGTTTGGCAGGGTATGATATTCTTATTTATTTATTTATTTTAATAGAGATGAGGTCTTGCTTTGTTACCCAGGCTGGTCTCAAACTCCTGGGCTCAAGTGATCCTCCCATCTTGACCTCCCAAAGTGCTGGGATTACAGGCATGAGCCACTGTGCCTGGCCTAAGGTATGATATTCTTGGCTGGCATTTTGTTTTTCTTTAATAAGGCTAAAATAGGCCCCCATTCTCTTCTGACTTTTAAGGCTTGTGCTGAAAAGTCTGCTGTTAGACTGATGAAATTTCCTTCCTAGGTAATTTGGCCCTTTTCTCTAGCTGCCTTTAAGTTTTAGTTTTGACTTTGGATAGTCTGATAAGTATATCCCTTGGAGATAATTGTCTTGTATGGTACCTCAAAGGTGTTCTCTGAATTTCTTATATCTGGATGTTAATTTCTTTAGCAAACTTAGGGAAATTTTCCTGAATTAGTCCCTCAAATGAATTTTCCAAGTTGCTTAATTTTCCTTCTTTTCTCTCAGAAATGCCAATAAGTCATAGATTTCATTACATAATCCCATATTTCTTAAAGGCTCTGTTCATTTTTAAAAATTCTTTTTTCTTTTTTTATTTTTGTCTGAGTTAATTTGAAAGATTGGTCTTCAAGTTCTGAAATCCTTTCTTTTGCTTGGTCCAGTCTACTGTTAAAACTTCCACCTGTGTTTTGATATTCTTTTAGTGAAATTTCAATTCTAGAAGTTCTATTTTTCTTAACACATCTATTCATATTCTGAATCTTTTTTTTGTTTCTTTATGTTTGATTTCAGTTTTCTCTTGGGTCTCATTGAGTTTCTTTGCAATTCATATTTTTTTTCTTTTTTTTCTTTTTTCTTTTTTTTGATGGAGCCTTGCTCTGTTGCCTAGGCTGAAGTGCAGTGGTGTGATTTCTGCTTACTGCAAACTTCAACTCCCAGGTTCAAGTGATTCTCCTGCCTCAGCCTCCCGAGTAGCTGGGATTACAGGCACCTGTCACCACACTCAGCTAATTTTTTATTTTTATTTTTGTATTTTTAGTACAGACAGAGTTTCGCCATTTTGGCCAGGCTGATCTTGAACTCCTGACCTCAGGTGATCCTCCCGCCTTGGCCTTCCAACGTGCTGGGATTACAGGTGTGAGCCACCGGGCCAGGCCGTATATTTTAAATTCTTTATCTTTATCTCTTATTTTAGACTCTTCAATTTGGTTAGGATCCATTGCTAGAGAGCTAATGTGATCCTTTGCAGGTGTCAAGACACTCTGCCTTTTTGTACTGCTGGAGTTCTTGCACTGATTCCCTCTCACCTGTTGCTTCCTATTTTTGAATTTTCTACTATTTGGAAGTGACTTCTTTTTAAAATTATATTTGCCATTGAGGGTAGGGTTGTGGCATATGTTGTGTATGACTGCTTGGCTTTGTTTCT
The DNA here is from genome assembly GCF_029289425.2 of Pan paniscus. Classification (NCBI taxonomy): domain Eukaryota; kingdom Metazoa; phylum Chordata; class Mammalia; order Primates; family Hominidae; genus Pan; species Pan paniscus. The sequence goes on along the minus strand of NC_073249.2, from coordinate 34,604,901 downwards.
GGGTGCTTTCTCAGGACCAGGGCTCTGTATTGGTCACTTAGTTGTGGACAGCTTCTGTGCAGTGGCTTTTTAAGATGCAGCTTGTTGTAGTGATGTATCAGACACATGAGCTGACACACTATCTCCTCTGGGGCCAAGGGTAAAGGGGTCTCAGGAAGCTGATCTTGTGGACTAGCACTAAGCCCTTCTGGTATCAGGTTTTTTTCCTTGTGGTGGAGTTCAGGCTGCAGTACAGTAGGCGGTGCTTGAGAGTTATAGCCGACTGGCCTTCAGGTAGGTTAGTGATGATGAGTGGAGTGGAAGCAATGACCCTGACAAAGGGAGTGGTGGGAAGAGATCATATTGGGGTACACTGGGGTCCTGGGGTAAGGGGTAGGGTGGTGCACCAGCTCCTTGTCCTGAGCCAGCAGGAACAAAATCTGCTTCCCTATCATGCCCCTGTTGCAGGGCTCATGACCTTCAGTTCTCATAGACTTTGTCCTTTGTTTCCTGGCTGCAGTGTGGGTGCAGACAGCAGATATGCCCCTCTGATGGCTATCACCAAAATGGGCTTGGGGCAAAGCCTCTACTCCCAGACCACAGCAGACAACTCTATGGCTTGTCTATCCTTCATTTCCAGGATGCTGTCACTCTGTGTAAGGATGGGGAGCTGGGCCTTACCCTTTGTGCAAGCCCAAATGACACAGTCTCACTTTCAGTGGGAGCGAATATGCCACAAAAATATGACAATTGTTTTCTCCAAGTACACATGTTCTGGTCCCCAGTGGGAAGAACCAGTGCTGCATCTGCAGCAGTAGAAGGGAGTGGGGGGAAGAAGATGACACCCTCTCCACATCTGTGCCTGGCATCAGTGCTGCTCCCGTCAGTGATTAGTGATGGATTCATATTTCCTTTGTCTGAGGAGGGCTTTGTGGGGCTGTGCTCTTCCCTCCTTTAGGGGTTGTCTGTGCTGAGAGTTAGATCTCCAGGGTCCTGCCGCTCTCTGAGGACCTGCCTATTCTCTGTGCTTGCCAAAATCAGAGCAGGTTGTGGGGTATGTTTATGAGGCATCTGGTGGTGTGTGATAACTCAAAGGCAGAGAATCTCTGGGCAGACCAGTGGCCCACATGGAGTGCACAACCAGTATGGCACCTGCTATCTCAGTTTGGACCTGATGGGAATGCAAAAATGCCTAAGTGAGCGGGCCACCCAGTTCCCCATCCCAGGAAGTTCTCAAATCACCACGTATAGCATTGCTGTGGGTCATGAGGGCAGAAGGGCTTCCCAACAGATTGGCAATCAGCAGATTGTCAGAAGGGTGAAGGGAGTGGAAACATTATGCTCCCACTTAACCCTTTCTATGGGACCTCAAGTTCCTCAGAGATCAGCTTCTTCAAGACTCTTGCTGCTTTCTCTTTCTGCAGCCCAGCTTCTTCCTGTGGGAATTCTAGCATGTCCTGGTTCTCTTCCCCCAGTTTTCCCTCTGGAATATGTTCATTCACCAGTAACTTTGATCTTCTTTCTCAGGAGAACTGGCATCCCTTGTCCCTAATCAGCTATCTTGAAAAAAACCCCATCTGTTTGATTTCAATCAATTTCATGTATCAATAATCATACCCACATTTCCATACTAAGACTTTTACACTGCTATACTTCATGTTTTTATTGCTTTCTGCTTCCTTTGGTTCTTTCTCTTGACTAAATTGCTAATTCGCAAACATTTCTTTCTCTCCTACATGAAAGTGGCTCAATAGTGGGCTTTGCCTAAACTTTCACCTCTCTCTGTTGCTCTGCTGTCTCTTTTAGAGTCCTTTTTGTCCCATTGAAAGGCTTTATGAGACACCACACTCTTAGCTGACCATTACTCATGAATCTTATAATCCACTTAGAGGTTTGAAAAAAGAGTGTGATCCTTTTGATTTGATCATTGCATCAAGGCTGGGTTTTAATCAGCCTTGTTCCTCTAAGCATTTCTAAATTTTATATTTTCTGTTTGGACCTGAGAAGCAGTTATCACTTTCCACTCTTCAACTCTGTTAATAATGCAATTATGATGGACTGTGTTACCTCTCTTTCTTGCTTTCAAACAGGACCAATTTGTTTCTGAGCTCATCTCCTTCTTGTAAACCTTGCCAAATGCCACAATAGCAACAAGTACACAATATTAAGAGTTTGTTTCCCCACAGCTTGCCTTAGAGGTACAAGTTCAGTCACTGCATAATCTACTTCCCAATTTGTCACAGGTGACAAATTTTTCCAAGTGCTTTGTCACTGTATAACATGATTACCACCTTTCCAAGCCCTGTTAACAGTTTTCTTGCTGCCTGCCAATTGACCACTAAGCCCATGCAACATAGTTTAAGTTTTTATTATGGTATCACTCTATTTTTGGGTACTAATTTTTATATCTGTCTGAACATTCTTGGTTATGGTGCAGTAAAAAACAACCTTAAAATCTCAATGGCTTAAGATAGGGAAAATTTAGTTCTTGTTCGTGATGTCCAAAGAAGCTTAGTTCATCATAATGACTCAGGGCCTCAGGCTAATGGAAGCTCCATCTGAGCACATGTTTTGATGGTTGACCAGGCAGGAAAAAGATGTGCAGGATCATGCACTGAAATGACACACTTTATTCTGCCCACATTTTATTGGTCATAGCGACTCATGTAATTGGGCCTAATTTCAAAGTGGGCAGGAAAAGTGCAGTCCTACTATTATGGGTTGAATTGTGTACTCCCAAAAGATGTTGAAGTCCTAATCCCCAGCACCTGTGAATGTGACCTTATTCGGAAATAGTCATTACAGAGGCAATCAAGTTAAAATGAGGACATTAGGATAGTCTCTAATCAAATACGACTGGTGTCCTTATGAAACAGGAATGTCAGAACACAGGGACAGGCATGCATAGAAGGGAGATGATGATGATGTAAAAATACAGGGAGAATGCCATTCATGAATTTGGGATAAGACTGAATGCTTTTTCTGTGTCTATTGAGAGGATCATACGGGTTTTGGAGTGGGGTTTGGAACAAGGAATGCCCGAGGCTATCAGCAGCGAGAAGAAAAACCTGGAACACGTTTTCCCTCATGGCCCTGAGAAAGAACTAACCCTCCAACACCTTGATTTTGGACTTGTAGCCTCCACAATTGTGAGACAATACATTTCTGTTGTGTTAAGTCACTTGGTTTGTGTTACTTTATTACTGACAGCCTCAAGAGGCTAATATATCTACCAGGTGTCCAAAAGGAAAAAGTTGGGCTATTTTTGAATAACATTAATAACAATTACGTCTTTATTTATATAACATATACTTTTTTTTACTAGTTTTAATCCAAGTTTGTAGAAAAATTTGTTTTATTTTCTTCATTTTAACATTTTTTAATTAACATGTCTTTGTGTTTTTATACTGCCATCACATCTATATTATTAAATTGTTACCTTATATATTTTCATATAATCTAAAGGTTTTAATGTAAAATGTTCATGCTGTTAAGATGTATGTACTATAAATTGCAGAATCGAGATTTTTAAAGAGCTGTAAAATCCTCAGATAACATTAATTTCCAATAAAGCAATAAATATGAGGAGCTAAGAGTGAAAATATGTTATATAGTGTTGCAATAAATGTACCTAATGCTAATTCTTAGAGATTATTGCCAGAATATGATTTAGTTTATTATTATGTAGATAACATTTACCAACCTGTTTTGTTTGGCTTTCTCAGAACTGAAAAAAATTTATGTGCCATATTAAATATTTATCTCTTAATATTCCAAGGACAATTTCAGTGTTATCTCTTAATTCAGAGCAAGCCCTGCTTTTCTAAGGAATAGTCAGTGAAAATATCCAAATTAAATTTTTTTCTTATTCTCAATATCTGGTGCTGCTTAAGAGGAAACTTCTTTGATCTTTGACTCCTACTCAGCTATATCTCCTTGTAAGGGATGTTGTACTACACAAAGAAAAGAAACATTTTCTTTCTTCTTTCCAGTTCCCGCATTAAATTATGTATGACTCCCTGGTGTATATAAATATTTCCTTCTAGTTGGAAACTTAGTTGCAGATGGTAGAATGTCATAAATATAACTCAAAAAACCAGTAACAGACTCAGGATACTCAAGGTATATTAATTTCACACATGTATGAAAAATGCATGAGATTCTTTCTTGGGGGAATGATGCCATTTTTATTTTTTATCTATGTTTAAAACTGAGGAAAGTGAACACTATGACAGAACACAATGAAATATCTTCTTTAGGCTGCATTTTATGGTTTCAAGATTGAATTAAGGAAATTCTCATTTAGTGCTCTCTAATTTGTGTCACATGCTGAGACCATTTAATTTAAATGCCAAGCCTGATTTAATAAATTTTAGCAAATTTTCAGCACAGTGTGTAGGAAATAAGGTTCTCAACTTTTGTTCATGCAATGCGTGTGTGATTCTTACTATACTTTTTCTACTTTTTCTTTTCTTTTCTTTCTTTTTTTTTTTTTTTTGAGACAGTGTCTTGCTCTGTCACCCAAGCTTGAGTGCAATGGCATGATCTTGGCTTACTGCAACCTCTGCCTCCCGGGTTCAAGCAATTCTCCTGCCTCAACCTCCCAAGTAGCTGGGATTACAGGAGTCTGGCACTATGCCCGGCTAAGTTTTTCTATTTTTTAGTAGAGACGGGGTTTCGCCATTTTGGCCAGGCTGGTCTCGAACTCTTGACCTTAGGTGATCTATCTGCTTTGGACTCCCAAAGTGCTGGGATACAGGCGTGAGCCACCGCGCCTGGCCGATTCTTACTATGCTGTCATAAGTCTCCAGATATGGGTTAGTCATAGCTTTGGTTATCTGAAGAAACCTAAAAAACTGACATGTAAAATCAATTTTGTAATGTGAAATTTTGCATTAGCATCAACCATTTGCATCACCACTACTGTCACGACACAGGTGTTATTCCCCAAGCAATTACAATATGCTGGGCACTGTGCCAAATGCTTTATAGACATCGCCTCATAAGAGCTGGACAAGGCGATCCTCATTTCAAAAATTAAAAAAAAAACAAATTTCAGAAAGATTTCATTTAACATCAGTGAGCAGTGAAATATGGATTTGAATTGGTTTGCTGTCTCTGTCTTGACCATCATTCCAGTACTTTCCAATAATTTTTCATGTAATCGTATGCAAAGAAAGTGAAGCTATTTGTAGTCAGACTGGGAAAACTGGAGGGGATTTGAAATAATCTATATTGGGTTTGGTGAAAAACAAATTATTATATTTTCTCTATGTTACGTAATTACTTTAAGAATAAAGTATGAGGGAAAATAGTAAACTTTTACTTTTTATAGAACTTATAAATAAAATCTTGTCTCACTTTAAATAAGAGACATGAACTCACTTCTATGACCATACATTTTATTTTTGTATCATTTTAGGCCTCAAACAACCAAAGACAATTCTGACCAGACTTTTTAATGACGATTGCTTCAAATTCTTGATAATATCATCAACTAGAAACGTTCTACAATCCAGCAGGTGAAAAAATTTGAATTCATTTCAATAACCATTTACAACAGCTCAATTTTATTTAATAAATTGAAGAATTCCCTTTATTTTGTCGAAAGAGTTAGTAGTAAAGTTTCATGTGAAGATGGATAGATTTTGAATCCAATCTTTTTCACAGCTGTCATTTTAGAGTAATGAAGATCTGCTGTCACCTGGAGTCACATTTATAGGAGTGCCCACCCAGCCTTCCCGTCTCATCACCCTCATTCCCATGGGGGAATGCAGTTGAACATTGCAACTGAAGGCCTTGGAGAATAACATCTTAAATTTCTAAGGGATCACTGAATATGGTCTTGACAATATACTGCAAAGAGACATAGGTAGATGGAATGAGACTGGATGTAGTTGGCTAAAAAGATACAAAAAAGTGGGATCAAAGACAATAGGTTTGGTTTTGATAAATGAAATCACTTGTGTAAGTCTAGAGAAAACAAATTTTGATTTGAACTCAAGACTTTGACTCCAAAGCCTTTACCTACCACAAAATGCTATACATCCTGATGCTATTAGGGTTCTTTGTTGTTGACTGATATTTAACATTTTAAAATGGGCAATTTCTAAATGCTGTTCAAAGTCTTGGTTAACCTTTTAAATCATGAGATGTACTTCTCTGTCATGTTTCTTTGTTCATACTTTCCTAGCTATAACTAGGTAAAAGAGGTCATCCTGCCTTTTATCTATTAACAGTGAGTTCCCAGGTGCAGTTGTTGCTCAGGACAGCACTGAGTTAGTGTGAATTCATGATTGTAGATCATCTAAATGTGTCAAGCACTGTGCTAAATGGTGGGATAGGGTACTGACGATTTAGGTGTGTGGTGGGGAGGAAACCCTGAAAATGAAAAAAAGGGCTGCTGTGCATCATGTGACTAAAGAGGATGATGCTATGAACTCTACTTGAGGGCACCATGAAAGACTTTCCAAAGAAGTGACATTTCAGCTGGGTTTTGAGGGGCGAATAGGAGTTTGTGTGTATCAGAATAACCTGAGCTCTGGTCATGCAGTGAGGTAATATCACAATCTAGTGGAAAGAACATTGGTCAGGAAACCCTTGCTTCTGTGTTGACTTATACAAGCGTACCTCATTTTATGCATTTCACTTTATTGTGCTTTGCAGATATTGCATTTTCTGCAAATTGGTTTGTGACAAATGAACAAGTCCCTCAGTACCATTTTTCCAACAACAGATGCCTAATTCAGGTCTCTGTGTCATATTTTGGTAATTCTTGCAATATATCAAAGTTTTTCATTATTATTGTATCTGTGATCTTTGATATTACTATTGTAAGTTTTGTGAGCTGCCACAAGACAGTGAACTTAATTGATAAATGTTGTGTGTGTTCTGACTGCTCCACTGACTGACTGAATACTTTTCTCTCTCTCTCTCTTTGGGCCTCCCTATTTTCTCAGACACAACAATATTGACATTAGGCCAATTAATAACTCTCCAATGGCCTCTAAGTGTCAAGTGAGAGAAATAGTCACATATCGTTCTTTAAATCAAAAGCTAGAAATGCTTAAGCTTGGTGAGGAAGGCCTGTCAGAAGCTGAGATAGGCCAATAGCAAGGCCTCTTGTGCCATACAGTCAGCTATGCTGTGAATGCAAAGGAAGAGTTCTTGAAAAAAATTAAAAGAGCTACTTCAGTGGACACAAATTATAAGAAAGCAAAACAGTCTTATTGCTGATTTGAAGAAAGTTTTAGTGGTCTGGATAGAAGATCAAACCAGCCACAACATTCCCTTAAGCAAAAGCCCAGTCCAGTCTTGACTCTAACTTTCTTCAACTCTATGAAGCGTGAGAAAGGTGAGAGAGCTGCAGAAGAAAAGTTGGAAGCTAACAGAGTTTTTGTTCTTGAGATTTAAAGAAAGAAGTCGTCTCCATAACACAAAAGTACAACGTGAAGCAACAAGGGCTGATGTACAAGCTGCAGCATTATTTAGAAGATCTAGCTAAGATCATTGATGAAGGTAGCTATATTAAACAACAAATTTTCAATGTAAATAAAACAGCCTTCTATTGGAAGGGGATCTAGGACTTTCATAGCTAGAGAGGAGAAGTCAATGCCTGGCTTCAAAGCTTAAAAGAACAGGCTGACTCTTGTTAAGGGCTAATGAAGCTGGTGACTTTAAGTTGGAGCCAGTACTTACTAGCCATTCTGAAAATTCCAGGGCCCTTTAGAATTATGGTAAATCTACTCTGCCTATGCTCTGGAAATGGAACAACAAAGCTTGGATGACAGCACATCTTTTTATAGATTTGTTTAGTGAATATTTTAAGCCCACTGTTGAGACCTACTGCTGAGAAAAAAATATTTCTTCTAAAAGATTACTGCTCATTGACAATGCAACTGTTCACCAAAGAGCTCTGCTGGAGATGCACAAGAGGATGAATGTTGCATTCATGCCTACTAACACAACATCCGTTCTGCAGCTCATGGATCATGGAAAAATTTTGACTTTCAAGTCTTATTATTTAAGATATTCATTTCATAAGCTGCCATAGATAATGATTCCTCTGATGGATCTGGGCAGAAGAAATTGAAAACCTTCTGGAAAGGATTCACCATTCCAGATGCCATTAAGAACATTCATAATTCATGGGAGGAGGTCTAAATGTCAACATTAACAGGAGTTTGGAAGAAGTTGATTCCAACCCTCAAGAATGACTTTGAGGAGTTCAAGACTTCAGTGGAGAAAGTAACTACAGATGTGGTGAAAACAGCGAGAGAAATAGAATTAAAACGGAGCCTGCAGATGGGACTGAATTGCCACAATCTCATGAGAAAACATGAATGGATGAGGAGTTGCTTATTATGGATGAACAAAGAAAGCAGTTTCTTAAGATGGACCCAACTGCTGGTGAAGATACTGTGAACAATGACAACAAAGTGTCTAGAATATTCAGCTGAGTTGATAAAGCAGTGGCTGAGTTTGAGAGGATTGACACCAATTTTGAAAGAAATTTTTCTGTGGGTAAAATGCTATAAAACCTTGTCACATGCTATAGAGAAATCTTTTGTGACAAGAAAAGTCAATTGACGTTGCCAACCTAGTTGTTGTCTTATTTTAAGAAATTGACACAGCCATCCGAAAATTCAGCAGCCACCACCCAGGTCAACCATCGACACTGAGGTAAAACCCTCCACCAGCAAACAGGTTATGACTTGCCGAAGGCTTAGATGATTTCAGCATTTTTTTTTTAGCAATAAAGCATATTTAATTAAGGTATGTACACTTTTTAGACATAATGCTGTTGCACACCTAATAGACTACACTATAATGTAAACGTAACTTTTTTTTTTTTTTTTTTTTTTTTGGAGACGGAGTTTTGCTCTTGTTGACCAGGCTGGAGTGCAATGGCATGATCTCAGCTCACTGCAACCTCCGCCTCCTGGGTTCAAGCGATTCTCCTGCTTCAGCCTCCCGAGTAGCTAGGATTGCAGGCATGCACCACCACGCCCAGCTAATTTTGTATTTTTAGTAGAGATGGGGTTTCTCCATGTTGGTCAGGCTGGTCTCAAACTCCCGACCTCAGGTGATCCACCCGTCTTGGCCTCCCAAAGTGCTGGGATTATAGGCATGAGCCACCGCACCTGGCCAATGTAGACATAACTTTCATGTGCACTGGAAAACAAAAAAATTCATGTGACTCACTTTATTGCAATATTTGCTTTATTGCAGTGGTCTGGGATTGAACCTACAATATCTCGAGGCATGCCTGTATGCTGTAACTTTTGGATAAGTGATTTAGCCAAAATGCCTCTATAATTATAGTATTTGTGCAGAAAATTTAAAAAAATAAAAAATTATGGACAAATGTAAGGGGATCATTTGTTCAGCATTTCCATCCTTAGTTCTTTCGCAAAAGAGTTTATGACCATGTATATTTGAAACTCACATTACCTCCCTTACTCCTCTGGATCTCCAATACTACCTGCCATTAAAAGTCATCCCTTTTCTCTCAATAAATCATTTCAAAGTTGATTCTCACTAGAGGTGAAACTGAACTACTATCTCACTATTGTTTCCACATGCTCATTGAGGAAACAATATTTGAAAAAATTAAACACCTCTTTGAGACCCCAGTATATGTGCAACCTTGTAGTATGTACTATGAGTACATAAAGATGCTATGTTCTGCCCATTTTCTTGGGAATTCACAATCTAAAAGAGATCATGAACTCTGACACAGGCAGACAAGAATACATTTAGGAAATCTGTGATTTACTAGTGACGGGCAGATGTGCATATGAGCAGCACTCTCACAGAAATCAAACTTTAAATGAAAAGTAGTGATAGGTGGCAATGAAAGGCAGCGATAACATGAGGTCAGTAAAGTGCTATCTTATTTATGCTGCACTTTCTCATATGTTGTCTCATATGGTCCTCACAATAAACTCGGTATGAAGGAAGGCAGGTATCATCTTATTTTGTGGGTGAGAAACTCAGACTCAAGGAAACCAACTCACCTCCCCAGAGTTTATAATAGTTAATTGGAGAACTGGAATTGATTTCTAAATTCAGTCATTTTTACGTGGCGGCAACTGGCTGAACACAGATTTTGGAGACTGGAGGTGGGAAAGAATGGAACTGAGAGAAAAGTTTTTGACATGACTTCTATTTTTAAAGAATTCGTGCATGACCTCTAGGTTGGTTGATTTTGGGGTAGGGAGTAGAGGTGAAACTGAACTACTATCTCACTAGTCTCATGGATTAACCAATAGGTGGCACCAGGTCCTAATGCAAACCTTTTCTCCTTAAAGCTATAGCACAGGCTACTGACCTTCCTTGAGCACTTGATAATTAAATTAGACAGATTAAAGTAGGAATCATAACCCTGCTTCCTGCTTCCTGAGATATTTAGGGTCTGCTTTCTTGTGCACTTCAAATCAGTAAACAAAGAATATAAGGTAGGCATGAGAAAGTGGAAGGCATGAGGACTTGGAACATACTGACTTAGAATCAGCCATTTAGAGCTGAATACTTTTGGCCAAGCAATTTAACCCCTCTGAAGTCCAGCTCCTCACCTCTAAAGTAGTGACCAGTGCCTTCCTTTCACAACGGTTCTTGCTAAGATTAGTTGTAATGTATACACCATGACTGGCACATAATAATTGTTCAGCAAATGGTAGCTATATTTATCTGTATCTAGAAGATAGGTAAGGAAGCCATGTGTATACCTTAATGTAACTCTAGATCCTCTTTTTTTTTTTTTTTTAAGGAAAGACATTTTCAAGTAGGAGATCTGATGTCTGCTATTGCTGGGGTATTATTCTTGTAACTGAAACATTTAGAAGAAGATTCTTTCATGAAGAGGGGTCAAGGGGGATAGCATTTCATGGTAGAAAGGAAATAGAGATGGTCTTGGATTATGCTATGAGAATTTTGATCCTCTTTCTCAGAAACAACATTATTTTGTCAAAAGTTCCAATAGGCAATGGGCCAATACATACATATTAGGTATATAGTTGATTATTCTGCATTTTTGAGATACAAAATATAGATCCTCTCACTTCAACAATTTATAGTTTAATAGAGGAAAGAGGAATAATACCCTGAAACAACTGAAAATGATAGTAGACTATGACTATGTATATATTTAATTGCTAAATGATATAGTTGTGTAGAATTAAAGTTAGTTTTTTATTTCCTGTTTATCTAATCTAACTGCTCATTTCTGTGATGTTTGAAATGGCTGGTTATCAGAGTAATTTTTGGGGAATCATAGCCAGCTTCTCAATAAATAACCCAACAGACAATAATAAATGAAATCCACAGAGGTCGAAAGTCAAGAGGTTCCCTTGCAATAATTGTCTTTTCATTCAGCAGAGCAGGTCACCCTCAGCAAGTAGAGTCTTGTGAATCTGCGTGTTAGTTCAGTTCTTTCAGGTTGCAAAATAAGAGAGATGTCAGTTCACCCAAGGAGAAAAAACCTTGATATAAGTTTACAAAGAAAGGAAATAAACAATGGGAAACTTTCTCAGAAGGCTTCATGGAGCCTGGAAGCTTATTCCAGTACAATATGGTTCATGCAGTCCTGTTCTCTCATGCCCCCTCTGTAAGAGGAGTTTTTTGATTCCTTCTCCTGTTGGACAAATGTGGACACTCTGCTTCTTTTGCTCCTACCATCATCAAATAACTGCCTGTGGTTTCCTCATTTTTTCCTTCTTTCAATATCAACATTTCTGCTAACTTGTTGGTTGTACTCATGCCTTCTGTAAGCTTCTGAATGGCTTCTTTTTATCATTTTTCTCTGTCTCTTCTTTCCAACAACCCTCTGTCTGATGACTCTTTTAGTGTCAAATAGAGGATTTGATTGTGTCAAAATATAGCATTCTCCTGGGTCACTTATCACCAGATAAGCTTCAGGTGAACTACTTTGATCACCTTACATCAGGTTTTCTTTCCTACTTTATTTACTTCCAAGGCGTTAGGGCTGCATAGTTCAGTGCATGGAGATGTAGATGTCAGGAAACTTTCAGAAGTGAGTTACGGCCATGGTAGCCATTTGAGGATCCTCAGGAAGGGTCAGTATATTTACAGCCATATTTCATGGTGTTCCCAAAGGGCTGCATAGACTAAGTACTGTACAAGAAATAAGAAATTAATGTTTTTGCCTGAGGTTCTCTATGTAAGCTGTGGGAACTGTGTCCATGTGTATAGATTTTTATTTCTGCTGTAACGAATGACTATGAACTTGGTGGATTAAAGCACCAAAACTTTGTTATTTTACAGTTCTGCAGGTCAGAATCCTCCCATGAGTATCAATGGATAGAAATCTAATTGTCAGCAGGGCTGAATTCTTTTATGGAGGCTCTAGGGGAGGTTCTGTTTCCAGGATCATTGACAGAGTTCAAGTCCTTGTCATTGGAGGATTGAGGACTTGTTTCCTTGCTGTTTGTCAGCTGAGGGTTATTCCCAGTGTCTAGAGTCTGCCTGTATTCCTTGGCTTGTGGCCTCTTTCTCCATCTTCAAAGGCAGCAACAGTGGGTCAAGTTGCTGTCAAGCTCCAGATCTCTCCTGCTTCTTCTTCGCTCTTCCCATCTCCCTGACTGACCCTTTTGCCTTTTTCTTCGCTCTTAAAGGCCCATGTAATTAGAGTGGGCCTATGAGGATATTCTAGGTTAATCTCCCATTCTTCAAGCAGTAATCACATATGCAAAGTCCCTCTTGCCATGAAAGATAATGTAAGTCACAGGTTCTGGGGACTGGGATATGGACATCTTTGAGGGAGGAGGTGACATTATTTTGCCTACTACACCATTTTTTGACGTGTGCTTGTCTTGACCATGGCAAATATAAATTCTTCAGAATCTATCTCAATTTTCACATTCTTGTGGAGCATTCCCCAAATATTCTTGGCAATGCAGATCATTTCTTCCATTAACTTCCTATGGCACTTATTGGTTCTGCCACATTTTGTCACATGATCTTGAGTACTCTTTATGATTTTTGCTAATCTGAGTATATATTTTGTCATTCTGTCATTTCCTCCATGAGATTGTGAGTTCCTGAGGCAATTCATGCATCTTTTGTATTCCTCACAGCATTTACCAACTGCTGTATACATCCAAGCTGTTCAATACTATTTTAAATATTATATAAGAGGCAGTCTTTGGGGGAAGGAAGTATAGTGGAGGTTCTGTCCTAGGATGACAATCACTTCATTGATCTACTTATCTCTAAAACAGAGCTGCCAAAGGATTCTTTTAATATACTTTCAAATTCCCCTTTTCTACTCTGGCAGTCAAAATTGATTAGAATTTAAACCATTCCAGCAAGATCTTTCAGACATAGTAAAATCCCTCCCCTTGGATTTTATTGTTCTTTTGTATGAAGAAATCTTAAATAGACAATTCAGGTAAGGTTAGGATTCAGAAACCCTCTTGGACAAAGATCACATATCATAATTTCACTAAATTCAAGTCTTCTGAGTCAAGCTTGATGCCTAGATTTTATTACTCCTCTTCTTTTCTAAAGTTCAAAGAGAATGTCTATAAAGACAAGACCAGAGGTAAAAATATATGTGTTATCAAAGGGTTGGACAGTAGTCTATTAATCTGTTTCTAGGATTGCCCATTGAGAAAGGATCTTGGGACCCGTGCAATCCTGGTGTACCCACTCACTTGTGGATGGAAAGCTGGAGGAGGATGAGCATGGCAAAGCAGGCCTCTCTTCACTTATATTCTGGACGAGGAAGCCAGGGTTCCTCCCAGACATCGAAGGCAGACAGCCCGTGGTGAGCGAGTGGCCAAGGAGTCTGTCTTGATGTTGAGCAGCTCCCTGGTTAAGTGACCCAGTCTCTTTAGTCACTATGTGACTTTGAAACTCAGAGAAGATATTCCTCCTCCCAAAGAAGAATGGAAAACGAGGAGAGAGACTGAATGTTTTATTCCCACGGCTATACTGGAAATGTAACAAAACTCCCCTCTCCTCTGAGAACACATGAGGGTGAGCTTAAACACTAACTCATATCCTTCCCTTCAGAAAGTAAACTTATTAAGAGCCGCTTATGTAACAGTCACCAAATTGGGCTTTTCTCACATATTTCCTCCTCTTCACAAAAATCTTGTGGGCAGACATCACCAGTACATGCTTTGATCTCTAGAGGTCATTTCCTGTCTACTCCCTCTCATCACCCCTCAGAAGAGGTCCTCTGACATGGCTTAAGGATACAAGGCGGCCATTGGGCTAAGTGTGGGGGTTTCGTTAGTGAAATCATGTCTTCCATGTGCAGTTCCTTTTTCGTGTTTGTAGTTCCTTTTACTTTGTTTTTTGGAACCTCTTTCACCACAGAATTCTTCTCCTTTAAAACCTGTTTCCAACATAGCAGGATATTGTAAGAGACAATTTCCAATGTCTTTTTAAAACCTATTTAATTTTAGGTTTACAGAAAAGTTGCGAAAATAGTATCTAGTTTACATGTGCCTTTCACCAAGCTTCTCCTGATGTTAACAACTTATCAAACCAAAGGACAGCGATCGAAACCAATGGTCAAAGCTAATAAAATAAGACATAATAACATGTTGGTTGAACCATCAAAAAAAAAAACAAAAAAGAAATTAACATTGGTACAATTCTATTAACTCAGCTACAGGCCTTGCTCAAATTTCACTCATTTTCTTTTTTCCTTTTCCCCTAACGGCCTTTTTCTGTTCCAAGATTCTATCTAGGACTTCCCTTGAACTTAGTCTTATCTCGTTAGTCTTCCTCTACTGTGATAGTTCCACATTATTCCTGTGTCTCATGATCTTGATACTTTTGATGAGTACCACTTAGTTATTTTTATAGACTATCTCTCAATTTGGGCTTGTCTGGCGTTTTCCCATGATTAGATTGAGGTCGTGCATTTTTTATGGGAATGCTGGTGAGAATACCATAGGTGATGCTGTGTCCTCTTCAGTGCATCATATCAGGGAGTGAGATGTCCTATTATTGGTGATGTTAATTTAGATTACTTGGTTTAGATGTTACCCGCTGCATTTCAACTGTTAAGTTATTTTTACATAAGAAATGAATAGAGGGGAAGATGCTTTAAAAGTACATGAGTATCTTATTTTCCCTTGAGCTTGTGCCCACTAATTTTAGCATCCATTCATAGATTTTTCTCTAACAGCTATTACTGTAGTGCTTACTTAACAGCAAGTTTTATTTCCCCCTCTTCTTTTACATTTATGAATTGGAATTCTTTTGTAAAGAAGAGATCTCCCATATCTCCAATTTATGTATTTATTCAAATGTTTATTTGTACCCGTAGGGACTCATTTATTTTGTGACTTGTAATCCAATATTATCATTATTATTATTTGCTCAAATTGTTCCAGCGTTGGCCATTGGTGTTCCTTCCAGTTGGCTCTCTCTGGCTTGCCTCATAGCATCTCACACACATAGCAGGGGCAGGAAGGAAGATAGCTTGTTGTTATGGGCTGAATGGACACTCTCCCTCAAAAAAATTCATATGTTGAAGTCTTAACTCCTATTACCTCAGAATGTGACTCTTTTTTGAAATACAGTCTTTATAGAGATGATTAAAGTGAGGTCGTTAGGATGGGCCCTAATATGATGTAACTTTTATTTTTGTAGGAAGAGGAAATTTAGACACAGACCTGAACAAAGGGAAGATGATGTGAAGACAGAGGGAGAAGATAGCCATCTAGAAGCCAAGGAGAGAGACCTGGAAAAACAGATCCACCCCCCATGGCCCTTAGAAGGAACCAATCCAACTGATGCCTTGATTTTGGTCTTTTAGCCTCCAGAACTGTGAGAAAATAAATGTCTGTTGTTTAATCTAGTCTGTGGTACTTTGTTAGGGCAGTCCTAGCAAAGTAATGCACTTGTCTAGAGAAAATATTACTTTCATTAAGACACCAGCCTTACTGATTAATTAGTGGTCGGAATTTCTTTGCAAATGCCACTCCTGAGAGAGATATTTTAGACCAATTTGAACATATTCCGAGCCTCAATATTGCTGCCACTGTCAGCCAATACACGAGTAGCAAAACTGATATCTTCAAACCACATCCTCAGGGATGCTAGAAATGTGACTTTGTTTTTCTATAATTCAACTTTATCTCTCTCGAGCCTCATTTCTGCTCAGTGGCAGAAAATTTACCCATTTTATTCTAGTTTTGATTAAGTCTTTCAGATTAAGTCCATTTTGGGGCTTTTTTCTTCTCCTTCTTCTTCCCAGGGAAAGAAGTTTCGTGGGGCCCAACAGCATGGCCTGGGGACAGCTGTGGGGCAGCACACCTGCTGAGGAGTGCAATCCACAGTTGCGTTCTCTGCTGAGGTGGCATGTCACCACTGGAGTCTGGTGGCATGGCCCAACCCTTTCCACTTAGATGTCCACCTGTCACAACTGCAAGACTTGTTCAGGATCTACTGGGTATCTCTTTCTCTCCTGAGCCCTCTTCCATGGCCCTTTGCAGATGCCCTCCAACTTTATTATCCTATGATGCTACGTTGCTGCTGGAGAACCAGGAAGGCTTCCTTAGAACTTATCTGCCCCAGATACCCCATACAACCACTTCTACTACACTCCCACAGGTCCAGAGACCATATCAGACTTCCTCACTCATTGCTTCTGCTTCTCTCAGCCTCGCCTGTCTTTTGTTCCCTCCTTTGCTCTAATGACAAGCTTTGCAGGGCTCTGACTGAGTTCCCAAAGGTGATTCGCCTAATACCCTATGCCTGGCCAGGGCCTCTCTGTTGACATGAAAATGTGGAATTCTGTGAAATTCTACTTGGCCCCATAAATTTACAACTTGGAAGAACTGGGTAGTTAGTGCTGCCTGCAGTAAGGCTTTTACTAATATGATACAGGAACTGATGGGTAATGGATATGTTTGTTTTCCATCCTCCTCCCTCTACTCTTTCTAACAGGCAGTCTTGAGATCCATTTTATCTGACTTCTCAGAGACTGATTCAGAAAGATGCAGCAATTCGTCATGTTTTACTGTGGCCAGCTTGACAATGCATCACCATTTCCTTCCCTGCCTTACTCCCCTAGTCCCTCACTCTTGCTTCTTTTCACTCCCTAGAAAGTAGTAGCAAGTAGACCTTTTTAAGACTCTGCTTCCCCCCTGCCGCTTTTTTTTTCAAGCTAAGAAAAGGACTTTGCCTCTCTTTATAGGGTCCAATTGGAAATGAACCTAGTACTCCTTTGCTCTCCGAATGCCAGAATTATCTGAAGAGAAGAATTTTTACATCTTTCCCCATGCTCTAAGACCTGATCCTGGGTAGGAGATCAAGGGTTCAGAGCCTTTAAAGGCTGAAGTTTCCCCCCAAGGTCATTACATATGAAACTTCCTTATCATTTCCAGTATCATGTTCCACTCTATGTATGTTTCCATAATCTAACCATTGATGGGTACATTTTTCTATTGCAAATAATATGGCAGCAAATATCCTTGAACAATTGTACATTTGATAGACATTTTCCAGCTGATCTTCATGTTGTCTGTACTATCTCCCATTGTCTCTACTCCCATCAGCAACATATGAGGTGGTTTGTTTCCTTCAGTTTCACCAGTGTGGAGGACTATAAAACGTTTTGATATTTGCCAATTTGATAAAGAATGGCATTTAATTTTCATTTAAATATTACTTCTCTTTTTTTCTGCCTCAGATTGGGCATCTTTTCCTGTATTTAAGAGTTATTTATAGTTTTTGTAGCTTATATGTTCCTGTTCTTTGTACATTCTTCCTTGGTTTGTCTGTGTTATTGATTCTTCTGAGGTCATTAAAAAGGAAATTATTCCTTTGTCTACAATAGGAGTTTCAAATAGCTTTTCCTGTGATTTTCCATTTGTATTTTGACTTTGATTATGGTGGATTTTACTGTATAGAATTTTTTGTTATTATTAGTTTATCGATGGTTTCATTTGCCATATTAAAATATCAGTGAATATTTAAAACTGTAAATAATAGCAAAATAGGTTTTTTTCTTTTCTGCCCTACCAGCACTGGAAGCAGGAGGCAGTATCACTTTTTCTTGCAGACTTTACCTTATATAATTTTTGCAGAAGTTTGTCAGAGTGGATTTGAAGTGATGTCTATTCAGTTTTAATAAAAGAAAAACTCTCTATTGTCCCAACTTACAGACCTACTAGTATCTTGTATATTCCTTCAAAACTTTGGACACGTTTTCTAAAAAAGAAAGAAGCAAAATGAACACTGTGGAACAGTCCCTTGATCAATGTTTTGGTAAAACCATTTCACTGTTAGTAACTGCTATCTTCTTCTTCATTGCCCAAGTAAAAACACAAGAGTAATATAGAAGAAAAAGATGATATAGATATTTTTGCTTTTATTTCTTGACAAACATCAATGAAATAGAAAAGAATATTATCTAGAACATATTTTAACATTTGTAACATGTTTTCAAAGTCTTGCTTGTAACACATTTTCAAAACTTCTAGTATATAATGCCACTGGCATTAGAATTATCTTACAAAGCGAATTTCATTTCTAAATGTTGCAAAGTTGCTTCCCTTCCTACTAGCATAAATTTAAATAATCTGACAAGGCCATTTAATTATTGGATGCATGCTCTCTTCCATACCTCAAGTAACCTCTTCTATGTTGATGACATTGTTTATTGTTAGGGAACAAGAATAGTCTTAAGATATCTGAGCCTGTGGGTTCATTATTGTCAATAAGATTGGCTTAACTTCAGCTATACTAAAGCTAAATTTATAATCTTGGTTGGAAGTTTCTCCAAATTTAAATGAATGCACCCCTACAGCCATCCTTTAACAGAATTTAGCAAAATAACAAAAGAAAAAAAATCCATTTGGCAGCGCAACACATTCATTGGGAAACTAACACACCCTCTCTGAAAACATTTAAATCAAGATGGTCCAACCTGCGGCCCATGGGCCACATGCAGCCCAGGATAGCTTTGAATGCAGCCCAATACAAATTCATAAACTTTCTTAAAACATTATGAGATTACTTTTTGCAATTTTTTTAAAGCTTATCAGCTATTGTTAGTGTTAGTGTATTTTATGTGTGGCCCAAGACAATTCTTCTTCTTCCAATGTGACCCAGGGAAGTCAAAAGATTGGACTTCCTGAATTTTAAACCCATACATTGTTTATTATTTGCTGTTCGTTAGAGATCCTTGAACTCTTCTGAAGATCAACTGGATTTCCTAATGAAGCTGCAGGAGCTATCTGCCTTAGGAGACCAGGAGGGGGTCAATCAAAACTGCTTGTTTATTTTCCTTTACAAATATTGGTCCTCACACAATTTTGTTTTCTGCCCCTTAATAGCATTTTGTGTGTGTATGTGTGTTTGTGTGTGAGATATTCTTTAATCCAGATACTTTTCTTTCTCATAAGACTTATGCAAAATAAACATCCGTCAAGGTCATGAAAGACAAGGCAAGACTGAGAAAATTTGAAAGGACTGGAGGCAACTGAAGAGAAATCACTCCTGAATGCAATATGGACCCTGGAGCAGATAAAGGACATTAGTGAAAAACAGGTGAATTTTTCATGAAGTCTGCAGCTTACTTAGCAACGCAATCCCAAAGTTACTCTCCTGTTCATTTTCCCCCAGTTTTAATGAGGTATAATTGGTATACTGAAAACTGTGCATACTTAATATATACAATTTAGACATGTGCATACACTCATGTTACCATTACGATAATCCAGGTAATAAATTTATCACCTCCAAAAGTTTCATTGTAATCCTCCCTCCTTTTTTCTTTTTGGTGAGAATACTTAATATGAGATTTATCATCTTGATGAATTTTTAGGTACTATATATATATATACATGTATATATATGTATGTGTATATATATATATATGTATATATACTTTTTTTTTTTTTTGGTGAGATGGAGTTCTGCTCTTGTTTCCCAGGCTGGAGTGCAATGGCGCGATCTCGGCTCACTGCAACCTCCACCTCCCAGGTTCAAGCGATTCTCCTGCCTCAGCCTCCTGAGTAGCTGGGATCAGAAGCATGTGTCAGCACACTCGGCTAATTTTGTATTTTTAGTATGTTGGTCAGGCTGGTCTCGAACTCCCAACCTCAGGTGATCTGCCTGCCTTGGCCTCCCAAAGTGCTGGGATTACAGGCGTGAGCCATCGTGCCTGGCCCACAATATCTTATTTTTAACCCTAGGCACTATGTTGTACAGCAGGTCCCTGGAACTTACTCGTCTAGCTGTAACTTTATACCTATTGAATGACAACTTGACATATTACTCTCTTCCCATCTCCTGGTAACCACTATTCTATTGTTTACTTCTATACCTTTGACTATTTTAGATGCCTCATATAAGAGAAATCATGCAGTATTTGTTCTTCTGTGACTGACTTATCCCACTAATGTCTTCCAGTCCATCCATGTTGTCACAAATGGTAGGATTCCCTTCCGTTTTAAGGCTGAATAATATTCCATTGAATGTATGTATCACATTTCTTTATCCATTTATCTGTCAATGGACACTTGGGGTTTTTCCATACTTTGGCTATTGTTCATGCTGCAATGAACATAGGAGTACGGATATCTCTTCAAGATTTTACTTCCAATTTTCTTGGATATATGCCCAGAAGTGACACTGCTGGACCATGTGGTAGTTCTATTTTTAATTTCTTGAGGAACTGCCATACTGTCTTCCATGGCTTCACCATTTGGCATTCCCACCAATAGTGTGCAGTGGTTCCATTTTTTTAATAGTCTCACCAGTGTTTGTTATCTCTCATTTTTTTGATAATAGCCATCCTAACAGAGGTGAGGTGATATCTTATGTGCTTTTTGTTCCATAAGTTATTGGGGTACAGGTGGTATTTGGTTACAAGAGTAAGTTCTTTAGTGATGATTTGTGAGATTTTGGTGTACCCATCACCCGAGCAGTATACACTCCACCATATTTGTAGTCTTCTATCCCTCATCCCCCTCCCAGTCTTTCCCTCAAGTCCCCAAAGTCCATTGCATCATTCTTAAGCCTTTGTGTCCTCATAGCTCAGCTCCCACATATTAGTGAGAACATACAGTATTTCATTTTCAATTCCTGAGTTACTTCACTTAGAATAATAGTTTCCAATCTCATCCAGGTCATTGCAAATGCTGTTAATTCATTCGTTTTTATGGCTGTGTAGTATTCCATCATATATATATATATAATTCCACTAATGTATATGTTAATATATAATACACATATGTATATATTATATATAATGTATATTATTCCACTAATGTGTGTGTGTATGTATATATATACTTATTCCACTAATGTATATACAATGTGATATATAGTGAATTGTGCTGCTATAAACATGTGTGTGCAAGTATCTTTTGTGAACGACTTCCTTTCCTCTGGGTAGATACCCAGTAGTGGGATTGCTTTATCAAATGGTTGTTCTACTTTTACTTCTTTAAGGAATCTTCCCACTGTTTTCCATAGTGGCTGTACTAGTTTACATTCCCACCAGCAATGTAGAAGTGTTCCTTGTTCATGCATCCATGCCAGCACCTATAGTTTTTTTATTTTTTTGAATATGGTCATTCTTGCAGGAGTGAGGTGGTATTGCATTGTGGTTTTGATTTGCATTTTTCTGATCACTAGTGATGTTGAGCTTTTTTTCATATGTTTGTTAGCCATTTGTATATCTTCTTTTGTGAATTTTCTATTCATGTCCTTAGCCCACTTTTTGTTGGGATCGTTTGTTTTTTTCTTACTGATTTGTTTGAGTTCATTGTAGATTCTGAGTATAAGTCCTTTGTAAGATATATAGACTGCAAAAGTTTTCTCCCATTCTGTGGGTTGTCTGTTTACTCTGCTGACTGTTTCTTTTGCCATGCAAAAGCTCTTTAGTTTAATTAGGTCCCAGCTATTTATCTTTGTTTTTATTGCATTTGCTTTTGGGTTCTTGGTCATGAAATCCTTGCCTAAGCCAATGTCTACAAGGGTTTCTCCAATGTTATCTTCTAGAATTTTTATAGTTTCAGGTCTTAGGCTTATGTCCTTAATTCATCTTGAGTTGATTTTTGTATAAGGTGAGAGATGCAGATCTAGTTTCATTCCTCTACATGTGGTTAGCCAATTATCCCAGCACCATTTGTTGAAAAGGTGCTTTCCCCACTTTATGTTTTTGTTTGCTTTGTTGAAGATCAGTTGGCTGTAAGCATTTGGCTTTGTTTCTGGGTTCTCTATTCTGCTCCGTTGGTCTATGTGCCTATTTTTGTACCAGTGCCATCCTCTTTTGGTGACTGTGTCCTTACAGCATAGTTTGAAATCAGGTAGCGTGATGCCTCCAGATTTGTTCTTTTTGCTTAGTCTTGCTGTGGCTATGCAGGCTCTTTTTTGGTTCTATATGAATTTTAAAATTGTTTTTTCTAATTTTGTGAAGAATGATGGTGATATTTGACAGCGATCGCTTTGAATTTGTAGATTGCTTTTGGCAGTATGATCATTTTCACAATATTGATTCTATCTATGAGCATGGGATGTGTTTCCATTTGTTTGTGTCATCTATGATTTCTTTCAGCAGTGTTTTGTAGTTTTCCTTGTAGAGGTCTTTCAACTCCTTGGTTAAGTATATTACTAACTATTTTATTTTGTTTGCAGCTATTGTAAAAGGTGTTGAGTTCTTGATTTGATTCTGTGCTTAGTTGCTATTGGTCTATAGAAGAGCTACTGATTTGTGTACATTATTCTTGTATAGAAGAGATACTGACTTGTGTACTGGAAACTTTGCTGAATTATTTTTAACAGTTCTAGGAGCCTTCTGGAGGAGTCCTTAGGGTTTTCAAGGTAAACAATCATATCATCAGCAAATAGTGACAGTTTGACTTCCTGTTTACCAATTTGGGTGCCCTTTATTTCTTTCTCTTGTCTGATTTCTCTGGCTAGGACTTCCAGTACTATGTTGAAGAGGAGTGGTGATAGTGGGCATCCTTGTCTTGTTCTAGTTCTCAGAGGGAATGCTTTCAACTTTTCCCCATGCAGTATTATGTTGGCAGTGGGTTTGTCATAGATGGCTTTTATTACATTAAGTTATGTCCCTTGTATGCTGATTTTGCTGAGAGTTTTAATCATAAAGCGATGCTGGATTTTGTCAAATGCCTTTTCTGCATCTATTGAAATGATCGTGTGATTTTTGTTTTCAATTCTGTTTATGTGGTGTATCACATTTATTGACTTGCAGATGTTAAACCATCCCTGCATCCCTGGTATGAAACCCACTTGATCATGGGGGATTATCTTTTTGATATGTTGTTGGATTTGTTTAGCAAGTATTTTGTTAAGGATTTTAGCATCTATGGTCATCAAGGATATCAGTCTGTAGTTTTCTTTTTGGTTATGTCCTTTCCTGGTTTTGGTATTAGGGTGAACTAGAGGGTTCCTTCTTTATCTTGTGGAATGGTGTCAAAAGGATTGGTACCAATTCTTCTTTGAATGTCTGGCAGAATTCTGCTGTGAATCCCTCTGGTCCTGGACTTTTTGTGTTGCTAATTTTTAAATTACCACTTCAATCTCACTGCTTGTTATTGGTCTGTTCAGGGTATCTAATTCTTCCTGATTTAAGCCAGGAGGGTTGTATTTTTCCAGGAATTTATCCATCTCTTCTAGGTTTTCTAGTTTATGTGCATAAAGGTATTCATAGCAGCCTTGAATGATCTTTTATATTTCAGTGGTGTCAGTTGTAATATCTCCTGTTTCATTTCTTAGTGAAGTTATTTGGATTTTCTCTCTTTTTTTCTTGGTTAATCTTGCCAATGGTCTATCAATTTTATTTATCTTTTCAAAGAACCAGCTTTTTGTTTCGTTTATCTTTTGTATTTTTTTTTTGTTTCCATTTCATTTAGTTCTGCTCTGTTCTTGGTTATTTCCTTTCTTCTGTGGGATTTGGGTTTGGTTTGTTCTTGTTTCTCTAGTTCCTTGAGGCGTGACCTTAGAGTATCAGTTTGTGCTGTTTCAGTCTTTTTGACGTAGGCATTTAGGACTATGAACTTTCCTCTCAGCACCACCTTTGCTGTATCCCAGAGGTTTTGATAGGTTGTGCCATTATCGTTGTTCAGTCTGAAGAATTTTTAAGTTTCCATCTTGATTTCGTTTTTGACCCAATGCTCATTCAGGAGCAGGTTATTTAATTTCTGTGTATTTGCATCGTTTTGAAGATTCCTCTTGTAGTTGAGTTGATTTCCAGTCTTATTTCACTGTGATCTGAGAGAGTGCTTGATATAATTTCAATTTTCTTAAATTTATTGAGACTCATTTTCCTATGGATGTGGCTTCCTGTGAGCTGAACTGCAGTGATTCTTGTTTCTCTTCTAGGTCTAGCCACCCAGTAAGTCTACCCGGCTCTGGGCTGGTACTGGGGGTTGTCTGTGTAGAGTCCTGTAATGGGAACTGTCTATGGGTTTCTCAGCTGTGGATACCAGTGCCTGTTCCAGTGGAGGTGGTGGGAGGGGGGTGGGGGCAAGTGCAGCAGACTCTGTGAAGGTTCTTAGCTTTGGTGGTTTAATGTTCTATTTTTGTGCTGGTTGGCCTCCTGCCAGGAGGTGGCGCTTTCCAGAGAGCTTCAGCCGTGGTATTATGGGGAGGAACCTGTCGCCGGTGGACAAGGCTTTAGAACTCCCAGGATTAAATGCCCTTTGTCTTCTGTTACTAGGGTGGGTAGGGAGGGACCATCAGGTGGGGGCAGGGCTAGGTGTGTCTGAACTCAAACTCTCCTTGGGCAGGTCTTGCTGTGGCTGCTGTCGGGGATGGTGGTGAGACTCCCAGGTGACTGGAGTTGTGTATCTAGGAGGATTATGGCTGCTTCTGCTGAGTCATGCAGGTTGTTCCGGAAGTGGAGGAAAGCCGGTAGTCACAGGCCTCACCCAGCTCCCACACGCAAACCGAAGGGCCCGTCTCCCTCCCACTGTGCTCCCTGCAACTGCCCCCAGACTGTTTGCAGGTGGAGAGCAATACAGGATCGAAAATCTGCCCCAGGCTATTCGCCTCCCAGCTGTGGAAAAAAAAGGGCTTGGTTCTTCCCCAACCAGTGGAGTCCGCACACTGGATTTGCGCCCTCCCGCAAGTTCTGGCCAGGAGGCTTCTCACCCGGTTCAAATTGTTACAAAGTTCAGCTAGAGATTTGCTTCTTCCTGGGCAGTTTTACTCCCGCTCCTCTCCT
Source organism: Pan paniscus (assembly GCF_029289425.2). Lineage (NCBI taxonomy): Eukaryota > Metazoa > Chordata > Mammalia > Primates > Hominidae > Pan > Pan paniscus. The sequence goes on along the minus strand of NC_073249.2, from coordinate 34,579,733 downwards.
GTTGGATCTCTGTGGTACCAGGCAGGAATGGGTGCTAGGGGACCCAGTGAGGTTCCGGGGCCTTTCTGCTGCTTCCTCTACCCGTGTTTCACTCGGCTCTCCATACTGATTCAGCTCCAGGTAAATTCGGAAACGTCTCCCCCAAACAGACCTTAAGTTTCTGCAGTGGGGGTGTGTGTTCAGGAGAGGAGGGTCTCCCTTTCCCACTTCCACAGTCTGGGCACTCACAGTTTTGGGGGAGTCTCCTGGGTCCTGCAGGAGTAGTCCGCTTCCTTCAGAGGGTCTGTGGGTCCTCTCGGGATTGCTGGTTGAAGGTTCTTGTGGTGGATCTGGAGCTAAAATTCACAACGCGAGCCACCCGCTGCTCTGTCAGGAGCTGCAATCTTGTCCTGCTTCCCATCCACCGTGATCGACTTCTATCTCTTATGTCTTTTTTTGTTTTCATTTCCCTGATAATTAGCAGTGTTGAACATGCTTTCATATACTTGTGGGGCATTTCTAGGTCTTCTTTGGAAGAATATCTATTCAAGCCCTTTGCACATTTTTTCTACATTTAAAAATTACTGTTGAATAACATAGACTTACAAAGTTGCAACTAAGTATTTAAGTGCTTAAGCAGATTTAATGTATTCTTTCTTTCAAGAAAAATCTTGATCATTCTACCCCAGTGGGGTTTTTTTAAAATATAGAATATGACACATAGACACCTGTCACAAAGTTTTTCAAGAATTGAAGTTGAGATATAATTTAAATACAATAAAATGCAGATTTAAGAGTTTATTTGCTGAGTTTTAAGAGCTGTGTATATTTGTGCTAAACATCATCCAGAAAAAACATATAGACCATTTCCATTTTCTCCAGAAACTTTTCTTGTACCCACTTTTAGTCAGCTCAGTCACTCTCCAACAATCAACAACCTGTTGATGGACATTTGGATCATCTCCAGATTTTGATTATGAATAAGTTTGCTATGAACATTCTTGTACAAGTCTTTTTGTGGTCATATGTTTTCAATTATCTTGGGCAAATTACTAGGAGTGTAATTGCTGGCCTTGGGCCAATTATATGTTTAATTTTTCTAAGAAACTGCCAAACAGTTCACCAAAGTGGTTGTACCATTGCACATTCTCACCAGCAGTGAATGAGAGCTCTGATTGTTCCACATCACCACCAGTACTTGATATTGTCAGTTTTTTGTTTTTTTGTTTTTTTAGCTATTGCAGTGAGCATGAAATGGTATCTCATTTTGGTTTTAATTTGAATTTCCCTTTGAATAATAATGAGCATCTTTTTATTTTGTATTGGTTACTTGTAAATCTTGTGTGTATGTGAGACAAGTTTGTTTGAATATATTTGTTCATTTTAAAAATTAGATTATTCATTTTTTTCCCCGTTGATTTGTAGGAATTCTTTGTGTATCTATATAAAGGATGCCAGATTTTTAAAAACAGATTTTTAACCAATATATATTTTTCCTAGTCTGTGGTTTACCTATTAGTTTTGTAAGTAGTGGTTTTAATGAGCAGCAGGTTTTAATTTTGATGGAATCTAAGTTATCAATTTCCACTTCTATGGCTATTACTTTTGTGACCTAAGCAATCTTCATCTACTGTAGAGTGTTATAGCTCTAGTTTTTAAGTTTAGGCCTATGATCCATTTCAAATTAATTTTTGAATGGGATGAGGTAGCAGTTGAGGTTTATTTATTTTTGTTCATTTGGATTCTAGTTTTTTCACTACCACTTGTACAAAAGACTTTGTTTCCCCCGATGAATTACCTTGGCATCTTTGGGGAAAACCACCTGCCTATATTGTGCAGATCTATTTCTGGAATCTCTATTCTGTTACACTGATTGATTTGTCTATCTATGTAGCAATAGCACACTGTCATAATATTACTTTATGGTTAGTTTTGAATGAAGTAGTATATACATCCTTTAATTTTGTTCTTCCTCAGCTTGTCAATTTCTTCATAAGCAGTCTGCTGGGATTTGTTTGAGAATGTATTAAAGAGATCAACTTGGGTCAAATGGACAAAAGAGTGTGAGTCCTTCGATTTATGAACATGAGGTATCTTTTCACTTATTTAAATGCTCTTTAATATCTCTTAGAAATTTTTGTAGTTTTCCGTGTAAAGGTCTTGTGCGTCTTTTGCTAGAATCATTCCAATGTGTTCAACGTTTTGTGTTGCTATTATATGTGTTATTGTTTTAAAATTACACTTTATAATTGTTTTTTGTTAACATATAGAAATACAATTGATTTCTGTATATTGACCTAAATTCTGCAGCCTTACTAAATTCACTTGCCAGTTCTAATAGAATTTGTTTTTGTAAATTCCATTGGAATTTCTTTTGATTTTTCCTTTTTTTTTTTTATGGAGATGGAGTCTCACTTTGTTGCCCAGGCTGGTCTTAAACTCCTGGCCTCAAGCAGTCCTCCTGCCTCAGTCTCCCAAAGTGCTCGGGTTACAGGTATGAGCCACCACGCCTGGCCTCTTTTACAAATTTTAAGGTAGAAGCATGGATCAGTGATTTTCCATCTTTCTTCTTTAATAATGTAAACAATTCAACACTAAGCATTTCTGTTACTGGTGAAGGGTCTTGACTACGAGTCATACAGGTTCTTGGCGTTTTGAACAAAGAATTGGACAAAATGCATAAAGCAACAAAAACACAGATTTATTGAAACAAAAGTACACTCCACAGTGTGGGATCAGCCTTGAGCAAGCACAAGTGGTCAAGAGTGCTAATTATAGAATTTTCGTGGTTTAAATACCCTTTAGAGATTTCCCATTGCTTAATTGGTTATACCCTATCTAAATGAAGCACTGTCCCAGGACCAGTCTGAATGGTCATGGGAGGTGACCAATCAGAGGCTGAAGTGAGGTTATAAAGTTACACCCTATGCATACAAAGACTTGGCCCGTTACCAATCTGATTGGTTGTGGGAGGTGGCCAATCAGAGGTACTTTCCAGTTTTCTTCTGCAACGCAGTGGAAAGGGTAGGGGGTTTTGCAAAGGGAGAAGCCTCTGATCCTTTTGTTACTTGGGCATGGAGAGATAGGATTTTCTTTTTGATTCTGTTCTAGGAAGTCAGTGCAAATCAGTTTGCACTGTTCTCCTGTTCTCCTGCCTCATTACCTGTTCTCCTGCCTCATTACCTCCTCAGCTTAGTATTAATTGAATCCCATAAATTTACATATGTTGTGATTTAATTGTCATTTAGGTTGAAGTATTTTCAGTTTTTCTTATAATTTTTTCTTTGACTCTGGATTATTCAGAAGCCCATAATTTAATTTCCAAATGTTTGTCATGAGTGTTCTTAGCTATCTTATTGTTTTAGAGTGCTAATTTAATATCAATGTGACCAGAGAACATACTTTATCATTTCAATTTTTATAAATGAATTGAAACTAGTTTTATGGGCCAGAATACAGTCTCTCTTGGTAAGTGTGCCATGTATTCTTTTAAATTTTATCTGTTTATTCTCTAATTTTTTAATTTTTATTTTTATTTGTGAGACAGGGTTTCACTATGTTGCTCAGGCTGGTTTTGAACTCCTGAGCTCAAGGGATCTACCTGCATAGGCTTCTCAAAGTGCTGGGATTACAGGCATGAGCCACCATGGCCAGCCTGTATTCTTTAAAAGAATGTGCATTCTTCATTTTGGGGTATTGTATTTTCTATGAATGTAAATTAGGTCATGTTAGCTGATGATGGTGGTCTAAATCTTTTATACTCTTAACTGATTTTTTGGTTTACTTTTTCTGCCAATTAGTGAGGAAGAAATATTAACTTCTCCAGCTGTGATTATAGATATTTCAATTTCTTCTCTGATTTCTGAGTTTTTGCTGTATAATTGGGTGCATACTTATTTATAAGTGATTTGAATTCTTGATAAATTGACCATATTATCATTATCAAATGTCTGCCTTTAGCTCAGATTATACTGTTTATCTTAGAGGAATTTGTTTTATACTAGTACACTAATACTAGCTTCCTATCCTTTAGTACTTGCATGGTATATGTTTTCTCACCCTTCTCCTTTCAATCAGGCTATGTATTTCTATTTTGAGTGTATTTCTTGTAAACAGTTAATGATTGAGGCTTTTTTTTGGTCTAGTTTAACAATCTCTGCTTTTTACATGACATGTGTAATCCATTTACATTTAATATAATTATTGATACTTGGGTTTAAGTATAACATCTTGGTATTGATTTTCTATTTGTCTCATCTCTTTTTCCTTTATTTCTTTGTTTCTGCCTTCTTTTGGCTGAATAAAAAATTTTGTAATTTTCCACCTTGTTTCTTCTATTAACTTTTAAAGTATTTTAGTAATTGCTGTAGAGATTGCTACATGAGCTTTGAACTTCAGTTCTATGCTGAAGTAATACTGAATCTTACAACAAGGATCTTAACGACACTTGAATGGAATCTTACAACCCTTTGTCTTCAGTGGGGTTTGGGATCTGTGTATTCATGAACCTCCTTGTATGCTTTATAGCTTTGCTTCCAGATTTTTGGGTTTGTAGATGAGTGGGGGAGGAATTCTCTTTTCTCTACAAGTTACTTTCAGGCTTTCTGTGGTCATGATACCTCCCTCTGCTCTGCTGATGTCCCTAGGCTTTGGAGAGTGTGTTGTAGTATACTTAGTAAAAGCCTGGTGAGCCTTGGAAAGATTTTTCTCAACTCTTGCTCTGTCCCTGCCTTTGGCGGCTTCTGCGTTGCACATGGGGAAAAATTTGTGTGTTTACCCAGCCCGTTCAACCTCTTAGATGGGAGAGACATTCTCTTCTCACTTTCTACATTCTGACAAGAAGAGGAAGTCCCTTTATATGTCAACTTTTACCATCTAAGATCTAAAACAACTTAATCAAAGATGGCAAAATTTCACATAAACTCCATATTACCAGTTTTCCCTGAAAATCCAGATAAATTTTACAATAATGGGTCTGTATTTCTTTTAAATAAAAATGGGCTGAAGCTGGGTAGTGATTCTCTTATATGATAAATTATGTACTCTTAACTTGCACAATCCCCTTCACTTCCTATTTATTCACTACCTGAGTCAAACATCTATCTGCCTGGACTCTGCAGGCAATGTAAATTGGAATCCCTGCTTAAGTCTTATGATTATCTCTTTAATCAATATTATAAAATAGCAACACTCTAGGCATGATAAATTGCCTTTCTAACCTTTTATTTTTGAAATACCTGCTGCTTTAAAGGGAATGTGTAAAATATATATTAATTATTAATTCCTTTACATTTCCTAAGTCCTTTCCATTTTTAAGTTATATAATCAGAACTCAGTTTTTGTGAACTCTAATTCTTTGAAGATATCTTTTGATTTCTATGCAGTGCTGCATATTTTGTGTAAGGATAATACTAGAGTGATCATTTGCAGTGTGTATCATTTGTAAAAGCACAATACTAAGCATTTTTCTATTATCATCCAATGTCCCTGGAATTTGAAATATACTTAATAAATATTTTCTAGATTTACACTAGAAAAAATATGCTTTTCCATGTGTCTTAGTTTGTTTGGGCTGCTATAACAAAACATCATAAACTAGGTAGCCTAAACCACAAACATTTATTTCTCACAGTTCTAGAGGCTGGGAAATTCCAGATCAAGGAATCTGCAGATTTGGTGTCTGCTGAGGGCCTGTCTCCTGGTTCATAGATGGCTGTCTTTTTGTTGTAAGCTCACACTGGGGAAGGGTTGAGGGAGCCCTCCTCAATCTCTTTTATAAGGGCACTAATCCCATTTGTAAGGGATGATGCTCATGACCTAATCACCTCCCAAAGGCTACACCTCCTAGTAGCATCACCTTGGAGGTTAGGATTTCAAGATATAAATTCTGGGGTTGGAGGGGACACAATTTTTCAGTCAATAGCACCATGCTAATATATGGGTCTTTAAAAAGCCAGTTTTTTTGGGAGCATCAACCAATGATTGTTTTTAACTTAGTTACCATGAAGCTCAAAGTTAAATTTAGCATTTAGTTATAATATCTCACTCCTACTATTTGTTCTAGGTAATTTCTTTGAATTGGTTAGAATAATTAGGAGGAAAAGAACTAATCAGAACATTTTCACTGATGCCCATATGAGGCCCAATTTAACTGAACAAACAACACTAAATTCTTAAATTAGAAGGGAGTGATATAATTTACCTACTCCACGCCCTTGGATCCAAAGTAGAATATTCTGAGCTCAGAATTCTTGTTTGGGTTTAGTAGCAGATGGGCAGGAAGGAACCCCTCCAGGATCATGACTTGACTCAGTTTCTTGTTAAAGCAGAAACTATAGATGACATGACAGACCTCAAAGCATCATCATTTGAATACGAATAAGAAAGTCATAGTAGTCTCAGTTCCCTGGAGGGTTCAGTACTCATTGAATTCACGCTCTGCACTGAAACTCTTTCCTGTTCCCACCTGAGTTCTGGTCATCATCACAGATCCATCTGTGTTTATCATTCATCCACCTGCCTCTGTGTTCTTAAATCAGAAAAGGGGCTTTCTTCTTATTGATATATTTACTTTAGTGTTATTGATCAAGGATCTCTGCAAAGGAGTCATGGCTTAGTTATTAAATCTTCTTAGGGTACAATATTTAATTAATACCAGGAATCAAAAACAATTGTGTGGTTAGATCTCATGCTCAGTACAAACCTTTCATTCATTGATTCAAAATAATGCATTCAACATTTTTCCAAAAGTTAGATAATAATGAAAATATTATTTAGAAATTTCCCGTGGAGGCTGATACCTGCTTCTTTTCTTTCTTTTGCTAAAGGTGATCATCATAAACAGAACTTAAAAAAAAAATGTCCACTCACAGAGGCTTGGCTTACTTATTTAACTTCTCTTTCTAATTGCTAATTTTACTTTTTAAATTATGGTTTTTTTATTATGTGTTGAACATTGTAAATTGCCGAACACATTTTTCTTTAAAATGGGAAGGCTATAAAAAATAGATATATATAACAATCTGAAACATTGAACAGATTGTGGTAAGCCATTTTTATAATTCTTTCCATAAGAAGGGTGTGGAACTGTCACGAGTCAGAAGCAAGGTCATTCTCCCTACATTGCCAAATTATATAGTCTTTCTACAGAGGAATAAGAAGCATTGTGGAGAGGCATAATAAATACACAGACATGTGATACCATCTCTAGTCCAACAACTTCTAAATTAGAATCTCCTGCCAAGACTTCTCCCTAACTAACTCCATCTTGTACACTCAACTGCTTACACAGTGTTCTCTCTTACATATCTAATTGTCATTTGAGCCAGGTGTGGTGGCTTATGCCTGTAATCCCAGCACTTTGGGAGGCTGAGGTGGGCGGATCACCTGAGGTCAAAAGTTCAAGACCAGCCTGGTCAACATGGTGAAACCCTGTCTCTACTAAAAATACAAAAATTAGCCAGGTGTGATGGCACATGCCTATAATCCCAGCTTCTTGGGAGGCTGAGGCACAAGAATCACTTGAACCTGGGAGTTAGAGGTTGCAGTGAGCTGAGATTGCATAACTGCACTCCAGCCTGGCAACAGAGCGAGACTCTGTCTCAAAAAAAGAAAAAAAAAAAAGGCATCTGAAAGTTAACATGCCCCAAGATGATTCCTGAACTCCCTCACCATACCTAATCTCATGTTTTTCTCTCAGTAAATAGCCAGTTCATTATTCGAATTCCTCTGACAAACCGTCTTGAAACTATATTTAATTCTTCTCTTTTACTCATATTCCACATCTGATCCATAGTAAGTCTTATTGGCCATGTCTACACAAAGAAAATCCTGAATCTGACCCCGTATAAGCAGCTTTACCACTACCACCCTGGTCCAAGTCACTGTCATTTCCCGCCTGGATTATTGCAGTTTTCTAATTGTTCTACCTGCTCCAGTCCTGTTCCATTCAGTGTATTCCTAACAAGTTGAAGATATTATTAAGATATAGGTCAGATCTTGTCAGTCCTCTGCTCCATTTCTGTGCTCCAAACTCTTCAAGAGTTGAGTCTTCCTTTCTGTCTGACTCAAAGTAACAGCAAGAGACGTTAATACAGCCCATGGCATTTCTGTGATCTGGCTGTCCATGGCCTCCCTGACCTTCTCCTACCCTCCCCGTGTGTCACTCCTCTCCAGCCATGCTGGCCTCCTGGCCATTCCCTGACAGTTCAGGCATGCTCACACCTCAGGGCCTTTGCACAAGCTCTTCCTTCCTTCCATCTGGAACACTTACTTTCTCTGGGTATCGTCATGTGTCACTCCCTGACCTTCTTCAGTCTCTTGTCCATATCATCTTCTCATGGAAAATTTTTCTGGCCAGTCTAACACTGCAACCCTCCCCAAATCTCTCTATCCCACTTCACTATTTTTTTCTTGCTTTATTTTTTTCTCTTTAGCACATACCAGCACTCACAAATTGTGTTAGTTCCTCAGGCTGCCATAAAAAATGTACCTTAAACCAGGTGGTTTAAAACAACAGAAATTTATTCTTTTGTAGTTCAGGAGGCCAGAAGTCTGAAATCAAGATGATGATAGGATTGGGTCCTTCTGGAGGGTCTCAGGCAGAACCCATTCCATGCTTCTCCCCTGGCTTCCGGTGGCAGCAGCAATCCTTGGTATTCCTTGAATTGGAGCTGCACACTCCAATTTCTGCCCCCATCATCTTGTGGTCTTCTTCCTGTTTTTCTGTATCTTTAGGTCCAATTTTTTTTCTTCTTTAATGAACACTACTCATATTGGATTGAGGGCCCACCATCATCCAGCATGACCTCATCTTCATTTGATGACACCTGCAAAGATAATATTTCCAAATAACGTCACATTCATTGGTTCCAGGTAGATGTGAAATTTTGGGGGGACTATCCAACTTAAGACACTAACTTATTAATTTAACTTATTGTCTATCTCTGTCTCCAAAGTATAAATTCATGAGAACTTTGCTCATTGCTGCATCCCTTGTGTAGGATTAGTCTGCAACACTTAGTAGGATTTAATAATGTTTAAGTAAATAATCCCTTTGGTTGATCAGGCTATATTTTATTTAGATGGCAGATGCCCAGGTAATATTTCAGGTGGTGATTACCATGTTATAAAGGGAGACCATTTTTCTAAGAAGTATAGGCTAAGGGCTAAAAATCCAACCAGAATATTTTATTCTTTGACCTTTTCCCCTAGATCTACTCACAGGCTTTGGACTAACTCTAAGTAGCTTTGAAGCTCTATAAAAGTAAGTAATATCTGCTGTAAAAGACTCTGAGCTCCCTGGATAAAAGCATTATATCCATAAAGGGACTGTTCTTTTAAGCCCTCTCCAATGTCATTTGATAATAGAGGGCACTGAAAAACTTTTGATGTGTTTCTGGCTTCTCTAAATTCCCTGGACACTAGAAAATCAAATAAGACAGTCCAAGAAAAATATTTCCAAACAAAGCAAATAAAAGCCCCCAACATACTTTTGATGTCAAAGCAAAGCTCTGCTCACATTTAATACCCGTGTGTACACTCTTGGGTGCAGATGAGTCAACAGCAGCTAAGTTAACAGATGAAATATGCAGCCTCCTATCTCAATATGAACCTTCACATCCCATTCAAAGAATGTAACTCCAAAACATGTGTTTTTCTCTCAACGAATGGAAACTACATTATTTGATTAGCAAAGGTTGATGTGAATATTAAATGGTGCTTTTCGCTTTTTAAAATAAGCTCTTAATTTTACCATTTGGTATTATTATTAGATCCTCATTTGACTGGGGTAAGAGGAGCATCTTGTTACTGATGTTCAATCTTATTCTATGTGAGTTGATTATTTAGTTGCCAAAGTTGTGAATTATTGGCCTGAATGAAGCCTCCTGCCAGGTTTTCACATATTCTTTCATTATAGCCATGGTTAGTGTGGGATGCTGTATTAGTCAGGGTTCTCTAGAGGGACAGAACTAACAGGAGATATATATATAATAAATATATATATGGTATATTGTATAATATATAATTATATATATTATATAATTATATATAATATATAATTATAGTATATATAATATATAATTATATGTAATATATAATTATATATAATAAGTATATATAATATATACTTATAATATATAATATGGTATATATAATATATAATTATGTTATATAATATACAATATACTATATAATATAAGTATATATTATATAGTATATAATATATAGTATATATAGTATACTTATATATAGTATATATAATATATAGTATATAATATAGTATTATATATACTATATATAATATAGTATTATATATACTATATATAATATAGTATTATATATAGTATATATAATATATAATTATATATTATATATACTATTATATATCATATAATATATAATTATATATTATATATATTATATAATATATAATATAGTATATATAATATATAATAGTATATATAATATATTATACATTATATATAACATATGTAATATATAATTTTATATTATATAATATATAATAGTATATATAATATATAATATATAATTATATATTATATAATATTTATTATATATTATATTATATATTATGTAATATATAATATAATATGTAATATATAATTATATATTATATAATATGGTTTATATAATATATAATTATATAAACTATAATATATAATATAGTATATATAATTATATATTATATGTATATAAGGGGATTTATTAAGTAGTATTAACTCACATGATCACAAGGTCCTACAATAGGCTGTCTGAAAGCTGAGGTGCAAGGAAGCCAGTCCAAGTCCCACAGCTGAAGAACTTGGAGTCCAATGTTGGAGAGCATGAAGCATCCAGCAGGGGAGAAAGATGTAGGCTGGGAGGCTAGAGCAGTCTAGCCTTTTCACGTTTTTCTGCCTGCTTTATATTCGCTGGCAACTGATTAGATGGTGCCCACCAGATTAAGGGTGTGTCTGCCTTCCCCAGCCCACTGACTTAAATGTCAGCCTCCTTTGGCAACACACTCACAGACATACCCAGGATCAATACTTTGCATTCTTTAATCCTATCAAGTTGGCACTCAGTATTAATCATCACAGATTCCCTGCCAGTGGGGTGCTCTCCTGGAGATTGAATGTTTTTCCTCAGTGAGAGACTGTAATAGGTTGAATCTTGTGTCCCCTTCTCACTACCCCGAAATTCATAAGTTGAAGTTCAAACCCCCATACCTCAGAATGCAACTTTATTTGAAAGTAGTGTCTTGGCAGATGCAGTTATTTAAGATGTCATTAGGGTGGGCCCTAATGCCAATATGACTTGTGTCCTTATAAAGAAAGGAGTTTTGGACACAGAGATATGCAAACAGGGAAACACCATGTGAAAATGAAGACAGAGGTCAGGGCAATGCTTCTATAAGCCAAGGAGCACCAGACCTTGCCAGCAAACCAGCAGAAACCAGAGGTACAGATTCTCACAGCCCTCAGAGGGAACCAATACTGCTGACACCTTCCAGCCTCCAGCACTGTGAGACAATAAATTTCAGGTGTTTAATTGACTCCATTTGAGGTACTTTGTTATGGCAGCCTTAGCAAACTGATACAGAGACCTTGCCAGCTACATCGGAACTAGATAGAGACAGAGTATCACCTTGAAATTGCTGAACACGGTCTCCTATTATAGGGTGCTTATAGGATAAGTAAACCTGATTGATGGGGTAAAGGGTGAGCAAGTTTTTGTGATAAAGTTGGTGGCTGGAACATCTTGCATACAATATGATATGCCTTGGGGCTGGTATGTCCATGGGAATTAATTGTGTGGAGTTACAGAATGAATTGCAGAGAATGAGAAGACCAGGGAACAAAGGCCTTGTGGGTGTGCATTATGGGAAATGAACTTTTCTGGAAGAGTCACTGTGAAAGGATTGGGGAGTGAAGGGCTATAAGCCTAATTTTTGAGAGCAGTTTTGATGGTGCAGGCAATGCTCCCTCTCCCAGAAAGCCATGGTTCTTCTGAGGAGTCTGGCCTGACACAGCTTCCCAGCAGTCTTGTGCCACCCTCTGGTGACACCCCATGACCTGTGCGTTTCTGACCTGCTTTGCTTCCTAGCAGCCCCGTTCACAGCAGGCCAAATCCAGAAATCAAACTTTGATCTCTCATGTAATTCAATCTTTTCTCCTTTCCCTGGGCTCTGCGAGCAGCAGTGGGAAAGGATCCAGTGGTTTGTTCTTTTACTCTCCTTCCTACACCTTCCTCCCACTCTCTAAGGTTAGTGGTTCAAACATGCAGAAGAAGGAATAGAGAAGAGGAGGAAGATATTTTTCTTTAGCTACTCATGCTTATTATAGTTCTCTTGCCTTTAAATGCCAGGGGTCCAACTGCAAATTTTTGCCTCCTGAGGCTCTTCCTGTGGATTCCTCCAGACCTCCCTTTGGGACCTCTGCATTGCGCCATTCCAGGCTTGGTGATCTCTCTTGCAGGCCTCTTAATATGCCCCCAGCTCTTGTGCTCTTGTGCCCTACTCAGGTTCTTTCTACACGGAAGTCCTAGTCTTGTGGGCTTAATTGTGTCCACTCCACCCCCCACCCAAATTCATATTTTAAAGCCCTAATTTCTAGTACCTCCAAATGTGATTATGTCTGGAGATAGCATCTTTCCAAGACATGATTAAACTAAAATGAGGTCATTAGGGTAGGCCCCAATCCAATATGACTGATGTCCTTATAAGAAGGGGAGATCAGGATGCAGACATGCACAGAGGGAAGACCGTTTGAAGACAGGGAGTTGGCTGTCAAGAAGCCAAGGAGAGCGGCCTCAGAATAAACCAACCCTGCTAACATCATGATCTTGAACATGCAGCCTCCAGGATTATGAGAAAATAAATTTCTATTATTTAAGCCACCCAATCTGTGGCGCTTTGTTATAGCACCCCTAGCAGACTAATACACCCTGGAAAGCACTTGGGTGGGATCTTTTCAAGATGGCCCTCGCCTGGCTACCTTCATGGTGTCTACTAGGCTGACAGGAAGACTCCTGCCTCCCTTCCCCTCCATAATCCTACCCCTTTCCTCTATTTCCATGCCCTCAATTTCAGGAAACCCCACCTAAGTCTTCTTAGGATTATCTATTTCAGCAAACATGCAACCAGGGATGTGTTGCCAGACCCTTCTTTTGCAAAACCCAAAGCTCTATGATTGGTTCTCTTGGAGTCTTCCTCACCCAGCTGGGAAATGGAGAAAAAAGAACCTGCAGAAAGGGAAGAAGGAATATCACAGCACTCTTTCTTTCTATGAGTTCTCTGTAAAGACCCTCCTCTCTTCATTCATTCAGGTGGCAAATGTCTGTTGTCTGTCAGGCCATGTTCTAGATACAACAGTGAACAAAACAAAGTTCCTGCTCTCTTATATTCTAAAGGGCACAAAATATTAACAAATAAAAGAATGTGATATGTTAAGTGCTAAGAATAACATAAACAGCGTATGGCAGGGGCTGGAAGTTCTATTTTATATAAGATACTTTTTATAGAGGAGGGAAAGTCTTTCTGATGCAGGGGCATATGTGTGCAACCTTGTGGGAATTGAAAGTAAAGCAATGAGCCTCTTTGAAAGAAGAACTATCCAGGCAAAGTGAGTAGTGAGACCCAGAAGACCTAGAAGTCAGAGTATGCTTGGTTTATTCATGGAAGAGGAAGAACAGACATGTGGCTGCAACTTAGTGATCAAGGGGAAGGTTGGTAGGAGGTACATTCCAAAATGTGAGTATGGGCACAGATCAAGAAAGGCCTTACTGACAATTGTAAGGACTTTGAGTTTACTGCAGGGGAGTTGGGAAGCATTGAATTATTTTGAGCACGAAAGTGACATGATGTGATGAATTTTTATAGGGATCACTCTGGCTGCAAGTGAAGAATAAATTGTACAGAAGCATGGGAGGGAAGCAGGGACACCAGTGTGACAAGAGGGTCTGCACGATGCCAACTCCATGCCCATTCTCCTTTCTTACTTAGAGATTCCTGATTTCAATGAGGTGCTGATATACTCAGTTAAAAAATACTTTTCTCAGTCTTTCTTGCATGCAGGAAGGCCTTGTGAGTATAATAGTTCTGGCCGATGATATGCAATCAGAAGTTGTTGTGAGGGGTTTTCAGGAATGCTACTTAAAAAGAGTGCTGCCTCTGCTAGCATATGCCATCTGCCCAATGTCTTTCCCTCTTTCCTGCCTAAAGGATAAGAATAATGGCTGGAATTGAAGGAGACATTATTAGGAAAATACAGTTTAAAAGCACAATAATTTACCTCCTCACAGCTATCAGAATGGCTAACATTTAAGAAAAATGACAGTGCTAAGTGCTGATGAGGATGGGAGGCAACAGGCACTCTCATGCATTGCAGGTGAGAATGCAAAATATTACAACTCCCTTGAGAACTTTTAAGGTTTTTTATAAAGTTTAACCTAATCTTACTGAATGATTTAACTATACCACTTTCTATTTGCCCAAGATAAATAGAAATTTATGTTCATATAAAAATCTGCATACAAGTGTTTATAGAAGCCTTATATGTAATCTCCAAAGACTGAAAACAACCCTAATGTCCTTGGGTGAACAGATTGACAAACTGTGGTGTGTCCATGCAATACTGTTCAGCAATACAGAAGAACAAACTACTGATATGGTCAGCAACTTGCATGAATCCCACATGCATTTTGCTAAGTGAAAAGCCGGGCCTAAAAGGCTATTTACTGCATCATTTCATTTCTATGACTTTCTAAAAAAGGCAAAGCAATAGGGACAGAACAGAGAAGTGTGGGAGTAAGGGAGAGGGAGGGGTTGACCCTAAAGGGACAGCATGAGAGCATTTTGGAGGGGCAATAAAACTTCTGTACCATGATTGTGGTGGATGTACATCTGTGTGCATTTCTGAAAACCCACAGAACTGTACATTCACAGGAGTAAATTTTAAAGTATGTAAAAAATGTAAAATCTGAAAAAAAGACTGGGAAAATAATTCATGTAAATCTGTCCCTTCTGCCAGAAAAACAACCCAAAGTGGGAAAATGAAATCATCTTGATTCCTGAAGTTTAGTGGTGTGGTTCAGGAGAAAGATAACTTAATTCCCCTTTATAAATAGCCTAGTTCCCATTTATTTTAAATTTTTTAATTTTTAAAAAAATTTTTTGAGACAGGCTCTTACTCTGTCTCTCAGGCTGTGGCACAGTGGCATGATCACTGCATACTGCAGCTTCAAACTCCTGGACTCAAGTTATCTGTCCACCTCATTCCCTTGAATAGGTGGGACTACAGGTATGTGCCACCATGCCTGGCTAATTTTTTACTTTTTATCCTTTGTAGAGACAGGGTCTTGCTATGTTGCCCGGGCTGGTCTCAAAATCCCAAACTCTGGCGATCCTTCCAACTCAACCTCCCAAAGTGCTGGGATTACAGATGTGAACCACTGTGTCTGGCCCCATTTTTAAAGGAAGTACTTGTGTTAGGAAGGCAACGTAGGGAGCAGGATAGTCTGAGAAATTGGATTTTGGTGTATTTTTTTTCCATCTTAATATCTCCTACTGAAAACATTTGAAGAGGGTCAGAACTGACAGAGAGATAAGCCATATGTTAAGCTTCTTTTCTTCCTGGTATATAAATGTTAATATGCCAGATGAATTTCACCATAGCAGTTGTTATGGGGATAACATAGGGATGAAATATCAGGAAGTTCCCCTCCCCACCCCCGAAATCTCTTTAAACCGAGAAACATGATTTTAAAGTTTTAATATAAAAATAGTTTTGAAATCCTAGATTAGTTTTATTATTAGAAATGAAAATGATTTGGAAGGAATATTTAGTGGCGAGGAGCAATCTAATGAGACAGCTGAAATCCTACAAAAGGAGGAAGAGCAGTGGCATCTGAATGGAATAAAGCTGCAGCCGGCTCAGGTCACCAGATGGCCAGCCCTGCGGAGTCTCTTTCCCTGTCACCAATTACTGCCCATGAATTTTCTTTTTAGGGACATGCTAAGAAAGTCCTACTCTTGAATTCACACACAGAATAATCATCCACCAAGTAAGTCCCTTCTTTGCCCTAAGCTGCTCTGGCTCTCTCTGCAGGACAGAGGTGAGAGCTGTGGTTTAATGGAAGGCAACACCAAAAGTGTGAACCACATGCAGCTGACTTTGTGCCCTCATGGGGTGGAAACTTTTTAAAAATTTCAACTTTTATTTTAGGTTCAGGGATACATATGCAGGTTTGTTACATGAGTATATGGCATAATGCTGAGGTCTGGGTTACAAATGATCCTGTCATCCAGGTAGTGAGCATAGTACTCAATAGGTAGTTTTTCAACCCTTTTCCCACTCCCTCCCTCACCCATCTGGTAGACCCCAGTGTCTATTGTTCCCGTCTTTATGTCCATTTGTACTCAATGTTTAGCTCTTACTCGTAAGTGAGAACATACGGCATTTAGTTTTCTGTTTCTGCATTAATTCACTTAGGATAATGGCCTCCTCCTCCTCCAGCTGCATCCATGTTACTGCATAGGACATGATTTTATTCCTTTTTGTGGATGTGTAGTATTCCATGATGTATATGTACCACATTTTCTTTAATCCAGTTCATCGTTGATGGGCATCTACGTTGATTCCATGTCTTTGCTATTCTTAATAGTGCAATGATGAACATACAAGTGCATGTGTCTTTTGGTAGAATGATTTATTTTCCTTTAGGTATATGCCTAGTAATGGGATTGCTGGGGAGAATGGTAGCCTAAGTTCTTTGAGAAATCTCCAAACTGCTTTCCACAGTGGCTGAAATATTTTATGTTTCCACCAACAGTGAATAAGCTTTCCCATTTCTCTGCAGCCTCAGCAGCATCTGTTATTTTGTAACTTTTAAATAATAGCCATTCTGACTGGTGTGAGATGGTGATCTCATTGTGGTTTTGATTTGCACTTCTTTAATGATTAGTGATGTGGAACATTTTTTCATATGTTTGTTGGCCACATGTATGTGTTCCTTTGAGGTTGTTTATGTCCTTTGCTCACTTTTTAATGTGGTTGTTTGTTTTTTGCTTGTTATACTGCTTAAGTTCCTTATGGATTCTGGATATTAGACCTATGTCGGATGAACAGTTTGTGCATATTTTCTCCCATTCGGCAGGGTGTCTGTTTATTCCGTTGGTAGTTCCTTTTGCTGTGCAGAAGCTCTTTAGTTGAATCAGGTCTCACTTATCCATTTTTGTTTCTGTTGGAATTGCTTTTGAGGACTGAATCGTAAGATCTTTGTGAAGGCCAATATCCAGAAAGGTATTTCCTTGGCTTTCTTCTAGGATTTTTTATAGTTTGAGTCTTACATTAAGTCTTAATCCATCTTGAGTTAATTTTTCTATATGGTGAAGGGTAGGGTAGGGATCCAGTTTTATTTTTCTGCATATGACTAGCCAATTATCCCAAGAACAGGTGCAAATTTTAAAGGGGAAAAAGAGTAGGTTTATTTGGGAAGGGAGGTGAAGTGGAGGTCAATCAATATGTTTTTCCTAGAGAGGCTTTCTTAGTCAGAGGCTAAGATAGATGCTGTGTTATCCATGTAGGTGAGCCTATAACATTTGTGATGATTCCCTTGTGTACGAATGACTTCATGGCATTCAAAGTTAGTATATAGAAGGCAATGCTAAACTAGTGGTGTCTTTATTAGTGTACTCTGAAGTAGAGATTAAGAGGAACAGGGGAAGTAAAGGATTAGAAGGGTCCCAAAGCCCTTCTTGATTATTCTCAAGCCAGCCAGAGCCCACACCTAAATGGTTTAATACTCTATTTTTAAAGCAGTTCCTTGCCCTGCTGGGCAGTAATGGTACTCTGGCCCCTAACAGTCATCTTTTCCAGCTTTGCAAGTGCAGAGATTTCCAGGAGGGTGGAGTTGAGGAATAAAAAGGTAAGAGGGGCAAAACCATCTAAAACCTGCCCACCAGTGTTATGGCTGGGTACAGAACTCTTCCTTTGTGACCTGAAATACACCTGACACACAGGCCAGAATAATAGAAATAGGCTTAAGTCAAATTAAATCCAACAATATTTGCTAAATTGTGATTCCACATAAAAATGGTTTCCATAAGCCCTCTGTTGAGATGAAATGGGAAGTGTTTATAGAAAAGACAAGACAAAGTGTGTGCCTTGCACAGAGTAGAGAATCTCCTTTGTGCCCAATTCTTCCTCTCCCCACAATTTTTCTCAAGGCTGTTGATTTTTTTTTTTTTTCATCTCTACTTAGACAAAACTCCTTTCTCCACGTCTCACTAGGGCTCCTGCAGCCCCTTCTCAACTGTAGTTTCTTGCTTCTTCTCTAGTCTGTTTCCCACAGGGTGGCCAGAGTGATTTTCTTATAACTAATATGCCAGATTTTGTCACTCCCTGCTTAACACATCCAGTGATTTCCTTTGTACTTAGAATAAAACCCAACATTCCTTTGACAAAAACCATGTTATTGAGGTATTACTGGCATACCAAAGGCTGTCTACAACTTGATGACTTTGGAGGTAAGTATACATCCATGAAACCATCACCATGATCCATGCCATAAACTTGTCCATTACTCCAGAACTTTTCTCCTGCCCTCATTACTCATTGCTCTTATTATTTTATGATAAGAACACAACATAAGATCTACCCTTTTAGCAAAATTTTAAGTATACAATAGAATATTAGTATCTGTGGACACTATGCCATGCAGTAGATCTTCAGAACTTATTCATCTTATGTGACCAAAACTTCATACCCTTTGACTAATACCTCCCTGTTTCCCCTTCCCCCCAGCCCCTGGCAACCACCATCCTACTCTGCTCCTATGCGTTTGACTCTTTCAGAGTCCTTATAGAAGTGGCATTATGTAGTATTTGTCCTTCAGTGGCTGGCTTATTTCACTTAATAAAATGTCTTCCAGTTTCTTCTGTATTGTTGCAAATGGCAGGATTCCCTTTTTAAAGGCTGATAGTATTCCATTGTATGTATATATTACATTTTCTTTGTTCATTTGTTGAAGGACATTTAGGCTGCCTCCATGTCTTGGCTCTTGTAAATAATGCTGCAATGAGCATGGGGGTACAGATATCTCTTCCATATATTGATTTCCTCTCCTTTGGATATATATCCAGGGTGACATTGTTGGATCAAATGGTGGTTCTATTTTTAGTTTTTTGAGAACCTCCATATAGTGTCTGTACCAATTTACATTTCCACCAACAGTATAAAAGGGTTCCCATTATTTCACCTCCTTTTCAACAATTGTTACTTTTTTTTTTTTTTTAAATAGTAGCCATCCTAAGGGGGAATAGATGTGAGATGACATCTCACTGTGGTTTTGGTTTTCATAAAACCCAACATTTTATCATGGCTTATGCGGTCTTGAGTCACAGGGCTTCTGCCCACTTCTCCACTTGCAATCTAAAACATTTGCCTATTTTCCTTTAACATTCGTAGACAAACTTTCTGTTCCTCCACATGCAAAGCCCTTCCCCACTCCCAGCCTTTGCTGTTGCTGTTCCATCTGCCTGGAATGCTCTTTCTCCAGCTCATTGAGTGGCTGTCCCATTCTCAGATAGAAGGCAGGTCTTCCCTGACCACTCCATCTAAAAGGGCCCTCCTTAGGTACTCTGCTCCTCATCCCATTTATTTTCTTTGTAGCACTTCCTAGAATTAGTACTTATTTATTGTTTTTCTCACAATATACACACTGTGAGGGCAGATAACTTGTCTTGTTCATTGCTGTGTCTTACACAGCCTAGAACATTTAGAGGAGTTTATAAAACATTTGTTGAATGACAACAAATGTGAGTGGAATGAACAAATGAATGGATGAGTGACTAAAAGGAGCTGTACTTTCCTAATCTTTTGTTTGTCATCTCAGTAAGGTGTTTTATCATGGTTTAGCTATAACCCTCAGCTAGTTTTTCTGGGTCACTACCAAGAAATGTCTCATTTTTCAGAATTGTGTATGAAATTGAAAAAGCTGGAGTGTCTTGGATCAGATAAAGGTAACAATTTTAACTAGTGGAGAATGTCTCACCAGAGAGGTAAAATTTTTTTACAAATGTTAACTGATTAACTCCAATACCCCCACATCCCATAGCTTTATTGAGGTATAATTGACAAATGCAAATTGTATATACTTAAGGTGTACAATGTGGTGCTTTGATATACATATACATTGTGAAGTGATTACCACAATCGAGCTATTAATATATCCACTATCTCATACAGTTACCTTTTATTTTTATGTGGTGAGAACATTTAAGTAACACCTTAAGATGGCTGTTATCATAAAGTCAAATGATAACAAGTGTTGGCCAGGATGTGAAGAAAAGGGAACCCTTGTATACCTTTGGTGAGACTGTAAATTGGTGAAACCATTATGAAAAACAGTATGTAGCATCCTCAAAAAAACTGAAAATAGAACTACTATATGATCCAGCAATCCCACTTCTGGGTATGTATCCAAAGGAATTGAAATCTGTATCTGCATATTTATGTTTATTGAAGAATTATGTACAATAGCCAAGATGCAGAAACAATGTGTCTGTCGACAGACTAGTGGATAAAGAAAATGTGAAACACACACACACATGCACACACACACAGTCCCCAACTTTTATATTTTTTGACTTTATGATGAGTTTATTGGGGTATTAAATGCATTTTGGACTTATGATATTATATTTTCAGGTTACAGTGGGTTTATCAGAATATAACCCCACTGTAAGTCAAGGAGCATGTGTACATATATCTACATACATATATACCACAGTGAAATATTATTCTGCTTTAACTGATTAACTTTCAACTGCCCAATGTGTCAGGTTACAAGACAGATTAGCGGGTTAATGGTTAGGGGAAAAGCAGGGATCTGCTTACAGATCTGAGGCACAAGCTGTCAATCCCCTCTGCTGATGAAACTTGGATGGTGTGCGTTGGAGAGCAAATGCGAAAGTTATAGCCCAAAGGAAAGGACAGAGGGTGGTGTGGGGTTTATCTTCCTTCTACCATTCCCCTTCCAGATCTGAGGTTTTATTTCTGAATCTAATGAGTCCCACTACCTGCACACAGGGTGAACTCGTAATGAAGACTGCTTAACAATTATTCAAACATCCCTCTTCCCTATCCTGTAGCTGAAGTAGCAAACCTAGACTCCATCCTTAGTTCTTTCTTTCCTCTCCCACGTTCCCAGTCTAATCAGCTGCCCTGCCCTAATGTGTTAAACTTACTTCTTAAATGGCTCTGGACTCTTCCAATTCTGTCTACCTCCACTGTCACTGCCTTAGTCCACATCACCAACTTCATTTGCCTGGACAACTTCAGCAGCATCCTGAAGCCTTGAGTTAAGTTATCCTTAAATGCATCCTCTACTCCAAAGCCAGTGATGCTCAAGGGTGCCAATCAGATCATGCTTTTCCTCTGCTCGTATCCCTAAATAACTTCTCTTGGCCCTTAGATGAAGTCTTTACCTGACTTAGAGAACCTTCAGGAGTTTGCCCTTATCTTTTACTTCTTTTCAACAACTTCCCATCTCCTCCATTCCAAGTAATTTAAATTGTAAGACAGTGGACTTCTTTCAGTTCATCGAATACAATGGACCTTCTTTTCTTAAGACCTTGGAAAATCCCTCAGCCTGGGATCCTCATTCTTTCCTTCCTCACTTGGCTGGCTCCTATTGATCCTTTAGGTTGACTGGAGTGGCATTGCTTCTAGGAAGTCTTTCCTATTCTCCCAGCCTAGATTAGGGACTTTTACTAGATCCTCCTTAGACAGATGGTACTTTCTCTATCACAACCCACATCCCTGCTAGATGCAAAGTCTCCTAGAGAAGAGACACCTTCTAGTTGGTTCATGATTCCTAATGGATGGCACAGTGCCTGGCACATAATAGGTGCTTAATAAAAGTGTATTGACTAGGCTGGGCACGGTGGCTCATGCCTGTAATCCCAGCATTTTGGGAGGGCAAGGTGGTGGATCACTTGCGGTCAGGGGTTTGAGACCAGCCTGGCCAACATGGTGAAACCCCGTCTGTACTAAAAATACAAAAATTAGCTGGGTGCGGTGGCACATGCTTATAATCTCAGCTACTGGAGGCTGAGGTGGGAGGATCACATGAAACTGGGAGGCAGAAATCAGTGAGCTGAGACTGTGCCACTGCACTCCAGCCTGGGCGACAAAGCAAGACTCTGTCTCAAAAAAAAAAAATGTGCGTTGACTAATATTCCTGTATTGTTTCCCAATATACTCAGTGGTGGTTGTTGGAAGACCCTGTTACCATGCACTGTTCCATCCTAATACTCACTTTTGCCTTCACCCTGTTGGACTGTGCCCTGTGGTATTGTCACATGGGCAGCCTCCGCTCAACCCAAACACGCCCAAACTTTGGCTTTTCTGGTGTCTGTCTCAGCCAGGTTCGGTTTTAGGTCAGCTCCTGTCAGCATGACCTGTTCCAGTAACTCCTGCCCAGTTCTTCCATTAGATAATGGCAATAGTCAGAAAAAAAAAGATAGGTATTCTTAATACTCATTATTGAGTATAAGGAAAGGGAAACAAAGGTGAAAGACTGGTCTTTGGCAGCCACTTCTTACAGGAAGAGGCCTTAGGCCATGGGTAGTACACATATCGGGAACTTTTCCAGATTCACAATTTCCAAATGCTGTAACTCCAGAACAAACTAAATGGCAGACAATGAAATATCTGGGATAAGGTCTGGATATTCAGGGAGTTGGTAGATTGCTGCTCGATCTTGCCCACACTTGAAAAACCTGTTTCAAAAGACAATCAAAATGCTCCGCCATCCCGTCCCACTCATTTTCACTGAAGGGCTTTGATTTCAAGTGTGAGGTTTGCCTTACTTTGGGGACGTCAGTGAAAGTCCTGAAGCTTGCCTGTCAATTTAGATCTCAGTGGTCTGATTCCATGAGGAGAATTTCCTTCCTACTCCTTTCCTCTCAGACATTCTCTTCCATAAGGTGCAGTTTGACAATCACCCATGAACATCAAGAAAAGTGCTAAAATTGGATTTTTTCAATCCAACTGTCGAAAATAACAAGATGTAGCAAGGAAGGGAATTGTAGTAATAATCTTGACCCCTTTCCTACCTCCTTTGGCCTATCTTTGGTGCTCCCTTCTCAATATTGCCATAGAAACCGATGACTCTTTCTTGTCAGAATGATTATACCTTTTCAGATTTTGACAACTAGAAGATACAATTGAAAGAAGCCTGGAGTCTTTAATTCCAACTTCCCCCTCCCACATGGGTGCTGCTTATGCAAATTGGAGAAAATAGGCTTTGTTATGTTTTATTTTGTATTCTGCTAACAAATAGAGTGCATCTGTTTGGTGCATGTGTGAGAGGAAGAATACTGGTTACCCAGACATATGGGGAAGTGTCAGATTTTCTTGGTTTTATTATATTACTTTAACTATCTGCTTGACAGATACAGTAATCATTACTGATTGAAAATACCTTTGTCAGACAGCAGTTTCCTGTGATGGGCATCCACACGGTTCTGCATAATATATGGGGTTGACAGCTTGCAGGGGAAATCCAGAAAAAAAAAAGTTGTGAAAGGGAAAAGCTTATTTTAGCCAGCAGACTTGGAAATTTCACAGACGTTATAGGATTCTTTTAAAGCTACGCATGATTTCTCCTCATCAGCTGCTAATTAAGGACATTAATTTATCTATTTGTTTGATACTGGAAACATAAGGCTTAGTTCAGCATGAGTTATAATTCATCATGGTTTTAGTATCTTTTGAATAATTCAAAATTATGCTTTGCAATAAATGATTTATGAGGAGTTTATAAGTACTCTTATTAAATCAGCATTTTTTATGTATTATTCTTTGGCATTATGAACCTCTGGAGACCATTAAAGTTTATTACACAGTGTTTATTTTAATAAGAACCTTCTGACTTTCTCAAATGCCTAAGCATTATCCACAAGTTTCTTTCCAATATTGAATGCGGCTCGGTTGTAAGGGAATTTTCTTCATCAATACTTTTGAAAGAAAAATCAGTGAATAGTCAAAATTTCAGCTTTTATGTAATGGCTTGTGTTGGAGTTTCCTAGTCATTTTTACTCGTGATGCACGTGTAAACTTCCAAATTTGCAGCAGCAGCACTGGCACGCAGTGAATGGGCGCACATCTGGAAAACAGCAGCACTGACGGCTGCAGGGAAGGCTTGTGCTGGATGCCACATATCCGCTGCACCTGAAGCTGGCTGGGTCCTCAGGTCTGACTCTGGAGGGAGAAAGGAGGGACAGGGACTGATGGAGAAACTGAAAAAGGATGAGAGATTGTTGGACCTGCATTGTGCTGGGAGCATTTTAATTGAAGAATTGTCTGAACTTGACACAAAAAACCAAACTTACTTCCCAGAGATACGGATAGACAGACAAACCCTCCCCCATCCCACATACCCTCCTCCCCCACCCATCACACACACATGAAACCATTCTATGAACCAGTTGAGATGTTGGGACCTTAACATTCGAAAACAGGGCTATAGGCATTCCTTCTCTTTTGTTTGATATTTTAATTGTTTTTCATATACTATACAATAATACACCCAAACTGCCTTTCTTATGCTAAATTTAAAGTCACGTCCACTGGCTATTGCTCTTGCTTGTCAGCCAGCAGCTCAGTGTTGGCTGAATAGCAGTGTTTGCCTCTGTAACTATTTATATAAATATTGCTTTGTATTTCATCCTTAATATTTAAATGTGAATGTAAAACAGAAAAACCAAAGTGTTGATACTAGTGATGAAACTATTGAAACAATGATTGAGGCCCTTGGAGTGTTTAATTTTAAAACTTCTGTTGGACACCCATCAATCCTAAGAGTTGACTGTCGTGTTTAATTGTAAAGAAAGAGGAAAACAGTGAAGAATAAGTTGGGAATATGCTGTTGAAGATGGCCTAAAAGGCCAAGTATAATTAGAGATTTTACTTTACATTAGAGCTTTCTTGGAAAAGCTAGCTCCATTGTAATATGTAAGATATTGTTCAACTTTTCTGTTTGGTGTTAGCGTGTCTTCTTAGGAGTTTATTTCATATGAAAATCAAAGATAATCTCTCTGCCCCATCTTCCTCCTGCCTTTCAGCATATATGTGCTGTTAGGGTGCTAGCTAGGGTGCTGTTAGGGTGTTAGGTCCTTGTCCCCTCATGTATATATATATATATATATATATATATATACACACACACACACATATTTATTATTATTATTTTTTATTTTTTGAGATGAAGTCTCACTCTGTCACCCAGGCTGGAGTGCAGTGGCACGATCTTGGCTTACTGCAGCCTCTGCCTCCCAGGTTCAAGCAATTCTCTGCCTCAGCCTCCCGAGTAGCTGGGATTACAGGTGCCTACCACCATGCCTGGCTTTGCATTTTTAGTAGAGACGGGTTTTCACCATCTTGGCCAGGCTGTTCTTGAATTCCTGACCTCATGATCCACCCGCCTCAGCCTCCCAAAGGCATGAGCCACTGCACCCGAACGCCCCCTAATATATTAACACAGCTACTTATTATATGTGTTAAAACCCATGCATGAATCTTGCCAACTTTCAAAAATATAAAAACTCATTTTTAACACTCTGTTTACCACAGACATTATTTTTATTTTTTATTGTGTGTCCACCTCTGAGTAGATAGCATTCTTTCCAGAGAGATAACCTATTACAATTATTTAAATGCAACTAAAGACTATTGTGGAACTTTAAAACAAAAGGGAAATGAAACAATAAACCAACTTATTATGGCTGACACTATGTTAAGATGTTCATTTTCTAAAAATCTTTGCTTTAATGACTTTGAAAGGCATAGGCAGGAAATGGAAATAGGGGGTATGGGTTGACTATCCTGTAGGGATAAGTCCTCAGAAGTAAATTAAAATTAAATTTTTAGCTTTCCTTTAAAAAATGCGACATTGTGCATTTCACTGGGAATTCAGAAATATAGGGTCTAGATATATATATTTGCCACTGATAAGGTGTGCACTTGAAGAAATCACTAAACTTTGGGTATTCATAATACCTGCCTTGGCTTCTAGTGGATTTTTCCAAGCAGAAAAGAGCACAGGAGAGCACGGGCTAAGGAGATAGGTGGACTTGGGTTTGAATTGAGGCTGATTACTGGCTCCATGAACAAAGACACTATGGATATCTTTCTCCTCATGTGTAAGATGGGTAGACTAACTCTTCCACAGTTTTAGTGTTAATCTTTCATTGGATAACCGTGTAAAGTGCCCAGTTCAGGGCTTGACAAATGATAAGACACTAAGTGATTGCTATCAAGGCAATCATTTATTGTTCTTGGGTTATAGAAGCCTAACTGTGGTAGGCTGAATAATGGCCCTCCAAAGGTATCCACATCCAAATCCCTGAAACATGCGAATATGTTATGTTACATGGGAAAAGAGACTTTTGTAGATGTGGTGAAGTTAAAGATTTTGAGATGGGAAGATTACCCTGGATTATCTGGTTGGGCCCAGTGTAATCATAAGTGTCCTTATAAGGGAGATGAAGAAAGAAGGTGATGAAGGAGATAGAGAAATATGCTAGATTGCTGCCTTTGAAGATAGAGGATGGGACCGCAAGCCAAGGAATGCTGGTGCCCTCTAGAAGATGGAAAAGATAAGGAAACAGATTTTTCTCTAGAGCCTTCAGAGGGCCTTGCAGCCTTGCTGATGCCTTGATCTCAGCCAGTGAAACCCTTTTTGAACTTCTGACCCCCAGAAAATAAGACAATAAATTTGTGTTGTTTTAAGCCACTAATTTGTGGTAATTTGTTACAGCAACAATATACTGATTATTATTATTTTGGTAACACATGAAAAGGAAAAGTGGCCTTCTTCTCTGCTCTCCTCCATCCCTCCCAACACTGTCCCATGGAATGAGACATTTTTGGTCTAGGTAAGGGCATGGTAATCCTATTGCCCTTTGCTGGTGGTTTAAGGGTAGACATGTGACTCAGTTCCACTCAGTGAGTCATAAGAAGAAGGCTGCTGGGTGGGGAGGCTCTCTGGTAAGAATTTTGTTCCCTAATAAAAGGATTCATCAAGGTAAGAAATCTTGCCTCTTTCAGCTTGCCTTGGACAAAGTTAAAGGAGGATGTAACAACTGGAGCTGCACAGCAAGGCAGTTAATTATGATGGTGAAATCTATGATGATAAGAGACTGAAATGTGTGGTCAGACAGACTGACCAGATAACAACTAATGAGTGCTTGAGGCAAAGAGAAACGGGATATATTTCTGTCGTCAAAGCATTAAAAAAGATCATTGAGTTTGCAGTTCAGGCAAATTCAGTTTTCTGTGGGGACTTTGTGGTGAATTCAGGAACATTAGATCATGAACTCAAGATGCTCTGTCAGAAAACAAGCATCAGATGATACACTGGTATGATTGTTCCAATGTAGGGCTCGAAACTCACCTTAGCACCTTAAAAAAATATCTTTCTTTCTTTCCCTGAGCTTTTCCTAAAAGGACAAACTGATCAGGTCCCATTATACTTTCCTTGCCCAGGGCAGACTTGCTATAGAGAAGCATTCTGTAAAAGATGGGTCTCTCTGGAACCTTCTAGAAGAGACTTTTTTTTCTCTTTGAAGGGCCTTCTCCTGTCTTTCCTGTCATGGCCAGTAGAAGCCCAGTTATCTTTCCAGTTATGTGGGTCAGAAACCTGGTTCTCTGCCTCTTTTCCTCCACTCACTGCATAGCTGCTTGTTGCCTTTGCCATGCTCTGTGCCTGTATCCTCCTTTGTTTCTGTCCTGGTTTTGTCCTTCATCATCCCTTGTCTAGGATTTTACAATGAAATCTCAGCTTGTCTTCTATGTCCCCTGTGTCTGTTCCTTCAACTCAGGATCCACACTACAACCAAATCATCTTTTCAAAATGCAAAGCTGATCATACCAACCACTGCCTCTCACCAGGTAAACCTTTCTATAGCCTACATGGTAAAGTACGAACTTCTTAGTATTATTGCTCATAAAGCCTTCCAAGGCTCCTCACTGGGCTCTGCAGCTGTGACTTTCCTTCCTAGCATCCTAAAGTTTGGTCAGTCAGAATGACCTGCAGGTCCCTGGTGGGGCCATGCTGTGTCATGCCTTCCTGCCTTTCATCACGCTGTTCCCTCTGCAGGAGTTGAAAGTTGTCACCACTCTACTAACTGAACTCAAGCATCACCACCTCTGGGATGCTGTCCTGTCTCTCTTAGATGGAACTGGCCATTTTCTTTTTGTTGCATACACCCTGTCCCCTAATCCCACATGTGTGTGTCTTTGTGTTACTTTCTTTCTTACTCTGTTATGTTCTTACAGGCTTATAAATTGTTATTCTGATGTTAGGTGGTGAACTTTTGGAGACAGAACCATTCCGAAGCTGTCTGCCTTTTCTTGGAGCTTAATACAGTGCCTGACACTTATGAAACACTCAATCTCAAACTCTTGCATAAATAAATGAAAGAATAAATGAACGTTGGTGAGCTATTAGAAAGTTAGATTAGCTTCACAATTGAGTATTATTTTGAGCAAAAGGAAACTTATGTATTATTTCACCCACTTTTTTATTTTATAGTTGTAGAACTGTACTGTTCAAATTGATAGTCACCAGCCACATGTATCTACTGAACACTTGAAATGTGGCTCCTCTGAATTGAGACATGCCGTAGGGGTAAAACTCACACCAGATTTCAAAGACTTAGAATCCCCAAAATGTATATGTTTATATGGATTACACTTTGTAATGAAAATATTTTAAATATGTTGGATTAAAGAAAATATAGTATTAAAATTAATTTCCCCTAGTTTTAAGTGTCGACCACTAGAAAATTTTAAATTACATATGGGTTTCATACTGGAGGCTTGCTTTACATTTCTGTTGGAGAGTATTGTTCTAGAATAGGGTCAGCAAACTAAGGCATGTGGGCCATGTCTGGCCAGCCACCTGTTTTGTTATTGCTGTTGTTCTGTTTTTAATGCCTGTTAACTAAGAATGTTTTTCACATTTTTTAAATGGTTACATTTTATATAAGTAACTACATAATAGACTTAATTTTGCCTTTGGGTTCACAGTGCTTAAAATATTCACTATCTGGCTGAGTGCTTTGGCTCATACCTGTAATCTCAGCACTTTGGGAGGCTGAGGCAGGAGAATCACTTGAGACTTGGAGTTCGAGACCAGCCTGGGTGACATAGTGAGACCTCTTCTCTACTAAAAATAAAAAACTTAGCTAGGCATGGTGGTGCATGCCTGTGGTCTCAGCTACTTTGGAAGCTAAGGTGGGAGGATTGCTTGAGCCCAGGAGGTTGAAGCAGCAGTGGGCTATGATGGTGCCACTGCACTCCAACTTGGGTTACAGAGTAAAACTCTGTCTCCAACCACCCCAAAAAAGAAAGAAATTTACTATCTGACCTTTAAGAAAACATGTGCCAACCCTATTCTAGAAGATAAGGCCCAGTGTGGTGAAATAAAATAATGATGATAACAACAAAGAGTAGCTACTGCCTTAATAGTAATGGCTCCCACATCAAGTAATGCCATAACCTTAATGCTGTTAAATTATTGGCGTGTAGAGATCTACCTTAGCTATATTGATCAAAACGGTTTATAGTTCTATTCATGTAAATGGTGCTTAAAACTGCTTGAGAACATTTTTTTCTCTTGTTATTTAAACATTCTTTCTAATACTATATTCATTTCTTAATTGTCTTTTTTTTAATTCAAGCATTTATAGAACATGTGTTGAGGCCAATTGTGTTGAAGGATATAGCAAAGTCCTGGCCTTCAAGGAAGCTCAGAACCCATTGGTGGGAGGATAGGCTATGAGCAAGCAATGTTGATATCATGTGATTAATACTCTAATAGAATGTGCTGTGAGAACGTGGAGTTGGAGCAGCAAACTCTGTCTGGAGGTTGCGAAATTTTTTTCAGCGAAGAAAATATTGCAGCGCAGTCTTGAAGAATGAATAGATATTTTCCTTGAATAAAACTGGTATGCATTCTATGAAGAAGGAATGGCACGTATAAGGTAATAAAAGTGTTAAGTATTTGAGGGATCAAAAGAAATTTAGTTTTGGGGAGTGTGGGTGGGAAGAGGAGGGTTGAGAAACGAGCTTGAGGGAAGATGCTGGGACTGGATCATGGAGCAGCCAGGTGTCATGGGGAAATGGCTGCACTTTCTCATTAGTGATGGGAAACCTTTGAATGAACAAATGAAAGAATTACATTATTTGTTCGTTTGTTCAATATCATAATCTGAATTTTTTCATTTCATCTTTCTGGTGATGGATTACATAGGAGTGGGGAGAAATGTGTGGCTTGGAAGCCAGTTACGAGGCTGTTGAAACTCTTCAAGTGAGACTGCAAAATCAGGCATGGCAGTGAGGATGGAGAGGGAAAGTCAGATTAGAGACATTTTTAGGGAGAAAGTAATTGATTTGTTTGTTGACTAGTTTAATGTATGGTGCAAAAGAAAGGAAAAAATTAAGACAGCCATTATATTTCTATACTGAGAGACACTGGAGAGTGACTCCATTAATTTAGAGAGAGAAGACAGGAAAAGGAGCAAGCAGGGAGGGGCTGGTGGTAAATGGCATTTGAGACCTTTCCAGGCTGAGCCCATTCTGAGTTTGGGACACAGATGTGGATGCATTACCAGGGGCTAAAGATGCCAAAATGAATATAGTCCCCGCCTTCCAGGCATAATCCAGTGGAGGTGGCAAGATGTCAGCAAATTACTTCAATAAAGTGTGATGAGAGCTAAAATGCAAAGCACAGGTTGAACTGTAACAGCAGTTGTAATACAGAGAGAGGATAAAAAACAAACTTCAACTCTTGAGCTATCCCTATTTTATGAACTAATATAGTCAAAGTAATGAGTTTCTACACATTTGCACTCTTGGGTTTTTAATTTTCTTTTCCTAGTCAAGAATTTTGTCTGCTTCTGTGGTTTGTAGAGAACTTTGGTATCTCTAACAAATAAATACTTATTAAACAGTAATGCAAATGGTATTTGTTTCATTTTAAAATCTCACTTCCATTTCCACATTTCTCCCACAGCTGCTGTTTTTTGGCTAAAGTTTTAATTGCTTCCTTTCTCATATCCTTTTCCTTTATATATTTTCCTCAATCTGTTTTTTTTTTAAATAGGGCACCATCAGAGTTTTTGCCATTACAAACATTATTATTCTTCATGCTCCTTTACAATGCCCCGGCCTATCTCACCTTTGGGAAGAGAATGGAAAAAAAAATTGAATTTGATAATCAATATGTATTAATCTTATAAATATTTGGCTAGTTTATTTCATCCTAATCACTTTCTGATAAGGCCATTTTAAACAATGACTTATAGCCAAAATTTCCCACTGGAGGTTTTTTTTTTAATATAAAAGTAAAGCTAGAAAAGGTATAATTTTGGGGATTTATATAATTTAAGCAGATTCTTCTAAGAATAACTGGTGTCACAGTTATACATTAGAGAGAGTACAGTAGAAAAAGCAAGTTATCCTAATTAGATATCTTTCTCATCATCCTATAACAGTGCATGTTCTATTCATCTCTCATAAATCTTTGAAACTTCAAAAAGAATAACTTTACTGTTATCATCTTTGAGGAGCACTCCTGGATTCTATTAGCTACCAGCTTAAAAGCCATTACAGGCAAGTGTTATAGACTCAGGGTTGCTATAGTCAAGTCCTTGTAAGTAGCTTTTCTCAACTGATTCCCTCCTTGAGTGAAGATGGATACTTGGACAACTGCTTACTAATCGTCAGTGGTAGAAATTTCATTTGCTTTCCACAGTCCCTCTTCTTTCTCCACCCCCCATCACAGAAACACAGAAGTTAACACACACAAACTATGGTTCTTTTCTTCTGTCCCTAATTTTCATTCCATGAGTGGGCCTTGTATGAACCAAAGTAGAATGCTCAGATGACTTTAGCAATAGCTTCTTTTAAAATCTACTGCCACGATAGAATTTGGAGTGGCAATATCTGTTTAAATCAGAAATGATTTCCTAAAGGGTGCAGTATTCTTTCAAAGTTAAGTTATTTTAACCAACAATTAAAAAGAAACTAACATACAGCCACAAATGGGCTCTTCCTGGTGTTCAATATCAGTTTCAAGTTGGAAGAAACAACTTATTAAAATTCATCATCTTGCATTGTTAATCGAGATGTGGCTAATAACTGGTTGAGAATACTGGTAAGAATGTCTTCTTTGGGCCCTCAAAATGAATCTCTGCTCCTTGGCTACCTTGATTATAAAATGGGAGATAATATCCTGTTCCCAGGGTTGTGAGCAGGATTAAATATAATGAGATGTGAAAAACCGTGTAAGATTGTAAAGTACTATATGAGAATAAGCAGTTATTCTTGTTGCTGTTATTGTTTCTGGTTGAGGTGGGATAGTGGTAGTAGTTTTGTAGGTTGCAGTAATGGTGGTCCTATTAATACCTTG
This sequence comes from Pan paniscus, assembly GCF_029289425.2. NCBI lineage: Eukaryota > Metazoa > Chordata > Mammalia > Primates > Hominidae > Pan > Pan paniscus. The sequence continues at coordinate 34,547,270 of NC_073249.2, read as the reverse complement.
TCCTTCTTAAGTCAGGGTACGGCACACTGGACTGGCTGAAGGCCTAAAGGCAATGTCAGAGCAGAGCAAAGAAATAAAAAAAAGTGAGTGGGAGAGAAAACAATGTGTCTGAGGCAGAGTGAGAGAACTGAAAAAAAATCAACAAAAGGGATAAGAAGATATCATTTCTACAACAAATAGAGCAATCCTAATTTATTCAAAGTGGAAAAGAGACTATTAAGGAGCACTTACAAGGAAAAAGGTGCCTAAGTGTGATGTTTCACACAACATTCACAACTATCCCACGAGGTACATTTTATTAGAACCATTTTGCAGGTGAGGAAACTGATAACCAGAGAGGTCAAAATCATCATGCAACTGTCTATTAGAAGCCAAGATAAGAAAATGGAAAATAGAAATCCATTGAAGAAGAAAGTAAAACAAGAGGGAGCTGGGGTACAGAGGGAAAGCATGTGTTGTCTGAAGGCCCCTGAATTCATTTCCCCTTCTCCATACTGTACTAGCCTAACAAGGATGCAAGTATAGGACAAATTTGATACCCTCTGTATATATATGATAGCTTTTACAATTGGACAAGGATATCTGCAGATTCTGATGGATGTTTAGAGGGGTTGGTTCTGCCCAAGAAGAAGCTAAGTACAATTTCATGTTTGGTACAGGAATCTCTGGCTGCACTTTAGTGCATATACTATAGGCATCTCTCTTTAAATATATAAACACACAGATTCAAACTGCTAGAAATGCCATACAGATTGCAGAAATCCAGAAAGTAGGCACATAGTATATACAAAAAAAAGCACAATATAGAAAAATAATAAACTAAATTCATCTAGGGCTTCCTTTATGGCAGGCATTGTAATAAGTGATTTATATGCAATGATTCATTCACCCCACACAACAATCCTATGAGGTTGTGCTTATATTTTGCTATTTTACAGAAGACAAATGTTAGGCACTTGGGAATTACATTATCTATCTAAGATCACACAGCAATTAAGTGGAGGAGCTGAATGACCATGTACTTAATCAAAATAGAGATTGCATTGCTCTCATGTGATAAGGAATATATTGTTTCATTTTAATATTTAATATGTTCAACAAAACAGATTATTTCAATTCAAAATAATAAAACAATCGCTTGGCAAGTAAGAAGTATGAAAAGGATAGGAAAACTATTAAAACATTTTGAGATTATGAATAAAATTAGAATACTGACTAGGTACTAGATGATATTAAAGGATTTTAGTTATTTTTGGTAAGTGTTTTAATAATATTATTGTTATGTAAAAATACATCTTTTTAAAAGAAATTAACCGAGAAGTGTTTAGGAGTAACACGTCATGATATATTGGATTTGCTTTGAAATAGTTTATGAGGAAGAAAAAAAGCAAGGAAGTGAAAGCATGAAAGAGGAGAAAAGAGAGGAAGAGAGAAAGCATAAAAACAAGATGGGAAAATGCTGATGGTCATCGAGTCTGGGAGATGGATATATGTTGGTTTGTTGTGCTATTTCCTTTACTTGGTATATAGTTAAACTTTTTTCATAATGAAAATTCAAAAAAAGAAACAGTTCACTTAAGTTCCCAGAAGCCCAATGGCAATGCCAACATCCATATGTGACAAATGAATGTGGTAAGTGCAAAGGAACGGTAATAGCACTGAGCAATTTACGTGGACGTGTCATTTCAACCCACAAAATTGCCCTGTTTACTTTTTATGTGTTAGTGCTTTCTGGGAAAAAAAATGTAGAAAGGAAATAATATCATGAAGTCTGTTTGTTTACTAGGAATAACACTTGTGTAATTGTTTTAATGTGTTGTAGCTCAACATTTATTTTTAGCATTCTTTGCTTTATTGGCTAATTCAAAACATAAACACTTCCTGGCTTGAGCAAAATCAGCATGTCACTTCCAGACCAGAGGAAAGTCATAATCGCTTGTACTGCTCATTTGAACTTTGTGAGAAGACACATTTTCCCTTTCAAGTAGGAGGCAAATATATTTGCAAAGATTTCCCCATTTAATTGCAGTCCAAACTTAAAAAAAATCTTTTCCCCCAATACACTCATAGATCAAGTTTTATGAGAAAGAGGTAAATGAAAACCAGACAGTTGATAAAAGCTCTTTCTGTTTTGAGTAGTGAATTTCTAGCTATATCACATAGATTAATCAATATTTTGGCCAATCCTTTTTATTTTCTATACCTGTAAATGTTTGTCTTTCAATGTTGGATCCAGTGATTTCTAAAATACTTTTAGAAGATTAAAATAAGTTGTATCTACGGGTCCATGATCTCTTCTCTGAAATCCTTGCAGTCAGGTGTTTCTTGGAATTGTGAATATTTCAGGTTTTAGGACAGTACTGCTTTGCATATAGTCTATAACAGTAGTTTCCAACTTTTTGGCACCAGGAAATGGTTTTGTGGAAGACAATTTTTCCATGGACATTGGGCTGTTGGGTGGGGTGGGGGTGGGGCAGGGGGGATGGTTTTGGGATGAAACTGTTCCACCTCAGATCATCAGGCATTAGATCCTCTTAGGAGAGCACAACCTAGTTCCCTCACATGCGTAGTTCACAATACAGTTCCCACTCCTATGAAAATCTAATGCGGCTGCTGATCTGACAGGAGGCAGAGCTCAGGAGGTAAAGCTCACTCACCTGCTGCTCACCTCCTGCTGTGCGGTGCAGCCTGGTTCCTAACAGCCCACAGACCATACCGGTCTGTGGCCTGGGGGTTGGGGTCCCCTGTTCTATACCACATAATGTTCTCAGTGGCATGTAGGAGAGCAACATGTAGTCAAATGCATCTTATTTATACACTAAAAGTATAAATATCCCCACTAAGTGAGATCATTAAAGATTCTAAGGAGCCTCACATCAGTTTAGATCAGACTTGGCTACCTGGTGAAAGTTTTTCCATGCCTGAAGAAGGACTTTGGGTTTGTAGTACCATGGAGGTTTCAGGATTGCAGAGGGGGACTGTGGAACCGAATGCTTGGGTAAGAGCATCAGCTGGAGGGTCCGACAGACCCACATCAAAATCTCACCTGTGACTCTTACTAGTTGTGTGACTCTCTAGACCTCATTTTCCTCACTTATGAAATGGAAAAATACCTTTTAAATAGGATTGTTGTGAAGATAATTTTCACAAAGCACTTAGCCAGATGCCTGGCTCAGTATGAAAAGTCAAAAAGCAGAAGCTGTTACAATATTATTAGTTTTATTAAAGGTAAAAAACGTGAAAAAAGTATTTGTATTCTTTTACTCTGGCCTCAAGGTCTTTTTATCTCTGTGTTATTTGCTGGGTGGGGTGTGCATCTGAATTTAAGCTATTAGAGAAATTAAGCTCTAGGATGATGATCGTGGACCTGTTTTCTGTGCGGGAAATGTGTGAGAGGGGAGAAGAAAAGACACACACACAATACCTTTAAGGGTAAACAACCTTTATCCCAGGTAAATGGCAATGCAGATATAATAAGCAAATGATATAATAAGCAAATAATATAGTAAGCAAATTGATATAATAAGCAAATTGCATTGGGAAGGGGAGAAGGTGAGTGTAAATACATATATTTACTCACCAGACTAAGGAGGATTCATGACCAGACTGGGAAGCATCGGCCTGGGCTCCAGTGTCGGCCACTCGTCCGTGAACAGATAAGGAGAGGTCTCATGAAGCTTCGGCATGGTCTGGACCCCTAGCTCTTTTCGTAATGAGTTGTTTGGCATGAGGCCCAGTCATGAGAGCCCTTCATGACTGGTCTTCAGCAACACAAAAAGATCAACTTGTTTTTGCGATTGCCTGTTGTTTTTCAATAACTAACATATAGGAATATATTGAAATAGAGATTTCTCTGAAACAGTGCTGGATGAATGCCTCAAGGAGCTCACACAACCTGTTCTGGGAATTGGTGACCATTGTTTTTGTCCATGTTCAACTGAGTTCAAATTTAATATTTAACTTTTCCTCCACAACCTCTGACTCTGATGAGTTTTGCCCAAACTAAGTTTAACATCAACTAGGTGATCTTCTGGGGCCACAAAGCCTCTGGTTGGGTTGAACATGAGAGATTCTGTAACCTGTTCTCACCGCCATCCCCAACCCCTGCAAATGAAGCAGAGTCTATTCATTAAAAATCATGCTAATGATAGTGCATGCTCATTGTATCAAAACGTGAGAGTCTCCTGCTGCATTTTCTCCCATCCCCAATTTCAGTTGTCAAAGACAATCTTTCACATTTTTTCCTACTTTTGTTTCTTCTGCTGGTAATTTCCATATCTCTAGATAATTTGCCTTTATTTCTGACTCCTCAATATGAAAAACAAGAATTAAATAATTATACTTCTTTTCCTTTCTCTCATATCTTTCCTCTAAAGTATCATCATTTTGAGTTCTTCTGTTGGTTGCTTTTATAACTCTGAAAATAATATATATAAATCTTTATTATTTGTCCAATAACTTCTTGTTATAAGATGAAAATAGTAGCTCTTATGTATTTCCCTTACCTTTTCCTGTTCCCTATCATACCTTCATTGAATACTTTTTAAACTTTTATATGGAGATACTGTTAACATTAATACTATGTGCTACATCTATAAGATTTCTGTACTTTGCAGTTTAGTGTAAAACTTGAAAACCAATAAACAGAGCTTACATTACTCTGACTACATAAGAAGGTTCACTTCTGGGCCAAGTAAGCGTCCATTGCCACAATCTGAGGGCCACTAACAGGAGAATGTTGTGAGCTTCAAGTTTAAATCGAGTCTCTCTTGTTAACTCTACCCTTTCTTAAAATCGTGCCATGTTTTATTTTCTTCATATTTGGCCTATGATAATCTTGTATGGTATTTGTTTATTTGTGTTTCCTAAAGATTTTAATTGCCTTTATTTTCACCTTGCATTATATGCTGTTGTTTTTCCATGCTCTCAGCCATTGCATTTAGACTAAAGAGTCTTTCTGGTCCTTAATTTAAAAATAATGTTTAAATTACGCATATAACACATGGTTACACTATATGTTTGTAAATGTCAAACATTATAGATAAGAGTAAAGCACTTTTGACTACCAGCCCAATCTGAGACCACATTCCATTCTTGTATAATTTGAAAACTTGCTAAATATACAGTTTTTCTATATTGAGTCGAAATTCTTTCCACCCCCAAAATTTGCTAATTTTCACTGCTTAATATACCATCCATTATATAAGTTAATATCTTTCTTGATGGTTTTCATATCTGATCTTCAGAGATGCTGCCTACTAGAAATTTCCCACTGGAGTTAGCTAAAGCAATCATAAATGTAATATGGGCAAGACTGAAATCCTGATTTTCTAGCTCTAATCTTTTCCTGAAAAACCTTTCCCAACATTTCCTAATTCAATGATTAGTTGTTACTATTTACCCAATTGCCCCAGATTAAAGTTTTACCCCTTGCATCCAGTGTGTCACCAAATACTATTGATTTTATATCAGAAAAATGTCTTTAATATTCACTTTTCTCCACTATGCTTTTCAGCTTAAGCCATGTTGATATAGGATCTCAGCTGGTTTACTGCAAGAGTCCATACCAAAGAGTCTTTGCATGTGCTGTTGTCTGTGTCTGGAATGCTTTCCTTTCTATCTTTGGTTAACTCATCCTTTGACTGTTAACACAACTATTGCTTCTTTATAGAAGCCATCTCATCTCACACTCTTAAGCATATATCAGGTTTCTGCCCGCAGAAACTATGTCTCATATTTCTGTACTCATATTTGAATTTATAATTAAATTCTGTCTTCCTTGCTGGATTTAAGCTCCATCAGAGTAGGGACTCTTCCTGAATTGGCACATATTTAACATCTGGGACTGTGACAACCAGCCCCTTAGTTTCAGTGTTTCAACCCCTTTTACATTAACAGTCTTTACTTCTATCTGTCCTATTTCCAAGCCCCTTGTGCTCACTATAATCTGACTTTACTCAGTACATTTCCACCTTCAGGAATTAATATTCCGAACTTCCCTTCTGAAACCATTACCTATGCATTGCCTTTTTCATTTCTCCTAGAATGTTTTCTCTGTGTTCAATACGATATCCTGTTGCAAAAGTAGTTTGGTTTTTCTAGTTATTTCATCTTTTAGCGAGTGTCACTTGCCTCTCTATCCAGTGTGGATTCCAGAACTTATCCTATCAACATTACTCTTTCTTAAAAGTTAGCTTTCTATATCTTTTTGCAATTTCTTATCCCACGTTTTGCCAACCCGCAAAGTGGGTAAATAAGTTATTTCAGAAAGTGGGGACACATAGGTGAAATGGATACATTTCTTAAAAAATAACTTAGTTTTAAACATTAAAGAAATAGGATCATTATTTAAAAGATCTTCCTACAAAGAAAACATCATGTTCAGACATTTTTTACCCAATGAATTCTGCCAAACATTCAAGAAACAGAACTACAATCTTACACGAAATCTTTCAGAGAACCAAATGAGTCAGAATAATGACTAACTTATTTAATGTAGCTAATATAACCTTGACACAAAACCCAGACAAGGATGATATAAGAAAATTTACAGACCAATATAACTTATAAATATTGCTGCAAATATATCAAACAAAATACTAGCAATCCAAGTTAAGTAATGTATAAGAATGAAAAAATCATGACCAAATTATTTTTTTTCCCAGAAATACTACTGTGGCTCAAAAATGTGAAAATCTGTTAGTATAAATTTTCTCTTTAATGAATTTAAATAGAAAAAACCATATGTTCACTTTGGATGCATAAAAGAGATTTGATAAAATTTAATGCACATTTATTACCAAAAATATCTCTAGCAACTAGAAAAAGAAGATGTGGCAGGGTCTGCTGTTTTTCTCTTATATCTTTTTATTCTTTCTCTTTGTAATAACACAACACCTTATTAGATGTTAGGCATTTAATTGCTCAAGGTAAGAACTGAGCTTCCCTTGAAGCTAGCTGTGACTATTATGAAGGCCTTTTTAATGGGACATAATTTAGAGTTATCTGTGGAATTGCAGAGTTGTACCCTTATAGGGAGGGGGCATGGCTCTCTCTTCCTCTGGTTGGAGAAGGGACCTGATGTTGAGCTATCTCAGACTCTGTGGAGGAGGAAACACCTTAGGAATGGTGGAAAAATAGAAAGAAGCTAGATTCCTGATGGCTGTATACAAAGTGACTTCCTTAATAGCTTAGACTTTAATGTGACAGAGAAATGAACTTCTGTCTATATAAGGCATTTTAAAAGTTAGATCTCTGTTACAACAGGCAAAACTTGGCTAATAATAGGTGAGAATCTCCTTAACTCAATAAAGTATATTTTAAAAGTTTGTACGAAAACATCATATTCAAAGTTAGAGTATTTTCTTTAAGATCGGTAGAGACCACTATAATCACATATACTTAACATTTAACTGAGAGCCTTAGAGCAATAAGGCAAAAACAAAAAATAAATTTTATAACAACTAGAAAGACCAAAAAAAGCTGAGTGATATGGATTAGGTCTCTACCTTTATCAGATACTCGAAACAATCTGAAGAAAAAATGTTAGAATTAATAAAAGAGTTCATTAAGTTTACTGGGTACACAAGTAATATACAAAGCATATAAGAACATATAAAGCAAATAGAGCTAGAAAATATAATTATGAAAAAGTATTTATAATTACAAACAAAAAAGACACTTTGAGAATAAAAATTACTAAATATGAGAGCTGTAAAGATAAAATAATAAAACTTAATTGAAAGATTAATTATTAGCTAAATAAAATGAAAGAGATTCTCATGGATAGAAAGAATACTAAATAAAAGTCAATTCTCTTCTAGTTTATATAAGCATATTTACATGTGGATATGTATATATTTATATATGTGTGTATATACACACATACATATGTATTTTTATATATATTCAATGCAATTGCAATAAAAATCCTGGTAGGATTTTCTAGTGGAACTTTAAAAGACAATTAAAAAATTACATGGAAGTGCAAAAGACCAAGAATAACAAAAACATTCTTGAAAAGCAATATTAGTAGAGTCTCCTAACTAGATATCAAACTTTTTCATATAAAGTTACAGAAAGTAGAGCACAGGGATAAAATAAGTGACCAGTGAAATAGAATAGAGAGCATAGAAACAATCACAGATATAGCTGAAACTCTGATTTATAATGAAGGTGCGATTGTAGATTATGCAGAAAGGATATGTTTACTCAGAATACAGTATATTACTAAAACAATTCGTTTTCTCTATGGAACAAAAAGAAACACGAACATGAATCCTTACTTTATGCTACATAGTAAAACCATTCTGAAATGCATTAAGACCTTGAATGGAAAAAAAAGGAACCAAAACTTTTAGAAGAACACATGAGCTAACAATTGGTTAGTGGAGTGGTCCTTAAAAAGCGAGAAAAAGCACAAACCATAAAACAAAAGATTAATAAATTTGACTATATCAACTTTAAATTTCTGTTCATCAAAAGAGACCATAATGAGACTAAAAAGAGAGATTCCAACCTGGTAGAAAATATTTGAAACAGGTATTACTAATAAAAAATTCATATACCAAATACATAAAATGGCTACAAATTTATTGAATAAATGCAACTGCCCAAAAAGGGCAAAATAAACATTAATTTGAACAAAAAAGAGGAAACAGGATTGAACAAAAAACGGAAAGAAGAAATTAGGATTGAACAAAAGAGGCCATCTTGAATGGCCAAAACAAGAGAAAATATATTAAACAAATGTGTATCCAAGAGAATGCAAACTAAAAGTGCACTAGATTGGATAATGCTAAGTATTGGAGAAGCTGTGGGCAAATGGTAAGATTATTAATTTGGTGAACCAGTTTGGTTAAAAACAGAAAAATTCACAATAAAGTTGAATGTCCACATACCTTATGACAAAGTCATTCCACTCTTGTGTATGTTGTAAGAGAAATTCTTGCACATGTGCCAGGGACTTGCATAATATCATGAATATCAGCATTTTCCCAATAGCAGAAAATAGAGAACAACTCAAGTATTCACTAGCCGGAGAATGGATAAATCAATTTTAGTGCCTCAATTGAAAGGAATACTATATATCAGTAAAAATAAATGAGTTATTACTTTAAGAATCAACCTGAATGAATGCAAAATCATTACTGTATTAAAAGAAATTTTCAGAAGAATATGTGATTATGATTCTGCCTATATAAACTTTCAAATTAGGTAAAACAAATAAAATTGTCATTTAGAGATATGTGTATGGATGCATGGCAAAGGTAGAAAGAAAAGCAAAGCACTGATTAACTCATGATTCAGTTATTGGTTATGTTTGGTGAATGGAAGTGCACGTGCTCAAGGAGGTGCATAGAGGGATTCAAAGACATTGGTCATGCTGTAATTTTTAGGCTTAGAAGCTGATACAGTGTGTTTGCTTTTAACGATTCACATACGTTAAATACACTCCTCTGAATGATGTGTTACACAATTAAAAAGTAGAGGTTAAAGAAGACTATCTCTTCATTGCTTTTACTCCTTGTCCCTCCAATTCATTTCGCAAAGCATCACATTCTGGCTCATGATTCCCACTATTTTCCTGAAACTGTTGCCTCTGGGATGACCAATAACTTTCTAATTAGTAGATGCAAATATATCTCACTTGAATAAGAAATCACCCTTTCTTGCAACATTCTCTTCTATTAGTATCTCTGGAAAGCCACTCTCCCATTTCTTCTCTGCATTTAAAGAAAAAAGAAGTAAAAAGTCACTTCTGAAGGTTAAATTAACTTTAAGCCATAAAAAAATTATTTGCCATATTTTGCAAATTGTATTTGAGTAGCAAATATTTATTAAGCACACACTATATACAGAGCATGGAAAATTCAGAAAACAATCTCCATTCTCAACTCTGTTCTTTGGCCCATCATGTATGGTATTATTATGTTGTTGCATTGCTATAGAGAAATACCTGAGACTGGATAATTTATAAAGAAAAGAAGTTTAATTGGCTCATGGTTCTGCAGGCTTTACAGGAAGCATGGTGCTGGCATCTGCTGGGCTTTTGGTCAAGCCTGAGGGCATTTTCAATCATGGTGGAAGGTGAAGAGGAAACAGGTACATCGCATGGTGTGAGCAGGAGCCAGAAAGAGAGCACACATGAGAGAGAGAGAGAGAGAGAGAGAGAGACAGACAGACAGTGGGAAGGTGCCACACACTTTTCAATGACCACATCTCTCAAGAACTCACTTGCTATAGTGAAGACTGCACCAAGACATTAGGTATATGCTCCCATGATCCAAACACCTCCCACCAGGCCCCACCTCCAGCATTGAGGATTACAATTCAACATGATATTTGGCCAGAGACAAATATCCAAAGTATATCAGGTATTATTTAGCAAAAATTAATAGTTAGTAGTCATATTATAAAGGCAATTGAATGTGATATAGGAGTTAAAGAGAAACTACTAGGGCAGATAATAAGGGTATGGGAGTCCTCGGTAAGGTTTTCCTTTTTAATGAAAAGAAGCCCCCAAATCATTTTCTAACAAAGAACAGCCTGTAAAATTGAGCTGCAGACATAGACAAACAAGTTGGAAGCCTGCACCCATGAATGCTGGCAGAAAAAAGCTACCTGGGACTAGACATGTTCACAATGGCTTCCTTCCCTTGGTCAGCTATGTGTAAGGTAAGAGCAGACAAGATGGTGAAAAGGCCATTTGCATAATAAGATTAGGGCAGGGTGACCAGCCTTCCCCAAACGCTATGTAAACACCACATCACACCTGGTCGAACCAATCTGTGGGCTCTACATAAATCAGAAACCGCCTCCTCAAGCCTGCCTATAAAATCTGCTGTGGTCCACCCAGGCCACCTTTTCCCTTTTGGATGCCTCGCTCTCACAAGAGAGAGAAAGCGCTGCTCTCCTCTCTCTTTTCTTCTACGTATTTAATTTTTGCTCCTTAACCCACTCCATGAATGTGTGTCCATATCCTTAATCTCAGTGCGCGAGACAATGAACCCCAGGTATTTACCCCAGACGACAATGCCACTTCAAATGTATCAGTTTTAATGTGAAAATTACTATTGTGTTTGCATAATACAGTTTTGAGTTTCAAATTAGCAAACATTCAAAATTAGAGTTTTCCCTAAATGGGTAAACACCTAATCTCTTTTCTGAGGCCTACTAGATTTATATTTTGGTTTTTATAAATATGTATGGGAAGTTTATATTAAAGATTTTGTAATTGTCGATCCTTTCATTTAATTAAACATTTGAAAGAGTGCATTTTTTCCACATTCATAAGTGTTCATACGGATTTCCTCAAATTTTCCAGAGAAGAAAAAATAACTATATTTGGATGGAGCTAGAACATGGAATGGAAAGTTTCAGTTCAAAAGGCATTTTTTTCCATCAAGTTATGAACATTTGAACATGGAATTATAATTGAAACCATTTTGTATACTTCACCATCAAATTCATTCTGAAAATAATGTTTTACTATTTTAAGCAACAGATATAGAAAACTCTCACTGGTCCACAGACTTTATTAAATGTCTGCAATGGCACCACTGCATTAACCATGCTGGAGTGGTCAATGAAGTCAATGGCATGATATTAAGGATATTAGATATGTGTAGAAAAACTAAAAACCTGTAGATAAATTTATGTTTTATAATGAACCAAAAATTTTTGAGTTGGTTTAATGCAACACAAGTTTAGCTAGTGCTAGCTTCTAGAGCTGGTAGATTAAAACAAAACTTGCCTTTAGCTTCCTATGCTTTTTCTTTTTTATTGTTCACTTTCCAATGATGATTTAAATGAGCACTGAGCAGATCAAAACCAAATATCTGAAGAGCATGTAAGGGAGAATAACCTACAGATAATTCATTTAACCCAAATCAGCCCAATTTACAGTGAACATAAACTAGAAGAGCTTTGAGACACTGATTTTGTGAAGTCCCTGTGCCCAGTGCTACTCTCTCTGTTTCAAGTTTAGAAAAAAAGTGGTTTACATTTGTCATGCCTACATGCTTTCTTCTTACTGACTTCTCAAACTGCTGCACTAAAATTGTTCTTGAAAAGATTACTCCTAAATTCATTTTGAGTTTTCAGTTAACTTGAGTTACCTGTAGTATTTGCATTATTGATCACTCAATGAAATTCTCTCTGCCTCTGGCTTCTCCTGATTTCCTTTTTAACTTCTAAGACAAATCCTTCTCAGCTTCTTTCCCTCATTTCATTTTGCCTTTTCCTCCATTCCCACAATTTCCCATTTTGTTCTTTTCCTACCTGTCCCACAAATGATGCCGTCCCAGGGCTCCCTCCTTAGCTCCCTTATAGTTCCACGATTTACATTCTTTGTGGTAATCATCTACTTTTTTGCTCTAAATACGAGCAGTGGTTCTCTGCTCCTCCTATTCGACAGACAGCCACATCTTCTTGTGCAGTGCCAGCCGCATCCCTAAGACACCATGGTTAAAGTGAAGGATGGAGTAAATGGTTTTGGCCGTATTGGGCACCTGGTCACCAGGGCTGCTTTTAATTCTGTCAAAGTAGATATTGTCACCCTCAATGATTCCTTCATTGACCTCAACTACATGGTCTACATGTTCCAGTATGATTTCATCCATGGCAAGTTCCATGGCACTATCAAGGCTAAGAACAGGAAGTTTGTCATCAATGGAAATCCCATCATTATCTTCCAGGAGTGAGATCCCATCAAAATCAAATGGGGTGATACTGGTGCTGATTATGTTGTGGAGTCCACCAGCATTTTCACTACTGTGGAGAAAGATGGGGCTCATGGGGTGGGAAGTCAAAAGAGTCATCATCTCTGCTCCCTTTGCTGATTCCCCCTGTTCATGATGGTCATAAAGCATGAGAATTATAAATCAGCAATGCCACCTGTACCACCAACTGAGTAGCCCCCTAGCCAAGGTCATCCAAGACAACCTTGGAAATCATGGAGCGACTCATGACCACACTCATGATCACTGTCACCTCACCCAGAAGACCATGGATGCCCCCTCTGGGAAACTGTGGTGTGATGGCCATGGGGCTCTCCAGAAATCATCCCTATATCTACTGGTGCTGCTAAGGCTGTGGGCAAGGTCATCCCTGAGCTGAACAAGAAGCTCACTGGCATGGCCTTCCATGTCCCCACTGCCAACATGTTGGTACGAGACCTGACCTGCCATCTGGAGAAACCTGCCAAATATGATGACACCAACAAGGTGGTGAAGCAGGCATCAGAGGGCCTCCTCAAGTACATCCTGGGCTATACTGAGCACCACGTTGTCTCTTACTTTAACAGTGACACCCGTTCTTCCACCTTGATGCTGAGGCTGCCATTGCCCTCAATGACTACTTTGTCAAGCTCATGTCCTGGTATTACAGTGCAGTTAGCTACAGCAACAGAGTGGTGGACTTCGCAGACCACATGGCCTCTGAGGAGTCAGAACCCCAGACCATCAACACAAGCAAGAGCACGAGAGGAAGAGATAGGCCCTCAGCTGCTAGAGAGCTCCTGCCACACTCAGTCCCCCACCACACTGAGAATCTCCCCTCCTCACAGTTTCCATGCAGACCCCCTGAAGAGGGAGGGGCCCAGGTATCCCTACCTTGTCATGTGCCATCAATAAAAAGTCTCCTGTACTCAGCCAAAAATATTAAATAAATAATGGATAAATAAATTCATATATACATAAAAAAATAAATACCAGTAATATTCTGGAGACTTTCAAATAGGAATTTCCTTTCAAAGCTGTATCTCTTTAAAGCTGCATCTCTAGCTCCTTAAAAGGCATCTCCACTTGGGTAGGGTATCAATCAGAGTCCAGTTAGGAGATAAAAACCACACCAGTAATTTAGATAGGAAACTTTGAATGTACAGAATTAACTAGCAAAAGATGATTAATTACTAAAATGAGGAAAAAGAGGGCTGTAGAGGTAGAGAAATAGTAAATGCCGAAAGCTACAACCTCTAGGGCTATATAACCATGAAAAACTGAGTAACTAAGATTTTAAAAGAGATGCCCTTTCCACCTCTCTCCGAGACTGAAGTCCAGATCTCTTGGGAGAAGATGGGGCTATCAGAGGAACATGCAGTGGTAGAAAACTTGCCAGAAGGCACAAGGCTGGAGTTGGCCTGAGGGTTTCTGAGGTGAATGTCCATGGCCTTCCACATGCTGATTTACTGGCTGCCATATCCAAAGAAAAGCCACACTAAAATAGGAAGGGAGGGCCCTTCTGCTGTTATGGCCTTACAGTATCCCTCCAGGGCTCTCTGTTGACAAAACCCAACATTGAGCCAGCTAGCAAAGGAGAAATGTTTACAGGGTCTGGCCAGTATCTCAGAGCAAGAAGCGTGGATTTAGGGGCTCAGATGTGATAAACTGAGAACTGGCACAAGTGGTCCACTTATACCTCCAATTCAACTTGCTAAAAATGAGCAAGTTGAGCAACTCATTTTCCTCTGGTTCTTCTCTTACTCAATGGTATCACCATCTCCCTAGCTGCACCAACTGGAAATCTGTAAGGCATCCTAGATACTTCACTTTTACTCAGATACATATGGTCAGTCACCAGCAGAGCCCGGCTACGAAAAGTGTGCAGAGTCATGACAGAGGCATTGTCATTCCAGCTGGCTGTGGAGTTACTTAAGAGTTGACTTGATTCCACACAAACAGTGTCTCCCAAGGGCAGTCCCTATAGGTCCAGGACCCTTGTCTCTGTGGTGGAAATTGAGCTGTTACTCATGATTCTCTCCTTTTGCTCTGCAGTTTGGAGCCTTGGGGAAAATCTCTCATATGTTTTCTTCCTTGGAACTCTTTGGAAGTGGCCAGTCAGACCTGATGATGAGAAATATGTATTTTTTTTTCTTTGCCGCTTCTGTTTTGTGTAACCCAGGCAAAAATTATGTGAATGCAACAACACAGGGATATAGTCAGTATTACAGAAGCCTATTTATGTCTTATTTATAGCTTATTTTAAAACCAGTGGTTTTTACCACTAAAATATAATCTTTTTAGTAATCTGTAATAGGAACAGTTTTTGCTTTGAAATATACTTGTGATACAAAATGTATACAGAAAAAAACATCGTTTTAATTTAACTATTTGATGTATTCCTCATCCAAATTTCATAAGAATTATTTTAAATGTTCTCTAAATATTTCTGATTTCTTCTAGAGCATGTATCTTCAATATATGTATATTAATATACAGATGATATACATATGCTTCTCTAATGCATTGAGTATATATAGAAACATATACAAATGTAGTGATAGATTACGTTAAAATTAATATAAAGAAATTCTAGTATTTAGTTCTGCCCTGATGGACTGTCTCGTGTGTGTCACTTAAGGTTTACGTATCCAGCATTGGTGACAATTCTGTTCATCTTTGTATGAAAAGGGCAAACAGGAAATCAGATTTCTGTGTGTTCTCTGAGGAAGTACCATAGTTTCAAAACAGTGACTAGTTTGTGTCCTGTGCAGGTTCTTATTTAATAAGAATATGCCTTCTAGCCTTGCACTCACCTTACCATACACCTCTCTGATGGGTTTCTACTTCAGTCAGGGGGCAGAATGGTAGAATGGAGAGAATTGCTGAAGTTTTGTAGTATCGCAATTGCAGCTCTGTCATTAACTGATTTTGTGCCCTTGTGACTTTGTATAAGTTACCTGATCTCTTTTAGACTTATTTTTCTGGAAATAGAAGGGTTTCAAGCCAGTAGGATCAGGCTTGGGAGCCTGTAAAGCACATCATTTTTCTGACCCATGTGTAAAGTACTGTCAGATTTATTATAAGCTGGTGCACTTAAGAGGTATCAGGAACTCCTTGATTGGTTCTGTAGTATTGAACTTTGAGACTTATCAGAATATAGAACTGAAGCTATCAGAAAGTGGAGTTTCTGCATAAGGCACCATATCAATGCCAGATTATCACCAACAATATTCCAGAAAGGTGGTCATCTAATTTCCACCTCTTGGGATGGAAAATTCACTCCTTTTTAAACAGATTATCTCCAGTAAGAAAAGTTTTAAATAAAACTATGTATTTAATACCCAAAAACCAACAAATTATATACAAATGTGTAATAAAATAATTTACCTTTATATATATATATGGTGACCCTTAGAAAATCTGAAGGCAACTATCATACTCCCCTTGGTCTCTTACCTTTAACAGAAACATATTCAATTCTTTAAATAAATTTTCACATGCAGTGACTTCCAGCTCCCTTGCTTACTGATTTGTTATTCTCTAAATATTCTGGAATTAGTTCTGGAATTAGTTTGAAGGTTACTAGTTCCCGAAAAGTGGCCCCAGAGCTGGTTTTCTGAGCAGGCCCCAGCTCCTGCTGAGCACTGCCTCATTTTGGGGGGCAGCTCATTCCTACTCCCTCTTACCTACTCACTCCAAGAGGTCTTTTCAAAAGCAGGCAAAGCTTCAAGCCTTTTGGATCAAACTCCATTCTTCATTTGTTTCTAGATAGCTGGCTGAAAGACTGAAAGCTGACCAGGGCAGGTGTTTTTGGATTTTACTTCCACTGTGTCTTTCTGCTTGACCTGGATCTTTGAACGCTAAATTTTGTTAGGTTTTTTGAATACTAAAACTCATTTGTGACATCCAGTTTTCCCTGATATACTGGATTCTGACCTCATTTTTGCCCACAGGACTCCCAGTGCTATTCTTTCTGCCTGCCCGCATCCCAGGCCTAATTTCTCCAGAATTTCTTATCTTATGGTTATCTTGAGTCTGACATAAAAGTCTCTTCTTCCTCTCAATTCCTCCAGCTCTGAATGTCTGCACAATTCATTTCACATTTATCAAATGTAGGCTTGGGTCATCAGCTACCCTTAAAAGCACATGTCTGGTCTGCCCAGTTGGATTAATCATATTCTGTAGTTGAAACTAGGGTTTTTGACATTTTGATAGTCAATACAATGCTTAATGTAAATCCTTGAACAAATTAAATTCTTAATAATGCTTAATAAGTAATTGTTGAGCTAAAGCGATGGCCAAACATGACTTCTCCTTTAACGTACTTTGGAAAATGATTAGGTTTTTGGACCAGTCATTAGATTTGTACCTTGAAGAATTTGTTTATTTCCTCTTCTCTGACTTTTAAAATTGTGTCACATACTGGGTATTCCTTTTAGGTTTGGTTGCCAGGAAAGTTATAATGAAGTTCACCTACTATGTTGGCTCCATGCTTCCCTTACTGTTTTCAATTCTAACTTCCAGTTTGTATTTCTATTATATTAATTTATGTTATGCCTTTCTCTCATTTTTTAGTAAGATATTTTAAAATCCTTTCTGAGAAGGAAGGGTATTACAAATACATTTGTACAAGGCTCTTACTAATAGAAATAAAACTTTTTTAAACTTCTTTTTTGCATTTTGACATTTAGGAAGTAAAAAAAGAACCAATCTGAAGAAGATGTAAGAGGCAGAGTAAGTCTAGATCCCTACCCATTGAAGAAATATTTATCATTTTGCAAACAAGCTGATTGTAATTTTTTTTGAAATGTAATGTAAGATGAATTAAATAATTGGAACTTCAGATGGAAAAGAGACTAAAAGATTCATATGCTTCAAATAGTACTACTAAGTTACTTAGAACAGAGCCATCTGGACAGAATCCATGTTGATATGTTAAAGAAAGGCAAGTAATTTCCTTGAGATATACCTCCATGAGATATCTTCCAAAATAGACACAATATGAGTTTGGGTTATAATAAGAAATACTGAACTTAAATCAATGTGTAACAACTCTAAGGGACATGGAGTAACTATAAAGCAATAAGAAGTTTTGTGTGTTGTTCATTTTTACTATTTTTGAGTCCTATTCCATATTACCCTAATGTCGTGACAAGGTGAAAATGGCAAGTTTCCTATAATCAGTGCTAGATATTAGATTGTATTCCAAATTCCATAAGAATTATTTTATACTACCTAGTTTAGTGCTTTAGTTTTATATTATTGTCTAGTTGATATCAACCGATGGTTACATACAGGAGACACAAATGCATAAGGTCTAGCAATTGATTTCAAGAGCTTACTTCCTAATAGGAGAGCATATAGACTGGAATTAATCTAATTATATCAGTTGTATTTCATTTTGCCTCTTCAAATATATGATGTGTGGCTGCAGAGAATTATGATGTCATCTTATACTTTGATACTTCCCTGTTGTGTCAGGTAGCAGTAACAACCCACATAAAAACAAGCAGGATTTTAACAAGGTGGTATGATACAACTAAACTTTTGAGATGACCCTACCGTAAATCACTGTAGTGTATAAATCCACAAAAGAGATAACAACCTTAAAGAAATTTAAAAAGAATAAAAAGGTTTTAAGTTCTAGTATCAGTTGGCATATAGTTAATTCTCAAAGTGACTGGCACAGTTATCCAAACAGCTGGTGTTTCACAAGCACTTGATGTTTGATTGATTGATATAGAACAGCAACTAAACCATTGGAACAATGATGTGGTCTCTAGACCACATCAGTTTACAAATCAGCTCATGTGTACATTGTAGAAGTACTCTCTTTTTGCTAGGTGTCTTTTGTTGCAGGGTTGTCATCCATGAACCTTGCAATGGGCAAGGAAAAGATATTACTTTTCCTCCCCTACACTAACAATACCCTTTACACACACACATTTAATATTTTATTTGGCACAGAAGCCTTCAGAAATGAAGACCCAGTGATCCAGGGAAAACCATATTTTTATAGACAGTCATGAAGAAATGTGATGGTAAAACCAAAAGGTATTATTTAATGGTAATAACCTTGTGGTGGGGGGAGCTTAGTAAGGCCTGTTCTTTCAGATTCTTCTTGGCCTTCTGGTTATAGGGCATAACCTCTCTGGAATGAGGGTCTTGTGACCTTCTCTCAGGGGGATAGGTCAGAGAACTATTTCATGGCCTGCTTCAGGGGAGAAAGATGGGAGAAGGTCAGAGAGTGACTTTTGGGCTTTCATTGTTTTCTCAATTTCCTTTAGCTTAAAATACTCAGTATGCCAAGGTGGTATATTTTGGGGTATTGTGTTCTGAGCCCCAACATGAGACATCAGGATGGTGGTGATGAAGGAAAAATGTACTAATGAGGATTACAACAGAGGTGGAGTCTGGATCTGGTCTAAGATAAGATTAGCAGTGTTCCCAGACTGAAAGACAATTACTTGGTGTTTGGAAGTCAGTCAAATATTAAGCAGGTAAGAAATGGTAATCTCAGGACTCCACTCTCTGGGAAAGGATTGTTCATGACATTTAGAGGACTGAGAAATGGAAGATCAAAGACAATCACCAAGGTCAGACAAATGTTCACCCTCTGGGAGAAATTTTAGTCAAAAAGGTTAAATGGCCCATCAGATGGAAGTATATCAATTTCTGAGGAAACAAGGAGATCTCAAGTCAGGTTTCCAGTACTTTGGAGTCTAGTAGAGGAAATAAGACAGTATTAAAAACTATAGCCCATGATAATGTTCAAAAGAAGGATATAATCAAAGTACTGTAGACCAACAAAGACTGAATGTAAGGGAAATAATGTTAAGTAAATGGATATTATGTACTAAAAGCATGCTAGCTATTAAAAATGTGCAGGAGGAAGATACCATGTCAGTTGGAAGATTAGAAAAGGCTTTGTCATTAATGTCTTTAAAGTAGGTGATCAGAGAACGAAATCTGAAGCCAGATGATCTGGATTCTAATCTTATCATTGAAACACTGATTTTTTTTTGACAATTGCTTAAATAGTTTAAACTTAGGATTTCTATTATGAAAACTTAGGATGGTAATAGCTATATAACCTTACAGAATGATGGTGAGAACAAAATTAGCTGAACTGTAAAGTTACTTGAAGGTGGTAAAATCTTATAAGTTATCATTTATAACAAATAAATATAATTCCGTAGAAATAAATGCTCTATAAATTTTAGGTATTTGAAAAAAATGGAAAATTGAAAATGAATCCTGTTGCATTACTGCTGTCATGTCATAATGCTGTGACATATTTCCTTCTAATGGTAAAAGATCCATTCTACATTCCTTTATTCTTGGAAAATAGTCTAGTTATCAGAATAACAATCTATTTTATAGTGGAATATTTCTTAAGTAATTTTCTTGAAATACAATTTTTGAAATACCAATTGTATTTAACTGACATTCATATTGTTGAATATGTCAAATCCAACTTGATTTAGTATAAATATTAAACAAGATTTTGGGTTCTCTTCAGAGCTAGCAAGGAATCCTTAAAAATCAGGCATAGTTGGGCCTAGGGAAAACCAAAATGTCAATAATTTGCTTTAATGGAAGATTATTTATTGGTCATATATATAGTTTTAGATTTCTCTTACAGATTTAATCTTTGTAGCATTAATTGATAATTTTCAGGCGGGTTTTGTCATAGTGAGAATAAAGATAACATAGTCTTGGTCTCTTTCTGCTTCAGAGTTAAGCCTCCTGTACAGACTGAGGACTGAAATCTTTTTGTGGACTACTCAAAACTGGCATCCTTCTAGGTCATCTGATAAATGGGTTATCCCCAAGTATGGCTTATGCTTTCTCCAGAGTCCAAAAGAATCTACCAAATGTTGTGCTTCTCATTCTAACTGGTGTGAGATGGTATCTCATTGTGGCTTTGATTTGCATTTCTCTGATGGCCAGTGATGATGAGCATTTTTTCATATGTCTTTTGGCTGCATAAATGTCTTCTTTTGAGAAGTGTCTGTTCATATCCTTCGCCCACTTGTTGATGGGGTTGTTTGTTTTTTTCTTGTAAATTTGTTGGAGTTCATTGTAGATTCTGGGTATTAGCCCTTTGTCAGATGAGTAGATTGCAAAAATTTTCTCCCATTCTGTAGGTTGCCTGTTCACTCTGATGGTAGTTACTTTTGCTGTGCAGAAGCTCTTGAGTTTAATTAGATCCCATTTGTAAATTTTGGCTTTTGTTGCCATTGCTTTTGGTGTTTCAGACATGAAGTCCTTGCCCATGCCTATGTCCTGAATGGTATTGCCTAGGTTTTCTTCTAGGGTTTTTACGGTTTTAGGTCTAACATTTAAGTCTTTAATCCACCTTGAATTAATTTTTGTATAAGGTGTAAGGAAGGGATCCAGTTTCAGCTTTCTACATATGGCTAGCCAGTTTTCCCAGCACCACTTATTAAATAGGGAATCCTTTCCGCCTTGCTTGTTTTTGTCAGGTTTGTCAAAGATCAGGTAGTTGTAGATATGTGGCATTATTTCTGAGGGCTCTGTTCTGTTCCATTGGTCTATATCTCTGTTTTGGTACCTGTACCATGCTGTTTTGGTTACTGTAGCCTTCTAGTATAGTTTGAAGTCAGGCAGCATGATGCCTCCAGCTTTGTTCTTTGGCTTAGGATTGACTTGGCAATACAGGCTCTTTTTTGGTTCCATATGAACTCTAAAGTAGTTTTTTCCAATTCTGTGAAGAAAGTCATTGGTAGCTTGATGGGGATGGCATTGAATCTATAAATTACCTTGGGCAGTATGGCCATTTTCACCATATTGATTCTTACTCTCCATGAACATGAAATGTTCTTCCATTTGTTTGTATCCTCTTTTATTTCATTGAGCAGTGGTTTGTAGTTCTCCTTGAAGAGGTCCTTTGCATCTCTTGTAAGTTGGATTCTTAGGTATTTTATTCTCTTTGAAGCAATTGTGAATGGGAGTTCACTCATGATTTGGCTCTCTGTTTGTCTGTTATTGGTGTATAAAAATGCTTGTGATTTTTGCACATTGATTTTGTATCCTGAGACTTTGCTGAAGTTGCCTATCAGCTTAAGGAGGAATGGCGATTGTTAAAAAATCAGGAAACAACAGGTGCTGGAGAAGATGTGGAGAAATAGGAACACTTTTACACTGTTGGTGGGACTGTAAACTAGTTCAACCATTGTGGAAGTCAGCGTGGTGATTCCTCAGGGATCTAGAACTAGAAATACCATTTGACCCAGCCATCCCATTACTGGCTATATACCCAAAGGATTATAAAACATGCTGCTATAAAGACACATGCACACGTATGTTTATTGTGGCACTATTCACAATAGCAAAGACTTGGAACCAACCCAAATGTCCAACAATGATAGACTGGATTAAGAAAATGTGGCACATATACACCATGGAATACTATGCAGCCATAAAAAAGGATGAGTTCATGTCCTTTGTAAGGACATGGACGAAGCTGGAAACCATTCTCAGCAAATTATCGCAAGGACAAAAAACCAAACACCGCATGTTCTCACTCATAGGTGGGAATTGAACAATGAGAACACAGTGACCAAGGAAGGGGAACATCACACACCGGGGACTGTTGTGTGGTGGGGGGAGAGGGAGGGGGAGGGGGAGGGATAGCATTAGGAGATATACCTAATGCTAAATGACGAGTTAATGGGTGCAGCACACCAACATGGCACAAGTATACATATGTAACAAACCTGCATGTTGTGCACATGTACCCTAAAACTTAAAGTATAATAAAAAATAAATAAATAAAGTACAGCTGTAGCCTGATAAGATTTAAAAAAAAGTTGTGCTTATCTTTTTGTCTTTTTTTGAGGAGTTATTCTGGCATGCCCCAAATCATTGTATCCCTAGAAATTTCACAGAAGTGTCAGGCCCCTGAACCTTGTGGGATTTTACTCCAATTGTTTCGTATGTATGTGTCTTATTAGGTGCATTATTGGTGCTTGTCAATTTCTGGACTTCTCACCAGGTGCACATAAGTGTGCTGTCATTAATATAGTAGACTGGTATGAGGTCAAAATAATTAAGGTTCTTGTGGGCTACATTATAACTGACAGCAAAATTGTTGACCTACTCCTGAGTTAAAATGGTGAAGGTATACTGCTGTCCTTGCCCTGTAAAAGTGAATTGCTTTGATCTTCCCTATGGATGGTTATCATGAATAAATCATTTGCCAACGTAATAAACACATACCACCTGCTAGAGACTGTTGATTTATTTTAGTAAAGGTACCAACCTGGCACAGCTGCTTCGATTATGGAGATCGTCTGCTTAAGTGTCTGCTAATCATCCTACGACCCATCTGGGGTTCGCATTCAATGGAGATATGACAAAGATAATCAACATTATGTCTTTCAATATATGATGGCTCCATATACATATGGTGGCTCCAAATTTTGTAATTCTTTTAGGTGTATTGCTTCTTGGTGTGGAGGATGTGGCAGTTCAGGAGCTTCTGTTGTCATTTCTTCCTGCCATTACTTCACAGGTTAGGAAACCAGTTGAGGGTTCTGTCAAGTGCTAAGTATATTTATCTCAATTATATAAAGAGAACTGGGGAAATAACGTTATTGGGAGAGTATGGGGGGTGGTTTGTGGACCTTTGGATGATGTGCAACAGATTTTGGTTAAAACACAACTTGTCATTTGGATTCCATAAACTCTCATTTAAACAAGGATGGCATTGCCTTTGAAATCTCGTGATATCATGTTCTCTTATACCTCATATCTAATAGTTCTAAAAAAAATCTGTGAATTTCCCTTGTCCCAGTTCATGCTAAGGAATAATTACAGATTTCAATAAGAAAAGATGGAAATAATATACACTCTGTATCTTTGTGGAGATATTTCAAGGTCCTTCCTTAAGGGATTCAGCCTCTACTTCAATGAATAGACTCTATTTTTGGAGACGCTTAGATCTTGAAATGGTGTGTAGGTCACTCTTTTCTATTGCGGTGGATGATTTCAGTCATTTTTTTTTGCCAGATTTTGATATTTTTGATTATATAAATCAAGTGAAAACTTAGTTTGCTTTTCCCACAAGGGTGCCTAGATAATCAGTGAGGAGAAAGAAAGTATTTTCAAAAAATGATGCTGGGAAAACTGAATATCCACATTAAAAGAATGAAGCTGAATTCCTAACTCACACTATATATAAAAATTATCTCAAAATGTATCATATATTTAAATGTAAGTGTTAAAACTGTTAAACTCTTGGAAGTAAATGTAGGAGTAAATCTTTATGATCTTGAATTAGGCACTGGTTTCATAGATATAACACCAAAACCATAAACAACAAAAGAAAAAATAGATAAATTGGACTTAATCAAAGTAAAGCATTTTGTGCTACAATGACACCATCAAAAAACTAAAAAGATAACTGACAGAATGAAAGAAAATATTTGCTAATCATATATCTCATAGGAGACTTATATTTAGAATATATAGGAACTCTTACAACTCAATAACCAAAAGACAGACTAACTTTTAAAATAGGCAAAGGATTTGAATCTACGTTTCTTTAAAGAAAAAGTATGAATAATCTATATGCACATGGAAAGATAATTAGCATTATTAATCATCAAGAAGTACAAATCAAAACCACAATGAGATACAACTTCACACACACTAGGACAGCTGAAATAACAAAGAAAGACACTATCAAGTATTGGTGGAGTTGTGGAGAAATTGGAACGCTTGTACATTGCTGGGAGATTGTCAAATGGGACAGCTACTTTGTAAAACACTTTGGCACTTCCTCAAAATGTTAAACAGAGTAACATTATGTCCCAGCAATTCTACTTCCAAGTTTATTCACAAGATAATTGAAGGCATACGCCACTCAAAAGCTTGCACACAAATGTTCATTGCGGCATTATGCATAATAGCCAAAAGTGGAAGCTACTGATAAATAGACAAAATATCCGTGCAATTGAATATTATTTAACAACCAAAAGGAATGAAGTAAT
Source organism: Pan paniscus (assembly GCF_029289425.2). NCBI lineage: Eukaryota > Metazoa > Chordata > Mammalia > Primates > Hominidae > Pan > Pan paniscus. The sequence goes on along the minus strand of NC_073249.2, from coordinate 34,522,528 downwards.
GACATGTACTTTAACATGGATGAAGCTTAAAAACATTATGTTAAATGGAAGAGGTCAGTCACAAAATGTCATGTATTGTATAATTCCATTTATTCACAGAATATTCACAAAGATGAAAGGTAGATTAATGATTGTCAGGAGATTGGGGAAAAGGGGGAATGGAGAGCAACTGCTAATTGGTATGGGGTTTCTTTTTGGGTGTATGAAATGTTCTAAAATCACATGGTAGTGATGTTTGCACAACTCTGTGAATCTACCAAAAAATCCTGAATTGTACACTTTTAAGGATGAATTTCAAGGTATGTTAATGTTTGTCTCAATAAAACAGTTATTTTAATAATGTAGTTTGCTCTCCATCTAAGAATATCATGATCTCTTAGTCACCATCATAGATTGTATGTCAAAACATTCTGATTGGCATTCCCATGTTGCTACCCATGCAGTAAGTCAGCCCATCTTGCCTGACAGTTAAGTACCGCTATTTTGTCTCTGCATTCCAAGATCCCACCAACCTCATTGATATTAGGGAGTCCAAATACATGTAGCAACCCCAATTATAACCCTAAAAATCTAGAATGGAATTTCTCAAAGATCCTTCTGCCCTTTTCAAAGGATCACAGTAGTCATAGGCTCTCCTGCAGGCTCTCTTGTGGAAAAGAGGCGGAGGTTCTTGAACCATATGCAGTAAGTTTATTTTAACATCTCTACTTCCATATGCCTTCTAATCTTTTCTTTGGTTATGCCAAAGATGCTCTATCCATCTAATTTCATTTGTAGTAGGCCATAAACAAGTCTGGACTTCAAAGAGCTACCCCACCAAACCATTAGGAACCCTTCTATGTGCTCTTGACAAACTATTAAATCATGAGTGAAGGGTTAGTGTTCATTAGTAAATTCTCTCCTATCCAATCATATATTCTGAGTCCCCTGATTCTACTCTACGTTGTTAAAATCCACTCCCACAAGTTTCTCCAGTTTCTGCCAGGATATATTTGCCAGGTTCTGCTATTCCTTCTGTTGTAGGATACTTTCCTTGAAACTTGTACTTCTCCAATCAGGCTATGATAAGACCTGACTCAGCTTTTAGCCAAGGGACAAAGAGGAACAAATAAGATTTGTGCAGAATGGGACAAATTGTTGCTGTCATGCTGTTTTGCTTATTTCTTAATAAAAAGTCCACCTACTTCAGCTACTCCAGAGGCTGAGGCAAGAGAATAGCCTGAACCCGGAAAGCGGAGCTTGCAGTGAGCTGAGATCACGCCACTGCACTCCAGCCTGGGTGACAGAGCGAGGCTCCTTACCTACCTAATATAAACTTATGGCATGCTTATATTTTATGTCACAAATATAAATATATAAATATAAATAAAAGTATCAGCTTGGTAATATTTCTGATATATACTTCTGGTCTTCAAGAATTTTTTTGCAATGGTAACTGTAGAAAAGTTATCACAAAACAAACCTTATCCTTAAAATAGTAATCTCTTCCTAAAAATTCAACAGGTAATTATTGTTTGGTGAAAGAATATACTTACAAAACAAATTAATAAGATTACTTTGTCTGGTCCTTCAGTGAAAATTTATCCAGTGATCCAATATTCCTATTGATCAAGCAAAGGATGAAAGCAAAGATACTCATTTGAGAATGTATTCACCTGAGTTCCCCCAGAAAGAGACCCTGGCAGGAGGAATTAAGTGACTTATTTGGGACCTGTGTTCCTTGGTAGCACTAGTGGGGGAGTGGAGAAGTGAGACAGGAAAGAAGACACTGACTCAGAGCACTTTAATGAGCAGTTGCCACTGTGGCCAATTGGCACCTAACCTTTCTATGGATCTCCAGGAGATGATATGTGCATGGAACCCTTTAGAATGATCTCACTAAAGGAGCAAGGTGGCTGAGGCCTGTCTGAAGTCTGCCTCTGAGAGTGTTGACTTCCTAGCTCTGGCCATCTCAGCTTACCCCAAAAATGCCCTCAGGTGGAGAGTCACAGTTTCTGACAGTTGGACACCACTGACCTGAATGAAGACAGTAAGTAAATACCAGGGAATATGGGCAGGATCTCTTAATAAAAGACTTAATAAAAAGTCCACCTACTTCAGTTGAACAAATAAACATGTCCCACATCCTTTAGCATTTGGCTCTCAAGGTCATGAATTTAATGATATTTGTTGATCTCTTATAAGTGAAGAATTAAGAAGTAAGTGGAAAGGCCATTTTACATAAGAACCCTTCCCCCACCAGACTATAAGTACCATGAGAGTAAGCAATTTGTTTCTTTTGATTACCATGATATCCTCAGTATCTAGTAGAATACCCAATTACGATTTCTTTGATGACATTATAATGTCTATTTTCTAACATTATTGAAAAGAAAGCTTTCTCTTTTTTTTTTTGATTTTTTTAATATTATGGTTCAGAGATCTCCACTAATCAGTTAACCAGAGCCTGGTAAACAGTAGGAACTTAGTAAATATTAGTAGAATGAATAAATGAAATGAAGACAGTCATTATTACTGTTATAGTTTTAGTCATGCTATATTCATTTCAATTAATACTAATATTTAGCTATTAAAATTATTAATCTATTATGTTTTAATGGAAGCTAGAGCACTTGGTGTGCTGATAAATACCAGAAGATAGAATTCTTTTATAAGTGACACATAAGTCTATTTAATCTGCATACATTTTCTATTAGTTCTAGTATATGTAGAATTTCACATTATCCAGTTTGTGTCTACATTAAGAAATGTTTTGGCTTTTGAAATACAAACACACACACATAAACACAAACACACGAACACACACACATATACAAACACACACATACACAACTAGCCCTCTCATTATCCTTTCCAAGGAGATATAGGAGATTCCACTCAGTTTAGAATAATTTATATTTGGCACTGGACTATATTAAATAATTTATTTTACAAAATTTCTTTAGAAGATTTTTTTCTTAGGTTCCTGGAATTGGTTTGCCTACCCTTGACCATGTATTTGAAAGTGGAGGGCAGCCTGACTCAGAAAAGTTTTAGTACAGCAGAAACCAACCTGGAGTTATACGTGAACTTCAAATGATCCACAAAATACAAATTCAGCTCTATATTTCCTTTATTTTGTACCTATCATTAGAGCATTTGGTGTCTTCTTTGTCTTAAGTATTTTTTCCCCCTGCTTTGGCCTAGATTGTATTTGTCTGGTTAATTCTTATTTATTCTATAGATATTCTCTTAAAGGCTCCATTCTCCAGGATGCCTTCCCTGAATCCTTGTTCACTAAGTAAAATTTAGGTGCTTCTGCTTCTTATTTCCCCACAGCAAACTCAACACTTTCCCTCCAGCAGTACTGAGTAAGCTCAGTGGGAGCAGGGGCCATGTCTACTTTGTGAAACCCTCCCACCTGTCCAGAGCCTGCCACGAAGCAGGTGCTCAGAATCTCAAAATGCAGGAAGGACTGGAGGAATAAGTCATCCATGATCTTTGCCTTCAACCCCATTTTTTACCCCATCCCACCTTACCTTGCTCTCCCAAACTGAACATATTTTAGTTCCTCAATCATGCCATGTGATGTCTCTCTCCCAGGCCTGGCACATGCTGTTCCCTGAGAGCAAATTTCTTCTTCCTCTTCATCACGCTCACTCTGGCTCATCCTTCAAATGTCAGCTTACAGCCACCTTCCTCTGGGAAACCTCTCTCTCCATCTACCAGTCTTCAGCTGGGCACTACATTCATGGCCCTGTAGCACTACCCATATGTTCCATTGATGCTTGTTGACATACGTCTTCCCTGTTCTCAGAGACTCACTGAGTTTGTGCACCTTTAATTTTTCTGGAATGAATAAATGGGTGACCTAGTGTTCTGATGAACAACTTGTGGAAGACACTTAACAAATAGTGGCCTCAGAGCACCTATTTTTTGCCTTCTGGCTTCTTGGAGAAACAAAACTTAAAATGAATTGAAATTCAGTTCAATTGGTTAATGGGCCTGCATTTCCATTTAGAGTGTGAGACATTAAATTAGATTTATTTCATTTTTTATTATTTTATTTTATTTTAAGTTCTGAGATACATGTGCAGGTTGTGCAGGTTTGTTGCATAGGTAAACATGTGCCTTGGTGGTTTGCTGCACCTATCATCCCATCACCTAGGTATTAAGCAGAGCATGTATTAGTTATTTATCCTGATGCTCTTCCTCCCCTTGCCCTTCCCAACAGGCCCCAGTGTGTGTTGTTCCCCTCCCTGTGTCCATGTGTTCACATTGTTCAGCTCCCACTTATAAGTGAGAACATGCAGTGCTCGGTTTTGTGTTCCTGCATTAGTTTGCTGAGGATAATAGCTTTGAGCTCCATCCATGTTCCTGCAAAGGACATGATCTTTTTCCTTTTTATGGCTGCATAGTATTCCATGGTGTATATGTGCCACATTTTCTTTATCCAGTCTATCACTATGGGCATTTGGGTTGATTCCATGTCTTTACTGTTGTGAATAGTGCTGCAATGAACATAAATGTACATGTATCTTTGTAATAGAACGATTTGTATTCCTTTGGGTATATACTCAGTAACGGGATTGCTAGGTCAGATTGTATTTCTGGTTCTAGGTCTTTGAGGGATCACCAGTCTGTCTTCCACAGTGATTGAACTAATTTACATTCCTACCAACAGTGTAAAAGCATTCCTATTTCTTCACAGCCTCACCAGCATCTGTTGTTTCTTTACTTTTTAATAATCGCCATTTTAACTGGCATGAGGTGGTATCTCATTGTGGTTTTGATGTGCATTTCTCTGATGATCAGTGATGTTGACATTTTATTTTCATATGTTTGTTGGCTGCATAAATGTCTTCTTTTGAGAAGTGTCTGTTCATGTCCTTTGCCCACTTTTTAATGGGGTTGTTTGTTTTTTTCTTGTAAATTTGTTTAAGTTCCCTATGGATTCTGGATATTAGACCTTTGTCAGATGGATAGATTGCAAAAATTTTCTCCCATTCTGTAGGTTGTCTGTTTACTCTGCTGATAGTTTCGTTTGCTGTGCAGAAGCTCTTTAGTTTAATTAGATCCCATTTGTCAATTTTTGCTTCTGTTGCAATTACTTTTGACATTTTTGTCATGAAATCTCTGCATGTGCCTATGTCCTGAATGGTATTGCCTAGATTTTCTTCTAGGGTTTTTATAGTTTTGGGTTTTACATTTAAGTCTTTAATCTAGCTTGAGTTAATTTTTGTATAAGGTGCAAGGAAAGAGTCCAGTTTCTGTTTTCTGCATATGGCTAGCCAATTCTCCCAGCACCATTTATTAAATAGGAAATCCTTTCCCCATTGCTTGTTTTTGTCAGGATTGTTGAAGATCAGATGGTTGTAGATGTGTGGTCTTATTTCTGAGTTTTCTGTTCTGTTCCATTGGTCTATGTGTCTGTTTTTGTACCAGTACCATGCTGTTTTGATTACTGTAGCCTTGTAGTATAGTTTGAAGTTGGGTAGTGTGAGAGGCATTAAATTATTAAGAAAAAGTCCCTGAACGTTTTTGATTGTATATCTCATTTGTAAAAAAGCTTTGAGTACATATATTTGTATATGTATGTGCATATAAAAACACAAATATGTGTGCAATATAAGCTGCAATAAACAATACAAAATAAGATGAATTATCAAAATAAATGTAAATAGAAGTTACCATTTTTCTTCACACTCTTTCTTCAACACATGCTTTAGAAATCTTTTATATAGATTTAAGAGCATCAACACAACCTGGGCTCTAAACATAATTCAGAAGGAGTGACTTGGGGCATAAACTCCAGGCCTCAAGTGCAGTAGGTGTAAAATGGAAATAATAGCTACTATTTGTGGTTTTGCAATAATTAAAGAAGATATTGTATGCAAAGATATCTAGTAGCACACTGAGCATCTATTAGGTATTAAATGTTATTTGACTTAAAATATTCCTTCTGATGAATTATTACTAAATATTTTAAGATGTTTTATGTATTTCTGATATAACATGTATATATATATACTGCTCTCTTTTTCAATTATTGAAATATTAAATCATGTATTGAATTATGTCTAATTTTTTTTTTTGAGATGGAGTCTTGCACTGTCGCCCAGGCTGGAGGGCAGTGGCGCGATCTTGGCTCACTGCAAGCTCCACCTCCCGGGTTCATGCCATTCTTCTGCCTCAGCCTCCCAAGTAGCTGGGACTACAGGCACCCGCCACCACGCCTGGCTAATTTTTGTATTTTTAGTAGAGACGGGGTTTCACCTTGTTAGCCAGGATGGTCTCAATCTCCTGACCTCATGATCTGCATGCCTCAGCCTCCTGAAGTGCTGGGATTACAGGCGTGAGCCACCGCACCTGGCCTAATTAGATCTATTTTTATTAACAAAATTTATTCTGTTATAAAAAGGTAATTGGAATTATAATGTTACTTTGACATAAGATTTATTTTATTTCTTTTGATATAAACTGCAAAAATATACTAAAATATATACATTTCACACACCTAGAGGTATGAAAATACTCACAGGAGTGTATTCTATTATTAGGTTGGCACAAAAGAATTTGTGGTTAAAAGTAATGGCAAAAACCACAATTACTTTTGCACCAACCTAATAGCATATACAGATATCTGTCACTTTAAAAAGAACATGACAGTGGAAAATCACTTTGGTAAAGTTGTGATAATGTTTTCTTTTTGGTGAAAAGATGATCTACAAAACTCCCTCAGAGCTAATGAAAAATTAGACTGTGTTGATAGGACCTATTTATAAATTTGAATATTCCATGGAAAGTTGTGTATAAGTAAAATAGAATATTTCAAGTCATAAATTCAGTTTAATTGTAACTTGCTCATGTGAAGTTTTTTTAAAACATGATACAATATCTGTGTGTCTGTATGTAGAAGATACAGAGCATGGCTCATTTCTTTTTTGATTAAAGAGAAATTTTCATTTGAATGTGATAACACTGCTGCCTAGTGTTTTATGATCCTAATACTATCATTTATTACTGAAGAAAAACATAAATTGGATTAAAAATGGAAGTCTCTCTATGAAAGGTTGTAGGAAAAAATTCACAGAAATGTGGAACAGAATGGAGACCAGCAGCACCTTACTCATTTACCATTTTTTTCACCTAATATATTTTTAACAAAATGTCAACATGTGCTGGGCACTGTTCTGGGCCCTGGAGGTATAGTAATCACCGAAGTGTATAAAGTCATAGGTCTCACGTGGAATGGGAAGTGGTTTGAAACAGACAGTAAACAATATTCAGACAAACACATTAGAAAACATAATATAGTGAAATGTGCTTTGCAGAAAACTATATCATGTAAATGGATAAAGAATGATGGGTGAGCAGTGAAGCTGTTATTATAGATAGGTTGGTCAGGGAGTGCTTCTTTGATGAGAAGACATTTGAGCTAAGGCCTACCTCAGGCAGAGGGAAGAGCAAATGTAAGGCCCTGAGCTGAGTGGGCCGATATATTGAAAGAATAACCAAGAGATCAGTGTAGCGGAGTTGAATAAATGAGGGGAAGAGTGGTAGGTAAAATATTTTGTAGTGTATTCAGGGCCCAGATCATGTCAGGCCTTGTTATTCATGGTGAGGGCTCTGAATTTTACTTTAAAGGGGATGGGAAGCACCTAGATGATTTTGAGCAAGGTCAGGATGAAATAAGGTGCACATTTTAGAGATTGCTCTAGGTGTTGTGTGGTACAGAGTGGGGAGGAGGGGGGTGAGAGAAAGCAGGGATACAAGTAGGAAGCTATTAAAATATTTTGGGTAAGAAATGATGATGGCATGGCCTGAGAAGGTGGGCATGGTAGGAAGTCTCTGGAGCCATGTCGACATATCCCAAGTCTGGATATATTTTAGTGGCAGCCATCAAAATTTGCTGAGGGATTGGACTAGAAGTGCAAGAGAAAGAGAAGTCAAACATGCCTCCAATATAATTAGCCTGAACAGCTGGATGAAAGGAGGAACCATTTACTGAACTGGAGAGCACAGGGTGTGGGGAGGAAAGATAAAAAGTCTGGTTTTGGATATATTAATATAAGATGCCTGTTAAACAAAAAGTGGACATGCCAATAAGATGGTTGTATACATACGTCAGGGCTGGAGATGGGAATTTAGAAACCATTATGATTAGTTGGTGTTTAAAGCCAGGAGACTGGAAGACATCACAGGATTTTCTTTTTTTATCACTGTTTTTATTCTGGTAAGCATTAAATAATATGTTCTTCAGTTTCCAATGAGGCACTCTAATATCACATAGGAAAATTCCAAGTGATGAGAAGTACGTATGTCAGGAGCTAATTTTATTCCAAGAGCTAAGGATTCTTTTGAAAATTTAGTAGATGTAAGATAATTATTTAAAGGGTTTCAGATATTTTAGATGCAATTAGACTTCAAAATAAGCCTTTTCTAAAGGCTCATTTTTTTACTTTAAGAATTGAAAGCAGAAAGCCTTAAAATTAGTTCCATTTAAAAAACAAAAATGAAAGTGTACCCTTTTCCAAGAATATGAAAGGAATCTGAAAAGCATTCATGATTTGCAAAGGGTGTAAAGCAGTGAATGGTGAAATCTGAATTTGAAGCCAGGTCTCTCTTTTTCAGGGCGCATGTTTTTATGCCATACCACATCCATGGCAGTTACTATGTTCAGGAAATAAAGAGAATGTGATATTTTCTACTCTTCTCATTTGTTTTTTTTTTTTTTTTGGAGAAAAAGTATAAAACTTGTTTTTAAATCACCAAGGTATATAGAATTCAATTCCATTGTTTTAAAAGTTGATATTCTATTTCACATAACAGTCTGAACCATATACCTGTACTTACTTTTTATGATTATATATTTTAAAAGTTCTATTGATTTTCCTCATTATAAAATGAAACACAACCATTGTAAAATTCACTTCATATAAAAATATAAGGAGGAGAAAAAAACTAAAGACTCCACCAAAAAACTATTCGAACTGATAAACAAATTCAGTAAAGTTACAGGATGCAAAATCAACATACAAAAATCAGTAGTATTTCTATATGCCAACACTGAACAATCTAAGAAAGACATAAAAACGTAATCCCATTTGCAGTAGCCACACATGAAATTAAATACCTAGGAATTAACCAAAGAAGTAAAAGATTTCTATAATGAAAACTGTAAAACACTAATGAAAGAAATTTTAGAGGACACCAAAAAATGAAAAGATATTTCATGTTCATGGATTGGAAGAATCAATATTGTTAAAATATCCATACTACCCAAAACAATCTACAGATTCAATTCCTGTCAAAATACCAATGTCTTTCTTCTCAGAAATAGAAAAAACAATCTTAAAATTTATATAAAACCATGAAAGACCTAGAATAGCCAAAGCTATCCTAAACAAAAAGAACAGAACTGGAGGAATCACATTACCTGACTTCAAATTATGCTACTGAGCTATCCTAACCAAAACAGCATGGTACTGGCATAGAAACAGACACACAGACCAATGGAACAGAATAGAGAACCCAGAAACAAATTCACACACCTACAGGGAACTCATTTTCAACAAAGGTGCTAAGAACATACACTGGGGAAAGACAGTCTCTTCAATAAATAGTGGTGGGAAAACTGGATAGCCTTATGCGGAAGAATGAACTTTGACCCTTATTTCTCACCATATACAAAAATCAAATCAAAATTAATTAAAGACTTAAACCTTAGAGCTCAAACTATGAAACTACTACAAGAAAACATAGGGGAAAAATCTCCAGGATATCAGTCTGGGCAAAAATTTCCTGAGCAACACCCCTCAAGCACAGGCAACTAAAGCAAAAAAATGGACAAATGGGATCACGTCAAGTTAAAAAGCTTCTACACAATAAAGGAAACAACCAACAAGTGAAGATAAGTTTCTCTTCACTTTGTTGGTAATGGGAGAAAATATTTGCAAACTACTCATCTGACAAGGGATTAATAACCAGAATATATAAGGAACTTAAACAACTATATGGGGAAAAAATCTAATAATCCAATCAAAAAGTGGGCAAAAGATTTGCATAGACATTTCTCAAAGGAAGACGTACAAATGGTAAATAAGCTTAAGAAAAATGTTCAACATCATTGATCATCAGAGATATGCAAATAAAACTACAATAAGATGCCATCTTACCCTGGTTAAAATGTCTTATATCCAAAAGACAGGCAATAAGAAATGCTAGTGAGGATATGGAGAAAAGGGAACCCTTGTACATTGTTGGTGGGAATGTAAATTAGTACAACCACTATGGAGAACAGTTTGGAGGTTCTTCAAAAAACTAAAAATAGAGTTGGCCGTATGATCCAGCAATCCCACTGCTGTGTGTATACCAAAAAGAGAGGATATCAGTTTATCAAAGAGATATCTGTGCTCCCACATTTGTTGCAGCACTGTTCACAAAAGCCAAGACTTGGAAGCAACCTAAGTGTCCATCAACAAATGAATGGATAAAGAAAATGTGATAGATATACAAAATGGAGTACTATTCAGCCATAAAAAAAATGAGATTCAGTCATTTGCAACAACAAGGATGGAACTTGAGATCATTATGTTAAGTGAAATAAGCCAGGCACAGAGAGACAAACATCATATGTTCTCACTTATTTGTGGGATCTAAAAATCAAAACAATTGAACTAATGGACATAGATAATAGAAAGATGGTTACCAGAGGCTGAGAAAGGTAGTGGATTGGGTGGGGTGGGGAGGAGGTGGGGTTGGTTAATTGGTCCAAAAAAAGAAAAAATGAGTAAGACCTACTATTTGATAGCACAATAGGGCGACTATAGTCAATAATAACTTAATCGTACATTTTAAAATAACTAAAAGAGTATGATTGGATTGTTGGTAACACAAAGGATAAATGCTTGAGGGAATGGATACCTCATTTCCCATAATGTGATTATTGTGCATTGCATGCCTATATGCAAACATCTCATGTACTCTGTAAATATGTATACCTACTATGTACCCACACAAATAAAAAATAATATATGTGTGTGTGTGTGTGTATTTAAGGAAAAAAGTTCTACCACTTCTATCATAGAGATAATCACAGTGAAAATTTTGATGATTATATTTCAAGATTTTTTTATGTGCATGTACATGCAGATACACTTACATACATACTCAAACTTTTTTTTTAACAAAGATGGAAATACAGCAAAATGACAAAGCCATAATGGATTACAGACATTTTCCCAAGCTAATAAGTAAGATCTATTTTATTTATTATATTAGCTGCAGAGGATTACATTGGTAGGAAAATCATTTATTTAGCAAATCTCCTATTGATGGACGTTTTAACGATTTCCAGTTTTTCCCATTATCATCAGTGTTGTGGACAACCATATTAAAGGATATTCTACACAATAAAAATTGTGATGTCAAGTGACAAATTATCCTTCAGAATCATTGTACCAATCTATATTCCTACTGGTAGAATATAAGATGGCCATTTCTCCAAATTCTTGCCAGCATTTTATTTTATGATAGTTACTTATGTGATCAGTGAAAAATATGTTTACATTTCTTTCTTTACATATTATTTTTCAGTTGATTGTGGTAAATTAGGATTTATTCCTTGGCCACGTTATAGTATTTGCTCATATTTTCATTGTGGTGGTGATTTTCCTAGTTTGTTTGCATTACTATGAGTGTTTTACACAGAAAACATATCAATCTTTGACTTTAATAAGTTGTAAATATCCCCCCATCCCACCCAGTTTGTCTTTTGTCTCTTATTTGATATACATACATTTTCACATCAAAGTTTTAAAATTTGGTATACATCAATCTATTCTTCATACATTTTATGGCTTGATGCCATATTAAATACTGTTTCATGCACACACACGTGCATGAAAAGTATATATAACTCACAAAATTAGTCCAAGTCTTATAATTTCAGCTCATTATTTTAGCAGTGTAATAATGTGTGGCATTTTACATTTTTAAAAAATGCTTGCTTATGTAGTATCTTGTTTTATCCTTACAACAACTCTGAGAAATTCGCAGAATAGCCATTCATTTTTCTCATTTCATTGATGAAGAAGTTGAGATACAGAAGCATAAGAAACAAGCCTGAGATTACACAGTTAATGAGTGCTGAGACCAGAAAAAGAACATCAACTGCAACTTTGGAACTCTTCCCACACCAATTAAAGTCTTGTTAATTAATTGTTTATGTGTACAAGACTCTTAGTCCATGTACATGTCTTCTAGTCCTATTTTCTTCTTTTAGCAGTTAGGAAGAATTGGAGGTACCTGGTGGCTACTCATGAAGCACTCTGTGATAGATGCCCTACATCAGTGAGGACAAAGGTTTCCCCTTGAGTGATTACCACAGTTGATTGGTAATGGCTGCCCAGGGGACTATGAGAATGATTCTGAGGTTGTGTCTGGGCTCAGTGGGAAAGAATGTGATGATTGGATGAGTGACATTTGCATTTAGGCACGGGAAGGCCACATATTTATGCTAACGAAGAGAATAATCATGTGCACAATTTATTTTTTGCTTTTGAATTCCTTATCTGATTTTTTAAAAGCAGTTTCTCTTTCTAGTGCTTTTTAATTTATGGCATAAATTTATTCTAGTCTAGGAAACTTGTATGAGATTCATCCTTATTTCGAAACTAATTTTGTGAGTTATGTATACTTTTCATGCACGTGTGTGTGTGTTATAAAATAAATCTCTTGAAAGTCTTTGGCCTTCTTGTTCACTGCTGCGTTCCCACTGCCTGCATATATTAGGTGTTCAATCAGTATTTATTGAATGAATGAAAGTCTAAGTTATTTTCACATCTTTTTTGAAGCCATGGTTTCTTTATGTGTTGCTTTTCATTGGTCAGAAACCTAAATCTGTCCTTGTCTGGGGATTGCATAGGCTCTGAAACTGTTAGAATCAAAGAAGTTGAACAGGACATTTAATTTCAGAATTATTAGAGTTGCCTCACAGAGCTGTGTAATTATATGGATCAAAATTTTAAAATGATTTATCTAGCTATTAATTAGATTAAACCGTGTTTATTAGAAACATGGAGTCCTAGTCTTTGAGGGAGCCTGGTAGTTGATTCATTTGCTACTCTCTCCAACAATATGAGCTCTTTGGGGTTGTAATGCTGATCTCTGTATCACCAATGCCCAGCACAGTGCCTGGTACCTTTCTGGGAGGGGACTTGTTCAGTTCAGTCTCATTTTGCTTAAAAAAATGGAGGAACCAATGGTAAATCAGTTGGTCAGAGCCACCTTTTATTACATGCTTGAGTTAAAGAGCATTACAACCCAGAACTCACTGATAACTTCTCTCTTTTTTAAAAAATTGTCTTCCTGTTTCTTTCCCAGTGTTCATGGTCATAGATGAAAGTTCCTCATTTTTTTGTTCTCCTATTCTTTATAGGTAGATGGCTGAATGGATTCAAGGCCCCTCCTGTAACCTGGCCATCTCTTTTTCTCTGAAGGAAACTAATGCATGATGAACCCTAAATTTAGGTTAGAAATAGGGGTGAGAGTGGAAAATAAAATGTCCCAGCTTAGACTAAGCTTGAGACTTGATCACTTTTGACTAAAGTACATTAAATGATCAATACATTGATGTTTTGACACTTGTTCTGCTGTTCCTTGGATATAGGGTTTTTTATATGAAATCCTTTAGGGAGGAGAGGTGAGTAGCACAGAATTATTGGGGATTCCACTATCATTGGCTTTATATCCTTTAAACAGCAATAAAATTTGGCTCAGAATCTATTATGGATCATTGTATTCACTCCATAAATGCCTGTTGAACCAATCAATACCTCCTGTCCAGCTCACAACCTAATGTTTGTCTTCCTTCTAAAGCATCTCTCTCAAATAATTGGTCTCTGCTTGAATTATAAAATATCAACTACCTTAATAGGACTAAAATTTTAAATTAGAACATCAGTTTGGTACTATATTTATTTTAGAGAAAAATTTGATCATTGTAGAGACAGATGGTAGAGTTTGCACCTTTTTTAAAAAAATGCAAACAGGAGCTTTTAGAAGTCTGCTGCTAAAATCACATAAGAATGGAAATTAAGGAAGCAAAGCTGGGAACTAGGAGAAGCATTGCAGATATTTTACAGTTCTGCACAACGACAACTGAACTTGTCAATCATCTTCAGTAGCAAGTCTATAAATTTTGTAAATGAAGAGCCATATAATCTCTAAATTCAGAAAGAAAAGAAAAAACCTCTAGCTGCTGAAAATACACCTAGCACACAAGGATGAATGAAAGTAAGTATAAGCAAATGAAATGAAAGTCACTGGGCTGAAAATGTGGTTTAATATGCTTCCCTGAGGAAAAATGTAACTGTCTAACACTATTGAAAACAGCATCTATTGATTTTGGAGCTGGCATTTTATAATAAAAGAGAGGACTAAAATGAAAATGAAGAAATTTCCAGAACAGAAATTTTCAAATTCTCTTATCCCATATTTCCATCTTTCTCTCCAGTTTGAATCTTATAATTTAGGGCTTGCTATAATTCTTGTGACTCATTGAATTACTCTACCAAAAATGTTTAGAGATTTCCATTCATTTGAAATAAAGATAGTGATGGCATGATTTCTATTGTTAGAGAAACAGGGGGAAAGGAAGGAAATGAGAACTGACTGGGCAGGATCCAGGGATTGGATTTCATGTCCTGGAAAAGAGGTGCTTATCCACAGTGGGTGTTACTGAGGGATGGTACCAAAACACAGGTGCTTGCTTTCTGCTTCATTGCCCTGAAATTCCCTCAAAACACTTTCCTTATAATTAGGATGACTGTATAATTTATTGTTGACACAGAGACACTTTTAAGAGTGGGGGGTGGGACGCAGTAGCTTATGCCTATAATCCCAGCTCTTTGGGAGGCCAAGGCGGGTGGATCACGAGGTTAGGAGTTTGAGACCAGCCTGACCAACATAGTGATATCCCGTCTCTATTAAAAATACAAAAATTAGCTGGGCTTGGTGGCCGTGTGCCCGTAGTCCCAGCTGCTTGGGAGGCTGAGGCAGGAGGATTGCTTGAACCAGGGAGGTGGAGGTTGCAGTGAGCCGAGATCGCACCACTGCATTCCAGCCTGGGTGACAGAGTGAGACTCCATCTCAAAAAAAAAAAAAAAAAAAAAAAAAAAAGGAAAAGAAAAAAAAAAGTGGGAGGGAATGCTATGAATAATCACTCCAGAACAGTGGTATCAATCCTACTTTCCTTGGGAAACAGGAATGAATGCCACTTTACCTCTGGAGTCCTTGTATCTGTGAGCGCAACCTCCTATGATTAGCATCTCCATTGTCTCTTGCAGATACCATTAGATCCTGATCAGTATTCTCAATCGTGCACTCGCTCCCAGAAGGGTAAATATCTAATCTTTGTTTCCTTTGTTCCTCTCATAGCACAGAACCTAATGAGAGGCTGGCCAGAGCTGCTCCCTCTTAAGAGAAACTCCTCACGCCTGTAATCCCAGCACTTCGGGAGGCCAAGGCGGGTGGATCACGAGGTCAGGAAATCGAGACCATCTTGGCTAACATAGTGAAACCGCATCTCTACTAAAAATACAAAATTAGTTGGCCGTGGTGGCATGCACCTGTATTCCCTGCTACTCAGGAGGCTGAGGCAGGAGAATCACTTGAACCCGGGGGGCGGAGGTTAGGGTGAGCTGAGATTGCGCCACTGCACTTCAGCCTGGCGACAGAGCGAGACTTAGTCTAAAAAAAGAAAAAAAAAAAAAAAAGAGAGAGAAACCCCAACCGTCTCCTTTTCCTTTGTATTCTTTGGCTCTTTCTGCCTCTGTGAATGCTCTGGATTAGTGTGGTAATGTAAAGGAGTAGCTCTCCCAGTCTTGGGCTGAGAGCTCTCTGTGCAAACTATTCTCTTTTTGCTGACACATGTGTTCTAGACAGGGCTTTAGTCATCAGAGGTCCAAGGGGGAGTCCTGAGTTCAGGGCTATAGTCCAAATATTCTATTCTTTCTTCTGGACTGAAGTAAGTAAGCTTGTGCAAAAATAATTTCCCACCTGGGTCGGTTTAGTTTACCAAGGTCCAACACTGAGATTTGAGCTTGAAGTTCCAATTGGTAATAAATTATTTCTTTGTTCAGTTTATACATAAGATAGATAAACATATGGGGAAACTTTCCATTTTTGTTTCCTTACATTTTTCCACTTTAGCCTTCCTGATGCTCATAGTTTGATTTTCTGTAATGTTCTGCTCTTTCCCTGCCTAGGATCTTTTGGCAATATCAGGAGTTTTTGGAATTGTTTAACTGGTCTGCATCACTTTCTCAGTAGCCTGTGATTCTCCACTTGGGTGCAATTCACAAATATTTCAAAGACCAGGGAAATCCTTTTTCCTTACTTTCAGATACCAACTTTTCCCACTCAGTCAGATGTCTTTGGCTCTATTTCTTTACTGGTAGATTGAATATAATTTCCAGCCTCTTATGGAGGCCTCTTTTTTCCTTCCTATTTATTATTCCCTGTAGCCTCTCCTCTGTACATGCTTTTGGTTTTGCTGTTTGTTCTTTTTTACTGTTCTTTTTTGTAAAAATGTGAAATATATTTGTAGAAGTCTATATAAACATACACATACATACTTTTTAAAGGATAGTAATTTTAAAAAGCCAAATAACGTATACTGATGACCCAAGTCAAAAATAGAGTATCATGGCTACTTTATGAATGCTCTATATGCTCTTTCCCATTTCTATCTTCATCCTAGGCATTGCTTTGATTTTTGTTTTAATAATTCTCTTGCTTTTTGAAATAGTTTTACTAATTTTGTATTATGTGTATATAAGCAATATGTTATTTAATTTTACCTTCGAACTTTCTATAATTGGAAACTCTATCAGTTAGCTTGTGCTGTAAAACAAATCACTCTAAAAATGTATTGGTTTAAAATAATAATTATTTGCTCACAATTTTTTAGGTCAACAGTTTGGCCTGAGTTCAGCCAGAAAGGCTCATCTCTGCTCCAAGAGATTATCTAGACACACTCATGCATTAATGGTTAGCTACTCCACAGAGTGTCTATAGTGACCTTACATTGTGAGCAGCAGGGGTGCCACCTTAAGCCCAAAGGCATTCTTTATCCAGCAGGGTGGCCCAGGCTGATTCATTTGGTAGTGGTTTCAGGGTTCCCAAGACCAGCAAGATAGCAAGCCCCAAACTGTAAGTTTATGTATCCTATTTGCTAATGATTCCTTGACCAGAGTAAATTACATGCCCAAACTCCCATTCAAATCATGGAAAAATAAACTCCACATTTTCATGGGAAAAGTAACAAAGTCACATTGCAAAAAATATGCATCCTGGAATGAGAGGAATCTGTGGCCAATTTTGAAATCTATCATTGTTTGATTTATCAGTTACAGAAAGAGTTGTACTAAAATTGCTCTCAAATGGTAGATTTTTCTTTTTCCCTTTGTAATTCTGTCAATTTTTGCTTTATGTATCTTGAAGATATATTATTTTATGCATACAAGTTTAGAATTTGAATATTTTCCTGGAGAATTAAAGCTTTTATTATTACAAATTAGGTTTTTCTTTCTACCTTTTTGGTTTTCAGACTTTCCTTTTTATAAGGATGTCTAGCTGCCTGAAGAACTCCTAATAGAATGTTATTAGTGAAGGTCTACATCCCTTCTGAAGGTAAATTTTTTAGTTTTACTTATCAGAAAATATTTTTTAGGCCGGGTGTGGTGGCTCATGCCCATAATCCCAGCACTTTGGGTGGCCAAGGCGGGCAGGTCACTTCAGGTCAGGAGTTTGAGACCAGCCTGGCCAAACTACCTGTCTCTACTAAAAATACAAAAGTTAGCCAGGCGTGATGGTGCATGCCTGTAATACCAGCTACTCAAGAGGCTGAGACAGGAGGATTGCTTGAACCTGGGAGGCAAAAGTTCAGTTGTAGTGAGCTGAGATCACACCTTTGCACTCCAACCTGGGTGACAGAGCAAGATTCTGTCTCAAAAAAAAAGAAAAGAAAATATTTTTTATTTCATCCTTATTATTTATAGGTATTTTTGCTGGATATAATCGGATGGCAATGATTTTCTCTCAACACTGAAAATGCTATTATACCATCTTCCAACTTCTGCTGTTCTTTTTGATATGTAATTGGCAGTCTGATTTCCCTTCTTTTCTCATGGTTGCTTTTTACTCCTTCTCATTTTTGTGGTGTTCTAAACTTTCAATATAATATGAGTGAATAGGAATTCTTTTTATTTTGCCTATGCAGGATTTGGTGTATTATTAAATCTATTGAATTGGTGACTTTTGTTACCTTTTGGCAATAATTTTTTTTCAAATATTGCCTCTGTCTTATTATTTATTTTCTTTTCTTCTAAAATTTTCATTAGATGTACATTTGACTTGCTCACGATTATTTACTTCTTCGTATGGTGCCATTCATAATTTAAGAATTTACCTCGACAAGCTCTAGGCACTAAAAATCAAACAAAAGACTAATTGGTCAGTGTTCCTATATTTGAAACACTTACTGTAATTTCTTTGAAGTCATTTGTTTGTTATTTAGCTGTGCATCATTTTATCCCTTTCTGCTTTTCTCTGCTCCAGAGTACTGAGAACTTTGTCTTGGAACTCTTAGTGTATGCTGCTTGAGTTAATAAAAGGGATATTTACTTGTTAATCGTTCAAATCAAGCCTCCACATATTGCCACCTAAGAACCACCCTTTGAAACTAAGGATAATAGTGTGTATGTGTATGTGTGTGTTTGTGTGTGTGGAAGCATATACGAATGATTTAACTGTCCAAATGTTTTCATTAGAGAAAATACATTCCACTATGCAGCTAGGGAAGTGGAGGAAGATGACAAGTTGGGAGGGAACAACTGAGATTTCTCTCTCTAACTCTCCCTCCTGCCTCCCCGTAGAAGTGTCTTCTCTGTTTAAGAGAGAGAGAAGCTTGACTTGCATATCAACTGCATTAATCAGAGGGTGGGGCCAAAGCAGGGTGACTTTGCCAGTGCTTTCTTAGCTTTCTGTCAATCTCTTGGAAAGACCTGCACTCAAACATTTCTGTATTTCTATATCATGAAATGAGTAATCCAAGTCAGATCTTTACTGTCTCAGTTATAACTTCCTCACTTGTGACTTAACTTTTGAGTCAGAATAGTGTGGATCCTGAATTCCAAAACTTGAGTGGAAGGAGGCAGCACTGCTGTAGTGTTCAGTCTAGCTGTTCCCGGAGATCCATAAATAAAGCTGATAATTTGTTCAATTTAGCTCAATTCTGTGGATTTTTTTTCCTACTGACTAGAGACCAAGAAAGGAATATGGTGATAGAATTCCAACATTGTATTGTACCTTTGAATTTTCATAGATTGTGTAGAAACAAATACTCATGAGAAATAAAGGCTGGATAGTATTTACTGTAATTGATTACAATAAATGCAATGAATTGGCAAATATTGAAATACATTTTAATGGCAAAATATATCTCTTTACTATTATGTAAAAATTGGTGATTAGGAGAAAACATAATGAAACAGAAAGATAATGAATTAAAATGGCTTTGGGTAGCATATATCCTAATTATTTTCTTTTGATTTGTTTTTTAGTTTGCTGTTAACTGATTTTGAAGTTTTGATGATTCCTGTAAGGCAAGGATCAAATTTAGTAGAAGTTCTTGTATTCTTGAAATTACATCACAAGATTTATTGAAATCAATGTCTTCAATGTTCTATTCAATGTCTCAGCCTATTTTTCTGAAGAAAACTCTTACAATTTTTATAGGTAGAATAAAAAACATCACCAAACTCAGCAAATAACTTTCAAAGAAGATATCATTAATGAATAAGTGAAGAGAAAATGCTTGTAGATAAAGTGGCTTGATGTCCAGGATGGGAAAACACTGGTAAAAATTTCCCTGCTTAAAAGAAGAAATCATGTTCTTGAAGTTGTATTACTCATCAATGAAATGCATAGCTCTGATAACAAATACAAAGTATCCTGAGTCTGCCATCTAACACATCCATTGACATACTGTGAAAAAAGGAAAGGTAAGAGTGGTCTTAAGGAGATTTATTTTGGAAGATACACCAAAACAACAATAATGCCAACACCAACAAACACTAGAAAAACAAACAAACCAAAATTCCATGAAATTCACCTAGAATTTTGAGTTCATTTTCCTGACTAGTTTGCACTGTTTAATTTGTGCAATATAGAAACTGTGACTTAAAGAGCCTAAATAGTTAGTCAGAGATGACTCAGCTAGTTGGCTAGGATAGACCAGATCCAAGTCAAGGATTCCTTGTGCTTGAAAACAAATTCTTTTAATTAGGATAACCCCATCATAGTTAATGGCTATTTTCTCAACAATTCAGTGGCTATTCATGATATGTGAACAAATATGGCATAAGACTTATATTTGATGCTGTGATCTGAATGTGCCCCCAAAGTTCATATGTTGAAACTTAATCACCAGTATGACAATATTAAGAGGTTGGGCCTTTAGGATATGGTTAAGTAATGAGGGTAGAACCCTCATGAATGATATTAGTGACCTTATGAATGGATTGAAGGGAGTGCCCTAGTCCCTTTTGCCCTTCTGCCTTCTGATGTGTGAGAACTCAGCAATAAGGCACCATCTTAGAAGCAGAGAGCTTACACCAGACACCAATTCTGCCAGTGTCTAGATCTTCAATTTCCCAGCTTCCAGAACTGTAAGAAATAAATTTCTGTTCTTTGTAAATTACCTAGTCTCAAGTATTTTGTTATAGCAGCACAAATGGACTTAGACATTGGCCAATTATCTGGTATGTTAACAAAAATGGGGTAAGTGATCAACATTTGCACATGAGTAAGTACACAAATAATTAGTTGTCTAGCTCTTAGGATTTTTAAAAACTATTACGTGAAAAAAGAAAGTACAAAGTATAGTGACATCATTCTGTAATATTAAATTCACTTGCTCTTCTGAATCATGTTTTTGATTTTTAATCAAACTAGATCTGTCTCAGAATTAAATAACCAACTCAATTTCTTTGGGAAATTAAGCTATGACTTCTCTGTGTCTGAAATGCAGTCTTTCTGTGTGTCTGTGATTCCTTTGGCCATTATTCTCAGATGATTTTTTTTCTTATGATAATGTAAGTGCTAGTGATGAATGCAATTGACATCATAATACAATGGCCTCGCAACAACAACAAAAAACCAAACAAGCAATAAAAGTTAGGATAGATTGAATACAAATTGCTCTTTGGTATAATATTTAATGCTTTTTCTGCACTGAAGTTTTCAAAGAGAACAGCATATACTCTGTGCTCTTAAGGCTAACAAAATAAAAACACTAGCTTTTTGTACACCTTGAAATATAATACCATGTAATTTATACATGCTGTTGCCTTGATAGTTTTATTTCACATTCCTAAACTTCCCTTGAGCAAAGCTCTTAAAAATTATATCTAGCAGTAGAAAAGTTGGAGTCTCTGAAAACAAAATCAAAGGAGACAAAACTTGCTTAAAGTCTTATTGTCTATTTTCCCAACATTACCTCTTTGCCCATAATCCAGAAGTGAATGTTCTATTTCTAAAGTTATTTTTAGTACATGCACTTTTCTGCTTCCCTAATTCTTTTTAAAATGCAAACTGACATACATACGAACCACCCCCTCTGCCCCCACCCATAGAAACTCACAAACATTGAAAATACTTATGGGCTCCACATAGGAGAGAAGACTTAATTGTTTTTTAATAATAGAATAAAATTAAGAAGATTCAAAAGTAACCTATATTATAAATATTAAGTTCCCAAGAGAAACAAAATGGATCCAAAATGAGCTGTTCATAGAAATTGTTTCCATACATTAGAGGCTAGCATGAACAGCTGTCTAGATTTTTAATTTTTCTGAGATACCAAACTCATTTTAGTAAAACAGTTGAAGTATAATTTTAAGATTATGGTATCTGAAATGAATAAAAGGTAAACTAGCATTTCTGTATAGTCATATCGATGTTAAGTAAACATAAATTGGCTAAACAATTACATAAACTGTGAGTATTCACATTACAAAAAGTGTGACCTCATTTTGCAAAATCATTAACTGCTTCCCTTAATACACGTAAGTCTTGGATAACAAATCAGTAACTGCTTTGCAAAAGTGAAATGGAGGAAAGGTAGAAATTCTGAAAACTATACCTTTAGGAGCCATTGCTAAACAAAATCATTTGGAAATGAAACTAACGTCGTAACTCTTAGGCAATAAAAGGTAAGTTTTATTAATAGGTTTCACTTGTTTTTAGAAATGTATCTTCCAATAAATTCTTTTTTATTTTTCCTCTGCTGTTGAATCCAATGTTTTACAGCGTCTTTCTCCCTTCTTGTTTCTCTCTTCTATGACACTCCTGACAAAATACCCTACTTGAGACCCAAGATTCTTTATACTACCTTGTAACCATTTTCCTTCTCATAAGAAGCCAATGAATGAATGATTGGTGACTATATACAAAGAAACAAAAGGAAGGAGACTACATGGAATCTGATCATCCTTTGTTAAATGTTCCCTTTGGAAATAATTCTTCTTTTGTTTTCTTTTTTTAATTAAAATCAAGATAAAGCTTGCCCATCAGTGTCCTAAAATAATACACAACACAGTCGAACATGTGAAACACAGAATATCACACAGGATCATAAATTCTATTGTGAGATTAATATTATACCTCTGTCGCATATAATAGTTGCATGGGCATACTTTACAAATCCTTGGTTGCTTCTGAAGCAGTCCCTCTGGTGTCTACCCCACTATTCAGAAGGCTATCCTGCTATGGATTATGAGACCACTTACGTAGTTGAAGAGCTCCTTCTACCAACAGAAGGCAGCAGCTGTGTGGGATTTACTTATCTGAGTATCCTTGTACTATACATGATAGGGAGTAAAGGGAGAATAAAAACCTTTGGCCAGTCTTTGCATCTAGGTGTTCTGAAATTTTTCTCTTGCTGTAATTAAAGGACTCAAAGTACCTTAAATGTGGTGGTTCTTAAGGCAAGTATATATTGATTTTTTTAATCTGGTAAACAGTAATCATAATGTGTTATATCACAAAAGACAAAACAATCTTAAAGTTATTTAGATGCAATTGTATTTTACCTTTAATTCACAATTTTTTAACCCTTTTCTGTCAATAGCATAACACAAAAATTCCTGGGATAGATGTTCAAAGAGAGAGATTATATAACCAGAATTAAAGGTATTAGGTTGGTGCAAAAGTAATTGGGAGTTTGCTATTACTCACTATGAGGCCTTATATTTTACGTATAGTGGCGGTAGGAAAATAACGAAACTATTGGATCCGCCTTTTTCCCTCCAGAAGCTACTACTTACATTTTTAGCATTATTTGCTTCCAATTTTCCATATTTCATAAAGGTAATTTTTTTTCTAGGAACAGCTAATGGATGTCTTGGAGCATTTATTGAGAGGGAGAAAAAAGAGAAAAGCAATATTCACTTTGAAAGTTGCAACTTTGAAAGGTGCTGCATTACTATGCTTTGTAATCCTTACTTCTTCTCTTTCTTAGGTAGAAATGGTTATTTTAAGACTGGTCTTATACTGTGAGGTGAAAGTAAAATAAGCCAAAATTTTTCTATGAGAAAAAAATTAAGTGATGATAAAACCATTTGCAAAAGTAAAATCTGAAAATATGAATGTGTAATTTATACATACATGTAAAATATTCCAATATGTATCATGTTAATACCTCTTCTGCTTCTTGCCTGTTAGTTGACTTGATCTATGAGCTATTGTCAGTTCAAAGGGACAGATTCTCATCCTGACACCCAGAATCTCTATATCACAGAAAAAATTTACAAAACATGCTGCAAGATAAGCAGATTGAGAAATCAACTCTCTTATTTTCCTGATTGAAGGCTGATTGTAAATTTGTCGTAAAAGGCTGAGTAGCATTTTTCCATTCCTATGTCTCCTGGGGGTCAGCCAGGCATTTGTATTGTAGGACCTAGGCCAATGTTTCTCCAAGTGTGGCTCTAGAACCACCTGCTTCAGATTTGTCCAGGGCCCCTCCTGTCAATTTCTCGCTTCCACTCAAAAGTGACTAGATAAGACATGTATGTTAAAAGGGCACTTCCAGTGATTGTCATGTGCAGTGTGTTTGGAGACCAATTAATCAATGATCCCTTCCCTTTTTCCTTTGTATCAACTTCAGTTTTAGATATACAGTGTTTGTTGGGGGAAGTTAAGCTCAGTGAAAGATAGAGTAAAAGTGGCTCCAGAAGAGAGAAAATGAGGGGTGAGAGGCTGATGCTTGGAAAGAAGAAGAGAGTGGACTAAGGAGGGATCCATCCCACTGGGCTGAGTTAATGGGAAATGGCTTCCATGGATGATGGAGACCAGCACAGCTCCTCAGAAGGCATTGATGGGTGTGGCTTATGGATACTGGAGGGCTGATGTGGCTGAGCTGGCAGACTGTGCAGACTCCCTCTGTGAGGGGCATCTCTCTAGTTTGCTCTGAGAAGCAGTGTCTGACAGATATTCAATAGTGGCATCATGTGTAGCAGAAAGAAAAGCCACAAATAGAGAAAGCACCACACACCAAAGACCATGCTGAACTTCAATTTCCTGAAATCACATAAGGCTTCGTCATTTTGCATAATTTAGTGGATGAACATAGGGGGCGAAGGAATGAGTGTGAACACTTAATGCTCAAATACAGACTGGAATT
Organism: Pan paniscus; assembly: GCF_029289425.2. Classification (NCBI taxonomy): domain Eukaryota; kingdom Metazoa; phylum Chordata; class Mammalia; order Primates; family Hominidae; genus Pan; species Pan paniscus. The sequence continues at coordinate 34,497,801 of NC_073249.2, read as the reverse complement.
AAAAATACTCTAAAGACAATGGACAGTTCTTACACTCATGTTACATTCAAGGTACATGGAGCCAATTTATATCATTGAAACATGTAAAATTTAAACATTAATTGAATATTGAAATTATACCTTGGAGGGTAACTAAAAATTCTTCATCTATTCTTCTATTTCTATTCTATTCTATTTCTATTTAATCTATCTTCTGCTCTTTCTTATTTGAATACATACGAAATATTTAAAATAAAACATTCACTGTATGAAAGTAACTGAAAGAATTTCTATTGTGGATGTAGAAAGAAGGGCATCTATCTTTATTTAGAGAGATCATGTGAGCAATGGAAACTGTTAATGTAAATTCAATAGAAATTCTTTTTGGTTGAATGTCAATAGTATTTAATGTCTTTGGGAAAAGCATCAAGTTGTCTATTAGGCCTTTGCCCATCTCTTAAATTATTGATTCAAGTGTTTATGTTTTAAGGAGTAAATAATATAATCGTATAAGAACATGATTAAAATATACTTTAGCTTTAGTTTTCTTAGTTCTTGTATATGTATAATCAGATGGAAATTGAGCTATTTCCATTATACTAATAAAATCATTAAACACTTTCCCTCTATTATCCGGACAGTTGGAAATAATTTTAAAAAGCATTATCTTGAACTCTAGTCATTGTTTAAATTCCCCAGTTTGTGTCTGAAAAATGTAGCTCAAGTGTTTTAACAAAGCTTTTGGCCTATTTTTTTTTAATAGAAAGGCAATCTGAATCATGGTATTGTAGGCAAGTCTAAGCTTTTTTTTTTTCTGAGTATTGTGGAAAGCTTCAATTAAATCCTTGGGTATGAATGGAAACCTTTGGTTAGAAAAAATATTTTTAACTAGTTAGGATATCATTTTTTTTTTCTGTGAGTATTGTGGAAAGCTTGAATTAAATCCTTGGATATAAATGGAAGACTTTGGTTAGGAAGAATATTTCTATCTGGTTAGGATGTCAATTTAGAGCTATCAATGCACTAGAAATAGGTGGCCATTTTAGAAATATCAGTGCACTGTTTATCCTGGCACTGTCAATAATTAACAATGCAGCTCTGAAATAAGGAACTTCATGTCTTTGTGACTTAGTTTTCCCATCTGTAAGTTGGAGATAAGAGTCTTTTTTTACGCCTACCTGGCATGGTCATTATGAGTGTAAGTTGAGCTTCTCTCTGAGGGTTGAGTGCTTCCTGGAATGAAGGCTCCTTGGATATCAGCAGTGAGAAGAGGAAGGAAAGTCAATGAATGAATGTAGAACCCACAGGGACTCAAATAGACACCAAGAGGATCAGGAGTCAGAGAACAGAGAAGATGTGGGCTCAAATTATACAGAACTTGCTGGAGAAAGAGATGCAAGGACAACAGCAGCAGGTGATAGAATAACAGACATGTAAGAGTTTAGGCATCAGAAGCTCCAAATATTCTGTCCTTGGCTTTAGTCAGGGACATTGTCAGTGTCAAGTATCAGGTACAAATGGGAGATTTCAGGGATGGAATGACAGGAAGAAACTGAGAAGTTGGGGGTGGAGGGTAGAAGAAAGAGGAGGAAAGAAATGCAAAAGGGAAGAAAACAGATATTTCTGGTATTCCCATTTTGTTTTCTGCAAGGGCTGCAGAATGACAGGAGGAAGAGAAGGAAGAAGGAGGAAAGAAGGCTTGCATGGCTTGTGTGTATGAAGACCCTTTCAGGGAATGTTTTGACTCAAGAATCTGCTGAACATTTACTTGTAAGGAACAATGCAGCAAGAGAATATGTAATGGAGGATTGATTACATATTCAGTTTGGATGAGTGAAAGAAGTATATTTGCTGTAATCCAAATTCTGGAGCCAGGAACAAATGCATTTTAGATCAGCAGAGAAGCTAATCTTAATTTTAACTTCAATTTAAGAAAAAGAAGATGAGAATTGCTAGACCTTTCTTGTTTGAAGACCTCATCATCTGTCACCTCGACTGGTATAATGTTTTCTCTTTCTGCTGCTAGTCACTTCTTGTAATTTATACTGGACATTGCTGTCAGTTATCTTAAAACACACACTAACACACACACATACACACACACACACACAGAGACTACTGACCATTGCTTAAAAGTATTTATTACCTATAGAATAAAGTCCAAATTCTCTGATGTAACATTGGTCCTTTTGGGCCTGTGACACCAGCCTGCCTTTCTAACCTGATCTCTTCCAACTCCCTTAATTACAGAAAATTCAGTTTATTATCAATTTTCTCTCCCCACAGAATTTCTGGAACACTTGAGAACAGATCTGTTCTGAATGCCTCTTGTAGACACAATACCATCCAGTCCTAGGTTTCTGGTCTCCATGGGCCTGGGAACTACTGTTTAGTCCACTCCAGGATCATCTTCTATGGTCTTCAAATTAGTTTTACTTGGACTGCAGCTGCTGTTAGGTCTGAAGCTGTGAAAGGTTAGCAGAGATGTTACCCTGCCTGCAAGCTAACTAGTCATCCTACCATAGTATCTATGTCTATCTATATCTATGTCTATATATCTATATCTATATCTATATATCATCTATCAAGATCTCAAGATCAGGAAACAGAGCAGCTTTTATTCACAGAGCAGCTTTCATCAGTTTCTCAAGCCCTAGTTCTCCACGGGGTAGTGCAGTGAGTGCTAGAGGTACCTGCATATTCGGAGGTTTGCACCACAGAGGAGGAACCCCCAAATTATGAAACTCAGAGTTTATGCAGGTGTCACTGACATATCTGTCCATCCTCCCCTCTAGGTGCTTACATAGAGTGAGAGGAAGGGAGGGCGGAAGAGAGACGTTTTTATTCTGAAATGTAAACAAATCCTCCCTAGAGAGAGGAGGACAAAATCTCTACTTCACCACCCCACAATATAAACAAATAGCTCCAGGGAGATGAATCTCTACATCTTCCCAGAGGTATCTATCTTCAGGGTTGCTCTTCAATTATCCTTTAGTCCAGGTGCCAGTGCTCTTTGCTCAGAAAGCCTTGACTGTAGAAACATGAAACTATTTATGGAGCATTATTTCCCAACAGCTGCCCTTCCTCACACCATTTCATTTCACTACATCCTTATACCTTCTCTCGTCTCCCTTGGTGAAAGAAGAGACAAGGCTGTAACACTTAGGAAGATTTTAATGGAGGTTTGCAGGTAGTGGAAGGGAAGCACAACACAGAAAATAATTTATAATTAGTTTTAGGGGTGACCACTTTCAGGACTCACAGAACCCACCCAGAAATAGGTCCACCCTATGGGGATGCCTTCAGATGGTCTCTGCCTAAATCACTGGGATAGAGTGGTTAAGCCCATCTGACCTCCTCCAGATAAGACTGTCCTGGATCAGAGTTACTGTGCTTGGAGAGCCTGGCATGCATACAGGGAAAGTTGAACTGTACAGTGGAGCATAATGGAGAATCATGCCTCAATTTCAGCTCAATATATGACGAGGGTCACCTTGTACATCAGGGAGGGAGGCAAAGATGCCTCAATAAATGGTTCTGAGACAATTTTTCATATTGAGGGAAATGAAAATGTGTCCTACTTCACATTGTAAGCAACATTTAGTTTGAGATAGGTTAACTATGTAAGTGTGAAAGGTAAAATCTATTCTCTATTTTGTAATTATTTATTAAGTCTGCCTCAGTACTAGACTGTGTTTCCTACTACGTAGCATGTACTCATTACATAATGTTTGGAAATATGATGCGAGATTCAGGGGAGATGTCTTTCCATTTCTAGAGCTCTATAAAAAAAGTAACACTTTAATATTTTTCTACTGCCTCAAATTTTAAATTTGTGTTATTTCATATACAATTCCATTAGAATTTAAGATTAAAAAAGTCAAAGATATGAAAAAAGTTGAAATAGAAATATGGAAAATTTCAGGGAGAAGGTAGAATTCTAATTTTTTTTCTAAAGAACTAAAACATTTTCATGAATAATTTTAGAATATTTAATACAATGTTTAAGGTAAGGCATCCTATATAACTTTCCAGCTTTTGTAACCCTAAGTTACTTCCAAATACTGTAAATTAGGATTTAGCAGGGCACGTTGGCTCATGCCTGTTATCCCAGTACTTTGGGAGGCCAAGGTAGGAGAATCGCTTGAGCTCATGAGTTTGAGACCAGCCTAGGCAAAATGTTGAGACTTTATATCTCTCTCTTTTTTTTTTTAATTAGCCAGTCATGTAAGCATGCACTGTAGTCCTACCTACTTGGGAGGTTGAAGCAGGAGGATTGCTTTAGCCCAGGAGTTCAAGGCTATAGTGAGCTATGATCACACCAGTTTGGGTGACAGACTGAGACCCTGTCTTTAAAAAAAAAAAAAATGTGATATTCAGTAAGTACTTATTGAGTGAATTGAATGAATACATGTTAAAAATTTTTGGATACCAGCAAATTTAAATTCCTATTTATCAAGTAATAATTATTTTTTGGTCCTGAGGTAGAAAATGAGGGCAATGACACCAAACCTAATTAATAGTTTATTGCATTACAAAACAATGCCATATTTAAAACGAGGTTGGAACGTGTAGTGGGCATTATTTATTACTTTGCCTACTCAAACTCTTACCCAGCGCCTTGGCCGGGGGGAGGGGGCAGTGTTGGCAAAGATCATCTCCCTGTAAAGGAGCTGTGAACGCTCCTTAGCGGCTTGCTCAGTCTGCCTTGCAGTTAGAATACAGGCACATTGCCCAGTCTCCGCCACTCAGCAACCCTCATGTCAGGCTGTCTCAGCAGCCAGGATGATATGAGGCAAGCAGTTGGGCAGTTCTCACTGTGGTCATGGCAGAGACAGTGGCAGCAGTAAGGTCAGCCTCCTGAATGCAGAAGGGCACGTAGCTATGGAAACAGGGGCAGCGACATGAAGTGGGTACTGAATTAGTGATGGTGGGATGTTCCCTCTCCTGAGGGGATCTTACTCCCAATCCACCCTATGATGGGTTTGTCCTAGGGCCTCCAAAAGAGAATCACATCTGAACATTGTCCAAAATAAGTATATTTTCCAAACTCTATGTTATTCTCTTTTGAACAATACCATGTGTGCAATATTTTATTTCCAGTTCCTTTTTACAGTTTCTTGTCTGCTGGCAGTAAATATCATCTTTCTTGAGTCTTCAGAGTCTTTGTTCGTAAATTTCCTATGAGCAAGTGCTTGAATTTCTGTGTACACACACACACACTCACAGCCCTCCACAAAAACAAACAATAATGCAAAAACATAGGGCAGTTCCTATCCTTAAGAAACATTTATCTTAACAAACTGACTATATTTTCAGAGGCATAGCTCTGCTAGAAACACCTGTACTCAGGATGGATGCTGCGTTGTTAAACAGTGGTAGGTTTTTTTCCCCCAAAATGAAGGAGCAATTTGCCTCAAAGATTAATTCAATTCTCCATCTGTCAGGAGACAAAAGTACTTGCAGTTTTAAAGTGACAGTTTTTTCAGTTTCAGGCCATAGTATTAAAAGAAAAAAAAAATCTGACCAAAATTTCTTATAAAATGGGAAATAGAAAAAGTAAGAGAAGTAGGACTTAGGGTGCGTGTAGTAATAGGGTGCTAATATGATGGATATATATCTCCTTTGGCCATACAGGCAACCTAACATCCAACATGCTTTATTTTCAGAAGATCTCATTAGGTGGCCGCCAGTAAGAAGCTGATCCATACCTTTGACTATGGAAATCGAGGAAAGCCAGTTATTTCTTCACTGTATCTATGGCAGCCAGAGCATGTGCACATGATTTCAGCTCCACCATTAGGAGACTCCTGCCTGGGATCTTGCCCCTTAAGCAGCAGATGTGGAGCTGTGAGGCTTAAAGGGATGGCTGTGGCAAGGTGTGTTCAGGGATTACACTCTGCAATTGGTTTCCAGAGCCCCTTTGTTTCCTACTTACATTTCAAACCTGCTCCTCTACATGGTAATTTCATCTATATATAAAAGAATTGGAGTTCCTGTCTACTGCTTGCAACCAATAATGCAGGCCAGAGAAAATGGTAAACGTTTTGAGTTATGTGATTGGAAACCCTATGACTCTGGTTATTGTTAGGCTCTGAGGGGGCCAATAAAGGGTACCTCTGTATTTTTTGCCCAAGTTCTGACCAATATAATTTTACTTATTTATCTTGTTTGTCTCAACCTTAATATTAGTACCGTAACTCCATGAACACAAGGATTTTTTGTCTATTTTGTTCCAGCTGTGTCATCAGCATATAAGACAGTGCCTGGTTACAAACAGGCATTTAATAATTATTTGCTGGTGGATGAGTGCATATGTCAGTGAATGGGCAAGGCATATGAAAATAAAAACATCAACTTCATTACAGATATAAGATTATATCCATGAGCTGAGTAAACTGATACACTCAGTTGTGAGCCTCCTTCCTCACGTGATAGAGAGCAGAGCAGTACACATTGTCTCCATAGGCAGACCAGCTGTCAAGAGAAACAGGGAGGAGCAGCACTAACTCTGCTAGTTCATCACTCCCAAATCTACTTACTGATTAGGAGAAACAGTGAGTGAGGGGTCTGGCAGAGCCCAGGAGTGTTAGATAGTAAACTTTCCTCACAAAGTAAGTAAGGCCAGGAGCTAAGAATAAATGTCCCATGATAACAAGTGGTGATGTCCAGATTTACTGCTGTCTGGGCAAAGCTGAATGCAGTTATGTATCATAATGCTGTTCACATTTAGTAATGGATTAAGGTTTGGACTCCAAGCAGGAGAAGACTCTTTCCACTAATGTGGCTTTAAAACTTTCCTTCTACTAAAAGCACAAGGAACAACCAAAAATATACATGCAAATTGGACTTCATCAAAATTAAAACTTGTATGCATTGAAAGACATCATCAAGAAGGTGAAAAGACAACCCACAGAATGGGAGAAAATACTTGCAGGTAATATATCTGATAAAGGTCTACTGTTCGGAATATGTAAAGAACTCTTATAACTCAACAACGAAAAAACAAAATCCAATAAAGAAGTGGGTCAATGATTTTAATAGACATTTCTCCAAAGAAGATATTCAAATGGCCAACAAGTACATTTTAAAATGGTTAATATCATTAGCTTCTCAGGAAATGCAAATCAAAACCACAGTGAAGTGCTCCTTCGCACCCATTAGGATGGCTATAATATAATAAAACACACACACACAGAAAATAACAAGTGTTGACAAGGACGTGGAGAAATTGGAACTTCCGCACATTGCTGATGGGAAAGTAAAATGGTTCAGCTGCTGTGGAGAACAGTTTGGTAGTCCCTCAAAAAGTTAAACACAGAGTTGCCATTCCACTCCTAGATATATACCTCAAAGAATTAAAAAACAGGTACTCAAATATACAAATGTACATGAATGTTCATAACAGCATTACTCATAATAGCAAAAAGGTGGAAATAACTCCAAAAGTCTATCAATGGATGAATGGATAAACACATTGTGGTATGCACGTACAATGGGATACTCTTCAGATATAAAAGAAGTGAAATACTGATACATGGTATGATGTGGATGAATCTCAAAACATAATGCTCAGTGAAAGAGGCCAAACATAAAAGGTCGCATATTGGATGATTCCATTTATATAAAATATCCAGAATAGGTAAGTCCATAGAGAAAGAATGCAGATTGGTGGTGCCCGCAGCTGGGGCCAGGGGAGAATTGAATGTGACTGCTCAGTGGGTATGGATTTTTCTTTTGGAGTGATGAAAACATTTTGGAACTAGATAAAGGTGGCAATTGTGCACATTGTGAAGATGTTAAATGTCACTAGACTGTTCACTTTAAAATCATTAATTTTATGTTTTATGAATCTCACCTCCATAAAAATAGCAACAAAATCTCTCCCCATTTTTGGCAGGATGCACAGAAGCACATGAATCTCTTGGGAGAGGTCAGCTACTAAAGGAAGACAGAAAAGGAACACAATGCTCAGATTAGAAAGATAGTGCTTTAGCATCACACCCCCAAACTCAGACATTCAACAGATATTTATTGAGCACCTGTTATGTGCCAGGCTTATTCCATGTACTTGGGATACATCAGTGAAAAGAGCAGGCAAGACCCCTCCCTTGCATGAAATTTATGTTCTAATGGAACGAGACATATAATAAGAGAAAATGTGTATAGAACAGTCACAGGTGTTAAGTGCTATAAAGAACAACAGCAAAAACAACTAAAAATATAGAGCAGGAGTATTGGGGAGTTTGTAATCCCCAGATGACATCACCAGAGGGCTGAGTATAGATACAGAAGTGAAGAGGACTGAGGACTAAGCCATGGAAGTACTCCAACATTAAAAGGACTGACAGAAAAACAGCTTCTAGCAGAAGAAACAGAGAAGGGGCCACCAGTGAATGGCAGGACAGCCAGAGAAGTGGGGAGACCTGGAAATTCCAAAGGAAATCACAGATATGTAGTGTCACAGATAACATAGTGATCCGATGTACCAAACACTGCCGGATATTCAATTAGGCATGGACTGAGAATTGACTACTGGATTTATTAATGGGATGTTATTGAAGACCTCTACAAGACCGGTTTCAACTCTGTGGTAGGAACAAAATCCTGCTCATGGGGGTTTAGGAGAAAGATTGGAGACATTGAATGTAGATAATTGTTTGGATGAATTTTGCTACAAAGTAGAGGGAGTAGCTGGCAAGTAAAGTGCTTTCAAGAGAAATTATTGGAAGATGGGAAAAATAAGAGCATATATGTACAGCACACTAGAGAAGAGTGAAAATAAACTGTGAAACATTGAGATCTTCAAAACAATAGTGGCTAACTGTCTAAGTAAAGATTAAGACTGAGGATTAGTAAGGAGCACTTAAGCATCTTAGAACTAATTAGACCATGTGGGACAAGAACAAGGCAGAGACGCTATGGGGGAATCCAGTGAGAGCCATTCTACTCCCCTTAACCACATAGGCAAGAAGATGTGGGGAATTGTTATCAGAATCCACTGCCTAAAAATTGTATATATATTCTTCATTTTAGCTGCTGACAATACAGTTTTGGGAGTGATACTAATCGTCTCTAAGCCTTGATTTCTTCAGCTGTAAAATGCGGGTCATAATAAGGCACACCTCATGAGTACACTGGGCATGCAAAGCTCTTAGAAGAGTGTCAACACAGAGGAAATATTACCTGTTGTTATTATGATAACTTAGTCATTCTCAATCAATTCATTTCTCATCTTTACAGAATCCTAAGTAACTCCTCTAATTATTGCTTTATGTACTTAGGCCTGATATTCAAAATATCTAACACCTGATTTATTACCTGCAGTGATAAACAAACAGAGTGCCACTAGCTATGGTTTTGAGGTCCCTGTGGATTCTACATGAATTTAGAACAAAAATTCTGACTTTCAGAGTTGGCAAATGAGGTAAATAGCAGCCCTATAGAAATAGGTAGTAAGAGTACTTCTTTTTGCCTAGTTAACCTAGTTCTTCAAAAGCAGGGAAATTTAGCAGAAGTGGACATTTAAGGACAATAACAAATTTCCTGTACATCAGCGTGTGTGTGTGTGTGTGTGGGCGCGCGTGTGTGCATATGTGTGTGTGGGGGGGCGCGCGTGCGTGCGTGTGTGCGCGCATGCGTGTGTGGGCATGCGTGTGTGCGCGCGCGTGCGTGCATGTGTGTGTGTGGGCGCGCGTGCGTGCATGTGTGTGTGTTGGGGTATGGGTGCTTCTTTTCTCTACCTGCCTCTTCCGCCTACCTTCTTTCTTACTCCTCCACAGGGGACCTTCTCCTGGAATTCTTATGATGTGGGGAATGCAGAAATCACCGTGTGAAAAGGTAGTGCATCTACTTGCCAGTTGGTCCTGTTCCAGCCTCCATCAGGAAGGCAGATACAGGACAGAAGCTCTTTCTCCTTTTCTCTTGGGCCTAAGTACACTAGCTATTTCTTAAAGGTTTTGTACTACTTAACCAGTTGGAGGATAATAAGAGCTTAGGTAGCATTCTGAGAAAGCTTTTAGTCTAGGTGAAGTGTTCTGATTCTGTCTTTGCCTGATTTGAAATGATATCTCGTTTCTCATTCTTTGTGTTTCATTGTTTAGATGTTTGTTTCATTCTTAGAATGTTTGTTTTTAGAGAATAACTCATGGTTATAGGGCAATTGACAAGGCATACTTAGGGCATCTCTAGGTTCTCTAACACCATTAAAATATCATTCTAACTGCTAACAAATAGGATAAACTTTAAAACATAAGAGGAATGATTACAGTAAACGAAGTCTTTCTCCTCTTAAAAAATTACAGAAGTGTCAAAGAACATGCCTTAAAATTGGAGAGAAGTAATCAAGGCGAAGAAAAAGTCACGGCAACTTTAAGGAAAATAGTAGACATTTCTATAAGCCTATGCAGTCAGTGAAAATTATAGACAGGGAAAAAAGTTAAATAATTGTAAATAGGCAGGAAAATCTGAGAATAAATCAAAGTTATTAGAAGGAAGATAGAAATAACAACAACACCATCAACAACAAAAGCACAATAACACACTTCCTAAATTTTCAAGAAGGAAAGGTGAGAGGTAGGAGTTAAAGATAAAAACAAGCTGAGTGCAGTGGCTCATGTTTATAATCCCAGCAATTTGGGAGGCTGAGACAAGAGGATCACTTGAGCCCAGGAGGTTGAGGCTGCAGTAAGCTATGATCATGCCACTGCACTCCAGCCTGGGTGACAGAGCAAGACTCTGTCTCTAAAAATAAATAAACACATAAATAAATAGAGATGAAAAACACTCTGCTCAATATGGCATTTATACAGACATGATGGAGAACACAATAATTCTTGTGTTCATTATTATGGGGCTATTAGCACATACAATAGAGATGATTGAAAGTTACAGATATATATTATAATGACTTTGTCCCTTTGCATTTTAGAGTTTTAGAAACAGAGATCTATAGTACTAAATCTTTTAGGAGTCTAACCGTGTCTTATCTGGTGTATCCAAATGGACATGTACTATCAGTTGTCTTAGATTAAGTTCCCTGGAAAACAGACACTGAGACACTGAGATCCGTGTGCAAGAAGTAGCAGGGAGTGCTCTCAGAACAGTGCCTGTCAGGGAGTAAAGGAAGCAGGTTGGGACGAAGAAAGAAGTTGAACTTGAAGCAGTTGACACAGAGGCTTCACCCCATTTTAAAGGGATGGAGCTGGTTTAACTCTATAGCGTTTTCCAGAATTAGGGCATGAGCCAAGGCAAGGCATCTGGGTTTGTGCACATACAAAGCAGTCGTTGGACGTGGACTTTCATTGTCAATGGGTTATCAGCCTGGATGAGGCAGCTCCTTCTGGCTCAAGGCAAGTCTCAGCTCTGAGTGGCCAGCAGACCATGGAATGGGTGCCTGCAGCCTGAAGTAGAAACCATGGCACCTACCATATTAGTTTCTATAAAATACTTTCTCTTAGGTAGAAGAATATTTCTTGATGTTATGTTTTTCTCCTAAAGAATGATATCTGTTAACATTAGGCAGTGAATCATGTTATACTGAAGGAGATCTTGTTACGGCTGTCTGAGAATAGTATAGAGAGGAAGAAAATAAGATTAAAAAAATTAAATTACCACTCTCCTTGGGCAGATTATCCTAATAGATATGTCTCTAAATATTCAATAATCTGTTATTTATTTTCCTATACCATTTGTAATAATTTACTATAATATCTGACCCAATGACCTGAAAGATTTCATGCAGCTCCAAATAAGCCTAGTTTTCACTAGGCAATGGCTTAGGCTTGATAATTGCAGTGCTAATGTTGGGATTGGTTTCCTTGGGACTCTCGGCCTTATCAATTAAAATGGAGGTGATGTGTGGTCTCTCATGTACACCTGTCAGTATCGTTATTCTATAGCTGTGAATAAAATAATGCTATATTCTGGAATATTTTGAATATATTTACCTGTCGGTGATAAGAAGTGGGTTAAAGACAAGTAGATTATTAGAACTCATAAGAAATTAAAACAGCTGTTTAATTTCAAATCTGGCAAATCTCACAATGGTTTTCTTTCCTCAACAAAATAGGAGAAAATCCAGTGGAGGATTGTGGTCCCATGTTAGCTTCTGCACAACATTCACATTGTGATTAGTCTGTCCTTCTGGGACTTTCCTCCCTCAGCTCTCAATACACCAGTTCCTTCCTGATTCTCCTTCTCCATTCTGATGGCTTCTCCAGCCCCTGAGAGGGCTTTTCTTTCTCTCTGCACTTCTTATGCATAAATGTCTCCTGGTTTTGTTGTCATGTCTCTTCTTCACTCATATTACACTGGTCCAGGGCGATGTAATCTATTTTTATAGCTTAAATCTACTGACATTTTGGTGATGTCTAAATATGTTTCGTCAAACTTTCAGACCTATAAATCCAATTACCTTCTGGACATCGTCACTGCATGTTCTACAGACATCTCAATGTGAAAAAGGACATACAAACAAATAATATTATAATCCTCCATTATTCTCTACCTTGGTGGATATCATTACCATTTATGTGATAGTCCCAGCTGTTTAAGTAAGAAAACAAAATTAACCTTGACTCCATCTCTCCCTCCACAAAGCTGTTATCTAATCAATCTTCAGACACTGTTGATTCTATCTCCTTATTATCTCTTAAAACAATCCTCTCACTATTTACACTGCTACTATTTCAGTTTTACCATTTCCACTACATTTCTGCACCAACTACCATTTTTTTCATTGAAAGTGTTCCTTCTTTCAATAATTTTTAAGAAGATGAAACAAATATAATTCTCTTTACAGTTGATGGAAAAGTTTCATCGGAGGAAGAAATAGTTTTTATGGAAATAAGCCTTGGTATGCCTGCTTGGGGGCAGCAGAATCACACCAGGCCAGGGAGGCAGGAACCTGACATCAGAGCATGGATGTGAACACATTGTTCTGTCTGATAGAGAGGAAGCCTTTCACAGCTCTCAAGGCTATTCCAAGAAGTGTGGAAGTTTCAGTGGTACAATGGGACAAAGGAGACCAAGGAGCAAGAAATAAGTGAATGGCCAAAGTGAATGGCCAACGGGCATTTTGAAAAAAAAAAAAAAAAGCTTCCTATTGCCATCAATTTGCATCATGGGGATATAACCCTTTCTATTAGATTGGTAATGGCAAAAACCACAACTACTTTTGTGCTAACCTAATACGTCTTCCCTAAGAAATCTTCGGTGTAGCTTTCAAGACAAAATGATCAAATATATAAAACAAAACAAAACAAAAATCTAAAAAACAAAAGACTTGGTATTAATAAAAAAAATTGTGTGTGTGTGTTTGAAACTGAAAGAGAAAACTGGACTTCCTTTTAGGATTGATGTTGAAAGAAATCAGAAGCTTCAGAGACTGAGGAGGCCAGGAAACAAAATGTCCCTGGACATTAGCAGAATTGCTGCAGGATTTTTTTCTAAGCTCCTGTAAGTTTGTAGTTGCAATAAACTCCTGTTAACAAAAGACAGAATAACAAGAGAAAAACAAATTTATTGACCTGTGTATTTCATGTTTACATGGGAGACCCCCCGCAAAATTAGTAGTTATCAAAGAGGTGGCTTTGAATTCCAGCTTATATAGCATCTTCAACAAAGTAAAGTTTTAGAGAAGTGGCAAGACAAAGGAAAAGGGCTTTGAGTCTCTACAGCAGCAATTTGGAGGAAGGAAAAAAACTGGCAGATTAAAGGCTGGTTAGTAGAGCTTCTTTTTTTTTTTTTTTTTTTTTGAGATGGAGTCTTTCCCTGTCACCTAGGCTGGAGTGCAGTGGCGTGATCTCGTCTCACTGCAAGCTCCGCCTCCTGGGTTCACGCCATTCTTCTGCCTCAGCCTCCTGAGTAACTGAGACTACAGTCACCTGCCACGACGCCTGGCTAATTTTTTTGTATTTTTAGTAGAAACATGGGGTTTCACCATGTTAGCAAGGATGGTCTCGATCTCCTGACCTTGTGATCTGCCCGCCTCAGCCTCCCAAAGTGCTGGGATTACAGGCGTGAGCCACTGCACCTGGCCAGTAAAGCTTCTTAATACAAGTTTCTCTGGTATCATCTCTGGGCTGATAAGGGTCCAAAGCTATCTTCATCGGTTAACTTTTGTTCTCCCTGATAAAAAAGGAGAGGCACAATAACTTTTGTCTTTATAAGTCTGTGCTCTGCTTTTGGGCAAACAGAGAAAGGGCAGAGAGCTGTCCTGTATCTGCTTCCTCTTGTCTTCAGCTCAACAACCCTTCAAATTTTGGGGTGGCATATTTTTGTCTCCCACTACTCTTTGGGAAGAACATGGATTTTGTGGGGTAGAGGAGGTGGTTCAAGGGGATTTCTATTGTGTAGTTAGGCAGAGTCAATGCTGCTGACACCTGAGTTACACTTTGGTCACATAGTCAGAGCCATTGTGCTTTCTAAAGCACAAATACATCTTTTACAAAAATCTTCATTGACTCCCTGAAGTGTCAGGATAGAATCTAAATTTCTTATCAGTGAACACATGATCGGCTTTCTGTGCCACTGTCTCTTGCCATTTTCTCTTCAATCTCTAAACTGTCATTAGGTGTAGCTAATGGACATGTCCTAAACTTGATTCTCTGTGCACAGACGCCCACCTCCTCTTCTTTGTCTTGATAAGGCCATCTTTTGATAAATTGAAAAATGTTTTTCCTATCCTTTCACTCTTCCTGTGCCCTTCCTCCTTTTTTTATTCACCTGATACGTGAAACGTCTTCTACTAATTCATCAAATTGGAAGTTAGAGGAAGTGGATTTTCATTTCTTTGAATAACATTTCATTGCATATGTGTCAAAATATCTGAATGGATATGTAACAAAACACACATCAGTGACGTGAGTTGGAGAAAATAACATTCATTGGGATTCTTGGGGGAAGCACATGTTTGGAAGAAACTCAGTAAGTATGCTTATGTAATTAGGATGGTACCTAAGTAATCAAACTCTAATTATGTATATTTGAAAAGACAATTACAACGCAACGTGGAAGTTATGTTGGAAAGGGTTTGCAGGAGGTCTTAAGGGATTACATAAAAAGGACCTTGACCTATTTTTAGAGGCCACTATTTTTGAACCCTAGGCCCCTGGATCCACAGGACACCGGAAGTTATCTTCTGTATTTGCAGAAGCCAATAGAAACAACTCATTTAGTATGGCAAAGCTGCCCATGCTAATTAAAATGTCAAGTTTTTTGCTTTAGCCTGGAATTATAATTAGCACACTCTGGAAATATTAGTTATCCCAGGCTGATTAGAAGCTTTGATCAGTAGTTATATCTTTGATGAATAAGACTCAACAAATGAATTAATTTACTTAAATGAAGTTTGGTAAATAGAAAAATCTTTGAAAACATGAGGTCTCTGTGGAAATACAAGAAAAAAGGTGTCTAGTGCCAGGAAAAGCTCAGAAAATCTGTACTTAAGAACCTTCTTTGTACCTTGAGAGCCAGATAAAGAATGGCATTTGTTTATATGATAGTAATTTGCACATTTCAGCTGGGCTTTGCCTTTCCCAGAGTGGATTTGGTCCCCTTTCCACATTTGGCTCATTCCAAAGCAGTGAGGCAAACCTGCACAAGCAAATACTTTACCCCCATCGAAATGTTAGCTTCCCCAATCCTAATCCATAGAATAACCCTGTTTCCATTACACTGAGCAGCAACTCAAGGGAGACCTGTCTGGTTAGCTTGCATTTTGTACTTGATGAACTTGGCAGTATGGTCAAGCTGCAAGAGAGTGCAAAAAGAAGAGATTTATCTGCTTTGTTTAACACAGAGGAGACTTAACTGCTTGGTTTATCTGCTTGCCATCACTATTAAGATGGATGAGAGTCAATTGTGTTGGGGCAGTAACTATACCTTCTGCACCTGGGCCAGCAGTGACAGCCCCACTAACGTTGACATATTTATGAACACTCAGTTGTGTCCAGAATGTGACAATTTTTCTACCCAATCCCTTCAGTGTAGTTAAAACACAGACTTCAATAATAAATATAGAAATGTAGAGAAGGAGGATGTGAGGACTAGAAGGTTTTGGAGGTACCATTGAGGGGTCAGCTTCCACTTCCCTATGTGACCTGGGCAAGTCATCTCTCCCAGGCCTGCTTTCTTCTTCTATGAAGTGGGAATTCTAACAGCTATTTTGTTTTAAATTAATTTAGGTAAAGTCCCTTAGAGATAGACAGATGCTTTCTTAATATGTGAGCTTGCCTGACTGTGCCCAACTGCCATATTAAAAATACCCACCCCCAACTCTCCTGGGCTCACTCTGTAGCTTCTCCTCATACACAGATATCCGCTCATTTCTCTAAGGAGAATGCCTACTTCTTAGACTTCTATTATGACTGCTGTGATAAAGTGTAATTTCAAATTAATATTTATCTGTTTTTTGTTTCTCTGATTTAAGGAAAACCTGTCTATTTTATCATCCTCCTGGTGAGTTCCATTTGCTTCTCTGCAGAGTGCAGGTGCAACTTTCATTTGTGACAATGGGAGCTCTTTCTTTGAAATCAATTGAAGGGAACCCCAGCTGGGGAAGAGAAGAGCATCAGGGAAAAAACAAAAGTAGAGACATTTGCTCTGCAAAATATTCCAGGCCCTTTGGCTCTTCCTCGGGCACTCCCTTGTGTGGGATGGCCCTCAGAGTGGGGCCAAAGTGGGAACAATCTCCCGGATCCTTTGGCCTTAGGACACTTTGAAATTTTTTGCTATAATTTTCCATAAAATAATACACTTCCACAGCGGATGGTAAAATCTTTAAAATGGTTTCACATCGATTATCTTGTGTCTTCTAGCAGCTCTTTGAAAGGAGACATGAAATTCTGGAGCTGAGACATAGCTGGAGGTCATTTAGGTTAATATTTTTCTCTTGCAGCACAGGAAGCCCACCCTAGAGACGTTAACAGGTAAAGATCTGGGACCAGAATCACCTCTCCCTAGTTCTGATTCTGTGCCCTTTATTGAACAACACAGCCTTATCACCTAAACAATTCCTCCCTCGCTCTACTTCCCATTAGGGAAAGGCACATTCTGACTTCTAGAGTTTGTTCTAAATTTTTTGCAGGCAATGGAACTGAGAGTTTTAAATTTCTTCCATATATAAAAACAAGGTTTTGATTAAGCAGTTCTTACTCCAGGGTGTTCTGTCTTTTGACTGTGTTCCAGTGGTACTTTACCTAACCCAATTGAACCTTCAGTTCCTCATTTGTATCCTGAAGATGGGAAAATTATTTACTACTAGGGGAATGCGAGGAGGATAGGTTTAGTAAACTGCCACTCATTCCAATTCCCCGTGGAGGTTTCTGACCAAGACATTTATACAATAAGGAAAAATAGCCAAAATGGGAACTAAGGAGCCGCTTTGTGGGTCAGAGGGGTACGGAGACAGGACGCAGGTGGCAGTGTATGGAGCTGCCTACCCAAACTTGCTGACCTCAGGGAGCAGTTGTAAGGTTTGATTGCATTAATGCAGGTAAACTTCTGAGGATATGGTAAGGGCCCACCACAGTTTAGCTGTTATTAATACCTTGTGCTCCTTATTTTCTAGAGAATTGGGATAACACTCCAAGATTAATCCCATCATTCAGGGAGTACAAATATTTGATTCACACTGTGAAAGTGAGTGCATAGATAAGATGAAATCTGTTTTTTTTTTTTTTTTTTTGAGATGGAGTCTCGCTCTGTCACCCAGGCTGGAGTGTAGTGGCGTGACCTTGGCTCACTGCAAGCTCCACCTCCTGGGTTCCTGCCATTCTCCTGCCTCAGCTTCCCGAGTAGCTGGGACTACAGGTGCCCGCCACCATGCCCAGCTAATTTTTTATATTTTTAGTAGAGACGGGGTTTCACCGTGTTAGCCAGGATGGTCTCGATCTCCTGACCTCGTGATCCGCCCAGCTTGGCCTCCCAAAGTGCTGGGATTACAGGCATGAGCCACCACGCCCGGCCCCAAGATGAAATCTTTTCATTTTCTGCCAAAGGTCCAGTTTTGATGGGCAGAAATGAAATGAAGGTGCAGGAATCTTTTCATTTTTATAGGTTGATACTAAGATAAGTCATCCATCGACATCTACAGTTTTAGCAGGTTTGCACTCAATAATAGTTTGGGTTTTTATTTCAGGAACTCTTTGAAAGGGCTTATGTCATGTTCTTCTCAGTGCCTTTGTACTAAAACACCTATTTTGTGTGTCTCTGGTTGATAATTCTAGGTTGGTAGAAAACTCTGCTTCCAATCAGAGCTATTAATGCACTGACTTTAAGGTGCTCAAGTACTCTGTTAAGTTTTAGACATTTATTAAAAGATTAGGAGTTTCATGGCTCCACACATTTTCCCGATCTTGCCATCAAAGCAGCATGGAAAGAAATCTCTAAGAACACATTACTGGGGCCAGATCACTGGGGTTCAATCAAAGCTCCACCACTTCCTTGCTCAGAAGTCGTTGGCTAGTTACTTAATCTATGTTTACTTTAGTTTTCCTATCTGTAAAATGGAGGTAGTAATAGCATAACCTGATAAGATTAAATGAGTTAACATTCATGAAGCTCTTAGAGAAGTGCGTAATGCTCATAGTAAACATTATGTAACTGTTTACTGCTCCTATTAATTTATATCTAAAAACAGTTAAGATCCTTCTCCGTAATTCTCTATGGGAACCAGGTAATTTATACAACATGCTGTTACCTTAATTCCATGTTCTTTAGCAACATGGGCTTGAGTCTTTGTATACATCATTGTTGAAAAGATGCTATAAGCTACAAGGAAATAACAGCAGTTTTGGAAAAGAATAAAATAAAGAATAAGAAAAGAGAAAATAATGTAGTTGAAGAGTCAAGGAAGGCCTAAGACCCAGGACTTATTTCATTTTTTTTCCTGTAAAGTCCCAGTATGTGCAGGCTATCAGAGGAGCATGACATGTCAGAACTAGATTCTGAGACTAGAAATATCCTGGAGGTCAACACATCTATGTGCAATTGGACTGAACTGAAACCATCCAGGTAACAGTCAAATCTATTTTCATTTTTAGAACAATAGCTTGTCTATTCTTGTGTTGTATAAAGTTTTACTAACCACTAAATAGAGAGATTCCACGTGATGTTTTCTTAAATGCTTTTTATTAATTTACTCCTATTTGCTCATCTGTGAAAATAAAAGACTCCTGTTTAGCACCAAAACCATACATGTTTTTATATTCTTGAGTTCTAATTACTTCACTCACCTTTGGACTAAGAATCTTTATTCCAGCACAAGTTTATTTTTAGATGAATAATGCTATTATTCCTCAGAGATTATTCATTTACTTTGGATTCCAGTCTGTCTCAAGAAATGGAATATCAAATGCTGAAGGTATCAGCAATGTAAAATGTGTCATTGATTAGGCTGTTTATTAGTTACCAGAGCCAGGCATAGTGGTTAAGTACTTGGTCTTGGGAGTCAGATGTATGAGTTTCAAACTCAACAGTTGAGTGATACTAAATAACTAGGTTGTGTGGCTCTGTTTTCTCATGTCACAATGGTGATAAGACTGCCAAATGAGATAGAAAGGAGAAGTCTCTGTACAACGCCTGGCACAAAGTGAGCATTTCTCATCAGCAGGAAGGCTAAACACAAACCCACCTGTGTCCCTTCCCTGCTGAATCTGCCTTCAATGGCTTCTCATTGCTGTTGGAATTACCACCAAACTCGTTTCTGTGGCCTACAAGCCCCCGTGTACTCTAGACCCTGCTCACTTGCTTTGGTCATCCTAGTCTACTGTGTTTCACTGGATGACTCTCTGTTGCTGCAACAACCCCTTTCTTTCTTGCCTCAGGAATTGGCCATTTTCTCTACTTGGAAAGCTTTTATTCCTGCTCTTAATATGATAGGATCTTTCTCACCTTCATGCATAACATCTTTCTGTTTCCTTCGATGCCTGCCTTACAATCTGTAATCCATATTTACTTGTTTACTTGCTTACGTTTGTCTCTTGCTTCTCTTGTGATGATTCATAGAGGTAGGAATCTTCTCTACCTTGTTCATTGTTGTATCTTCAGCACCAAGAAGAGTGTCTTGAACATAATAAGGACTCAGTAATAATCTCAAATAAATATTTTTAGAGTATTTAATATTCAGTAAATAATATTTTTAATTTGTTAAATATTATATTATAATTTCTTACATTAAAATATCTCATTCTTTGTCATAATATTGTAGGATTATCTACACAATAATTGGAACACAATAAAATGCCTCCTTGCTATTGTAACAATTCACAGTGAGACTTATTTCCAAGGCTGTTAGGAAAAGCTAAGGATGGAAACTCTTGGCTGGGCAACTATTTGAGTTAGATTTAAGCAATCTGAACTTCCAAAGCACATGAGTAATCTGGTCAGATAAGGTTACCAATTATATTTCTAATGATATCTAGAACCAAGTGGTGCCATAATATTTCTAACGGTATTTAGAACCAGGTGATGCCAATAATTTGGCATGCATAGATACAACTAAGTATTTATGCATTAGCTGAGTACTTGCTGGGCTTATTTTATGCTTATTTTTAGTAAGTGTATTTAACTAAAGAGGCAAGTGAATTTATATGCTGTGTTTAAGGTTTAATTATGGTGCCTAAATACTAGATTTTTTTTAGGGTGTGATATAGAGGCAAGAGAATTACAGACAGCTTTAGACTTAAAAGAGCAATGATTTACTTCCAGCATTGCCATTTACGAGCTGCATGAACTAAGATAAGTCACATCATCTCTTGAAGTCTCAGCTTTCTCATCTATACAAGTAGGATACATATCATAAAATTGTTATAGGAATTAAACTGAATAATGGATGGAGATGTTCTTGGCACACAGTAGTTTTCCTTTAGTAAGGTGACAGAGGAAAACTGGTGGGTTTGACTCTGCATTTCTTACTAATGGCAAGTTTTCCTCTTTTATTGTAATGCCTTGCATGTTGTTTTTCATTTGACTACAAACTACCTCTTGTCCAAGGAAATAAAACAAAGCTCAAACACCATATAGAAACAAAAATAATTTATTAGTTTTTATTGCATCAGTGTGACCTTTGGAAACTGACTAAAGCCCAGTTAACTTCAGAACTGATGTAATTCTTCGGATAACAAACAAATCTATTAATTAATGCTGTGGAGATTTTCTGCTGTAAGAGAATGGAGTAAGCTCTGTACATGAGATAGGACACTCTAGAATTATCCCCTGAGCTTTCATCCACCTAGAGATTTCAATATTGTTTTCAAAGCCAAATGATTTGTATGCCTTGATATTTGCCTATAGACTTACCTCTTGTTTTCCCTGCCCCTTTAGCGTAGCTTAGGGATTTTTCATTTTTGTGTGCATAAGACGACTGTGCAGAATTGTGTATGTTATTCATTTATATTATGATTTAGGTAAATTCAAGGGATTTTTCAAGGGCAGCTATGATTATACACCATTATGGCCTTACCTTCTGAGAGGTAATAATTAACTTGCTCAACCCTGATCTTCTAAAAGTTGGCCTTCTATTAAAAAAATTGTTCTTCCAGGTCACTGTGCCAATCTAAAAAAAAAAAAAAACTGTTCTTCCATGAATTTCCATGCAAACCATTTTGGATTGATGCTTAAGATGATCAATCCTAGTCAACTGCCAGTAGGGACATCAGCCTCCTATTCCCAGACCATCATGTTAGGAAGATGGTAGACTACTTTCAACACTGAATGCTTATGATGGAAATACAATTTTGCAGCCAAGGGTCTGTCAATTCATATTGCTATTGTATATTGGCCTTTGAACAACCAGAGAAATGGCATGCTTCTCTAATCATGCAGTGTAAGATTCTTATATCCCAATGGTTGGGGGTCCCTCTCATAGGATCCGATCTTTAGGCCTGCTAGATTTCTTTTATTATTATTATTATTATTATTATACTTTAAGTTTTAGGGTACATGTGCACAATGTGTAGGTTAGTTACATATGTATACATGTGCCATGTTGGTGTGCTGCACCCATTAACTCGTCATTTAGCATTAGGTATATTTCCTAATGCTATCCCTCCCCCCTCCCCCCACCCCTCAACAGTCCCCAGAGTGTGATGTTCCCCTTCCTGTGTCCATGTGTTCTCATTGTTCAATTCCTACCTATGCGTGAGAACATGCTGTGTTTGGTTTTTTGTCCTTGCGATAGTTTACTGAGAATGATGATTTCCAATTTCATCCATGTCCCTACAAAGGACATGAACTCATCCTTTTTTATGGCTGCATAGTATTCCAGGTGTATATGTGCCACATTTTCTTAATCCAGTCTATCATTGTTGGACATTTGGATTGGTTCCAAGTCTTTGCTATTGTGAATAGTGCCGCAATAAACATACGTGTGCATGTGTCTTTATAGCAGCATGATTTATAGTCCTTTGGGTATATAGCCAGTAATGGGATGGCTGGGTCAAATGGTATTTCTAGTTCTAGATCCCTGAGGAATCGCCACACTGACTTCCACAATGGTTTAACTAGTTTACAGTCCCACCAACAGTGTAAAAGTGTTCCTATTTCTCCACATCCTCTCCAGCACCTGTTGTTTCCTGACTTTTTAATGATCACCATTCTAACTGGTGTGAGATGGTATCTCATTGTGGTTTTGATTTGCATTTCTCTGATGGCCAGTGATGGTGAGCATTTTTTCATGTGTTTTTTGGCTGCATAAATGTCTTCTTTTGAGAAGTGTCTGTTCATGTCCTTCGCCCACTTTTTGATGGGGTTGTTTGTTTTTTTCTTGTAAATTTGTTGGAGTTCATTGTAGATCCTGGATATTAGCCCTTTGTCAGATGAGTAGGTTGCGAAAATTTTCTCCCTTTCTGTAGGTTGCCTGTTCACTCTGATGGTAGTTTCTTTCGCTGTGCAGAAGCTCTTTAGTTTAATTAGATCCCATTTGTCAATTTTGTCTTTTGTTGCCATTGCTTTTGGTGTTTTAGACATGAAGTCCTTGCCCATGTCCTGAATGGTAATGCCTAGGTTTTCTTCTAGGGTTTTTATGGTTTTAGGTCTAACATTTAAGTCTTTAATCCATCTTGAAATAATTTTTGTATAAGGTGTAAGGAAGGGATCCAGTTTCAGCTTTCTACATATGGCTAGCCAGTTTTCCCAGCACCATTTATTAAATAGGGAATCCTTTCTCCATTGCTTGTTTTTCTCAGGTTTGTCAAAGATCGGATAGTTGTAGATAAGCCGTGTTATTTCTGAGGGCTCTGTTCTGGTCCATTGATCTATAGCTCTGTTTTGGTACCAGTACCATGCTGTTTTGGTTACTGTAGCCTTGTATTATAGTTTGAAGTCAGGTAGCGTGATGCCTCCAGCTTTGTTCTTTTTGCTTAGGATTGACTTGGCAATGAGGGCTCTTTTTTGGTTCCATATGAACTTTAAAGTAGTTTTTTCCAATTCTGTGAAGAAAGTTATTGGTAGCTTGATGGGGATGGTATTGAATCTATAAATTACCTTGGGCAGTATGGCCATTTTCACGATATTGATTCTTCCTACCCATGAGCATGGAATGTTCTTCCATTTGTTTGTATCCTCTTTTATTTCATTGAGCAGTGGTTTGTAGTTCTCCTTGAAGAGCTCCTTCACTTCCCTTGTAAGTTGGATTCCTAGGTATTTTATTCTCTTTGAAGCAATTGTGAAGCATTCCCTTTGAAAACTGGCACGAGACAGGGATGCCCTCTCTCACCACTCCTATTCAACATAGTGTTGGAAGTTCTGGCCAGGGCAATTAGGCAGGAGAAGGAAATAAAGGGTATTCAATTAGGAAAAGAGGAAGTCAAATTGTCCGTGTTTGCAGATGACATGATTGTATATCTAGGCGTGCTAGATTTCTATGTGCAGCCCTAGCAGGTCTGGTAAATGGGATGACTGGATATTGGCACTGCTTTTGTGATACTCATTGACTTAGGGTACAAATTTCTTCATAAGACATTACTGTATTAACTTCTCATCATCTCTCCCCCTCCAGCCCACTAAAATCATGATAAATGAAATAGTAAGTATAAATGGATTCTACCCATTTGTAAATTTCATTTAAAAAATTTTGAAGATAGATAAAAAATGTTCTGCTATTTCCTTGATCTCTTTTCCAACAGGATTAGAAAGTGGTTAAGGAAGATTTAAGACTGAAATATTAAATCTTGTTTTTTCAGCTTCTAGTGCCTTTCTGTCTATGTTGCTATATTATTAAAATCCAGTCCACCTTATCTCTATCATGTAATTAGGTTTTGTTGGATCAAAGTAGTGGTAACAACAACAACAACAATTTGAACACCATTTTCCAAGTACTTGTCACTAGCACTTCAAAATGTTATCTTATTTAATTCTCATAACTACCCTCAGAAGAACCTGTTACTATCTGTGTTTCGTAAGTGAGTAAACTGAAACTCAGAGAGGGCAAGGAACTTGTCCATGGATACATAGCAAATAGATGGTCAGTCTTTGAATTAAACCCAAATCTGTCTGACTCCAAATCCAAAGCTCTAAAAAAACATGATCGCTTTTCCACTCTGTAGTAAAAGCATTACCCAGATCTGCCATCTCCCTCAAATCTCTATGTCTCTTGTCCTCAATATTTTGCAAAGCCTACTTCATATAATGAAGCTTATGTTTTATTTTTTCTTTAAATATTTGAGTCATTGCCTATGTAGTTACTGATCAAATGTTTTTTTTCCATAGGAACGTTATATCTTAATACTTCAGTCATACAACAGAACTATCATCAGCAATAAATTTATTTATGAGTTCACTTACAAAAAAATTTCTCAAAGCATTAATTTAAGATACACTTTTTTATATACTTTAAATTCTGGGATACATGTACAGAACGTGCAGGTTTGTTACATAGGCATACACGTGCCATGGTGGTTTGCTGCAGCCATGAACCCGTCATCTACATTAGGTATTTCTCCTAATGCTATCCCTCCCCTAGTCCCACACCCCCAAAAGGCCCCTAATAGGATTGGTTTATCTGATTTCTCTGCTTGCTATACTTTTGAAGCAGCAGACTAGATGTGAAAGCACATTGAGGAAGGCTGGAAGTGGTAGATGACAACTCTTTTATCCTACTCAAAATAAAAGTTTATTTCAGTTTTTATATTTTCTCGACAAGTGAGGAAGGTAACAGAAAAAAATAACAGAAGCTGACACAAAAATGTAAATTAGGCAAATAAGTAAATAGTTCTGTCAATCTCAGGGGACCCTAGGGTGTGATTATATTGTAGTACATTATAGTGTCTGCTGTTTATATTGATGATTTTGAGCCATTATGTTCCGTATATATGCTCTCTTTAAAATGGTATGCTTTGGTTATAAATTAGATTGAATAGTAAACATTTTTGTGATTGAGAGAATAAACCAAAAGTTAGAAACCCATCATTTGGAAAGACCTAGTCTCCAATGGATTCCTGCTTTGCTCTGGTAGGGATCAAACCCCATGAATATCAGAATCTACCACTTAATTTACTTCCAAAGTATTTTGGAGTAGTTAATGGATATAATGTCAGTTTTCTCTCTTTAGTTGATTTGACTGCACGTTCCTCTCTTCTCTAGAGTGGGAGTGTATGGGATTTGGAGTAGTTCAGGTAAATATGAATCCCAGCACTGTGGCCTTGGGCAGAATTTTCACCTCCCTTTACTAGAGTTTGGTAGCTACATACATATATATATATATGTATGTGTGTTTACATATATATGTATGTATGTGTGTACATACACATATACACAGACATATATTTGCTAAACATGTTTTTCCCACTTAGTGTGGTAACTGAACTCTTCTTTTCTGTAGGAAACTCTTCATGTGACTTTGTTGAGACTGCAATACCCTCTCACTGCGTGGGTGGCACGTGACTCGTGGCACGTGACTCAGGCCTTGTCAGGGTACCCCATTCAAGTGATTGGTCCAGGTATGAGTATATGATCCAAGTCAAACCAATCCTCAAGACTTTTCTCTAGAATTACCAGGAAAAAGGCACCCTTTCACCCCACTGGGATTTCCAGCTGTAAGAATGATGTTAGCATGGAACTTCAGTGGTCATTTTTTTTACACACAGAGAGAGCCTATCTGAGAATAACACCAAAACATGGGAAAGAGAGCTGATAAATGAAGCCATAGAAATATGATGATAATCTTGAATTTGTGGACTCAGCCAGAACTGAAGACCCTGTAGACTTCCCAGGTATATGAACCAACTAAATTAAGTTGGATTTTTGGGAATTGCACCCCCAAAACTCCTTATTTGTATATTCCCTAAGCTTCGGTTTTCTAATTCATAAAATGAAGATGGGTTAATTATGCCATCGAGTAAGATTTTGATAAAACTAAGTTGTATATGTAAACTACACAGTCCACAATAAATGAACTCTGAATTCAACAGCAAACAAGCTCTCAGATTTTCTCCACAACAGACCCTCTCACTTCGGCTCCTCTCCCTGGCTCCCAGCTGATAGCTATGATTCTTGCTTTTCCTGGATGGCTCACTTCACTGTGGGCTGCTTTTCCCTAGCAGAGTTGGTCAGGTAACCTCCTCCTGCTCTTGGCAGGCACACGTTCTTAAGAAGAAATGGTCTCTGTCCTGCCGTGCACTGAAATTGGGAAAGATCTCACCTAGGGAAGACAGCAATTCTCTCAAGAATTCTTAAGAAGACCACGTTTAAAGCACCGATGAGCTGATTTTGGTCCTGGTTCAGGAACATCTGGAGGAGCAGCTGTGGATGACAAGAACGTGTTTATCTCTTTTGAAAAGAAAAAGTGGTGGACAGGCAAGGTCCTTAGGGAGTGCTGCCCGGCAAAATAGAGGTCTGTTCCCATCATCCAAATTTGAGGTGGAAAATAATTGAGTAAAAACACAGCTTGTTTTTAAATCAAATAGCCTAAAGCTTAATGAATTGGGAAGGTAGAAAAAGAGAACTGAAATTATTCAAGCCATTTGCCTTTGTGCCTCCCATCCACTGCTAATATTGTAATAGTAAGGATCTGTAAAGTCTATCAGCATTGATCTCAACATTTTCTCCACTGGCAAAACCTAAGCTTCTTCCTTATTTTAGCAAGATTAATTCCTTTGGGGTTGTATTTGGGAGATGGTATTATTGATGACTTGAAAAAGTCCCCAGAATTTACTATACCTCTTACAAGCAGGTTTTTTTTTTCTTTCTTTCTTTTGGCAAGATTGAAAAGACTGGACAATGACTTTTTCACAAATGAATTCAGTAGCTTGGGCTTCAACCTTATAAATTTATGATCATGGCTTTTAAAAGAATTTTTTTTAAAGTGCCTGTCCTTGTATTTCCCAAAACTAGTAAAAATAAAAGTTAAGTATTTATGATACTTGGAAAAAAAAAGGAGACAAGTTGCAATTTTATAGTCTAAACTCTGACTGTAATAGCCATGCATTTTTACTCTTGCAGTCAAGTCACCGAGGGCTTTTTTTCCTTCATCATAAACAGATGAAGCTTCAAGAAAATCAAGAGGAATTGGAATCTGGTAATAAATGAACTGTAGCCATGTTACATTAATTATTATTACTCATTTTCTAATATTCCTTTGTGGGGAGACTTTACAAAAAATCAATTCTAGACTACTTATCAATGGTAGTGGAAAGGAGAAATTCAGTCTATTTTTAAGAGGGAGAAAAATCCTTGCAAAACATATGGGTTTAGCTTTATAGGAAACAGTTTCTAGACAAACATAGATGAATGATTTAACAGCAGCAGGGCATCCATTTATGTAAATACTGAACTGTGGGACTCAAAAAAAACAAACTCAAAGAAAAACATTATTAATCAGCTTGAGTTTTTCCCCCCCATCAACATTCTGAAAGAACAAACAGAACAACATTAAGGAACACTTTCAACAAGAACAGCAAGCAAGACACAGTTTAGTGTTGCCCTGGATAAAACTTTCCAGAGTTTCAGGAACCTTCTCTTAGCTATTCTTCATTTTCATGCATAATCTATGTGAAAATAGTCAAATACCAAAATGCTCTAATGTCTTAATTGTTTTCCCATTAAAATACTTCCTGTTTAACTTCCTGTTGACCCAACAATTATGCTGCGCCCCTTTATTAAATAAAAGTAGGTTTTAAAAATATACGTGATTTAGAGTATAGTTTACACACAAATATTTAAAGTGTCTTTTTTTTGTAGAAAGATAACATAAAGAGTCTTAGCTAAAGATGTTATGTTAACTAAATATACAAAGTGAAGTGCAGATTTAAGATGCTTTTCTGAATAACCTAGGCCTGAAAAACTTTCGCCTAAAATAGGCAGGACATTGGAAGAGAATAGCTTTTGTTCCTTTATTTATCACTGTAATTTTCTTCACCTAATTCAGTGTAAGTCCAAATCTGTGTAAAAGTAGCTACCCTGAGAGTCACATGACACTCTGGCACCCATTGGAAAATGTTCAGCACATCACACCTTACCATGCAGAGGGGAGAATCACATGGCTGAATCTCTCTTCAGCCAATCATTTTTGTACTCTTTTTCTTTAGATAGTTTTCATACATGAATCGAAATTCATGGCAGAGTTGAGATGAGGCAGGGAATGAAAACAAAACTGTCTACATTCTCCTAAATAATATTATTGACCATGCAGTTAATGTACTTAGATTATTAGGTGACCAATGTTAATTTGTATCTCTATTTGAATGTCTCTTACATGTCTTTGATAGTGTTAAATGTTGTATTTAACTGTAGTTTTCAATGCCAAAGATGCCTTTTGCTGTATTCTTATAAATAACTAAGTATAAGTGCATTTTAAAAGTTCAGTAAACTGTAATAGGTAATTTCTCAAACACGCTTAATGTGCACTTATAAAAATGTAACCCATATTGATAAAAATTTCAATACAAATAGTTACATTAAAAATAGCTTCTTAATGAGACTATCACTTTTAGTGTTTAGTAAACTTTCTACATTAGAGATTCATATGACTTAACATTGCTAACAACAGATAATCTTAAGTGTGTGAGTATACCTGTGTGTGTTGTAGACCCCTTTAGAAAAACTAAGCATTCTAATTGGCTTAGTTTATATTACTTTTATGATTACTTTTACATTGACTCTTCACAACATTTAATAAACAATCATTTAACTGCCATTAGTAATCCTAGTTACAGGCATTTTTAGCTATTTGAGAATTTGTTATTAATGGGGTTTTGTAAACTATTACAGAGGAATTCTTTGGAGAATGAGATTACTTTTCTGTTTTTTTTTCTTGTATGACGAAAAATAATTAGCAACTTTTCACAGTCAAATAGCTAGCTTTTTAAAAGCGTTTAAGTCATTACAGTTTGTGCACAGCTTAAAATACCATCTAAACAACATTATAATTAACAGTGGAACATTTTTAAAAATCACTCTATTTACTTGCAATCTTCTCTTTCAACAAGCTTTTTATTTTTCTGAACTTTCTTCTAATCCTGTCTATATTTTTATAATATTTTAAGCAGTTTGAATTATAAAACATGAATTTGTAAGATATATAAATATATATACCTGTTATACATAATATATATGTATACACATATGCATTGTATTTTTAAATAATTTTTATGTTATTTATTTATTTATTTATTTATTTATTTATTTATTTTTGAGACAGAGTGCGACAGCCCGTGTTGGTGTGCAGTGACGCAATCTCAGCTCACTGCAACCTCTGCCTCCTTGGTTCAAGCCATTCTCCTACCTTAGCCTTCCCAGTAGCTGGGATTATAGGCGCGTGCCACCAAGCCCGGCTTATTTTTGTATTTTTAGTAGAGGCGGGTTTCACTATGTTGGCCAGGCTGGTCTTGGGTCTCGAATTCCTGACCTAATGATCCTCCCAATTTGGCCTCCCAATTTTTTATTATTTTTGTAGAGATGGGTTTTCCCTGTGTTGCCCAGGCTGGTCCCAAACTCCTGAGCTTAAGTGATCCTCCCACTTCGGCCTCCCAAAGTGCTGGGATTATAGGTGTGAGCCCCCACACCCGGCCTACGTTATATTGAAAGTACACTCCTATTGTTCTTACTGCGGGTTGTTGGGTTTTCAGCTTTGGTTTTTTGCAGTGCTTTAGTCTGTGCTTTTTGGATATCTACATTTATACATGAAAAATAAATGTGGGTTTTGGGACACTGACATTTTTGTTTTAAACTAGAAAACATCTGAAAACAAAGTAGCCCTTTTTGTTACTTCACCTTAAATTCTACATTTTCTGATCATAAGGATGAAGTGTGGTTTGACAAACAGAAAGTTGGATGAAAACAAGTATTGTGATTTTTTGTTCTTATGAATTTCTGCTAGTAATTGAATGTAGCCCTGAACATGGACTTATATCTATACTCTTCCTATCCTGGCTATTCTGGTGCACACTGAAGAATTTAATCATGTCAGTTGTCTGTTTCCTGAGTTTTCATTTGCAGGAAATCAAAGGAGAGAACATTAAACAGAGACATGCTCTAATCCTGACGTTAATTAGCTGTGGAGCCCAAACATGCAATTAATTAGTAGCTCGTTTTTGCCTCTACTAATAATTTTCTGCATGTTCATTATGCATTAAGCACTGTGCCAAATACTTTACCTATGTTTTCTCCTTTAATTCTCCTAGTGAGCCTTCAGTGTAAGTCCCATTTTGCAGATAAAGAAAAAAATTTCCTAGAGATCGAGCCCTTGTCCAAAGGCACCTAACTTTACAAAGCTCTGCAGTAGAACCATGGTTTGAGTCCAGGCATTCTGACTCCATAGCAGATACATGTAACCGCTAAATTGCCTTTTACTCAAGAATAAAAAGTTTGATAAACTCTCAACTGTTGGCAGGCACAGTGGCTCATGCCTGTAATCCCAGGACTTTGGGAGGCCAAGGCAGGTGGATCACCTGAGGTCAGGAGTTTGAGACCATCCTGGCCAATATGGTGAAACCTGGTCTCTACTAAAAATACAAAAATTAGCCAGGTATGGTGGTGCACGCCTGTAGTCCCAGCTGCTCAGGAGGCTGAATCAGGATAATTGCTTGAACCTGGGAGGCAGATGTTGTAGTGAGCTGAGATTGCGCCACTGCACTCCAGCCTGGGCGACAGAGAGAGACTCCATCCCAAAACAAAAACCAACCAACAAACAAAAAACAATGAAAAAAACCTCTCAACTATTGAAAAGATCTTATTTCTGTCATTGTCCAGGGATTTAAATTTCAACATCAGGACCATTAGTCTGGTAAATGTATTCCTGAGCCTATGATAGAGGTGTCTCATTTCTTTTGACATTATGGTTTTGTGCATACAGTATATTGCATGACTCTGCATAAAACATACTGATATATCTTGTATATCAGGCCTATGATATAGTCCTTTACCATCTGCTTAAGAGATTAGATTTCTTTCTTGCAGGACCCTGGGTATATTTGGAGGAAACTGAATTCAAATATTGCTCAGTTTTCTCTGTGTAGATGACTCAAAGATTTATGAAACGAAAGAGAAGATAACACAGATGCTGCTCTTGTTATGTTATTACCAAAGCACTATGGCTACGTACTTAGCATTTGCTACAAATGATGGAGCTGGCCCAATATGGTGGAGGTCTCAGGGCCTGTGTTATATGGCATGTCCAGTACCAGGAGTGACAGCAAGGTACATGTAGACCATTCCTCCCAGGGTGAGCTGATAATAGTTAAATCATTATTTGCAGCTACAGCCATCTAAGGAAACATTATCTGAGTCTCTCATGGCATCGGTGGAAAACAAAGCAATAATTTATCTCTAACTACTGAGAAGGTGGAAATGCAATATAACAATAACTAGTCCTACATAGGACATAGTTACATATTACAAAAGAGTTTACTCTCCATGAATAAGGTTTCTTTCTTTCTCTTTCTTTCTTACTCTCTCTCTCCTTCCTTCCTTCCTTCCTTCCTTCTTTCTTTCTGTTTCTTTCTTCTTCTTCTTTTTTTTTTTTTTTTTTGACAGAGTCTCACTCTGTCGCCCAGGCTGGAGTGCAGTGGCACAATCTCAGCTCACTGCAATCTCTGGCTCCCAGGTTCAAGCGATTCTCCGGCCTCAGCCTCCTGAGTAGCTGGGATTATAGGCACTTGCCACCACACTCAGCTAATTTTTGTATTTTTTAGTAGAAATGGGGTTTCGCCATCTTGGCCAGGCTGGCCTCGAACTCCTGACCTCAGGTGATCCGCCCGCCTTGGCCTCCTAGAGTGTTGGGAATACAGGCATGAGCCACCACACCCAGCCAGATAAAGTTCTTTTTAACTAAGGACTAAAATTGGCAAAATATGTTAGTATTGCCTGGGCAAATTGTGCTTCATATTTTTTTATCTATATTGTGCTCCTTTGAGATGTTTTGCTAGTAAGTTTGTCTTTTGTGGCTGAAAGACAGGTGTCATCCAATTATATCAAAGCTAATGAACTCCCTGGAGACAACAAAATCAATTGGAAAAGCTTTCAAAATTATGGACCAATTGTCTTTCTCAAAGTGGAAGTTTTTCAAAAAATAACTAATGAAGAGGTGTTCGCTGGCTAGAAATGGAATAAATTTAACTAGAAATAACAATATAAATTTCTTAAAATATCCTCAAGATATGCTGCATTTAGATATTATTAATTTCCATTGTGATTAATCTCTCTGCTTGGTTCTGTTTACACAACTTAAAAATGTGTCTACCTGAGGGATCATGATAATTATCCCAGAACCATC
The DNA here is from genome assembly GCF_029289425.2 of Pan paniscus. Taxonomy (NCBI): domain Eukaryota; kingdom Metazoa; phylum Chordata; class Mammalia; order Primates; family Hominidae; genus Pan; species Pan paniscus. Next base: position 34,465,112 of record NC_073249.2, on the reverse strand, counting down.
TGCCCTTTTGTGTCTTCAGCGTCAGACAATGGCATGCCTTAGCATTTTAAGTTATTTAATTTCTAATTAATGAGAAAATTTGAAAACCAACATAGATTGTATAGTACATTTTATACTTCAAATAACAGTATACATAATTATGGAACAAAGTTTTCAATGTCTCAAGAATGTGAACACCCAGGGCAAAAGAAAATCAAATAAAAACATTAACCTCTTGTGGAGAGACCTCGCTAAGAAACAATCTAAGAATTTATTATGTGATTCATGAAAGATTTACTGTGAATTGTCAGTTTGACTTAATATGTACAGGGAACATGGCACTGGGTTACAAAGGAGGGGGTTAGGAGGCACTCGACATTAAGATTATAAGAAATACTATAGGCCAGGTGTGGTAACTCATGCCTGTAATCCCAGCACTTCAGGAGGCCGAGGCAGGCAGATCACGAGGTCAGGAGTTTGAGACCAGGCTGGCCAACATGGTCAAACCCCATCTCTACTAAAAATACAAAAGTTAGCTGGGCTGGGTGTGGTGGCACTTGCCTGTAGTCTCAGCTACTTGGGAGGCTGAGGCAGAAGAATCACTTGAACCCGGGAGGCAGAGGTTGCAGTGAGCCGAGATCGTGCCACTGTACTCCAGCCTGGGTGACAGAGCGAGACTCCATCTCAAAAAAAAAAAAAAATTGTGCTTGCTCACAAGTAGCCTATCATTTTCAGGTCAGCAATTGAAATATTGGCAAAACACAATGAAACATTGTTTCACATATAAAGCTGAAATCACAAACTATTAAATGTGGCATTTACTTCACAATAGTGTTGCATTAACTTGTGAACAATTTCTTCCTTGGTATCTCTTATGACTAGTAGCAGGGATGTGTGAAACCACATCAAGGTAAGATACTAAAGTTGTCTTGGTAAAGTCTTCAGCTTTAGGTAGCTCTTGAACTGGCTTAGGTTGACTGGGAAGCAATCAAACAGGTGAGTAAGTAGTTTAATTTACTAGACAGTGTGACTGAAACAAGGACTATATTTCTCTCTCTTCTCTCTCTTTCTCTCTCTCTCTCACTTCCCCCAATGATTATTATTGAGCCATCCATATTTTGTTGTATAGAAATATATTTTATCTAGATCAACATGGATTCAATACAGATATATCCATTGTCAACATTTCCTTTCTCTTCATTTTCCCTCTAATTTAGACCTAAAACTTTGGCTTAGCTATAGGAAAATGGGTTTGGCTATAGAAAAGAAAGTGTTTTCATATTCCTTCCATGTCCATGTTTGAAAATGAAGTCTAGTATATAATAGAGTGAAAAATACCCTAGATTGCATATTGGTGGTATAGGTTCTAATTTCAGGTTTCCTTACAAGTAGCCACTAATTAGCAGGGTGACTATGGAAAAGTTGCATAACCACTTTTTGGTGTGGGTTTGTAGAATCGAGGAGGTTTAATCAGGTAACTTCTAAGGCTTCTATCACTGCTGTGATTTGTGCCTTTATGCATTTATCAGGCTAGTCCTCTGATAGACTTCATTGACAATTGGACATTGCCTTTGTCCTCAAGGCATATATAATCTAATCACAGTAGGAAGATAGGATTGATATCACTAGGCTATTAGAAAAAATATACAAATCCAACTGATCCATTTTTATTCTCATCTTGTTTTATTTTCCATGGGCTTTGTAAAGAGCTGTCTCTTCCTTTTTTTGAAAACACTGTACTTGTGGCTCCCAGGACACCAGAATCTCCCAGCTTTTCTCCTACATCAGTCTCCTTCTCATTTCTTTGCTTCTTTACATTGCTAAATATTTTTATTGCCTTGTCTTCTATTTTTGTTTGCATACTTTCTCTATATATAATCTTATTGGTATTCATGCCTTTAAATGTTATCTATATTCTGCTGTTTGCCACATCTATAGGTTTAGATTTTTCCTTTGAGTTCTGGTTTATATTCCAAACCACTTACTTGATTGCTTCATTTCATAGAAGCTTTAATTTTAACATATTATAAACTGAACTCTTGATTTCTCTACTCTTTCCACCTGCAGTCCTCTTGGTAAATGGTAAGGCCATTTTTTTTCATTTATTCATTGGAGTCTTGATGGTTTTCCTATCAATTTATACAGATCCTCATATTTTATAAAGACTAACATTTTTTACCTGTCATATAGGCTGAAAATCTTTTTCCCTAGGCTTTTGTTTGTGGTTGTTATTTTTGTGTTTCAAATTCTAGATTTAAATTGTTCATTGAACAATGATTATCATTCACTTAAGGCAGTAGGATTAATAAATAAAAGAAGAAAAAGAGCATTATTAACAATAAAAGTAAAATAGATTTTTAAAATTATTAAGTAGCATGTCTTGCTTATTAGCAAAATATTTAAATGAATCCAATGTTGTAGAACACAAAGTGAAACTGATACTTTAAATTCTTCTTGGTAGTTTAAACTTGCTCAACACTGTTAGAAAAATTGTTAGTGTTAGGCATCAAAATTTTAAGTTACTACCTTTATTTAGAAATCCTTTCTCTGAGAATTTATTTGTAAGAAGAAAATTTTGGAAAAACATAATATTTTATATTAGAAAATCATGATTGCCTTATTTAACATATGGGAAAAGCTAAAGCAATCTAAATGACTAGCTGTAGAGGAGTGGTTGCTTCTCAGCTTCTATGGGATATTATGTAGTCATTACATCTAATTTTGAAGTCTTTGTAGGACCATTAAAAATGATTAATTCAGGTGTTGGCACAACCTGAATAAAGTAGGTGTAAGAGTTCCCTTGGTTGATCATGGATGACTACCGTGAGTCCTTCACTGTAAGTCTGATATGTGGTGTTATCTTTCAAGTAATCAGAGGTTTGCAGAATTAACAAGGGAGAGGAAGCCACAGAATATAAGGAAATTTGTTATCTATTAAAACCAGAGCATCACAGTTGGGCAGTAGCTTTGAAATTTGACAGGACTGTTTTCCATGCTTGATGGCAGTTTGGTTTAAATTAGAGAGAAAGTAGACCTTAAGTCTCTGTCAGACTTAATGTCTGAAGGCAGTGGCCACACTGGCAGCAAAACATGAACCTGGTCATTGTTGAGTCAACAGTGGTGGATGGCACTCTAGGTTTAATAGAAGGAGCTGATATCCTATTGATGATATTTGCCTCTGCAAAATATTCCAGTTGTCCTCAGATTGCTGAAGACCCTTGCAATTACTTCCAGCCCAGTCATGCCATCACCATTCAGATACTCCAGGCAATCTAATAAGCCTGGTCCCATGTTTAACAATGCAGTGTTCTGATAGGAAGGGTTCTTATATGAACTCTCTTCTAAATAACCAAAGCAGATGGATTTAGGATTATCATCCATTTGATCTCCCACGTTAAGTTTTGCAATCAAGTGGGAAGTAACTATTTCCTGATTAAGTATTTGAGCAAGTATTTTGGCATTGGCTTAGGCAGGCACTATAAGCTGGCAATCTGGATACCTCAGGATCCAGTTCTGATCTTCACACTCGTTACCTGGTTAATTCAGGAAAAATGTACTTAATTTTCTCCCTCTTTTGCTTAATTTTAAAGAATTAAATATAGCTACTATGTCTATCTAACTTTTCAGAAAAAAAAATCTTTGAAGAACATGTTACTTTAGAGGAGGAAAACGTATCTTTTCCTTCTTTCATTTTGGATTAATTGACTGGGTTAATTGGCTGGACCATGTAACAAAGGATAGATTAACAGGAGAAAAGTATACACATTTATTTAATATAAGTTTCCCATAACATGGGAGATTTCATAAGGAAATGAAGACTCAGAGGAAGAGTTAAACCTGAGTATTTTTTATGGTAGGTTTGATGAAGAGTGCAGAGTTGTGGAGAAATAGGGCTGGGTGGAAAGGGTCTGATCTAATGGTAATAAACTGGGGGAAACTCAGCAAGGCCTATTCATTCAGATTCCTCTCTGTGCCCCTGTGTCTTTGGAGGTGACTTTTCCTTTAGGATGTTCTTTTCCTCGAGGTATAGGGAGGGCACTTTGCACTTGAGATTTTTGTGGTCTGCTTCAGAGGAAGGTCGGAAAATTCTTCCTAGGTTTATGACCTGCTTGATAAAGGGGAGACCTCAGGCAGGGATGCTCAGAGAGACTTTCCTGCTTCTGCCTTTTTCTCAAATTCCTTCACCATAAAATATTCAATACACCAAGGTTTCATATTTTGGAGATGTTCTGAATCGCATCAATATTTATACTCCATATTAATATTTGGCTATAGAAAATATAAAAATTCTGTTTAAATTAAAGCCGCATAGACAATAGTATCTCCAAAATACCAGTAGTTCCAATAAACTATCTCAAGAAGATAAGAAAAGCTGGTAAAGATTGGCAAAGAAGTGAAATATTCAGAAAGAAATAGAATGAAAGCCATTATTGCTAGAGCTGGGGAAAGAAAATAACATGAGAGAAGTAGAAAATATAAATAGAATGAGATGAAGAAGAAAACCTAACATAAGAAGCCATCTATGAAATTGAAAGATACAAAAGTCAAGAAATCTAAGATTTACACCATAGGTATGCTTTCAGTGGTTATTTGCAAACCACATTCTTTTATTTGATTTCAAACCAGCCTAATTCAAAATAACTGACATAACATCAAAAGAAATTTCCTTCAGTGTTGGTTGGCTTTCATGTAAACGTACCTATGGAGTTGGAAAATATAGGAAGTGATGGAAGAAAGGCAAGTGGCTAAGTGGACTGGCTGAATTGCTGACTCAGTGACGTATGAATGAAACAAATAATTATCCAAATGACTCTCTGTAGGATTCAATCCAGAGAGTAATCAGCTCCACTCTCTATTTCCTTCCTCTGAATAGTCCTTTCCTGTTTTGTGAGATCTGGTCCAGATGAGACGAGGCTATTTTATTTTTGTCACTTGGGGTCCTGTTTTTGTGTATACAGTCCAAATTAAATGGCCTTAAAGAAACTGATGAATTCTGTCCATGAAATACTTTAATAAAAACAGTTGCCATTTACTGAATGTTTATAAGGCACCCATCTTCTATTGTTTTAATCTTCTCGATAGTTCTGGAACTTAGGTATTATAAATTCATATTAATATTTCACATTTCATAGTTTAAAAGTGGGCTAAAAAAATTAAGCTATGACTTTTGACAAACAAGCCATGCTCATTTGGTTCCAAAAACTATGGGTTTTTTTTTTTTTTAAGTATGCAGTTTTTTTGGTTTGTTTTTGTTTTTTTTTTCTTTTCTTTTTTTTTGAGACGGAGTCTCGCTCTGTCACCAGGCTGGAGTGCAGTGGCGCGATCTTGGCTCACTGCAACCTCCGTCTCCTGGTTCAAGTGATTCTTTTGCCTCAGCCTCCCAAGTAGCTGGGACTACAGCCACACACCACCATGTCCAGCTAATTTTTGTATTTCTAGTAGAGACAGGGTTTTATCATGTTGGCCAGGATGGTCTCAGTCCCTGACCTCGTGATCTGCCTGCCTTGGCCTCCCAAAGTGTTGGGATTACAGGCGTTAGCCATTGTGTCCGGCCGCAGGTTTTTTGTTTTTTGTTTTTAAAAGCTTTTCATCCTTTTGGGATTTAGCTTTGCCTGTGCAGATGCAATTTTAGCCTTTTACTAAAGAAAAGGGTGAAAAAGAAAGAGTTATTATATATGTATGGCATTTGCAGATTTTAGTACCTCCGATTTAGGAAAGAATTGTAATGATGCCACTCAATATTCCACCTACCTCTGGTAAAAGGAAGATTAGAAGATTGGAAAATTTGACATGACTTTGATGTGTTAAATGCCAAATAGTGCTGCACAGAATGAAAATTCTTTGGAAGACGACCACAAGTATAACTATTTTTGCAGGTGTTTTAGAGCAAAAATCTGTTCACTCAGTGATTCCACATTTTTGGGAAGGACTTAACTAGGAAAAATTTTACTTTGCAAGGAAGAAACGTGAAAATGCCAGAAATACAGAGGTAATTATTTTGATCAAGTGTTTATGTTACCAATTATAATGGCAAAATCAATTTTTACTTTATGGAATCATTTGTCAAAAAGCTCATGACATATTGGTAATGGCAGCAAAAGCAATTACATTTTGTTTCTTGATTAAGAAGAAAGAAAATGAGTATTACCCATTAATTAACAAAATTATGAAGAGTCTTAATTCAGATATACACTTGTTTCCTTGATGAATGCAAGGTGATTTGAGATTTGTAGAAACCTGTTGCAGTTTGGGTAAGGAAGGCCAGATTAGAAAGATGAATTTAAGCTTTGCTGGTAACACACTCAATGGAATGTAGAAAAAAATTAGGGTTTTCAAGAAGGAAAACTTTGATTTATCAGGACACATGAAGCTACTGGGGAGAAAGGATCCACGTTAGCAATTTTTCACATAGTCTTGGAATATAGCCTTGTATGTGGCTGTAATCCAAATTACAAATCTGTGTTTAACCAGATGACAACTAAGGTCAAGATCTGAATCTTCTAACAGCTTGATCCAGACCTTTAGTGAGACCCTGCCAGCCTTTGAGACTTCCCTCAGCATCTGAGTTGACACAGAGAAGTATTAAATATCCTGGACTGTGTCTGAGAGTCTGCTCCTAAATAAGGCTCATTTCTTTTAAAACCATGGATTAATTTCATTAAGCATGCAAGAGTTCTTTAGAAACTTTCTTGTGTGGGCTGTAGCTCATTTTCATTACTGTGTTTTTCTCCCCCCGACCACTGCATCACTTAGGACAATTCATTAGAAAATCCAACAGAATTTATTTGAAGTAACCAATTAATCCTTTGAGATGCAACAATTAATATGCAAATTGTATCACATTAAGAATCTCAGGAGGAATGAATTAAATTGAAAAATACAACCCTTCAGAAATTAAAAAAGATATTGTTTTTCCATCTACAGATTTTCAAACTTCATTTGATTTTTCTTCTATGGTTCATTTTATTATCTCCTTGCCTAGAAGTACCAAAACAAATGACCATGCCTGTCTTAAATGCATTACATCAGGATACTAATAGAAGGATATTAAACATGATAGCCATATTGACAAAAGACCTGATGAGGCAAATAACCATATACATAAATATGAATTTGTAACAGAATAATTACATCAAAAAGTAAGCAATTTTCATTGCCATTTCCTTCTTAGAAATGTTCACAGGGAAATAAAGGACTAAGGTCATTTTGAGAACATTACTAAACAGACAACCTCTTTACTCATGCAAGTAAATTCTGTGTTACAGTTAGGTTTTAAATGGGTTTCTCTGATGACTGCATAATGTCAGGGAGATATGAATATTGCCAATAAAACAACTTTTAAATAGTGTCTAAGACTCACTGAGTGCTTTCTATATACAATTTGCTATTCTAGGCCCATAGCATGTCATCTGAGCCTCACAATGGCTCTGTGAAATTGGGACTGTCATTGCAATCTTGTAACTGCCCAATGGGCTCTCCTTGCCCGCTGTCTAGGCAGAGCCAATATATCAATGCAGGGGAATTGCAATAGAGAAAGAATAATTCATGCAAATCCCAGCTGTGTGGAAGACTGGAGTTTTATTATTACTCAAATCAGTCTCCCTGAAAGCTTGGGGATTGGGATTTTAAAGGATAATTTGGTGGGTAGGGGGTAGGAAAGTGGGGAGTGCTGATTAACCAATCAGAGATGAAATCATAGGGAGTTAAAGCTGTCCTCTTGCGCTGAGTCAGTTCCTGGGTGGGGTCCACAAGACCAGGGGAGCCAGTTTATCAACCTGGATGGTGCCAGTTGATTCAATGAGTGCAGGGTCTGCAAAATATCTCAAGCACTGATCTTAGGTTTTACAATAGTGAAGTTATACTGAAGAGCAATTTGGGAGGCTTAGAATCTTACAGCTTCCAGCTGCATGATTCCTAAACCATAATTTCTAATTTGTAGCGAATTTGTTAGACCTGTAAAGGCAGTCTAGTCCCCTAAGCAGGAAGGGGGTTCGTTTTGGGAAAGGGCTGTTATCTTTGTTTCACAGTTAAACTATAAACTAAGTCCCTCCCGTAGTTAGTTTGGCCTTCACCCAGAAATGAGTAAGGACAGCTTGGAGGTTATAGAAGCAAGATGGAATCAGTTAGGTCAGATCTCTTTTACGATCATAATTTTCTCAGTTATAATTTTTGTAAGGTTTGTTTCAATCTTACAGGACAGGAACCAGAGGGTAAAGTGCTTTACCTGAGGCTGCCAGAAAGCTGGGCCAGGATCTCAGCCCAAGCATTTCATGCTAGAGATCATGTTTCTCACCATTGTGCCATCTCTGAGAAAGGTACGAGAAAATATCATTGGCAAGTTGTTAAAAAAAATTAGAGAGATAAACATTGCTGTTGAGGTCATTATCATCATGTTACCTTCTTGCTCTTATTATTCTAAAGGTACAATAAGAAATATGCATTAGGAATTAATGCACAGGTGACTTGTTTTTCTACTGAGCTCAGGAGGCAATGAATGTATCATCTCATTATTTTACCTCAAATTTTCTCAGTAAGAGATTGCAAGAAGTCAAAATTGTCCTTGTAGTGGAAGTAGGGAATATTGAGGTGGCTACACAATTACTGGTGGTCAATATTTGCAGATAATTGAGTTAATTATCAAAATTCTTTTGGAAAACAGTTACTTTCTATAAACTACCCAGTATTCAGATTCCTTTTTTCTTTCTGCTTACTATAATAATTCATCATTATCCCTATTATCATCATCTTTGTTTTTTTTTTTTTTCAAAAGATTTGAGAAAACTGCCTGCACCCAACACCTCAGGGAAAAGTTAATTTTGGGCTGAAGTATTAATTAATTCAGCAAACCAGTGATTACTAAGCATCTATTCCATGTAAAATGCTGCATTAAGTGCCTCATAATAAGAAATTTAAAATGCTCCAACTTTCAAGTATCTGCAGTTTAGTTGGGCCAACAAATCATATACACAATTATAATCCAAGGACTTCTGAGAAAAGTACTCTTAAAATTATATTATGTAAGATTTATATAAAATATGTAAGATTTATGTAAAATTTCAGAATTATATAGGAATTTATAGGTTATTTCCAAGTGAGGATTAGAGATAAGGATGAGGGAAATCTGAGAAGGATTATGAAGAGGGGGCTTTCAAATTAAGTTTTGTGGGAAGAATAAAGTGTGTGTGTGTTGGTATAAATCTATTTATTATGTAACAACTTTGCCAAATTTTCTCTGAAAAATAGATTCATCTTTATTGAGAAAAAACCCTCACTAGGCTAGAGAGTCAGTTTAGCAGTGTCACTGATATGCTGCTTAGTCACTATGTGATCTTGGGTAAATTACTATCCCTCTGTTTCCTCACCTGTAAAATAGGGATGACGAAAAATACCTGTGAATACCCATAAAATAGTGATGATCTGCATTATCAGGTTGTTCTGATGATTAAGTGAATTAATATGGGCAAAGCAATCACAACAAAGCTTGGGACTACATAAATGTTTGCTACTAGGATTATTCTTTAAATGGAATGGCGAATTCTAATCAGTGGTGTGCATTTTGGATGCTTAGATATTAAGGCAAGAATTATTTTGTATGTTTCATAAATAAGAGGAAGGACATTGTGATCTCCAACAATGGCCAAGGCACAGATATAAAGAAACATAAAGCTTGTTTAATGCAACAGTTGCATTTTAGTTTGTTTGCGGAAAGTGTGTTTTAATTTGGATTTTAAGAAATTAAAATATCTTAGTTATTCTAAGGCATATTTACAGGTCAGATTAAGATAGATAAGGTTTTTGAAGACTCATGAACATTAAATTATTCGAATTCTCTACTTTTTCTTAGCAGTCTTACATTTTTGATAAGACCACAAGAGCAAACATATCCTTCTCAGTATTTCCTACACGAAGCTGGGTAAAGTATAGAGATAAAACAATGTGGCACCCACTGAAAATTGATTGGTTCTTTAAGAGGATACTTCTGCAAGAAATCCTTTCAAGAAGATTAAAAACAGTCATTTTCTTCTGCCTCACATGATCATGTAGCAAAGGGACATTCTTATTCTTGTCTTTCTGGAAAATAAAACCTATTCTTAACACTATACAATGATATAGTCTAGTTTATATAGAGAACTTCCCCTCTTTCTTTAGCAGTTATGCATTACTCTGATCATTTGCGTAATGTCAGGGAGATATGATATGCAGTATTGTTAACCCAGGTAAAATGAAACTCTCTCTTTTCTAATCTCATTGTATTCCCAAAGCTTGATTTATTTTTATAGGGCTGCCCAGATTTTCATAGTAAAAAGCCACTTGAAAATCTTGTCTAAATGTGTTCAGGTGCATGCTAATTGATTTTCTTCCTTCTATTGAATTTTGCACAACAGGAGAAACAGCTGGAGCCAGTTTATTAACTAATTAGAAATCTTAGGGTTGGGAGATACCTGGAAAAAAACAGAAGGGGAAACTATCATGATACGAAAGAAGACAAGAGAACTTCCTGACAATGAGATATAATATTTATCCATTTGCCCAATGATTACTTCCTCTAAGAAGCTTGCAGCTAGAAATAGACTGGAAAGTAAATTAAATATATTTCCTGAAAGATGCTCCAGAATGGTAAATGTGTTTTTTTGATGGTTGATACTGGTATAATAGACTGGTATTTTATATTTCAGGGTGATTGTTTCAAATGACAATTACCCAACTCCAAATACTTTAAACAAAGAAGGGAAATTATTGGCTTATTTAACTGGGAATTTCTAGGGTGTTCTGACTCCAGGCATAGCAGGGACTCAAGTAATGCTGTTTGGGTTCTGTCTAACTCTGTCTCTTAACCCTTTTATGTCTTTTAACCCTTCCTTTTTATGTGGCTTGGATATGCTTTTCTGGCTGGCTTTCTTCCATGTGGTAGGTAAGATGGCACTGGCAATCCCAAGTTAAATCCTTATGTCTTGAGATCTAAAGGGAAAAGGAAGCCACTCTCTCTCAAATGCACATATCAATTCTGAGAGTAGACCTTAATTGGCTTGCTTATGTCAATGGTCCTGTCATATGTGATAAAAGTCTGCTCAGACATTTAACCTGTGTACACATCAATTGTTAACCTTGTAAAAAATGCAAGTTCTAAGGCTAGGCACAGTGGCTCATGCTGTAATCCTAACATTTTGGGAGACGACAGTGGGTGGATCACCTGAGGTCAAGTGTTCAAGGCTAGCCTGGCCAAATGGTGAAATTCCATCTTCTACTAAAAATATAAAAATTAGCCTGTTGTGGTGGCACACCCCTGTAATCCCAACTACTTGGGAGGCTGAGGCACAAGAATCGCTTGAAACCAGGAGGCAGAGGTTGCAGTGAGTCCAGATTGCACCATGCACTCCAGCCTGGGTGACAGAGTGAGACTCTGTGTCACAAAAAAGAAAAAAAGGAAGTTCTAAATAAGCTTTTTTAAATATTTTTTTTATATGGATAATTTAACTCCCAAGGCCAGGAACTAATAACATGTGATGGACATCAAAAAAGGAGAAAACCAATAATCAATGAAATAAATAGAAATCAAGAAACTGAAGGAGGCTGTTATCAGAGAAAGAAAAGGCACAAGAAATTGGATAATCTAGATACCTGGGTAATAAATTCAAGGCTCATGTAAAACAGTGCTGTGATCAGAAAATTTATGTCCCCGGCAAATTCATATGTTGAAATCCTCACCCCCAAGGTGATGGCATTTAGGAGCTGGGGCAATTGGGGGCAATTAAGTCATGGGGAGTCCATGAAAGGAATTAGTGTCCTTATAAAAGAGACCCCAGAGATCCCCTTTGTTTCTTCCATCATGTGAGGTTAGATGGCTGTCTATGAGGAAGTGGGTCCTCACTAGACATGGATCTGCTAGCGCCTTGATCTTGGACATTCCAGCCTCTATTGCTTATGAGCCATCCTGTCTATGGTACTTTGTTACAGCAGCCTGAATGGATTAAGACAAACGGCAATGGCTCTATTTTCAATTGAGAATTAACCAAAAGGAAAATGGGTGTTTCAGTTCATTACTCTTAGTTGTACTCAAATGATAATTATGATCATTTACATTATGATACTGTATGGATACACACAATCCCATTTTATTTTCATAAAAATTTTGAGAGAGAAGTTATTTGTAATTCTTCCTATCAAATCAGTGTAAGCCACCTAATTCCCTGAGCAAAGAGTATAGTCTTGCAGAGCTCAGCTCTGAGGACCAGCAGTATGGCAGGATCAGGTTCTTAATTTGCTCCCATCTCCTTAGAAAAGCAAGGGAACATCTGTGGTTTGATACTCTTGGTATCCCTCAGTTGAAGTCAGTGTAGGTCTTTCTCACTACTCCCCCTCTCCCGTTTTGCCTTGTTCAGTGGTCTGGAGACAGTAGAGTAGGCAATGTCTACGTGACTGTGAACAGCACGCTCCTTCCGCTCCTCCTCAGAAGAGATTCCGGCTTCCGTCTTAAGAGGGCAGCCCCACTATTGATCATCTGCTTGTCATTGTCCTCTAGCTCCCTCTGTCAGGTCTTCCTCTATTCCTGTTATCCTTCTTGGAGTGTGATTCTCTGCACCCATCCCACCTCCACCATCTTTGTTAAAATATTTTGCTTTTTCAGCATAATTTAAAACCCAAGATAGGAGGAAGTCTACTCTGAATTATTCTCTCTAGTTCTGACCACCTGGTGGTCAACTCGGAATCTGTATTATTTGCATCATACTACACACAGTATTTCTCATTACAGATGGATCTTTTAGGCATATTTCTCCTTTATTTTCTACCTGAACATAAATTAAAAGGAAAGTGTAGAGTGTTCCTCATTTAAAAAAAATTTCTACATACTAGATAAATTTAATATGGTACACATGATAAGGAAGATCTGCCATGAAACTGTATGAAAAATATTTGAAAAATCAGTTAATGAAGTGGTAATTTTAGTCTGAATGTTTTAAAATGGAATGCCATTAAAAGCACTTTAAAATATGGTATTTCTGATATGATTTATTAATCATGAAGAAGCACATATTGTGTTTTCATATCTTAAAACCCACAGAGTGACTTTTGATTTTCAGAGAGGTTTAATGTTCCTATTCAAATTTCAACTGTTTCTACAATTTTTGTTTTAATTGAATGATCTTAAAGTGTTTAGAGATTTTACTTCTCAAACAGGCCCTTTCCCAGGATTTCCTCTCAGAAAGTACATTAAATCTTCCATATTTGAACAGCAGCTTGATCTCTAGAGCTTTCCTCTGGATGTCTATATAGCAGAATCTGCTCTAATAAGCTTACTTTTCCTTAGGAATTATTCTTTTCAGTCTTTAAATGAAACTTCCACTTCCTTCCAGGATCTTCTTACTACACAATTCATCTGCCTAGACAGTACCTATTTCTTCCTCTTCTCGATTAATAGTTGTTTGGAATTTTTACTCAAAAGTTTTTCTTGCTATTTATGATAGAATGAATATTAAGTCAAATCTGGAGTGAACTTCCTTGATTGAAATTGTTCTTTGCTGGCATTGAAATAAATGCATGTGGAAGGAGCAGTGATAGTGAGAGAGGGTGAAAAGGGTCAGCTTCTGTTGAATATCTCTGTAAAGGGACTGTCTTCCATGTGGTTCACTTAGATCTGCTCTCCTCATTTCAGACTCCTTCTCCAGGGCTCCAATATATTCTGCCTCACACTTCCAGTCCCCGCCTGAATGAATGGCCCTCAACCCTTCTTCTGGAGGCAAAGAAATCTGAGGCTTTCTCCATTCTTTTAAATCTCGTAATACATATTAGTTTGTTAGGAATGCCATAAGAAAATACCACAGACTGAGTGGCTTAAACAACAGAAATTTATTTTCTCACAGTTCTGGAGGCTAGAAGTCTAAGATCAAGGTGTCAGTGGGGTGGATTTCTTCTAAGGCCTTTCTTCTTGGTTTGTAGATGGTCATTTTCTCTCTCTCTGTTTCTTCACATGATCTTTCCTCTGGGCTTGTCTATGCCCTAATCTCTCCTTTTTATAAGGACAGTCGGTCATACTGGATCCACTTTAATGACCTCATTTAGCCTAAAATTACCTCTTTAAAGATCCTATCTCCACATATCATCACATTCTGGGGTACTGGGGGTTAGGACTTTAACAAATGAGTTGGAGGTGTTGGGGCATAAATCAGCCCACAACACTCTATGTCTTAGTTCTTTGAGCTTTAAGAGCCTATTTGTGAGTTGTTGAAAACCAGCAAATTTATTGTTTCTCCTTCTTTGTCCTTGTTATGGAAAAAAACTAATTTTCCTTGAGGAAATGATTAATTGGTAAGATTATATATAAAGAAAAGCACACATGTTACTATTTTAAGACAGTATTTTACTGCTCCTACACTTGTGCTTGGCACTTCCTAAAATTAATGACCTTGATTAAATATCTGTGTCAGTGTATGGAAGAGGAAACTGACCTGCAGAGTATAGGTCAGGTGCATAAGGTCACTTGGCCATTGGTAGTCATGACAAGAATAGAAGGCAGGAATGTCTGTCCGTAAGACCAAAGCCCTAATTGTAACAGTGACTATCTTCAATTTAAATTGGGCAAAAGTGTTTAAGTGTATTATATGGTATTAATGATTTATATTGCTTATAGTTAATGGAAGAAGAATACCAAAAGAGTAACGTGGTGGCCTGAATTGGCTTAGTAATAATTGCTGACATCCATGGTAATGTCCTCTTGTTGCCATATGGTACTCAATGAAGAATTAACAAACCTTATATTACTGCTTTTGGTCCTAAGGCTTTTGAGCGTAGGGCAAGACAAAAGAGAAAGTCTCTCTTCCACACACTAAATGGGGCAGAGACTGGGCCATTCTGGTTTCTGAGTTTTATCCCACTTCTTGGAGAGGAGTATCACTTACTTTGTACTTCAGCATCCCTTGCCCCTTGTTTATACTCCTTACAAAACAATACCAATACATGACAGAGCCAGTGGGCATATAAGCTACCGGTATAGGAAAGAATTTCAATGGATGTAGACTGTTTTCCACATTTAAGGATTGTTTTCCTTTCCA
This sequence comes from Pan paniscus, assembly GCF_029289425.2. Taxonomy (NCBI): domain Eukaryota; kingdom Metazoa; phylum Chordata; class Mammalia; order Primates; family Hominidae; genus Pan; species Pan paniscus. The sequence goes on along the minus strand of NC_073249.2, from coordinate 34,450,086 downwards.
GAAAGGAAAATGGCCAATCTAATAATTTTGATGATGGTAATCATAATGACAGTGAAATGGTGGAAATTAATTCCATGTTCTATGGTTTGGGCTTTGCATATAATTGTATTAGTGAGCAAAAAATAAAAAAAGATCTTGACAGACCCATTGAAATGGAATAAATTAGAAAATTAATCAAATCTATTTGTCATTATTCCTGGCATATTTTATTTTTAGATTTTATTTATAAAAAGATGAATAATTAACTTTACTTATAACAAAGTAAGCTATTCATGGGAACTCCAAGTCCCATAAATTACTTCACCTTTCTTTAAAAGCAACCCAGAAAATATCTGTTGCCACTTTACTATTATCTTATTAGTAATTAAATTTTAATCAGGAATTTGGAAAGTACACATTAATGCAATGATTTGTATACTTAACCAAAGACTATGCGGAGGAAGGTATAAAATGAAAGTGAAGAAAATTATGAGGGATGAAATGGGAGAGAATGTGGAAATGATTTGAGGCTTGGGATTCTGTACTAGGAGCTCAGTATTTCAAGATTCTTTTTTTTTTTTTTTTGAGATGGAGTCTCACTCTGTTGCCCAGGTTGGAGTGCAGTGGCACAATCTTGGCTCATTGCAAGCTCTGCCTCCTGGGTTCACGCCATTCTCCTGCCTCAGCCTCCCTAGTAGCTGGAACTACAGGCGCCCGCCACCACTCCCGGCTAATTTTTTGTATTTTTAGTAGAGACGGGGTTTCACTGTGTTAGCCAGGATGGTCTCGATCTCCTGACCTCGTGATCTGCCCGCCTCGGCCTCCCAAAGTGCTGGGATTACAGGTGTGAGCCACTGTGCCCAGCCTCAAGATTCTTAAGAAGAACATGAAGGTTTTGGCTTACTTGCCCAACAATGAAAGAGAAGAGAGCTGTGTAAAAACAGTGTTATGAAGGAATAAGATTTGTTCATGGTCCCCAACACAGATGAATTAGCTATGTGTTTAAATTGCAGGTTTTAATTAGTTGTAAAGAATTTCCCAACTTTTCAGTTGCAAAATCCAGGAAAAGGTTAATAAAGATAGATCGTTCATTGGCTCATTTAACCATTTAATTAATTTAACTATTATTTGTTAAGTATGTATTGTGTATGAGGCACTGTGTAAGCACTGGGCATGCTTCTATCGATAAGATTGAGACTATCATTGGCTTTATTTATCTTATAGGCTTTCAGAAACTTTATCATCTTCATGAATATTCTAATGAATAGACAGAGGTCCCCAATTAAATTGCTACTTCCGAATTCTGAGGCTTTACCTCATTAAATTCAGCAGGGAGTTTTCCCTGTTCTCTGAGGTTTGCTGCTATTCCTGAAGTGTGGAAGAGGAGAAGCATTTTCTCTAATCCCATCAGCAAGTGTGGACAACATTTCTGTTTTCTCTGCCTTAAAATTTCAGGAAGTTTTAAGAAAAAATTTACTGGAGGCACATTAGAGGTGAGACAAACATCTTGCTTACAGTGATGGTTTAGGTAGAGGATCCATTTCTTATGTACTGAGTGCTAGTATGCCGAGGAGGGGCACAGGTCTGAAAAAGGGAAAAACAGAGTAAAATGCATCAAAGCTCAAGGGAGAGGTAAAGGATCAATGAGGTAGAGGTTCTATGCAGAGGTGGATGGGCGGTGTCTGTAGGCGTGTATGTTGAAAACAGATGGTGTTATGGATTAAATGTATGTGTCCCCCTAAAAATCACATGCTGGAACCTAAGACCCAATGTGATAGTATTAAGAGGAGGGTCTTTAGGAGATGATTAAATCTGAAGATTAGTGCCCTTATAAAAAAGGTCAAGGGAACTAGTTAGGCCCTTTGACCTTCCACCTTGGCCATTTTGAGGGCACAGCACCAAAGTGCCCTTCTGAGAGCAGAGAGCAAGTCTTCATCAGACGCAGAATCTACTGGTGTCTTGATCTTGGACTTCCCAGCTTCCAGAACTGTGAGCAATAAAGTTCTAGTCCTTATAAATTATTCAGTCTCAGGCATTTTGTGATAGCAGCATGAACAGACTAAGACAGATGGGTATATGTTTTTCATTTGCCTGTGGTGTTTGGCCCTTGGCAAGATAGTGACGCATATTTTGAACATCATGTGGCAAGTTGTGCAACATCCTGTCTCTGCAAGAGCTCAAATGTCTTCTGCTGCACCTTCTTCATACTCAGTTGCAGATTGAGTCGAACTCCTGTCTCCAAACCCAGGCTTCCTGCTTAGGGAGAAGAAGTGAGCTCTTACCCGTGCCTTTTTCGTTAAATAGGCTCTTTCCCCTTCCTTGTGTCTTGAGTCCAAACCCTTACTTGTAATGAGACCCTGGACTTAACACTTGTCTAGTATTTCAGTTCACTGGATCCTAGCTTGCTCTTGGGACTCTTTTCTCCTATCCTCTTTGAACCAGTTCCCATAACTGGCCATTATTTCCTCCCAAGAGGTTCCCCGATGTTCACTGCCTCTCAGCTGTGGGTTTTTTGTATGCCGGAACGACCCCCTGACATCCTACTGTCTCACTAATATGGAATGCTGCCTACATTTCTGCCCTTGTTTGGTAAAGAGGGATTTGGGGGATAATTCTTGACTCATCAGCGACCTTCTCTCTTTTGTATTCAGCTTGTAATCATGCTAATTCTGGTTCTGTGGCTGTCATAGTCAGTTTAGGCTGCTATTATGAACTACCATAGACTGGGTGGCTTACAACAATAGGCATTTGTTCCTCACTGTTCTGAAGTCTGGGGAGTTCAAGATCAAGATGCCTGCAGATTTGGTGTCTAGTGAGGGCCCTTCCTCATAGCCATCATCTCACTCTAACCTCACATAGAAGGGATGAAGGGTCTCTCTCAGCCTCCTATTCATGAGGGCTCCGGGCCTATGATCTACTCACCTCCTAAAGCCCCCACCTCCTAATACCATTACATTGGGGGTAAGAATTTCAACATACAAATTTTAGGGGGTCACAAACATTCAGAACATGGCAGTGGGGTTATAGAAATATTAGCTAGAATTAAGGATCACTGTGTATACAAACCAGAAAGTTGAAAGTGATTGTATTGATTAGATAATATGTTTGCTAAGATTACCTCTTGAACTGTCTAAGATGATAGAGGAAAATAATCCTAGTTGACAAGCTTGAGAATAAATTGGGAGTAACAACCACCTGTCAAGGGAGGGGGCTCCAGAACACTGAGAAGAAGAGGACAGTTGGGCACAGGGGCACACGAAGAGCATGTGATGCTCAGCCTAGACACAAACTCTGACTGCTGGACCCACAGGCCAACTGCAGCTCTCAGAGGAATGAGGAAATACTTTGAGAAAACTTCTTAGAATTCTGTGAGGAACAAACCTGCCATTTTCTATTTGTCTAGAGTCCAGTAACTCTGCCCTGCTGGAACCTGTCTTGAAACCCTTGGGGGTTCTCTGGCCTTTCACAATTCTAAAGCCATGTTGTGCTCCCCATAATTAAAGGTAGAAGGAAGGAGCTTTAGCTTTGTTTATTATTTTTTTATTATTTTTTATTTTTCCATCAGTTATAGGGGTATTGGGGTACACGTGGTATTTGGTTACATGAGTAAGTTCTTTAGTGGTGATTTGTGGGATTTTGGTGCACTCATCACCTGAGCAGTATAAACTGCCCCACATTTGTAGTCTTTTATCCCTTGACCCCCTCCTGCCCTTCCCTCAAAGTCTCCAAAGTCCATTGTATCATTCTTATGTCTTTGCATCCTCATAGCTTAGCTCCCACATATTGGTGAGGACATACGATATTTGATTTTCCATTCCTGAGTTACATCACTTAGAATAATAGTCTCCAGTCTCACCTAGGTCACTGCAAATGCTGTTAATTCATTCCTAAAAGCTTTAGCTTTTTGTTCTTCACTCGCCTAAATAGCATTGGGGGCCACACTCTCTTTTTTGGAAGAAAGAGAAAGGAATTTTAATTACAGTTTTAAAATGCAACCCCAACTTGCTGCAATATTACCTTAATACTTTAGTTTCCTGTCTGAACACTATCCCATGGCTTTCTTATAATAATTTCTTTACTTCTATTTTGGACTGTGATGTATCAGTCTAGTTATTATATTTTAGTCATTAAGTAATTCAATTTAAAAACAAAAACGTTTGTTAAGTGACTATGCTAATTGCTGAGGGTAAATAGTAAAATACAATTCAATCTCTAGTTTTAAGGAGGAAAACCAACAGATGAATCACTAAGTGGCATAAAGTGATATGGAGGCTGTGACAAAAATATGTATAGGATAAAGTGGAGGCAGAAGGGAGAGGGATCAGGTACCATAGTTGAAATGACTTTTGGGTGAGTTTTGAAAGTCCCATAAGTCAATTTCAATGCCTGTTTTGTACTGGCTCCAACACTGGTGTCAGGCCAGACTTGCTTCCCTTAACAAAGTCCTTTATCTTCTCTTGGATTTATCATTCTCATTCACAAAACAGCAAAGAAACAATCACTCCAAAGTGTTATGTTATCTCCAGATTGAGGCTTTAATTACCAGGTCTTTACAATTTGTTATAATCTTAAGCAAATGTCCGAAAATGTCATAGTAGAATGGAAAGCAAATTTCTTTGCTCAGAATTTGTAGAAGATTGAAATCTACAAAGAGGCAGCTTAGACCTGGCTTTGGTGAGTACTTAGGTTTCATCAATTTGAGAATGAGGATGCTTCACTGCTTTTAAAAACAGAAACAAAAAACTTACCTGCTCCTTGCATTTTAAGAAACTGGCATTCAACATGTTTTGGGGAATTGACAGATGGCTTCATTGTCAACATTTCTGTAGTTGTGCCTCTGGAGATGTAGACAGTCCCTGTGGCTTTACTGAAATAGTTTTTCAAGTATCGAGTACCTGAAATTGGGAAGTGGGTCATATTTTTATACATCTAGTGCATCTGGTCTTACCATTTTTCCTGAGTTTGTCAAAGCTTTTAGAAAGAGAAAACCAAAGTTGTCACAAATAGATGGATGGTTTGCCAGTGACCTCACAATAAAAAGTTTTAGATCAAGAGCAAATTTATCTTGAATATTTTTATCAGTGCCCATCAACAGCTAAGTTTCTCAAAGAGTGACACTGTTGGCTGATTTAAAGGGTGTTTAGTAGATAAATATATTATTTGTATCAAAAAGTGTTATCATCTCTTTCCACCTTTATGTGAATTATGTGACAAAGGTTCTATTATCCTTGTTTAGTGAATGATGGGTTTAAGAGCAAATGAGATCAGGTAGTTTGTACAATCTCAGACAGCTGGCATGGGGGCAGAACCAGGAATGAATACACTAACTCCATGTGGTTTCCATTCTACCAGTCTATGGTTGTGCCAAGAATATTCTAGGCTCCTTGAAAACAATGATTATTTTTAACATTTATGTTTCATTTTGTGCCAAATACCACTCTGGGAGTGGATGGTTTGATTTCCTCAATTTATGACACTACTTTCTAGGGATTTGTAGGTTACTATACCAAAAAAAGTCAAAATATGAAACTATAAAAACCCACTGTCTAACATCTTGTGTTCTTTGAATAAAGTACTGTCAAGAACTGTGAAGGGCCCGAGATTTCATCCTACTTGTAAGCTATCAAGTTAGTCTATCACAGCTTCCTGGAGGCTGGTAGAAGACACAGATTCCTTAGAACAGTAGCAGTAGCCAAAGCATCAGCATTTCTCATGCTATTTCCCTGAGCCTCAATTCCTACAGAGTGCTGCCAAGAGGGCCAGATAACAACTGCACATGTAATGGATTGCACTGTAGAAGGGGAACCCTGAGCCCAAGATTACCCAAATCTTTTATAGTGGGCAGTAAGCATGCTTGCTTTTTGCTCCAGAGGGAGACACTATCTCTATCTTCCAAAGTTGTTTAATTACAAACATCCTTGAAATGATAGTCCAGAACAAAGGGCAGTTAGGCAGCTTGCAAGATGTGTACTTGCAACTCGAAGACAATTCATGGAGGATTGTCTCAGAATATATTCTCAATTCCTTACGTATTTGTATAATCAAGCTTCTCCTTACCTCTGCAGCCTCCTTTAGAGATCCTTCTAGCAGCACTTGCTGTGCTCTGGGCACTCCAGTCCTTTCTTAGCTCTTGAGTTGTGCCATGCTCCATTCCTTCAGAGGTCTGCCACAGGGTTTCCTCTGTCCAGAAGTAATCAACCTCCACCCTTGGCTCCTTATTCTTCAGGTCCCAGCTTCAACCTAAGTTCCTTAGGAAAATTTCTGACTTCCCACCAGCTCCTCGGTGCCTTGAATGATTTGAACTATTACCTTATGTGTAAGCTAACAAGTTACTCTACCAGTTCATAGATGCTGGCAGAAGACATGAGCCTCCTGGGTCAGATATAACTTTATTACTCACTGTATAGCAGGCAGCTGAGCTGCATGTTCTCGTCAGTTTCCCTTGTCCCTGAAGTCTCATTAGGGTGATGCAGAGCAGCCCAGGTCAATGCTGTACACAAGTGGGTTTGTACCAAAGCTGAGGAAACTTGAGCTTAAGAAACCCTGATATTCTGGAGGGGAATGCCAGCAAATCTGTCCAATCTTTTCCCTGGAAGGAGACATTGTCTTTACTGTACTAGTCAGGAAATAAATCTTCTCTCTGCTTCAGAAAGAGGCATTATCATTATTGTCCAAGGCTATTTATTATACAAGCATCCTTAAAAAGAAAGTTTTGAACAAAAAGTGAGACAAGATGTACATAAATGTAAAAGACCCACACACAACAGTCTTCCAACACTCTCCACTACACTGTCTATATTACAGTAGGTTTACCTTGTAATAAACTTTTACAAAACTGTTTATTTCTATAGCGCTTACTACAATTTTATTTAGGAAAGTGTTAGTGCAATTATTTGTTTAATTTCTATCTTCCTCACTAGGTTCTAAATTACATACCAATAGAGACCATATTTATTTTGTGTCATAAACATGTAACTCTGCAAAGCCTATCTAAGCTGTACTATAGAAACTTGTTGAATGAGGAGGGAATATGATCGTGGCCTCCCTAATGGCTTGGAGCCTCCTTTGTGAAGCCTCCTAGCATTACACTTCCTGCACAATTGCAATGATGCCTTTACTTCTCTGAATCGTCTACTAGATTTGAAGCTTCCTCACAGGAGAGTCATCATTTCTTTCCCAGTGGCTAAAACAATGCCTTGCACAGAGTAGCAGCTTAGTGAATATGTACTTTTATCAATACATATCTAAAACTCCATATCAAAGCAGTCTTAAGATGGTAAACTGCTTTTGCAGCTCATTTCCTAATGTCCTGTAAGAAAAGAGATAAATGAATAAAAAAATCTAAAATTATATCATTTTGATTCTGTGTTTCATTCATACTTAACTGAAAGTGGAAAAGTAGGTAGCTTATTTGGACAGCAGCAATTGTTTGATTTGAGATTATCAAATCTTTATCAAGTAAATGTGATCAATAGCTTTTTAAAATTTTCTTATGTATCCGACATTTTTAAATTATTTGTTTTATTTATTACCCCATTGTTTAAAATATTTAGCTCAAACTTTTTATTTTAATGTGTGGCATCATAGCTTTGTTGAAAGTGAATGGGCTTTGGACTGGAAACACTACGATTTCAATTTTGCCTTGGTCATTGTGAATTCAGATAAGTTGTACCTCTTGTTTTTTTTCAACTCAAAAATAGGGGGATATTATACTTGTTTTATTGTGCCAGGAAATGAGCACTTGTCATTTGTTTGGGAAACACAACATCCTTTGGTTTAACGTTGGGAAAATTCTTTACCTCGTGTTTTGGGGGTGGTGGAGACCTCCTTCCCCTAGAAAGCTGGAGATCACCTTTATACTAAAGCACAGGGATGTAACAGAGGATCTGCTAGGCAGGTTCACCCACTCCAGTTTTTGACTTTGTAATTAGTGACACAATATAGTCGCTAGTGACACAACGTGCTTCCTCTCTGTCCCTCTTTCTGTTGAAGTGGTCAGTAGCCATGATTATGAGGCGTAGGTCTCGGCACAGAAGTGACAGGGTAATGTCCAATGCTTGATGGTGGCAGCAACCCCTTCCTCATCACATCCGTCCTGCAGCACAGTTTTGGTGATCATTTCTGGAAACACATTCAGCTTGGTTCTCTACACTCCTGCTGATTCTGAGAGCTTCTTTTGATACCTTTAATTTCGTTTTCTGCCTACTCAGTCCAAGTCAGCTTCTGTTGAAAACCTCGAGTGATACAGTACTCAGCAGATGCATCATTCCAGTTTATGTAGGTCCAATGGGTTTGGCAAGTGAGAGTCAGGCTTGTAGGATTAGGTTAAGGCTGGGTTAGGAAGCTTCCAGCAAGCCCTGAGCCTGGGGCCTTAAATGGCTAATATTATAAGCATTGCATACAATTATTTGGTTCAGAAAGATGAGAATGGGACAGTCTTCTATGATTCAGGCATACACATACATTCTTTCTTTTGACTTTGTTTCTTCTAACGTTTGGTCTAACTTAATGCTGAGAATGAAATGTACTGTTCATTTGCCAGGGAAGTGTGGAGAAAGGGTGTTCAGTAAGTATGAAACGCTGCTGTCTAAACAGGAAGGGGCAGCCAGTATGGGGGACACATCAGTAACTCCATTGAAATGGAAGCACTTACAAAAGTTCTCAAATTGCCCAACACTTGCACCAAACTATGCATTTTGGGGTGGAAGTGTTTAGGTTCCCTGATCATTAGTATAAAACTTTATGTGCAGAGTTAGCCTTTAATTTTGCTTTTAAAGACTTTCTAAATTCTCTAACACTACAAAAAATAATAAACTATAAAAAATCTACACAATTCAGCTTTAGAGAAATTGGGGTGTAAAAATGAGAGACAAGGTGTCTTTTAGAACCCTGGACTTAGACACACGAGGCTCTGATTTCTTCTCCCCTAACTCACCTACTGCCCAGCTCTATGACAGATAGCAGGATGCTTACACCCTCCTTGCCTCAGTGTCCTCATCTGTGAGGGTGGGTAACAATTTTTTTTTTTTTTTTGAGAAGGAGTTTTGCTCTTGTTGCCCAGGCTGGAGTGCAATGGCATGATCTTGGCTCACTGCAACCTCCGCCTCCCAGGTTCAAATGATTCTCCTGCCTCAGCCTCCCGAGTAGCTGGGATTACAGGCATGTACCACCACACCTGGCTAATTTTGTATTTTCAGTAGAGACAGGGTTTCTGCATGTTGGTCAGGCTGGTCTCAAACTCCCGACCTCAGGTGATCCTCCTTGACCTCCCAAAGTGCTGGGATTATAGGCGTGAGCCACTGTGCCCGGCCTAAATTGATTTTTTTTTAAATAGACTTTAATTTTTAGGGGAGATTTAAGTTCACAGTAAAATGGAGGAGAAAGCACATAAAATTTCTGTTTACTTCCTTCCCCACACATGCACAACCCCTCCCACTGTCAACTTCCAGTGCCAGAGTGGCACATTTGTTATAATTGATGAAGTTACATTAACACATCATCACCCAATTCCACAGTTCACATTAGGCTTCACTCTTGGTGTTGTAAATTCTATAGGTTTGGACAAATGTATTATGACACATATCCACCATTTTAGTGTCACACAGTGTAGTTTCACTGCCCTAAAAGTCCTCCGTGCTCTGCCTATTCATCCCTCCTTCCTGACTAATTCCTGTTGGTCACTGGCCGTTTTACTGTCTCCATTGTTTTGCCTTTTCCAGAATGTCGTATAGTTGGAATCATATAACATGTTACCTTTTCAGATTAGCTTCTTTCCTCTAGTGATATGCATTTAAGATCCCCCCATGTGTATTTATGTCTTGATAGCTCACTTTTAGCACAGAATACTATTCCATTGTCTGGATGTACCACATTTTATTTATCAGTTCACCCACTGAAGAACATGCTGGTTGCTTCCAAGTTTTGGCAACCAGAAATAAAGCTGCTATAAATATCCATGTGTAGGTTTTGTGTGGACCTAAGTTTTCAACTCACTTGAGTAAGTACCAAGGAGTGAGACTGCTAGATCGTATATTAAAAGCTTGTCTACTTTTATGGGAAACTGACAGTTTTCCACAGTGGCTGTACCATTTTGCATTCCCACTAGCAATGAATGAGAGTTCCTGTTTTTCCACATCTTTGCCAGTGTTCAATATTGTCAGCATTTTCGATTTTAGTCATTCAAATAGGTGTGTAGTGGTATCTCATTTGTTGTTTTAATTTGCAATTCCCTAATGACACTTGGATGTTAAACAGCTTTTCTTATTTGCCATCTGTATATCTATTTTGATGACATATATGTTCAGAACTTTGGTCCATTTTTTATTTGGATCTTTCATTTTCTTATTGTCGAGTCTTATAAGTTCTGTGTACATTTTGAATAATAGTCCTTTCCCAGATATGTGTTTTGCAAGTATTCTCTCCCTGTTTGTGGCTTATCCTCTCATTCTCTTGAGAGGGTGAGTTGATTTCGATTCTGAAACTATTCTGAAATCACTGAAGGTGAGCAATAGACCAAATATTTTACATAGTACAAGAAAGAAATGTAAGGTTCTTCTGTTTTGCAATTAACACAGATTTTCAAAAAAATGTTCTTTTTGCTATTTGTGTTTTCTCATAATCTTAACAATGAACCCAAACCTATTGTTCTAAGTCTTTATTGTAAGGGAGCAGAATCCCACAGCTATTCCTGACATGGGAACAGCAGGACTGGGGCTACAGGAAGACAAGTGTCAAATTATAAAGAATTGGGACTACACAGGCCTAAATTTGTTTCTGAGGGGTTGGAGGGAAGGTGGCATGGGAAGTGAGGGGTAACCTAAAAGGGGGAGCAATCCTATATTTGTGTCTTTGTTTTCTGCTTCTGAGCAGCAACACTACACATGCAATATGGATCAGCACTCCCTTTCTATCTTCTCTCTCAAAGCACAGGAACAATTTGCTACTGTCCTACAGCTTGCAATTACTGAATCTAAACCCACATATACTGATATCAAGAAGGAGTAGCAGTTACAAGTTGAAAGCATTAAAGAGCTGAGAACATTGAAGAGCTGGTGTTATCTTGAGAAATCCCTTTGAGTTTGAGTGGTTGATAGACGTTCGTGTTACGTGAACTGTCTTGGAGAAGGGGATTTGCTTGTGCTTTGTTGTGTGGCCAGAGTTATTCCTAGGGCTTCTCATTGTGTAATGCTGGCTTGAAGCCTTTGCTTGACCAGGGCCAGCTCCTAGCTCCTCCTGCCAGGCTGCTATTGTTAGTGCTGTCTCCCAGCATTCTGAGACAGCTTTGTCCCAGAAGTGCTTCATTGCACTCTTAAGTTATTACTTTTTCTTAGGACAATCTTGCTCAGGCTATTTCAGTTTTCTTGACAATCTCTTGTGAGAACTGTTCTATTGGGGGATGAGATTCTTCATCTTCTGCCTGGAATTCTAATAAAACAAAAGTTGTTGAAGAACAGCAAGGGAAGTCTTGCTCCCCAGCATCAGGCACAAACCTTCAGGTATGTCATTAGTTCTGTGAGTGGGAATATTTGTTGTTCATGGAGCTTCAACTCAAGTAGCATGGATGTCTTGGTCTGTTTGGAGCTGCTATTACAGAATACCGCAGACTGAGTAATTTACAAAGAAAATAAATGTATTTGCCACCGTTCTGGAGGCTGGGAAGTCTCATATCAAGTGCTGGCATCTGGTGAGGGCCTTCTTGCAGTGTCATCTCATGGTGGAAGGCAAGAGGTTGAGAGAGTGAGAGAGGGGTAGCAAGAGGAAGGCAAACTCACTTTTTTTTAAATCTCAGTTTTTGTTTACGCTTCGCCACCGGCAAGCTCACTTTTATAACAAACCTGCTCTTAGGATAACAACATTAATCCATTCACGAGGACAGAGCTCTCATGGCCTAATCACTCTTAAAGTTTCCACCTGTCAACATTGTTGCATGGGGACTAAGTTTCCAACACTTGAACTTTAGGGAACACATTCAAACCACAGCAGTAGATGTGCCTGGCTCAAGTGGCTTCTCTTGCCTGTGAAGGAGGGGGCTTCCTTGGAGTTCTTCTGGAGTCCCTCTGAGTTAGGCACCTCAGAAAGGCTTCAGGTATTCAGATCCCTACCTGAGACTTCTAACTGTCTCAATGTTCAGTCAGGGGCAAGGCAGCTACTTGAAGAGCTCATTCAGGGGCAGAGATGCTCGTTTCTTATGGCTACACCATTGAGCTGTCCACCTTCTCTTCCCCTCCTGGACAGCTTGTATTTCTCCCCTTCAACCAGATTTCCTTGCTTTCATTAGGAGATCTGCTTTCATATAGGATACAACATTTAACTGGGCATTTGAAGCATTTTTACAAGCTGATATTGATTCTCATTTATCTGCAGGTAAAGTTACCCATCTTCTCCTTCAAGTTATATTCAGGTTCCCCCAAAGAGACCACTTGAAGTAATGAATAGCTTTGGAATTATGCAGTCCCAGATTTGATTCCCAACTCTGCTTCTTACAAGCTTTGTGAACTTGGGTCTTAATCAGTTTCCCCAAGCCTCAGTTTTAGCATCTCAAAAATGAGGATAATGTCTTCTATCACACAGGATTGCTTTGAAGATTACATAAAATAAAGGTTTGAAATCACTTGACATATCTTAGGCACTCAAGAAATGTGAGTTCCATTCTCTTCATGTTTGGAATGATTACAATTTGTCCCCCTTAGGAATGACTCCACCATCTGTTTTCTGTATGTGTCATGCTAGGGGAGATGGTGCTGAATTACATACTGAAAAATTCAGCAGTGTTGTCCAGTAAAAAACCAATAAGACCTGTTAATTAACTAGATTTTTTTCAGCCCCATGCTTTTGTAGAACAAGACCAATGAAAGTGATTAGGAAATTATTGTCATATCAGCTGAAATAAAAAGGGGATTTTAAGGCGCGCACTGAGAGCTTGTGTTCGGAATGACCTCAGTTGTATGCATAGTATTGCACTGGGGTCACCAGTGAATGTTTTGAGTATTGACTCTGAACACACTTAGATTCCTAATTACCAAATAAACACCACATTCATTATTCACTCTCATATTTGATTGGCCTAGATGATTCTGACGGTCAGAGGATTCCAAATTCTTGAACTTCCAGTTAACCAAGGTTTCCTTAAATAAATGTCCAATTAGCACTAGTAACCACTGCTTCACTTAGAGATGAAGATTGGTTGCCAGAGTTGGATACTGACTCTCATATAACTAATTTCAAGGCCACAATAAAAAAAATCCAGAAGCTTCTAGTCAGCAAGTAACAGCTAATTACACTCAAGATCCCATTAGAAATTTTAGCTTCATTTAAATATCTTTCTGATTTAAATATAAGTGTTAGCAATTTGGTTATAATTTTTAGTAATTTAGTGTTAAAGTATAAGAAACAGTAATATAATAGATGACAAGGCAAAACTATGTCTGCATGGCATGATCACTGATGCATTGCTATACTATTTCCAATTCAGTGGAGAGTCAATTTATTCAAAAATTAAAATGCTAAGTCTAATATTTTCTGAGATGGCAGGATTTCATCAGGGTGTATCTATAATGATTTTCAATGGATTGGCAAATTTATCAATAAGAGACCAAAGTTCTGCCTCAAAATTTAGCATATTTAGCAGCAATTAGACTTGTATATGAAGTATCAGTAGAAAACACGAGCTATGATTTGAATGTGTCCCCCAAAATTTATGCATTGGCAGCTTAATTCCCAGTGTGACGGTGTTGGGAGGTGGGGCCTAATGGGAGGTGTTTAGGTCATGAAGGCAGAGCACTCATGAATATGTTAATACTGTTATATAAAGGGCTCATGGGAGTGGGTTTGCCCTTTTTCACTCTTACCTTTCTGCCTTCCATCAGGTCATGAAGGAGCAAGAAGGCCTTTATAAGATGACAGCATCTTGTTCTCAGACTTCCCAGTCTCTAGAACTGTGAGCCAGTAAATTTCTGTTCATTATAAATTACTCAGTCTCAGGTATTTTATAGCAGCACAAAATGAATGAAGACAACATTCATTACTAAGCCACTGTGGTTCTTTTCTTAGGTTGATTCTGGAAGATGATACTTAATTCTCTATCCTGTCACTTTACAGTTCATTCTTAATTGTACATAGCCAAGCACCGTAATACTAACTTTAGCAGATAAAATATACAACTGACATCAAACTATAGTTTGTTTGGTTGTCACTTACAGAGTTTTCTTTGTACTTTGCAGAGTGCCTTGTGTTAGATGCAGAAACAAAGAAAGCTGGCTTCAGTATTAGAGAACCAGGACTGGTAATAAGGGATACTATCTATTAGCATAGGAGTCAGAAATAGATTAGAAACTCGAGAAAGAGTGATTTCCTATTTCAACACCTTTTATTTCTCACCCCCACCCTTTGGTTCAGATAATAATGTCTATGCATCAGGCCAAGGAAAGAAGAACAAGAAGGAGAAAATAATCAGGATGGTACATCCACTGAACAATCAATGTCTAAATAGTGGAGAATTCACTAACAATTATATACATTTTGGCACTGCTAGCCAAATTTTGCCAAGGATATTCTACTAGCCTTTCACATAAAAATACCTTTGCCACCAACCCTTGAAACCTATGAAAGTCATTTGGGCCTAGGTATCTTGAAAATAACTGGAGATGAGAACATGACTGTACAAGGATGCCTGAATTAATGCAGTCTGAAAACAATCTTGTGACTTGTTTATACATTTGTGCTGAGAAGGCCTGGATCTGGATGTTCTAGGGTTACTGCTCTTGTATTCAAGTAGACTACAGTGAATAAGTTTCATCAGATCTTTCAGATCTCTAGCTGTTTTTGGCTCTTAACTATCCAGCTAGAATCTTATTACTAGGGTTTCATCATCCTAATTCAAGCAGACAATGAGTAACCAGAAGGAGACTCTTACTGATGAAATCAAACCTGAAAAGCTGCCATCTTGAAAGCTAGCAAATTAAATGTCGGTTGATCAACAGAAAGCAAAAAATGTCCATGTCACTGTAACTTTAATCAGAGCATCATAATGTTGTTACTTTGGAAGTGAGGTGTCCTTTTTGTGAAATTTTTAACAATGGGAAGTTTTATCAATAAGAGACCAAAGTTCTGCCTCAAAATTTAGCACATTTAGTAGCAATTAGACTCGTATATGAAGTATCAGTGGAAAATACCTGCTATGATTTGAATGTGTCCCCCAAAATTTATGCATTGGCAGCTTAATTTCCAGTGTGACAGTGTTGGGAGGTGGGGCCTAAAGGGAGGTGTTTAGGTCATGAAGGCAGAGTGCTCATGACCTAAACACCTCCCATTATCTGAGTTTAAGCAACTCAAATAAACTGAAAAGAACTTAGACATGAGTGATGAAAATGATGAAGGAGGTGGAAAAACTGATTTATGAGGGAAGATGAAAAGATTTTTAACATGGATAGCTTGGCTAAGTGGAGAACATAGATCCTTTGATTAATAACTATGCATTCTTGAAGTGCATAAGCACTAAGAAAAAATCAGTAAGATTTTGGGTGTGGAAACATGAATAATGGAATCAATTAGCTACAGGAAAATAGGCTGAATATAAAATATAAAACATTTATTTCTGGATTTTTCAGATGTGCCTCCTGAGGCGCTTTCAATGTTAAATATTTTCTAGTAAAATGGATAGGCTCTTAATATTTTTAAGCTTAAATAAAAAAGCAAAAGAAGTAAAAGCTCTGAAGGGTTTTTAAAGGATACATTTTGTTTGCAGGGGCAAGTGATTGGATTTTGTGTCCTAAACCTAGTATAATTGGGTATAAAGCCACAGAAGGGATTCTAGTTTCTCTCTGGAAAGTTTATCTTGGAGATCTGGGGGAGACTGAGAAAAACGACTGCTAGAGCTTTGCCACTAGTGGTTCAGGCCTGAATGCACTTTGTCACCTTTTATGAGCCATCTGGTTTCATTCAGAAGTCGGGAAAGTCTAGAATTCAGAAATATTAATGAAATATATTGGCATGATCATACTAGGATGTGACTGCCAAGACAGAGGCTGCAAATGACCTGAGATAGGGCAGGAGGGAATTCAGAGATTCCAGGCAGTGTGGCACAGTGACTTAACAGATGTACTTGGATGTCAGTCAACCCCACAAACCCAACACACCTTGAAATTCAGGGTGCACATAACTGTTTCATTTCAGGCAAGTGCCTAAACTTTCCAAGCCTCAGTTTCTTCTTCTGTAAAGTGGGGCAGCTCTAGGGTTGTTGTGAGGATTATATTCAAGATTGTATGTAGTGAGCTCAGTGCAGCACCTGATTCATAGTTCAGTAAGTCTTGGTAATTGTTGTTATGAGCCCTGCACTCTATGTCCTCCTCACTTTGGCCACACATCTTCTATAGGTGAGTGTCAGTCATGGGCCACTGGGGAGGTTGATCCGGGAGAGAAGAGATTCTCATCAGTCTACGAGAAAGCATGGGCTATTTTACATTTCTATGTTACAGTAAATCCTCCATGGTTTAAACTAAAATCTGAATAACCTGACATGCCTCAATTAAAATATTCTAATAGGAATTTATTTTTATAATATTTCATTATTTATAATTGATCTGTTCATTTTTCTTCTTTTCCTGACTCTTAATTTTCTAGCTTTATTTGTATTCCTTCTGTTACTGATTTTTAAGTTTCTAATTTATATTTTACTATGACTTTGTATTTCCTGGTCTTCTTATAAGTTATCTAAAATCCTTTGTGAAAGAAGTGAGGATATAAGCAAATAAATGAAATATACATAGTTTAAAAACTTGTAAAACATAGTTATATATATATATAGTTTAAGTATATATGCGGCCAGGCGTGGTGGCTGACGCCTGTAATCCCAGCACTTCGGGAGGCTGAGGTGGGCAGATCATCTGAAATTAGAAGTTCGAGACCAGCCTGGCTAACATGGTGAAACCCCATCTCTACTAAAAATACAAAAATTAGCTGGGTGTGGTTGCGGGCACCTGTTTCCCAGCTTCTCGGGAGGCCAACGCAGGAGCTAATCACTTGAATCCTGGAGGCGGAGGTTGCATCAAGCCGAGATTGCGCCACTGCACTCCAGCCTGGGTGACAGAGCAAGACTTTGTCTCGGCAAAAAAAAAAAAAAAAAAAAAAAAAAAAAAAGAACAAAAAGAAAATATGCTTGTGGCATCAAACAATAAAGAAATTCATGTCGATGAAAAATAGCAAATTCAGGATGCTGATTTCTTCCTGGGGGAAGAAAATGGAATTTGGGAAAGAGAATCCAGAGGACTTTAGTTATCTTGGTAATGTTTTGAGTGGATATGGGGAAATCAGTGGAGTGTAGGCTTGGATAAAATGACACGATCTTCACTTTCATGATCCTGGGAAAGTTCGTGTAAAGGCTGACTGACAATACTAATATTAACAATCCAAAGGTGATGAGGATTCTGAAGCACAGTTGGCTTCTGCACGTGTGATTCGTTCTCTGTGCTTCAGCTTGAACTTTCTGATAGTGCTAATGTTCCTTGCTGGTATGAATATTTTCTGTCATTATTTTATTTTCTGGGAACTCTCTGTACATACAAAGTTTCTATTAACAGCTTTGACATCTAAAGTTGTTAACACCAAATGCTTTACAAGCACCATCTAATTCAATCACTACTTAAATATCTTTATTTTCTCCTCCTAAATTCTTTCTGGATTCTATTCTCAGAATCAGAGCAGAATCAACTAAATTGAAACTCCATCCTCTCTCAGAAGGATACTCAGCAGTGATGTCAAGGAATGCATTTTTAGGTATAGGACTTGGCTGAACTGGCTTGCCTGGGTTAATTGCTGTGAAAGCATGGCTCTGGCTTAGGAAGGCCTAGAAAAGGAGCAATTGGAAATTAGAACTGGAAATTGGAAAATAACAGGAAAAGGGATCAGAAGCATAAGATGGGATCTGTTTGCCAAGCACAGTTGGATACATGGGCAAGGAATTAAGTTTGGTAAACCAATAAACATCTAAAATGTGAGTCAGATCAGGACATCAGATGAGGAAACTGAGGCTTTGAGAACATAACTTATGTGTCGATGACCACATAGCTGGTAATTGGCAGAGATTGTCTCAAATATATATCTGTCTTACACTAGAGCTCCTTCCCTTGATCTCTATGTTATTAATTTATGTACAAATATTAGTTACTTTTACTCAGCTGAGCAAATATGTAAATTCATTCATTTTTCTATAAAAACTTAATTTCTATCTCAAGCCCTCGTTTCTGATGCAAACATTTTAATTTAGTCATCATCAGGGAATCTCAGTCACGTTTATGTTTGTTGTCTGTCATTTCAGGTTTGAAGTTGTTCGATTGCACCTTTCTTTTCCCTGGAGTTAATGTTGTACTCAGAAGACCATGCAAATGGAGGAGAGATGTTTATTTCATGATTTGGATTTGTTTTGGTGGCCTGCTGGGGCCCATTCATTTGGCCCTAAGGCTTGTTTCTACCATAATGGTGCCTGTGACATTTTGACGGCATTTTCAGCTGAACCCCTACAGTATGGGCCACCTTGCAGTCCCTGCATCAGCACTCCTGTTGTAATTTCCTGCAGCTCATTAGCTCTCTGTCTTTCAGACAACTGCTATGCCCAGTCTAGGGAACCTCAGCAACCTTTGCATGGTTTCCTACTGCTTCTAGGACTAGGGGCCCCCAGATCTCCCCTTTTCTACTCTGTGATGGCCACATCCCATTGGCAGAGCCAACTGCTTTCCAGAGACTTCACCTGAAAATGGATGCCCTGATCCTCCTAAGTTTGGATACAAACATTTAATTGAAGGGCTGGAGGCATTTTTGGCTCCCCATGGGGCCTGAGCCTGAGGACGCAAGGAATTAGGAAACAGCCTCCTTGCCCCCAACCCCTCTCACGAATTGTTAACTCTCACAGCATTCTCTATCTAGACTGGGGTAGGGGTGGAGAATCAGTCTGACAACATCTACTTCCTAATCCTTTGGTCTTATTTGTGGATCTAAAAACTTTTGAAATTGCTTGTCCAGTTGTTTCTTTGTGAGACTCTCTCTTAGGGCAAAATGGCCTCTGGGATCCCAGCCTAAGTAGGGGAGGGCCACTTCAGTGAGGGGTAGGGACAGAACAGTACAGTTAGTGCTTGCATGTCATTTTCCAATTTAAGTGAAATAATTACACCATGTTAGAGACATCCTTTTCGGGGGAATTACCAAGAATTCATAATATTTTATAGAAGTTGCCGATGTTGAAAATCTGCCTAAATACTTAGGACATTATAAATTTAGCAAAAGTTACTTAATGTGCTGCTCTGCTATTCAGGAACCTTGACATTTGAGGCAAATAAAAGGGAATAGTTATGTAAGTTATAAAATTAACAAGTACTGTGGCAGTTCATGAAATACCTGAACCAAGTCTGTCTAAGCGCAGGTGTTGGGAATTCAAGGGTAAGAAAAAGTTAGCATTGACAAGGGATGCTGATTATGTAGGCTTGTGCAGCGTATACCATCAATCATCTCTGTATGCACACGAAAAACCCCTGTTACAAGATCCTTAAGGAATTGTCCAGATTCTTTTGTCCTCTTTTAAATGGTCTTATCCTGGACTCTTCTGTCATTTCCACATTCAAGCAGAAACCAAATTCTATCTCCAAATATTTTTCCTGGCTTTTCCATCCACATTAATACTACCTTAGTTTAGACCTTCATCATTGCTTGCTTAGAATATTACAGTAGCCACCTGACTTTTCCTGCTTCACCCAGTCCATCCTCTGCTTATATCAGGTATTCTTTATAAAATACAAACCTGATATTTACTCCCTCCTTTAGAAACTGTGATCACTCTCTGCCATTTACAGAGTAAAATGCCCATCTCCAAGCAAAGTGTGCAAGCAGTTTTCTTTTTGTGTCTAACCTGTGTCAGCATGTAGATATGAATTCATTCATTCACTCATTCAATAGATATTTATTCAATGCTTTATGGAAACACATACAAATATAAATGGACACAATTTCAGCCCAGGTGAGGGGGGGGCATAAGTGAGAAATAGGCAGAAGGGAAAGATATATGGAAACATGCAAAAGATACAGTGGAAACATTGGACAAATTCTTCCAAGAAAGTTGGGAAAGGCTCATCTTCCCCTACTACTTACTTTCCTTCTCCAATGTATGCTTTAATTCAGCTGCTCCACGTGCATGTTCTTTTACCTCTGCTAGATTGTGAGCTTCTTGATTGGCAGGTTCTTCTTTCTCATCTTTGTATTCTCAGCATTGCCTAACACAGTTCTGGTACATGGTGGCACACGGCAACCCTTGATTGAATTAGAATATTATACCTAATTTTCCCTGAAATAAGCTAAAGTTGGGAGATATATTTGTTATTGAGGGATGTTCAATACACAATATACATTGTAAATTATGTAACAAATGCATAATAAATGGCGTTTGTTACTGACAAATAATATAGTTGTTATTTCCCCTTAGTGCACCTTTAGATTTTTGCCTTAATAGCTTCTTTCCTTTTGAACCACAGCAGAAAGCTATGTGTAATTTATTTATTCATGCTAATCATCTAGACTCTATACTTAGCATTTTCAAGGTATGGGATTCTGATATTTGTAGAGGGGCAAGCTACCTGATGATAAGAGCAAACTTAATATTATAGAGCAAATACAGTGGCAAAAGCACTGAGGGGTGGAGTAAAGAAGTCAGATTGGTCATAGAAAGCTTCACAGAGAAAGTAAGCTTCAAGCCGGATTTTCAAAGAGGGTCAGGTGAAGAATGACAAGTTGAAGCCAGGAGAAAAATATCCCATGAAAAGCAGTTCATATGCAGAGGTCAGAATTATGCTTAGGGCATGAGAAACAAATTGGTGAGACTACAGGTAGTTAAGAGGACATTTAATATTTATAAATGCTTATATTTGTGCTTGCTTATATTTAGTTTTTAAAGATCTATTTTTTTGCTTATAAGGCACTTGGTCATCAATTTCTTGATTGCCTGGATTAATGGCAGGCGGTAGGAAAAAAAGGAAAAAATTAAAGTTCAGATAGAATCGCTTGGACATTACATTAAATTAATTTTAAATGCATAATGTTTCTTATTTTAAAGCAGAATTTTAGTATAAGCTGGTACAGTGAACCATCATTAATGTCTTCCAAACTGCCCTCCTTGCTTCTAGAACAGCATTCCCCTTCCTTTTGAAAGCCTCTCCAATCCCCTTTTGCACCTTGTTTTCCTGCTGGAAGGTTTGAATATTAGTAACATCTTGTCTGGACATAGGGGTTGACATCGGACCCAAGTTGAACCAGTTCATTCCAGGGTCTTTCCAAAATGGACTAAAGGAAGAGAGGTAATCCCTTTTGGTGATGCGTGAAGCTCAGAGATAAGAAGTGAGGAGCAGTAAACTGACCTGTTTCTGACCCTCTAAACAAGGCAGTCTGAACGAAAGAAACTGGAACTCCAGAGAGAAGACTTGAGAGACTGCAGAGCATCCCGGTCATGCTCATTCTGATGGTAATGAGCCCCACCTATTTTCTTTAAATCCAGCTGACACCTGGCACTATCCATAGCAGGCTTCTTGGCCAAAAAATTCTCCCTTTTGCTATGCAAGGTTCAGTTGCGTTTCTGTGATTTGCAGCAGAAGCTGACCTGGGTAGTTGAATGACTAACAGAATGATAAAAGGGACTTTATATTATTGTCAGGAGACTAAAATGAGGGCTAATCAGTTCTTACTTTCTACTATTATCAATGTCTCTGATTCAAAAGAATGCCCAACCATTGTTAGGATGGTCTACATTAGAGCACCAATCCCTCAACTTCTAGAAATGCAGGTCGTTAAGAGTCATATTCTTGCACTGGGTCTGAGTATCAGCTTTCTCAGTGTGGTAGAAAAAAAAAAAAAGACTTTAGAGTGTAGAAAAGAGAATCTGTTTCCTGGCAACTCAGGGTCCAATAGGCTCTTGTTGCTTTAGGTGCATCTGACATTCTACAAGGGGACAAAAGGACTCCTGCCGTGGCCAGATTGTTTTCATGTTTTATCTGTTTTCTTTTGGAAAAGGTTGTACCCTCTACTTTGTTTTGTGATGTCTAGGGGTACTGCGTTTATGTGGTTTTTGGCAAGTTTGCTTGACCCTGAATTCCTCAAAGTGTCATTTTCTGAAGCAACAGAATATGTACTGAAGACTCTTTTGAAAAACAAAAAGCTTTCAGGAGGCCCTTGATTGGCTAAGGGGTAATTATTAGCCATAATGAATATACTAGTGCTGAAACATTTTGAAGTAGAAGCAAAACATTAAAAAAATCTGGCATTAATAAATCCATGCAAGAACGCTAGGATGTCTTTCAATGATCTCTTAAGATTTGTATTATCATTACCAACTTTGCAACAAACATTGATTTAGTAGGGTCTAATAAAGAACATTTTGCCAAGATCTGGGGACACCAAAATGAATATAGTTCTCAACTTGTAGGGGATTACAGTCCTATACAGAAATCAGGACACCGTTTGGTATAACGAGAGTATCCCCAGGCTACACAGGAAAAAAATTTCACAATAGTAGTAAAAAGCAAATACCAAAACTAGCAATATTTACTGTAGCTCATCTACTATGGATAGTGGCTTAATATTTCCACCTCAAATTTCTCGCAACTAGTTTAGTAATCCCCAAGAAAGGATCTCGCTTGTAATAACCAACATAGACTTTTTGTTTATTTAAGTAGAGTCCGAGGGTCTCATCATTCCTTGCTGGGAAAGGTCTTCTGGCCAGTTGGAAAGCCTAACATGTTCTCTCTTTTGCTTTTGGTTTTTCCTGGATGTCTTGCCAGCATTTATCTGTAATGTCATCCTCACTTCTTCTTTCCATGTGTAGGTCAATCTGGCTTCCTAATCAGGCTTCTATGATTCTCTCTTTTGATGTCTCATGGATCCCTGCCTCCTGCTCAAGAGAAGAAAATGCTTTCCATGCCCACTTGTTATGGCTTATTGCCTGGGCTAAAAATAAGCATTGCTTTGTGTACTCTGCGTGTTATAGAGATCCTAATGGAGCAGCACTTTTATTTATTTACTTTATAAACTCTAAGTCCCCAAACTTTTGAGTAAGTTCTGCTAGAGTTATTGGACAGCTGGGCCAGGGGACAATGAAAATAACATACTTCAGGTGGCACTTAAAACTACCCTCCTCTCCCACATGGACCCACTGGGCTTGAATGAATCTTTGTTAATAATAAATTACTTTCATAAGCTGCTTCTTTGCCTTTTAGGCGTATAGGTCTCCTGCTATCTTACCTCAATGACTCTCTACACATCTATTTATTCAATAAAATTATATCAAGTACCTACTGCGTATCAGTTACCATGCTAGGGCTTGGGGATATGGTGGTTGATGAAAGAGTCTCAGTTTCTGACATCATGTGTCTTAGCAGGAAAGATTACAGCTCCAAAAGTCTGAATATTTAGTGGATAGACACCTTATGTTGGCTTCTAACCTCTGCTGCAGAATAGATGAACAACAGAAGGTTGCATTTGTTAAATGCCAAAGAAAGAGGTGCCATAGGACTGTAGAGAAACAGTTGATTACTGCAAAGGCTGGACTACACTCTGTGAAGGAGAAGAGAATTGAGACTTGAGGGAAAGAGAAGACTAGATGACTGGAAATGAACAGGAATGGCATTCCAGGAAAAATGCATATGGCAGGTCCAAGAAGAGAGACGCCATATAGCACACATGCACGTCGGGAAGGATGCCCAGGACATATGGAGTCACACTGACCTTGATTCAAATCTTAGTTTGGCCACTTGTATGGATGCATAACCTTAGACTAGTTCATTAAATTCTCTGAGCCTCAATTTCCTCTTCTGTAAAATAAGGATATCAAGACCTACTTCAAGAGTTTTCACAAGGATTCTAAGAGTACAAAGTCTATAAATAGAAATAAAACACAAATAATAGTGTCTAGCATGTAGTAAGTGCTCAAAACCTCATAAGTATTGCCAGTTTGGTGGAGCAGATGATGCGTGTTGGGCAAAAGAAGTATTACTCATTTTGTATTTCTTTTTTCAGAGTTTACCCATTGCTGTTGAGTGGGTGAAAATGACTAAGAAACACTCTCTGCTTTGTTTCCCACAAGAGGAGAAAAAAAAATCAGATGAAAAAATAATGAGGGAAATGGACTATTTTCTTTAACTTCTTTCAACCTCTCATGTGTTGAGAACTTGAATTACTGAGGCTGATTCTGTTTGTGCACAGGACAAGACACATTCTGGACAAGTTGGAGGCTGGTGGAGGAGATTCCTTTTCTCCCAATGCTCTTTCCTCGCCTAGCAAAGCTGGGGGCACTGAGGAGGGTGGACTATTGTAGATTTTAAGGTGATCTGACCATATCACTGTCATGTCAGAATATCAAGTTGAGTCACTTGAATTTAAAAAGCTATTAATAAACAGGGCTCTATGTTTCTCCTTCTCCTCTTAAAACACCAGTTTCTAAACACTCTGCTTTATTTGCTCCAATTTTGTCTTAACTACTTATTTGTAGAAAAATAAATTTTACTGACCAAGCGAACTTGCTCAGTCCTACTGTTGGCTTCTAATCTGTTTCATTCCAATCACTTTAAACTCAAAATCAATTGTAGTGCTATATAAACGACAACTTCAAAGTAATGATGACATTTTACGCTGAAAGGACAAAACAGATCAACACCTACATTTCTCTTTTAGATTCTTCATACACAGGCTTCAAACAAGTCCTTGTTGAAATCTCATCCGAGTTGCTGTTGGAGGTACAATAAAGTCATATTAGCAGGATCAGAACCAGAAATAATATGTCTGGTTCTGTTTAGTTCTTAATGTCTCTTTGCTAAAATAATGCAAACTCATCCCAGAAAATCTAAGAAAGAAAAGCCAAGAATTATCAGTTGGAGTAAGACATTTGGTAGTTGCAATAGAAATAACCAAAGCCAGGAAGAAAGTGAATGTATTCTGTTAAACAAAAGAAGAAAAACAAAAAGTAGGATAAAAGAATCATTCACGGTAGGTGAATAGTCCACAAATAAGACAAATCGTAAAGAATTATTGCAAGGACAATGGTATACCAATATTGGGGAATGTCTTTTCTGAACTAAATGAGATAGAAGCCATTGAGTCTAAGGGATTGATTATAACAGGAAGAACCAAATGGAATTACGATTTCCAGTGGGTTACTTTTATTTTGAATTACCAGCAGATAGAAGAGCTCAGATGATTTAATTAGCCAAGGCATCACTGAATTTTTATTTCCTGCCCTTTATGTTCCTATTATGGCTTCTTAGCCTTTTTTTTCCCCAATGTTAAGCACCATTGTATTATAGTAAATTGATTAAGTGCCTCATTGCAGCTTGCCAGTGAGAACTTCGAGGGTGTGAAACATGTCATGTTGAGTGTGCTGTGCCTGGCTCAAGACTGGGCATGAATTAGGTGTTCTGCAAAAATTGTCATGTGAATGAATAAATGAGTGCCCCTTTTCCCTGACAAATCACGCTTTCAACCCACTTCCTTGAGTACTCTTTAGATAGTCTGTTTATTCTTTTATGTCCTCTCAGTGAGTGAATTACCTCTGAAATCCAAGAAACATTTAAAAAAAAAATGGAAATACAAAGTCACAAGACTTTGATTCCCAAAAGGATTTCTCCACTAACACAAAGTGTTTCATGTGTGTGAGGAGAGAACCAAAATCAGTCTGGCACCTTAGTGACAATAATTGACAGGCTAACAAGCCATGCTTTGCCTGATAAATCGCAGAGGACTGGGTGTGTTTTTCATACCCTGCCAGTTTTAAGCTTCTATCTGACAGCTGTCTGTCAAGCTGCAGCAAGAAGAACGGGCCCCAGGGAGACCCAGTGCTGCTCCCGAAAGCCTGGCTGGATATGAAAGTTGGCCTTGCTTTCACTACGATGCAATCTTTTTCTCTGGGTCTAAAACCTGAGATATTTTCATTATCCCAATTTGTTAGAAAGGTGGGTCTCTGGGATTTAGAGTGAGTTGCAGTGACAGGAACTTGCCTGTCCTTAAATTCTACTGCCTGGAGACAGCCTACTAAAGGAGATATAGATTTGAGAATCAGAGAGACACTTTTAGGTGTGTGAAAGTAAGCAAATATCAATGCATTCCTGAGTCTGTCAATAAGAAGTGTGTATGACACTTGTTTCACAGAACTGTTGTGAGACTGGAGGTAACAAGACTGGAGTTTTGTTTGGCAATGTCTAGAGACATTTTTGTCTGTCAGAACTGGTGCTGCTGGCATCTAGAAGGTAGAGACTAGAGATGCTGCTCAACAACCTACAATGCACAGGCCACCTCCTCATAAGAAAGAGGTGTCCAGCTCAAGCGTTAGTAGTGCTGAGGCTGAGAAACCCTGCTGGAGACCATTCCTGCTCTAGCCCTGTGCAGAAGCTCATGGATTTAATTTCTAGAGAGTTTGCAGCCTCTTTCTCTTTAAATAAAGCCTTCTTTGGAAACCCATCAGCCAACCAGTGCTCCCCATTTAAAAAGGATTTGGGCTTTAATCTCTTAAAATTAGGTGAAACTAAGATTTAATTTTATATGTTCTGTAACAACTCTATTTTAGTGATTCAAAGAGCCATGGTATTCCTCAGATCTGAAACCTGTGCTATCTTCTTATGGTCTCACAAAATCCTCCAGAATATCTCCTCATACCAATGCTCATCCCTGGACACTCTCCATGGTGTGATGTGTGGAGTGTCTGCTCATGTGGGATCTGCTTTCTGGCTCCTGGCTTACTGTAATTATGGTGTCATTTTGTTGGAAGAGTTTACTCACCACCTTCAGTTTACTGGTCTATTATGGGCTGAATTGCCAATCTCCCTGCAATTCATATGTTGGAGTCCTAACCCCTAGTACCTCGGTATTTGGAGCCAGGGTCTTTGAAGACATAATTAAGTTAAAATGAGGTCAGATAGGTGGGCCTTAATTAACATCATCGGTTTCCTTATAAGAAGAGGGGATTAGGACACAAACACAGAGAGAAGACCATGTGGAGACACAGGGAGGACATCGCCATCTATAAGCAAAGGAGAGAGGCCTCAGAGGGAACCAACCCTGCTGACAGCTTGATCTCAGACTTCCAGCCTCCAGAACTGAGAACCAATAGACTACTGTTGTTTAATCCACCCAATCTGTGCAACTTGGTTATGGCAGCCATAGCAAATTAATACACTGGCCTTCACATTAAGTACACCATCCTCTAAATGTAAATAGGTGCATGTCTTCTGATTATCCAGTCCTTCTTTTTACTTATTCTGCATCCCTTTCTTTTTCTGTTCTTTCTTTCTTGTACTGGCCTGAGCTCTCCTTATACCACACTAGAAATCATGAAGGGAACTTTGAGGGAAGGCCTGTCCTTTCTCCTTCCCTAGGTTTTCATCACTCCTGAAGTACACAGTGTTTTAATATAGTGGTTCTCAATGTGTGGTCCCTGGGCCAGCAGCATCAGCGTCACCAGGGAACTTATTAAAAATGCAAATTCTCAGGCTTTCCCTCAGACCTACTGAATCAGAAACTCTAGGGATAAAGCCCAGAAATCTTCGTGTTTAAGACTTCCTGGGGATTCTTATGCACACTCAAATTTGAGACTCTAGTGTCTTAAATTCTCAGAGAATTCTTTTTTTGTTCTCCACATGATCACTTCTGCCTACAAAGACTCTTCCATATCTGAATCTTGGAGTGACATATCATCCTTTCATTCAAATATCCTTCAGCTGCTTTAATACAGGGAAATCAGCAGTAGGTTCAAAGATATGGTGACAGAAAACTCAATTCTCTAATCATCCTTCCATCAAGATAGGAGCATTGGCTATTGCTTCTCCTGGAAGTTATTTTTCCCTGACCGAAGTGGAAATGTCTTTATCCCAAGTTGCAATGTTAAATATCCTTTTGTGTTATCATCAGGCTAGAAGTTCCAGATTTCTGTGGTTTCAGATGAAAGGAAGAGGGGTGGGGATCTTAGTCATTTTAGATAAACAGTAAGAACTTCAAATTGTAAAGCATTTCTTAGGTACAAAGCTCTTCTTACATCCTGAAACATTAGTTTTCTCATCTGTAGAGTAATAGAGATAAGTAGATAAGTAAAAGAGATAATGAACTCACAAGTTTGTTTTAAAGCCTTATTAGCAAGCTAATAAACTAAAGCTAAAGCTAATCTAAAAGCTAAGCTAAAGCTTGCCAATAAGGCTTTAAAACAAACTTATGAGTTTCATTCTCTATCTCCCAGATGGGAAACTGAGGCTCAGATAAGTCATATGACTCAAATGGTCAGTCCTGGAAAGAGATAACTTGGGCCCCATTCTCTCTAACTGATACTTTCTGTTATGGTTTGGCTGTTTCCCAATCCAAATCTCATATTGAATTGTAGCTCGCATAATTCCCATGTGTTGTGGGAGGGACCCGGTGGGAGATAAAATTGAATCATGGGGGTGGTTTCCCCCATACTGTTCTTGTGATAGTGAATAAGTCTCATGAGATCTGAGGGTTTCATTAGGGGCTTCGGCTTTTGCATGCTCCTCATTTATTCTTGCTGCCACCATGTAAGAAGGGCCTTTCACCTCTTACCATGACTCTGAGGCCTCCCCAGCCACGTGGAAGTGTAAGTCCAATTAAGACTCTTTTTCTTCCCAGTCTCAGGTATGTCTTTATCAGCAGGATGAAAATGGACTAATACAGTAAATTGGTACCAGTAGAGTGGGGCATTGCTGAAAAGATACATGAAAATGTGGAAGCGACCTCAGAACTGGGTAACAGGTAGAGGTTGGAACAGTTTGGAGGGCTTAGAAGAAGACAGGAAAATGTGGGGGAAGTTTGGGATTTCCTAGAGACTTGTTGAATGGCTTTGACAAAAATGCTGATAGTGATATGGACAATAAGGTCCAGGATGAGGTGGTCTCAGATGGAGATGAGGATCTTGTTGGGAGCTAGAGCAAAGATGACTCTTGTTATGTTTTAGCAAAGAAACTGCTGGCATTTTGCCTCTGCCCTAGAGATATGTGGAACTTTGAAATTGAGAGAGATAATTTAGGTATCTGGCAGAAGAAATTTCTAAGCAGCAAAACATTCAAGAGGTGACTTGGGTGCTGTTAAGCGCATTCAGTTTTAAAAGGGAAGCAGAGCATAGCAGTTCAGAAAATTTGCAGCCTGACAATGTGATAGAAAATAAAAATCCATTTTTCTGAGAAGAAATTCAAGTCGGCTGCAGAAATTTGCATGAGTAATGTGGAGCTGAATGTTAATCCCCAAGACAATGGGGAAAATATCTCCAGGGAATGTCAGAAATCTTCATGGCAGCCCCTCCCATCACAGGCCTGGAGGCCTAGGAGAAAATGGTTGTGTGGGTTGGGCCCAGGTGTGTGCAGCCTAGCAACTTGGTGCCCTGCATCCCGGACATTCCAGCCATGACTAAAAGGGGCCAAGGTACAGCTCAGACTGTTGCTTCAGAGGGTGGAAGCCCCAATCCTTGGCAGCTTCCACATGGTGTTGAGTCTGAGGGTACACAGAAATTAAGAACTGAGGTTTAGAACCTCCACCTAGATTTCAGAAGATGTATGGATGCCCAGGCAAAAGTTTGCTGCAGGGGTGGGGCCCTCATGGAGAATCTCTGCTAGGGCAGTGCACAAGGGAAATGTGGGGTCAGAGCCCCCACACAGAGTCCATAATGGGGCACTGCCCAGTGGAGATGTGAGAAGAGGTCACTGTCCTCCACATCCCCGAATGGTAGATCCACTGACAGCCTGCACTGTCAAAGTCACAGACTCTCAATGCCAGCCTGTGAAAGCACCCAGGACGGGGATTATACCCTGCAAAGCCACAGGGGCAGAGCTGCCCCAAACCATGGGAACTCACCTCTTGCATCAGCATGATCTAGATGTGAGATCTGGAGTCAAAGAAGATCATTTTGGAGCTTTAGAATTTGACAGCCTGTTGGATTTCAGACTTGCATGGGCCCTGTAACGCCTTTGTTTTGGCCAGTTTCTCCCATTTGGAATGGCTGTATTTACCCAATACCTGTACCCTCATTTTACGTAGGAAGTAATAGCTTGCTTTGGATTTTACAGGCTCGTAGGTGGAAGGGACTTGCCTTGTCTCAGATGAGACTTTGGACGTGGACTTTTGGATTAATGCTGAAATGAGTTAAGACTTTTTTTTTTTTTTTGAGATGGAGTCTCGCTCTGTTGCCCAGGCTGGAGTGCAGTGGTGCGATCTCGGCTCACTGCAAGCTCAGATTCCTGGGTTCACACCATTCTCCTGCCTCAGCCTCCTGAGTAGCTGGGACTACAGGCACCTGCCACCATGCCCGGCTAAGTTTTTTTTTTTGTATTTTTTAAGTAGAGATGGGGTTTCACCGTGTTGGCCAGGATGGTCTTGATCTCCTGACCTTGTGATTTGCCTGCCTTGGCCTCCCAAAGTGCTGAGATTGCAGGTGTGAGCTACCGCGCCTGGCCTGAAATGAGTTAAGACTTTGAAGGAACTATTGGGAAGGCATGATTGGTTTTGAAATGTAAGGACATGAGATTTGGAGGGGCTAGGGGCAGAATGCCATGGTTTGGCTCTGTGTCCCCACCCAAATCTCATCTTGAATTGTACTCCCATAATTCTCATGTGTTGTGGGAGGGACCTGGTGGGAGGTAATTTGAATCATGGGGACAGTTTCCCCCATACTGTTCTTGTGGTAGTAAATAAGTCTCACGAGGTCTGATGGTTATATCAGGGGTTTCCACTTTTGCATCCTCCTCATTTTCTCTTGCCACCGTCATGTAAGAAGTGCCTTTCACCTCCCGCCATGATTCTGAGGTCTCCCTAGCCAGGGAGAACTGTAAGTCCAATTAAATCTCTTTTTCTTCCCAGTCTCAGGTATGTCTTTATCAGCAGTGTGAAAACGGACTAATACACTATCATTAAAAAACCAAGACAAAGCCCATTTGCTTTGTTTTTAGTACTGAACAGGAACAGTCCTGCCATTCAGGAGTCTCACTGACACGTGCGTGGGAAATGAATTATGTTTCTTTCTTCTTCTAACTGTGGATTCATGGCCTCACTATATGCAACTAAGCTGTGTATCCATGGCCTCACTTTAAGTAACTAAAATGTACAGGCTCAGAGGGCCCTGCTTTCAATTCTTTTCTGTAAATTTACAGAGGAAAGAAGACAGAATTCTTACTCTAACTAACTGGAACTAGAGCTGAGTTAAAAAAAAAATGAATTGTGACAAATGCAAACTCTAAGTAGCATGGTACTGTCAGTGGTAGTGGGACTTTGGAGGGCTGGTGACAAACAGCTGCAGGATGCCCTGGAGATGAAAGTGCCTTTTCCTGAGCTCGCTGGTTGCCTACATAAAGGAGCCTCAGGACCTTCAGGGAAGGAGATGGGACATAGTTCGCCACAAGTGGGACAAGTTTCTATATTTGAATATTGACCATTGTCTGATGCAAAAACTCTGGTTGACACTACAAATAATCTACAAATAATTACCGAAAAGGCAACAAGATACCTTCATGTAGAACACTTTGCAGGAAACTGGAAAGCCCTGATGAAACTTCAGTGGAGCAGCAGAATGAGAGAGAGTGGTTCTTGTGTGTGCATGTGTGTGTGTGTGTGTATGTATATCAGATTGTCCTTTCAGAAACACAAATTTCTCAGAGCCATGGAAATAGAAATGGAATTTTCCTAGGTTCTCTTAAGGAGAAATGGATGCCAAGATTTAGGGTATAATTAGAATTTGTTAAAGTGTGTTCTTGGCAATCACCTATTTAGTAGGTATTTTATGTCTTTTTTTTCACCCTTCACTTCAAGGTGAGAGTCAATTGTTTGCCATTTTTTAGCTTTACTTTAAGTATTTTTAAAGAAGACGTGTTTTGTTGATATGATGAAATATGAGCAAAAAAGTCATGGCATATCTGAAAACCACATTAAGTGGGTATAGAGTCATGTTTTCTCCCTGGGAGTTCACCAAATATCTACAAAATGTGTTCACAGAGAAATGAGTTAGATTATCATTTGTGATTGACAATAATTTTCTCAATTCTATAAAATCATATCTACCTCAATGAAAGCAATCTACCCTAAATGCCATGTTGAGCTTATTTGCATAAAAAGCACAAAAATCACCCAGAAAGTAAGAAGCACAGAGAAACAGAAAATATTCTAATGGGTAAAGATAAGAGATACAGAGGATCAGTATTGAACTTCGATATCCAATTCATAGGAATTCCAGAAGAATGGAATAGAGAAAAGCAAAGGGAGAAAATTACCAAGGAAATAATAGAAGACAGTTTCTCAAGACTCAAGAATGACATAGATTTTTAATTTGAAAGAGGACCATTGAGAGCCATGTGGAATGAAGGGAGACATCTAGACACAGCAACAAGGGTAAGAGAAGTGACAAAATACCTGATGAGGGAAAGTAAAACATAACTTAAAACAAACAAAAAGTACCTAATCTTTCTTACTAGCAGCAGCAGTCCTCCAGGTTCTGAAGAATTATTTGAAATTTAAAATGTGATGGCCTGTGAAATAAATCAGGTATGACAAATTAATAAACAGGTGTCCTTTTCAGACACACAGGTAAGTACTCAGAAGAAGGCATATATTTCTGCTCTCAATTTGAAATAACATATAGTTATATCTACACTATGTAGTGAACATTCTTCTTTATGTCCTGGAGACTTTGCTGAGAATGTTCTCCAGAAAAACCAAACAAATAACTAAAAAAAAAAAAAAAAAAAAAAAAAAGGTGGGAACAAGAATCAGTGGATCTATCTCAGGGACTCAATGAAAATAAAGTACATTTCTATGATAATGACATTGGGACACTGGGGATTGGCTCTAGATTCCTCACCCCTAAATGTGGGCAGGTATATTCCTTCTCTTAATGTGGGAGAGAGGAACGGTTAGGAAGTGAATGCCTCTAGATCTTCAGGGACTTCTTGAGTTCTGTGTTTAGTCAATTTCATACCAAGCAAATTGTACTATCTGAACTCTTGTGCGTTTTATGAAAGTACACACAAATCGATATGGAGTATTTTTCATTTACCATAGAATAATGCAATCCTCTATTTTATGTGATTGCATTTTTTTGGACCCCAGTCATTGAGTAATGGTGTGTTTTCTGTGTATCCCAGAAAAGAAACATTATATGCAATACATGTGAAAAGCAAATGATTCAACAGTTTTTTAAACTTTTACTTTAGGATCAAGGGTACATGTGTGGGTTTCTTATAAAATAAACTCGTGTCACAGGAGTTTGTTGTACAGATTATTTCATTTGTTGTACTGATTATTTCATACCCAACAGATTATTTTTTTTGATCCTCTCCCTCCTCCCAACCTCCACCCTCAGGGGGGCCCTTGTCTGTGGTTCCCCTCTTTGTATCCGTGTGTTCTCAAAATGATCCGTATTCTTATTGGCAACCTATTACTCCCTTACCACTGAGGCATAATTTTGACTTTGCTTCAAGAGCATCATGCCTTCCTGGTTGTCCCAGTACCTCGTAGCCACTCCTTCTCAGACTCCTTTGCTGGTTCCTTCTTGTTGTTTCATTCTCTAAAATGATGGAAGATCCAGGACACAATTCTTATATTGCTTCTTTTCTCTATCTGTACTCATCACTCTATACTCACTCCCTGGGTGATTTCATCTCATCTCGTGGCTTTTGATACCATCTCAATACAGATTAATCTAAAATTAATATTTTCATTTCAGAATGTTCCCCAAATTTCAGACTTGTTTATCCAACTGTCTGCCTCTTGTGTGTTTGGTGGGCATATTAGATAGCACCCTCTTGACACATCCAAAATGCAACTACAGAACCTTTCAGTAAATGACAACCTCATTCAACAAGGCTTTAAAATGTGCCGTCATCCCTGACTCTTTCTTCCACATCTCACATCTAATTCCTCAGCAAATCTTGCTGGCTGTACCCTCGAAAACTACCCAGGGTCTGAATGTTTCTTAGCGTCTTCACTGCTATTACCCTCCAAGCCACTATCATCTCCTGCTGGAATTATCACAGCCTTCTCCTCACAGTCACTCTGTGTGTGCACTTTGCTTCTCATGTTCTATTCACAAGGCAGCTGCCAGAGGGATCCTCTTAAAAGGCAAACCAGATCGTGTTATGCTTAAAACCCTCCACTGGCTTCCTAATTCACCCAGTGTAGCAGCCAAAACCATCTCAATGGCCAGCAAAACTTTACATGATCCCTTGAGGTGACCTCCATTGCCTCTCTGATCTTTCTATTCCTCCCCCTCTCCTCTGTCCATTCCAGTAGATGCCTTGCTTTTCTTCAAGCATGCAAGGGAGGTATGCTGCCAGCTCTGAGGCTTTGTATTTCCTGCCTGGATTCTCTTTCCCTGAGTATATCACCTCCCTACCTCCTTCCTGTTCTTGCTGAAATATCATCTTCTTGGTGAAGCCTTCCCTGACCACCCATCTTAGTTTTCCTTGCGTCCCTATCCCCCTTCCCTCCTTTTTTTTTTAAACCTTTGTCAATATTATCACTACCTGAATTACTATATAAATTTACTTATTTATTGGTTTATTGTCTCTTCCTATGCAAACTGAGATGTAGTTTTCCAAAGGCCAGAAGTTTTTGTTTGTTGCTGCACCCTAAGTTTTAGAATGGTTGCTGATACTTAATAGGTGTTCAGTAAATATCTGCTGAATAAATTGTTGAACAAATACATTGGCTTCAAGTAAAATGTTAAAGATGAATGGAACAGATTAAAAGAAATGAATAAAACAAGTGAAGTGCTGAAGAATATTAGGAATATGGTTAAGAAGGCATATATTTCTGCTCTCAATTTGAAATAACATATAGTTATATCTACACTATGTAGTGAACATTCTTACAAACAAGTAGTATAAAGGAACATGGAAAAATAAAAACAATTTTTTTTAGTATTTTTTTTTTTATGAGACAGAGTCTCACCATGTCATCCAGGCTGGAGTGTAGTGGCATGATCACAGCTCACTGTAACCTCAATCTCCTGGGCTCAAGTGATTCTCCCATTTTAGCGTCTTGAGTAGCTGGGACCATCGGCTCATGCCACCATGCCTGGCTCATTTTTTTATTTTTTTTTGTAGAGACAGGTTATCATTATGTTGCGTAAGCTGGTCTCGAACTCTTGGGCTCAAGTGATCTTCCTACTTCAGCCCCCTGGAATTATGGATGTGAGCCACTGTGCCCATCATCTAGACATTAATTTTTAAACATTTTTTTAAAAGTCAGTGAAAATTGGAGTTACTTTTACATGGACCAGAGTTTAGCTGATTCCAAACTGTAAAAGCTACAAACTTAAAGAATCTTTTCTGTGAACAGTACTTTGGGTTTTTTTGATTCAGTGCAGTGGATTTGGTCTCAAGGAAGATGAGCTTGAACATCACCTGGAAGTTTGTTAGAAATGTCAGTTCTCAGACCACACTCCAATCGGCTGTGTCAGAAACTCTGGGGATGTCTCACTTGCATTCCTTGAACCACTGGTTTGGTGGGTGTGGAATGTTGTTCTTACTCATCATTTCCTCTCTTAGACGTTTTTTCTCCCTCCTCACAATGTACGCACACACACATCATCATCATCACCATCATCGTCGTCATTACTGGACCAGTCTTACTACCCATTACGTCTTCTTAATTATCATTATCCATTATCCTCTGCTCCCTATACAAAGTAATATTTTTCCCATCTGAAAACACCAAACAAAAATTTTAAAAAATCCTTCTCTTGAACTTCCTTTTTCTTCTACTCACTCTTCCATTTCTCCCCTTCATTTTGCAGCAGAACTCTAAGAAATTCTCCAAAAATTCTCCCTTTTTTTTGTGAACCCACTAAACTAGACTTTTACTGATACTTCTTTCCTAAAACTGCTTTTACCATCACTTCACTTTGTTAAATCCAATGAGTGATGTTTGCCCTTCATCCTACCTGAACTGCCAGCAGCATCTGATAATTTATCACACTTTCTTTCTTTCTCTCATAACTTCAAGTCACCACACTCTCTCAATTTTTCTTCAACTCAGTCATTTTTGCTAGTACCTTCTCATGTATTTGAGTACTAAACATGTTCTATTTCATTCTATGCCCATTCCTACATGGTTTTGTCTACTACCATGGCTTTAAATACCATCTATTTGTTGATGACTCCCAAATTTCTGTCCCTAGACCCAACTGGCACCCTGAATTCTAGAGTTCAAACAGACACTCAAATATTTACTCACCATATTCATTTTGATGATTAATAGGCATCCAAAATGGAGCTCCTGTATATTCCAACCCATACCTCCTTCTTTATGGTCATTCCTATTTGAGTTGATGGTAACCTCATTCTTCCATGAGCAATGGCCAGAAACCTTGAGTTACCCTTGGCTTTTTTTTCTCTTTCACACCACATCCAAGCTGACAGCAAACTCTGTTGGCTCTACGTCAAAATGCATCCAGAATTTGACCACTTAACATCTTCTCCACTGCCATTACTCTGCTCCACGCCATCATTAATGTTGCCTGGATCATGTAGGAGCCTCCTAACTGGTTTTGCCTCTTCTCTTGTCCCATGGAGTTAATTTGAGAATGAACAGCACCAGACTGATCCTGCCAAACCTTAGTTAGATCTTATCACTCCTCGACTCAAATCCTTTCAGCGATGTCGTCTCTAGCTCAGAGTACAAAACAAAGCCCTTATAATGATTTAAAAACTCTTCCATGATGAGCCCACGATTATCTTTTGGATCTAAATTCCTACTCACACTGTTCTTGCCACACTAACCTCTTTGCCATTTGCTTAAACACTCCAGACATATAGTTCCACTCCAGGTGGTTTTCCCTACACTTGCTGCTCTCTTTGCCTGGAGTGTTTTCCTCCAGGTATTCACATTGCTTCCTTCCTCATGTCCCTGAAGTCATTACTCAAAGATCACAATTCTGATGGCATGTTATCGTACATTATAATTCTCTCCGCTGCGGTTTCACTCTCCCTTTCATTTCTTTTCTTTTTTCTTTTTTTTGAGACCGAGTTACTCTGTCACCCAGGCTGGAGTGCAGTGGTGCAATCTCGGCTCACTGCAACCTCCACCCTCCCAGGCTCAAGGGATTCTCCTGCCTCAGCCTCTGAAGTAGCTGAAATTACAGGCGCCCACCACCATGCCTGTCTAATTTTTGCATTTTTAGTACAGACAGGGTTTCACTATGTTGGCCACACTGGTTTCGAACTCCTGGTCTCAAGTGATCTGCCTGCCCTAGCCTACCAACGTGCTGGGATTAAAGATGTGAACCACCGTGCCCGGCCTACTGCCTTTCATTTATTTTCTTCTTGTCTTACAACTCAGCACTATACAACATTCAGTTCATTTTATCTACTTGTGTTGCTCATTGTCTCTCTTCCTTACTAGAATATAAACTTGAGCAAGGTGGAAATCGTGCCACTTTTGCTGTATCCAGCATCTACAGCAGTGCCTGGCACATGCTAGGGACTTCATGCGTATTTACTGGAAAACAAAAATGAAAAACGTGAGCTCTTCATTTCAAAAAAAGTATTTCCACTCATCCACAGGTCTAAGGAATAATTTAAAATTCTTGTTCTTTTAACAAAGAATTTGTGTGTTTTTGTGATAACTTTGTTAAAGCCTATGCCTCCCTCTTGTTTCTTAGCAACATGAGGACTGCAACTGGGTCTGTTTTGCTTACAACTGTCTAGGGCAAGGACTAAGTGAGGGAAGCAAAGTATTTGTTTTGGGCATAAAAATAAATTTGGGATTGGCGGTGGGTAGAAGAACAAGGCCAAAGAACTCCATACTCAAGATAGATTATATATTTTAATGAAAGATTTTTTAAAAGTCAAAATTAATGCAAAAATCTGCGATAACATCATACCCAAATTTTGAGTAAAATTGGATCAGTATCACCAATTTCCTTCACCTCAAATTCCAATATGACTCTGTTTGGTGTTGATTGTATCCATTGGCACGTGATAATCATTTGTTGAATGAATAAATAAACCCAGCAAAGGTGTGGTAGGGTAAGAGGATATCTCTTGTGCTTTGGCTTTAATAACTAGAGCAACCGACACTGACTATGGCTCAGGCACTGATCAAAGTGTCATACACATATGACAACTTATGTAAGCCCTCCCCAAACCCTATAAATAGTTATTATAATTAGCATCCCCATTTTACAGATACAGAAACTGAGGTCCAGAGAGACAAAACAACTTGTGTGAGTTCATACACTAGTAAGTGGCAGAGCTAGACTTGATAGTAGCATTGTCAGGTCTTCCATGGATAGGAAACCTGATGGGTCTGCAAGATACCAGGAAACATTCCAGGAAAAGGGAATCTAAGCAAATTCCTTTTAACATTATACAGCAAGTTTGTACAGACACCATAATGAATCATGAAAACACAGGAAAAAGCAGATGTCACGATCCAAACACTAGGCTGGAGAAACTAATGTGGAATTATTTTATGAAGCATGTCAAACATATGGAAGAAATTACAAAGCAGGGC
The DNA here is from genome assembly GCF_029289425.2 of Pan paniscus. NCBI lineage: Eukaryota > Metazoa > Chordata > Mammalia > Primates > Hominidae > Pan > Pan paniscus. Next base: position 34,411,596 of record NC_073249.2, on the reverse strand, counting down.
CATTATAGTTGTTTTGCTTTGTTTTGCTTTTTAGGTACCATTGGCTTCAAGAGCCAAGGTATAGTATAGAAAAAGAAAAAAATGAAGGAAAGAGAAATTATCCTATCCTCTGTAGTAGCAGACAGAGGTTGCTCTGATTTTTTTTTTCATTATAAACTTTAAACCAGGGGTTCTCAACACCCTGGACCATGGACCAATATTGGTCCATGCCCTGTTAAGAACTGGGCCACACAGCAGAAGGTGAGCAGTGGATGAGTGAACTTCATCAATATTTACTTCATCTATGTCTATATTTACTGTATCTATATTACTATGTTCATATCTATATATACTTGATCTATATCTATATTTACAGCTGCTTCCCATCACTCGTATTACCGCCTGAGCTCTGCCTCCTGTCAGATCAGCTGTGGCATTAGATTCTCCTAAGAGTGTGAGCCTTATTGTAAACTGTGCATGTGAGGGTTCTAGGTTGCACACTCCTTATAAGAATCTAATGCCTGATGATTTGTCACTGTCTCCCATCACCCCCAGATGGGACCGTTTAGTTGCAGGAAAATAGGCTCAGGGCTCCCACTGATTCTACATTATGGTGAGTTGTATAATTCTTTCATTGTATATTACAATGTAATAATAATAGAAATAACGTACGCAATAAATATAATGTGCTTGAATCAATCCAAAACCATCCCCTCCTCAAACGGTCAGTGGAAAAAACAGTCTTCCATAAATCCAGTCCCTGGTGCCAAAAAAGTTGGGGACCGCTGCCTTAAGCCATCTTTCCCAGTGAGAAATTATTTATGGCATCCTTAGGAGAATTCAAGCACCTCACTATGCTCTAAATGGTTTTGCATATAAATGGTGAGATCACAGGTGGAGATCACTTGCTAGAGATTATTTACCAGTCTATTCATAGCAAATGCCATTGACTTTAGCCACACTAATTTGGAATTTATGCTACAGGGGTTCTGTTGAGGTTTATTATACTATAGAATAATTACCATTCAAAATGTGTAAGCAAGTTTTTAGGAAGTAACATTAACGTATTTAATCTAATATAATCTCTATACCCTATGAGAGCATGGCCTCCCTTGCTGTGTGTGAAATAGTTTTATTGCATTTCTTGAATGTTGGGTGATAACAGATATAACAGATGACAGATATAAGTCTTACAGAAACACATTAAGGATAAACAAATGTGGGAGGACTTTCCTGTTTGAAGTCTATATTTTGAAACAAGTGGCAAAATACTTGAGTAGTCACATCAATTTGAATTCCAGGCCTTCAGCAAAAGCTTTTGATTCCCCTTTCCTGATCCTTCCCAAACCTTGCCTGCAGATGTATATTCAACTTGGACCCTGAAGCCACAGGCTCACCCTCCTGGGTGCCAAAACTATTCACACTGGCAGTTCCACCTATGTATTTGCACTAGAAAAAACTAAGAAAATAGAAAAGTAAAATAATAATAACAAGAAAATAAAAAAATGTATCCAACCTTGGTCTCCAAGTGCAAGTTTGTATTTTAATCTAACTTATTTTAAGATGTGTTAAAATAAAGTCAGATTTTCTTTACTCCTCTTTTAGTTTTACATGAATTTCTGGGACCCTTTGGGAGCCCAAGGGGATTGACACTCTGCCTAGTGGTTTTTACAAGACTCTGTGGGTGCTTACCCACCAGCACGAATTTTTTGTCATGTGTTCTTGGGAAGTGAGAATCAGATTTGTTGATTTTTGCTAGATGCAGGGAATGATTCTCGTCCAGAGTCACTGAAAGCTCCTGTGGAAATAGACGCATTTTAAAGCAATGATTTCAAAAGAGGAACATAGGCCCAAAGTGCCATTTTTCAATGTAAGCTGTAAACTTACTTAGTATCTCTCAACAGGAAAATAAGATTCAGGGAATGCTGAGACCAGGTTCCTTTGATATTTCTTCAACTAAGCGTATGGCTCTAAGAAAAAGCAAGAGATTTATAATAGCGGTTCTGTTAGGCAATATCAAACTAGATAGCAGTCCTAAGTTACAGGCTGTAAGAGGGCTGAGGCAAACTTGCTAAAATCGCTCTGCTATAAATTAGTTGTGTGGCCTTGGGCAAGATGTTTCTCTTTTCTGGGACTTGGAGTTTTGTGGGGTTTTTCTTCCCTCTATAATTTTTTTCTCACATTTATGTAAGATGAAATTAATAAGTTCTCAGATATAATTTCATTCATCCATTTGCTGAACAAATAAATGTATATTGATCGTCTACTTTGGTACCAGGCTATGACCAGGTGCTGATAATTCAGTGACAACTAGGACCAAGCTAGAGTTTAGAATTTAGTGATGAAGGACATACATTAATCAAACATCATTTGAAAGGAAAGTTATAAATGTAATAACTTCAAAGGGGGAAAATGCTTTGAGCTAAGAAAGCATCTATTAATAAAAGGGGAAATTGAGCTAGTCTACCATGGGTGTTATATTTTGTGCAAGGGATAATTTAGGAAAAATAAAGTGTTTATGATCATATTTTTTCACTCAAAAATAGTTTTACTAAATTTCATAGAACAAAATTTATGTTCTTATTTCATAATAGGGAGGAAAAATGTTTTAGTAGCATATATGAGAACTGAATTTCCTATAGGTAAAAATACAATTTCATTAGGAAAAACTAAGCTCTCAAAGCCTACGTATAGATGAGAGAGAAAATGGGGCACATTTCTTCACAGCACTGAAGATGTAGCATAAGGAGAGGCAATGTCTGGAGTGGAGTGGTCAAGATGACAGATGGTGAAGCAATGTGAGATGTGCCGCTCTTATGATCCTTTAGGCATTAGAGCTACTAAATCCCACAAATCAATGCTGTGCGTCTTCGGGCTTTCACAAAAGTATAGCACTGGATTTGAGGTAAAGTTCAATAAAATTTCTGTGGGGAAGTGGGTCCAGAAAAATGTCTGAATTATACTGTAATTCAAATTATATAGTCGGGCGTGGTGGCTCACGCCTGTAATCTCAGCACTTTAGCAGGCGGAGGCGGGTGGATCACCTGAGGTCAGGAGTTTGAGACCAGCCTGACCAACATGGTGAAACTCCATCTCTATTAAATACAAACAAATTAGCCGGGAGTGGTGCTGCATGCCTGTAATCCCAGCTACTTGGGAGGCTGAGGCAGAAGAATTGCTTGAACCTGGGAGGCGGAGGTTGCAGTGAGCCAAGAATGCACCATTGCACTCCAGCCTGGGCAACAAGAGTGAAACCCCATCTCAAACAAATAAAAATAAATAAATAAATAAGTAAGTAAATAAATAAATAAAATGCTATATTAAGTAGAAGAGTGCTAAAGAGAAAATCGACCCTGGTTTTTAACTACTGAAATGGTATCTGGTCTCTCTGATGCTTGTATTCACATCCTCTCAGCTTCACTTCAATGTGGACTTCAACACACCTAATGACAATAGTATTTTCTCTTATGTGTACATTTCTTTTTACAGGTAGAGGACCACTCACTTGTCAAATTTGTTTGTACCTAGAAGTGAGCAGATGAACACCTCGGGGCATCCCTTAGGGAATGTGGGAGCAGATGAATAAATTCCCAAGCTGATCCTCAGGTGAACAATTCTAAGAGGCAATAATAAGCTTTCCATAAGGCCTCCAGCAAGACCAAGTGTTCATTACCCATAGCAGTGACTTACTAAAAAATTAGGTTTTCCCTTTTTCATTATTCTTTCCATTCCTTCTCTCCTGCTCCTTGGAATTACTCCTCAAATTGACTATCTACAGACAAGTCCTTATCTCAGGATTTGCTTTGGGGAGAAAGCCAAAGTATGACAAATAATAAAATCTGTGCATTATTTGGAAGAAAGCAACCTGGATGCAGCTTTCTATCTTTTGACCTCTGAATTTGTTAAGTCCTTTGGAATTCACAAGCTGATGTCATATTATTATTGCATTTCATCCTTGAAATTATCCTGAGTAAGAATTATTATTATCCTCACTGTACAGATGGAGAAACTAAGGCTCAAAGTGAGGAAGTGACAAGTGACTTGCTCAACGGCATGTGGAAGTTGCCCACATAGACCTAAGATTAGTTAATCCATTCAATACAACCTTCATGACATGCCTGTTATGCGCCAGGCCCTGATCTAGCCACAGACGCTATCTCTTCCCCTTTTCCCCCTGGACTCTCTCTCTCTATGTCATAGGTTCTCTTCTTTCATTGGGCTGCCCTAGATCAAGTCCAGAAAAAAAGGGGCACACTGGGCTCAGAAGCCTCCAGCCCCTGGAAGGACTAATTGTTAGGACACTCAGGGTGCCATCTTCCCAGTGATGCTTCTGCCCTCAGAGGGCCAGAGACCCAGTTTCTTCTCCCTTTACCTCAGAGGTGGCTTTGCCTCTGCCTTGATTTTACGCTTTGAGGCACGCTCAAGCTGACAGCCTAGGATCAACAATTCTAAAAAGACTCCTCATCAAAAAGCTTGTCTTGGTAGCTTTTCTTTTCTAATTCCTCTGGTTGGTAAGTGTTAAAATGTTATGATTGAAATTATATGATGGAATTTATCTCAAGGCTGTGTAGATCATGGTTCACTCCTAACTGTTTTGTTTTTGTTTTTTGTGGGGGATGGAGTTTCACTCTTGTTTCCCAGGCTGGAGTGCAATGGCGTGATCTTGACTCACTGCAACCTCCGCCTTCCGGGTTCATGCGATTTTCCTGCCTCAGCCTCCCGAGTAGCTGGGATTACAGGCCTAATTGTTTTGAAGTGTGTTGACTCTACTGTAGTTTATGAATGAATATTAAGTTATTCTTAAACCACAGATAGGGAACAACCAAGTACAAATGGTCTAATTCCTAAAAATGAACCATAAATGGGCATAAAATTTAAGTAAATGATCCTGATTTGGATCAATAATACTGAACTGCCAGCCGGCAAACTAATATGTATGCCCTTCTTTAGAAATCAGAAATAAGAAGGATGAAAATCAAATCACTGGCTGGGCATGGTGGCTCATGCCTGTAAGCCCAGTACTTTGGAAAGCCGAGGTGGGCAGACCACTTGAGGTCAGGAGGTCCAGACCAGCCTGACCAACATAGTGAAACCCTATCTCTACTAAAAATACAAAAATTAGCCAGGCATGGTGGCACGCACCTGTAGTCCCAGCTACTCAGGAGGCTGAGGCAGGAGAATCGCTTGAACCCTGGAGGCGGAGGTTGCAGTGAGCCAAGATCACGCCACTGCGCTCTGGCCTGAGCAACAGAGCAAGACTCCGTCAAAAAAACAAACAGAAAACAAAACAAAACAAAAAAACCCCCCCAAAACTCTGGAGCTTCTGTGGTTCATAAATTTTTCATTTTAATATCTTACTTCATAACATCTCCATACAGTACTTAACAATTTTACATGGTATAAATTTTGTATACTATAGCAAAGGGAAATAAATGATTATACATATAAGACATCATGTATATATATCACTATATAATTACATATAAATACATCTCTCTCTTTATATAAAAGTACTTATGTCTAACCATATGTATAGAATTATATACATACATATATACACACAGATGTCTTACCTGGACTCCTTTGAAAATTGAGCTTTAGACAAGAGTTAAATGCTAATGCTTTATTGGAAAAAGAATCCCAAGATGACTAGAGTAAGGGAAAGGAAAATGAGGCAGAGAAAAGTGGGAGGCAAATACAAGACAGTGTGTTACCATGCTGACCATGGCTTCACAAAGATCCACAAAGAGACACAGTCCTGCCATCGTCAGCTGCATCCCTGCTTGGCCTGTGTGGCATTGTTTGTACAAATGGTGTGGCAAAACTGCATCTAAACAGCCATCTGGGGAAGAAGTGAGATGACACTTGTATGCCATCTCTATTCCATCTTCTGCTTGTTGTGGGTGAAAGTTTGCCCCCTGGAAGTTGTCTCCCCAACACTTAAGAAGTTGCATTACTTTGTCCTTTGGCAGCTTTGGGGAAGCCAGATCCTACTCCATGTGGTGTGTATTTCTGGAATCTAAGTTTGGAAGTGATTGGAGGAACCAGGGACTCCAGAAATGTTGCTTGTTTGGCCTCAGGTATAAAACCATGCAGCAGTCTCAAAGGTAGGTGTCAGGTCAGTGGCTGAGATGGAGGAAGTTGCTGAGGGTCTGAGAAGTAGGTGAGGTCAAGAGAATATGTAAGGACATAAGGTGTGTTTGACACAACACAAGTGTATGTATCTAGACACAGCAATAACTATAGTATCAACATAATATATATTTTCAAATATCTGCATTAATGGTGAAGACAGAGCTGTATATAAGCTTGTATAGAATACAAAATATATCAAGCTTTGGAATTTGTGTTTGTTATTATTGAGATCCAAGTAAAAGCCTAAATACAGAATAATAAAGATGTATTTAGAAGACCTGGTTTAGGAAGCTAATGAAAGCTATCTTTACCTCCCTATTTTTGCCCTTGGGTTAACCACTTGCAGTAAAATAATGGTTTCCTGGAAATAGACAGGATGGTCTTCCCCAAAATGCCAAGAATAAAATGCCTAGGATGAGATTTCTTCCCAGAGCAGAAGAAATAGATCTTTGGATTTCAAAGAGCTTCCCTCTAGGTTGCCTAGAGAATAAACAAAAAGAACCAAGGAGCCAACCACGCAAGTGGAGAAGCTGAATCAATAAACTTAAAATTCAGAAAACTGCAATATAGATAATAGACTTCTGGTATACAAGACCAAGAGTTGTGAATACTTAATTATAAATATATTTTCCAGATGCTATAGGAAGAGATCTATGTAGGAAAAAGTTTGCATTCTGGAAATTAAAACTGTAAGAGATCAAAATACAATTGTTAGACCAATATACTTATAAACAGAAATTTAATATGTGAGCAAATGTCAAAAGTAAGTTGATTTTAAAAATAAAGGGCAATTAGGTTTGGGGTGGAGTTCTGGAAGTACCCAACCAAGTTTCATATAGAGAATGGAAGAATGCAAACTCTTGAAATGCAAAAGGTTTGGGGAGATAAAAGTACTTTTAGAAGTCTTTAATTGTGTGTTTGGTACTCAAGAATGCTGCGATCACTGTTTTTATTTATTGATGTCAGTCCTAGTACAGGAATTTGGACAGCCAGTTTAAGATAGATAGAGGTTGCCCCATGGAAATGAAACCTCTACAGTCTGGAGTTCCAGACTGGTGGCCTATGGGGTAAATCATGCCTACAGGTGTTTTTCAAAGTGTTTTAAAAATCAGGAAATATTACATAAAATTTCAGGCTTCTTTAAAAAAATTTAAAAGCTGGCCATTCTATGCACTCAGTCCTTCAGGGAAACCATCGGCTGGAGTTGAGTAGTAGGAGTGCCTGTAATACAGTGCTCTCCAGTGACCTTATTCTCACCACTCTTTTATATTGAATCAAATCCATTCAATCATTCTTGTCTCCTGTAGGCAATTGATGTTGCGACTGCTCTCCTACCCAAACAACCATCCTTCTTAAAATTATCCCAGAGAAGTGTCATCTTTTAACTGCTTGTTAGTGTTTGTCAACTTTGGTTCCACCATTCTGAGTGGTTTTATTTGGCTCTAATTATATGTTCTTCATTGTGGTGTCTGGCCATATCTCTAACTCAGCTTCTGACACAGGTGTCATAGATTGGTGTTTTGTCTGTGCTTTCTTGGGACACATCCCACCCACTCCAACTTGGGGTTTGGTTTCTCTTTTCTGCCCTGGTACTGAAAGCTAACTCTAGTTTCACATGTTGAGGCATTTGATACTGTCCTGGGTCCATCCAACTGACTGAATATGACTCGCTTCCTACCATCAACGTGCCTATGGTTAATTGGTTGCATGAATAGCTCCAACTTTCCATGCCTCCATATATGCCCACATCCCTTGGTAGTGAGTACCTTCCCACACTGACTCTGAGTTTGACCTTGTATCTTGCTTTGGCCAATATGACCTGAACAAATTGACCCAAACACAGGCTTTAAAATGTGCTCATACATTTTCACTTCCCCTCTTGGCTCTGGTTGCCTTGAAATCATACTTAGGTTAAGAACATGCTTGGGCTTGCCTGTGCAAGGAAAATGAAAGACCTGTGCTAGTGAGGCCACCTTATATCAGCCTGCAGTCAGCTCAGTTTCATGTTAATGAGTTTGGCCAAGATCAGCAATCACCTACACAACCTGCAACTCACTGCCCGAATGAGCCCAGATGAGATCAGAATTGTCATGTTGACCTGCAGAATAGCGAACAACAATAAATGCCTACTGTTCTAAGCCATTCCATTTTGTAGTAGGTGTGTTTCATAGCAATATCTGATACAGTGTCCCAATTAGTGAGATTTTGGTTATATTTATGACATAATTTTCTCATGAGAAATGAGCCTATTGGAAGAGCTTGTGCAGTTACACACTTAACAATATGCCAAAAATAATTCTCATTATATTTTGAAGTCACCCAGAAGAAAAAGAACAGAAAATAATTGAAGGGTTGCTTTGGGGTAGGTTGTTTAGATTCTGGAGAATGTAAACATGTCTCATCTAAAAACTGAACATATTCTGGGGACATTCAAACCCAATGTTTGTGTTGTAAGTGGCATTCCAAACCCATTTCCACAAAGGTAGAAGGATTGTGGGCTGGCATATAGAAAATATTTCCAACAAACCATTGAATGTCCTGTTACTTCGAGGTCTTTAGGTAGAAATGCAAATGGAAATAAGTGCATTGGGGGACCTCAGAAGGTTTGGCAGTACATTCTAGATGCTTATCTGAGCCACACGAGTTAGGAATCTGGGATGGAAATCTCCTAAGAATAACCATTCTCACGAAATTTCCAATCCCTCTTGTTTTTGGCAGAATTTAAAATTCCGTGGAAATGGCTCATGTCACAAGACTTCTGTGTGGTGCTGGCCAGCACCAGGAAGGAGAGCAGCCCAGGAAAGGAAAACCAAACCAATGTGGCTGCATGTTTTCACGCCTTTGAAAAGGTTTGGGTTTGGCTCAAATGAAGAAAAAGCACTTGGGGTTTTTATTTTGTGCCAGTTTTTTCAAATACCATTTACCTGACTCATGAAGCTTTGAACATCAGGAAGAAACAAGGGAGTGAATAAATTTTCAATATTCTTGAGGTTCAAACATACTTGGAACAAGACTCCTTGCTGGGAGAAAGAACAGAATACCGTTGGAGCAAGATGTGTTCATCCCCACCTTGCTGGGGGTCACAGTGACAATGCAATTTGTTTATCAGTCAACTCATTATGTACCAGAAATAGAGGTGAGATCAAGGTATACAAGACTTAGCTTTTCCCTTTAGATAGATCACATGAGTAACAGGGACTAACCTGAATTATCCTGTCATTTCCAGAAGTCCTCTGCAATTTTATTGTTTTTTTGTTTGTTTATTTTTGTTTTGGTTTTGTTTTGTTTTTTTGAGACGGAGTTTTGCTCCTGTTGCCCAGGCTGGAGTGTGGTGGTGCAATCTCAGCTCAGTGCAACCTTCGCCTCCTGGGTTCAAGAAATTCTTCTGCCTCAGCCCCCCGTGTAGCTGGGATTACAGGCCCGTACCACCATACCTGGCTAATTTTTTGTATTTTTAGTAGAGACAGGGTTTTACCACATTGGCCTGAGATCAGGCTGGTCTCGAACTCCTGATCTCAGGTGATCCACCGACCTCAGCCTCCCAAAGTGCTGGGATGATAAGCTTGAGCCACTGCACCTGTCCCGCTTTGGAATTTTAGAATCCAGTAATGCACATTATTTGTGTTTTTGAGAATAATTTTGCCATTTCACTCATCTCACTATTGCATACGCTAACTCCGCGACCTGTAATGTTCTACCACCTGTCCTCTGCTTGTAAAATTCCAGTTTCTCTCCCAAGTCCAGCTAAGACTCACCCTTAATCTTGCCAAATGTAATTAACTCCTCCCTCATCTTTGCTATTTCCCTACTTTGCACATATTTATATTATTGCATTTAACACACAACGTTGCATTCTTAACACAGTGCCTGGGGCATAGTAGATGTTTGATAAATAGAGATGGATTGTGCAATACACCACTACAAAACCTTTTCCCTTTATGTAACACAGGAGCCCTCAATCAACATTAGCCTCATCCTTATCTCTCAACCAAATACTAATCTACCATTTGTCATTCCCGACATGACTGTTGTCTCAGCAGCTTCCACACACTTTCTCTGTCCTTCAAGTCCCTCTGTCAGCCTTCTCATGTACAAATATAAGAGGTCAACAAATGCTCATGGAATAGTACTTTTCCATCAGTTGGCCCAATTCTAAGGTGCTAATTTAAAGCGATCTTAACTTCCGGACTCTAGCACCATTTATAGCGCTGCATTACTTGATGTCTTATATTATGGTAATATTTGGATTTAAAATACAGAAACTCCCATGAAGTTATAACAGGAGAAGGATAATTTAATTAAGTTTCTTTTTCAGGTTGACAGTGACTGAGTACTTCAGATTATAGTGTGAGATAGTACTGATGAGGCAAAGGTCAGGGGTTTACATCTCTGTCTGGTCCACATCATATTATTATTTTTCAATTCTCTTTCCATTCCTCTCAATCTCAGCCAAATTTCCTACAAATTAGTGCAATTGAGTAAAGGGGTATCCAGAAAAGAGGGCATAGGAAGGGCCTAGTAAAAACTTATTACTGGAAAAAAACAGCTGACAGTTTATGTGCTATTGCTGGGTGTGTGTGTGTGTGCGCGCGCGCACATGAGTGTGTGCCCATGGGAGGGCCATTTTTTGCATGTGCACAAAAATAAGTGTCTATTTCTCATATGATCTGAAAAGTATTCATTATTTCAGTCAGATGGAAGGATTGTGTTACTTGAACACTGGTATTTAATGTACATTATCACATTTATTACCATATCAAAACCAGATGTTTAAAATTGGGGCTAGAAATTCCATCATACAGATTGTGTTACTTCAGGACTACCCCACTACCTAATGTTCAGCTGTATTTTGTTATGGCTTTAATAGAGCAATAATGTGTTTCCACAAGTCTTAGCCTGGTATTAGATGACATGTGGGCTAAATTTGGTGGGTTCAGCAGACTGGTAGGGGGTTATACAAACCAGAGCAACAATAAGAAAATATGTGAAAAATTATTGCTAATAGTCAAGGCCTCTCTCTCTCTCTGTTGCCCTCACTTTTGCTCTCTCCTTTTCTCTTCTCTTCTCTTTTATTCATTTTTCACTCCTTAAGATTTGTTGTCATTTTTACTGTCTCCAAATGTCCCTTAAACTTCTTCCAGAGGCAGCATCTACCTCTAATTACTAACTTTCTTATCTCAGCAAAAACTATTTAAAACTTTCCTCTTATTTGACTTTTTTACATGGCTTCTACAATCATAAAACAAGCATGCTCAGAAATCTGATAACATAACATTTCTGATTTAAGAAATTATAATCAATGCAATTTAGATAAGGTAAGATAAAAAATAAAAGCCTATATGGAACGCAGCCAACGATTCATCTGTTTGCATTAATAGGTTCCAGCAATGGTTCTACAGGCACGGAAAGCCAAGCCGGTTTGCCACTGCACTTAGCAAGCACATGAGCTTAAAAATAAACTTTTGACAATGCAGATCTCTTTGTCCTTTCGGGAATGGAAAACATTATGTACTTCAAAGCATACTAAGCCTGATTTGAAAATATAGTTGGGATATTGTTACTGTGGCAATTGGGAGGGTCTTTAGCCTTCACACAGTACGTGGATGCTTCGTGTGTAAATGCTTGAGCCACAAACTTGTGAGAATAAGTGACGCTGGCAACTTTGATATGCTCATTCATAAGGAAGAAACTTCTGTCTTTTAAATTCTCTGGAACAACTGGGATATAGTTCCTCATTTTAATCAGGGAATTTCTTCCTGAACCAGACTGTAAAAACAGAGGATTTGAGTAGCACATTTCACTTGCATACAGCAGCGTTTGTTCGTTTTGAGTGTTTTTGTACAGGAAACTGATCTACAGGGTAACATTCACACACAAAAAGGAAACAGTATGGGACGATGGCTTGTTAGTACAAGTGACTCTGTTTTGGAAATTACGGACAAGAAACCTTGGAGGAAGAACGGCATTAAAGATCAAAAGCATGATGACTCCTGATGAAAACATCACCAAATGATGAACCCACGAGCAAAAAGGAATTTCTACTGTGAGTATCTTTGCAATAATCAAGTACCCTATTTGTTTTCAAATTTTCTAGAGTAGGCTGAGTAGATTTCCAAGCAAGTATTTGATGTAAGGAGTCTTCATTATATGAAAGTCTATAATTAAACTCATTGGGTGGTTCCAACAGAGGGTTAGTTGCTGGAATTTTTTCCATGACCTTGCAACACTGAAATAAATTGCACGTTAATTCGGTCATGTTTTATACAACAGGCATGTTACATCAGGCTTTTATTTGTGATGTGTTACTTCTGGCAATGTAAAAATTGATCAACATGTGTATCTATAAATTCCATTGCATTTAGATTCTGGTAATTTATGTTTACTTTGGTTTCATGCTGTGGTTAGTCCTGTCATCAATTTGTTCATATACAGATTTACACATATTATTTGTAGTTTACTTAGAATATTAGTTATTTCCTGAGGGAATCTTATGTGTATATTGGGAAAAAGGTGGCTTAGAATCTTGGAAATGGGGAAGAAAAGGTACGATAGTTTAAACTAAATCTTGAGAACTAAGACCTAAGTTCTTTTTACATTTCCATAGTTTATTTAGCAAGTAGTTTTATTTGAAATTATTTAGATGTCTCTATGTAAGACTTCTCACCTCACAAGAATACTGTTGTGGTCTTAGAAATGTGAATAAAACTCATCAAAAGTATAATCCTATGTACATATTAAATGTAGCAAAGTCCATCTTTAGTGCCTGTCATATAGTATGTACTAAATAAATATTTTTTGAATGCTGAATAAATGCTGGTGTTGGGTAATAGGACGCGTTTCCTGTTTGTATAGTAATCATTTTACAGCAGGGTTTAATTTTATGAATGTATCTTTCAGTGTGATTGAATTCTATTTAACAAGAACTATATAATAATGGCATTACATTGTGTCACTTTTTTTCCATAAGGAATTTCCTCAAAAATCAAATTTCTGGCTAACTGCTATTCTTGGTTGTTTTTCTCTTGAAATACAGAAGAGTTTGTTCCACATTGGAAGGGTATCACTAAGTTTGGGGACCAATTCACTATATATATATATGTGTGTGTGTATATATATATATGTGTGTGTGTGTGTGTATATATATGTATATATATGTGTATATATATATGTATATGTGTGTATATATATATATAAATATATATAAATATATATATGGGCTCATTTCCAACTAGTATGTAATGTCCAGGTTCTGTTTTGTGGCATTGGGACTTGGAATCAGCACTTCTGGAGCCCCCTTTGCTGAGGGTTGATGGGTTGGACAAGACACTGGCCAAGTCCTCATGGGATGAAGACTACTTTTTAGGTCTAAGGGGCATGAAAATAAACTCAGAGGTGAAGGTGAAGATCAAAAGGCTCTTGGAGTTAAATTGAGTAGCTCTTGGAGTCAAATTTCTAGAGTGGCAGAAGAGAAACAAGAGGTATGGAGAGAGCTGGAGAGGTTAGGTCAAGCTACAGATGCCATCTCCATCTTATCTTGTGCCAGCTAACACTGTTCTAGTGCTCTAATTTCTTCTCATATCACTTAGTATAGACATGTGCTAAACTGAACACATGTCCTTCTGCTGCCACAAGTAGGAAACAAAAATGCTGTATATGTGATTTGATTGCATCTGATTAGAAGTAGTGGTGAAATCCTTTGGGTAGAAACTGACCTCAACTTCAACTAAGCAACGGTTATCATTAAGGTAAACTACTTTTGGATAATCATCTATAGCATTGGATATAAGCTTAACGTTGGATAAGCTTATATTATATAAATGTATATAACATCATATAAAACAATAGATAAATTTAAATTATCCCATCAACAGTTCTGTTCAGTCTATTACAGTAAATTAATCCAGGCAAATTGCAAATCTTTCGGATGCAATTCTAATTAAAACAAGGCATTCCACAGGAATAGCTTGGAAGTTCTTTTAAGAATTAGGAAGTTGGTTGATAACCTGCATGAACACTTTTTCAGGCTAAAAGCATCTGGATTTATTATGCAAAATTCTGGGACCTTGACCAAGAAATGACACAATATTACAGAAGTCCTAAGTCTTTTTTTTTTTTTAAGGAAAAGGAAGCCATCTGATTATAATTTGAAAGCCAAGTAAGGTATGGTAGAATGATTATGATTTTGAGGATTATCTTCAAAAGGAAACCTGTAGGTTTAGATCCTCCCACAAGCAGGATCAGGATGTAGTTATTGATGACAAATGATAACTTTAGTTTTTATGGCATGCTATATTTTTTTCTGGTTACTTGTTTGACATCAAAATATCTATAGCCAGAGCCATCTAAAAATTTGTTGCACCAGGAGGAATGAGTTCCCTGCCACTAGTGAAATGTAGATGATGAGGCTCAGCAAGGAGGAAAAAACAAGTATTTTCAGTCAGTCAAATTAGTGATGGAATTCCAGACCCCCTACTTATAAACAGAGTGACTTTGGGCAAATTACCTAACTACCAAGACTGTGGTTCCCCATATATAAAACAGGATTAATAGTTCTTCCCTCCTGTACTTTTTGTGAAGATTAAATGAGATAATTAATGTCAACTTTTTGGTAGATAGTAAGCATGTGATAAGATGGTTAAACGACATGGGCTTTAGAGACCTTTCTAACTTTGAGGTCCTAGAAATTCTAGCTGTTTAAAGTAACCTAAATTCCCCCACTGTGCTCAATGCTATTCAAAGTTGCAACTCAATAGAAATATCTATTCTCCACCTAATAGATTTCTAATAGAAAATTGTAAAGCAAATCTACATGTGCAGTAAAAAAATGAGTAAGGCAATCAGAATGCATGATTTTTTTTTAAAGAAAGTAATGTGTTCTGTTTGCTTTAGATGCTTTAGATGTGTAGGTGATCTAAATCAATTTGATTTGTCATTCTATAGTCCTTGATGATTAAGACGGTGGAAACACCAGATTGGCCATTGCTAATTGATTTTCCCTTTCATCTTTGGTATATAACCATGTCTAATCATCTTAGAAAAGCCACTGTAGCCAACAAAGTCATTCTCAGAAGAAATGATTTTTTTTGAAAGTTTAAGGGCTGAAACTGTTCATCTTTAAAATGTATCCTATAGTAGCTTTCTACGGTGTCTGCAAAAATCAGTATTAGGTGGGGAGTGTATTTTGATGATTTAGTTTATTGTGTCAATTTGTTCCAAACACATAGGCAAAGCACTTGGGCAGAACCACCATTTTTATACTACTACTTAAACTGGCTTAAGCAATGTTTACACATCACAGATATGAAATGACAATCTAGCTGTTAGATTTGCTATCTGGAAAATTACTGTATTTGTGAGAGTGTCAGCAGCAGCTATTAAAGAAAATAATATCTTGCATAGATATAGTGCCATTTTCTTTACAAAACCATTTACATATATATATCATTTCATTTTATCTCACTTTGAAGTGGAGAGAGATGCTATGTTTACTTCATTTGCTGCATAATGTGAATAATAAACCCAGAAATTAAGCAGAGTTGTCCAATGAAAATGGATATGGAGTAATGAGACTTTGCATCTAGTATAATTTGTTTAATAGTCTTATGGCCATCTCTGATTTTTATCCAGAAATATATGATTCACCTGCTTCTCTAATGCTTTAATAGTGGTCTTAAACTTGAGAACTAATTAACTCTTACTTTGTATTGTGTCATCCACAGAGGCCCAACCAATCTGGCACAAAAAAAGATATAGTATAATTGAGTACAGACCCAATTAGGTGTGCAGAAAAACCTGAGTGTCTGGAATTCTCTGTCTTCTCTACTATAAGTATATCCCAGACACTTCAAGAGAATGAAGTTATTCATATTTATTCACTTATATTTTTCATTTTACAAAGGAGTCAATTACAAATGTGCTCTTGGCTACCTTTTCTGGCTGCTGAGATAACATGGACTTGGACAACTGTATTTTATGTGTGTGCGTCTCAAATTAACAGTGACAACATCAGCTAAAACAATGCTTCACAGTTCCTCAAAAGCTGATAAACTACCTCTTAATAGGAATAGATTTTGAGGCTTGGGGCATAGTTACATCTGTTTATTTGAGTCTAGTAATCAGATGTCTTCCTTGGTATGAATAAGAGTTTCAGCCAGGTGCAAGAGAAAAACATATAACTATGAAGCAGCAGGTCCAGATATTTTTCGCAAGTTAACCACCAGTTTATTTAGAAGAGAAGTGTTGAATTTTTTATATGAGTAGCTATGTATTTGCAATATTCTTTTAGTTCAGTTTTTAATTTTCTTTTCATTTAAAAGCTTAACATTACGCATTCTGTACAATGCTTCTGATTGGTGGCATTTCATGAGAATGCAGTCTTAAAGAGGAAATCGTAGAATAGAGGGCTTCGATGCATTTTGAATTTCATTGAATGAATCTTAGAGAAGACCTTGCTCTGCATGTGCATAGCTCAGACTGTGTTATCCTTATTATTCCTCCCTCCTATGAGAGAAACAGACTCTAAGGTTAGACTAAGTGCAGCAGAGCTAATAGAGGTGCGATTACAAGTCATTAAATACCATGACGCCAAAGTGTTTTGTTTCCATTAGGCTGCTTTTGTTCTTTTGAAACCCGAGGTAAGAGGTCAAGGTGAATTGAACTGCAATGTGTAAAAAGCAACCAGCAACTTTTCATACCTTGGCTTTCAAGAGTTCTGAGTAGTGTGAGCCTGAGTTCTCACTTCTTTTCCTTCATGTTTTTAAGGTTTGTTTTATTTTTGAGAAGGGTATAGGAGCCTCACTCCCTCAGGGTAGGATTGTCTGCTCACAGGACACAGATTTTTGTTTTTTGTTTGTGTGTGTGTGTGTGTGTGTGTGTGTGTATGTGTGTGTATATAAACACATATATTTAAGTTACTTTATATTAACTAATATATATTATACATTACATAATATAAATAGAATAATAAAATATACTTATATATAATATTGTATTAAATATATATATTTAAGTTACTTTTAAATTTACATCAAGTAAAATTCACTATTTTTTGTGCGTATAGTTCTATGAGTTTTGATACAGAGTCTTGTAACCACAACCACAATCAAGATATAGAACGGTCCTTCACCCCAAAAATATTCCTTTGTGCTTCCCGTTTGTGGTCAAAACCTCCTCCATCTCAAACTCCTGGGACAACTTATTTGTTTTTTGTCTTTATAGTTTTACCTTTTCCAGAATTTTAGTATAAATGAAATCATACAGTTTACAATCTTTTGAGTCTGATTTCTTTTTTTGTTGAGACAGGGTCTCACACTGGTTGTCCAGGCTGGAGTGCGGTGGCACTGCCTTGGCTCACTGCATCCTCGACCTCCTGGGCTCAGGTGATTCTCCCATCTCAGCTTCCTGAGTAGCTGGGACTACAGGCACACGCCACCACATCGGCTAAATTTTTATATTTTTAGTAGAGATGGGGTTTTGCTATGTTGCCAGGCTGGTCTCAAACTCCAGGACTCAAGAATCTACCTGCCTCAGCCTCCCAGAGTGCTGGGATTACAGGCGTGAGTCACCATGCCCGGCCTTGAATCTGATTTTTTTTTTATTTTTATTTTTTGAGATGGAGTCTCACTCTGTCGCCCAAGCTGGAGTGCAGTGGCACCATCTCAGCTCACTGCAACCTCTGCCTCCTGGGTTCAAGTGATTCTCCCGCTTCAGCCTCCCGAGTAGCTGGGACTACAGGCGCGTGCTACCACGCCCAGCTATATTTTTTGTATTTTTAGTAGAGACGGGGTTTCACCATGTTGGTCAGGATGGTCTTGATCTCCTGACCTCGTGATCCATCCGCCTCGGCCTCCCAAAGTTCTGGGTTTACAGGCGTGAGTCACCGTGCCCGGCCTTGAGTCTGATTTTTTTCACTTAGAGGGATGCATTTACATTCATCCTTCTTGTTGTTGTTGTGTGTGTATATCAGTAGTTTGTTTCTTTTTATTGCTGAGAAGCATTTTGTTGTACCAGAGTAACTCTGGTACAATAAAACACCAGTGAAGAACATTCAGGCTGTTGCCAGTTTTTGATGATTAGGAACAATGCTGCTCTTAACGTGCTCTGGACATAGTTTTTTTGTATAAATGCAAGTTTTCATTCTTCTAAATACTTAGGAGTGGGATTGCAGATCATAAGGTAAATGTACATATAACTTTATAAGAAATTACCAAACCGTTTTCCAGAGTGGCTTGACCATTTTGCATGTCCACCAGCCGGGTACGAGGGTCCTAGTTACTTCACATTTTTGCCAGTGCTTGGTATTGATGGCTTTTTGTTTTTGTTTTTATTTCTTACCCGTTCTAATAGGTGTATAGTGGAATCTCACTGTGGTTTTAACATGTTGAATATCTTTTCATGTGTTATTTGCAATCTGATTATCTTCTTTAGTAAAATATCTGTTCAAATCTTTTTTCTTTTTCTTTTTCTTTTTTTTGAGACAGGATCTCACTCTGTCACCCAGATTGGAGTGAAGTGAACAATCATAGTTCACAGCAGCCTCTAACTTCTGGGCTCAAGTGATCCTCCTGCCTCAGCCTGCCAAGTAGCTGGGATTACTGGTGCACACCACCACACCCAGCTAATTTTTTAGTTTTTTTTTTTTTTCTGTAGAGTCAGTGCCTTGCTATGTTGCCCAGTTTCGTTCATCATTATTATTTTTTTTAACTGGACATTTGCTTCCTTATTGTTGGTTTTGAGAGTTCATTTTAAATTAAGGATTTAAGCCCTTTATTAGACTTGTGATTATCGGGTATTTTCATTAGGTTGTGTTTTTCATTCCCTTAGCCATCTTTTATGGAGAAAAAGATTTTAGTTTTGATAAAGTACAATTGATCAACTTTTTTCTGTTATGGGTCATACTCTTGCTGTCATAGTTAAGAATTTTTTCCTAATTCAAATTTATGAAAAATATTTTTTGTGTTTTCTTTTTTCAGAATATTTGTACTTTTATGTTTTACATTTCGGTCTATGATTCACTTCAAGTTAATTTTATATAATTCAAATTTATGAAAAATTTCTTTTGTGTTTTCTTTTTTCAAAATATTTGTAATTTTGTGTTTTACATTTAGATCTATGATTCACTTCAAGTTAATTTTGTATAAGATATGAGGTGTGGGTCAAGGTATGTATTTTTTTGGCATATGAATGTCCGATTGTATTAACACAATCTGTTGGAAAGATTATCCTTTTTGTATAAAATTGCCTTTGCACTTGTACTAAAAATCAGTTGACCTGTATACCATAATTTAGTACCACTAATACCATATTTTCTTGACTGACACAGCTTTAGAGTAAGTCATGAAGTCAAGTAGTGTGAATCTTCTAAATTTGTTCTTCTTTTAAAAAAATGTTTTCTAGGTCATTTATCTTTCCACACAAATTTTAGAATTAGCTTGACAGTATTTACGTCGGGATTTTAATTGGGATAAGTGTTAAATCTGTAGATAAATTTGGAAAAAATTGATATCTAAACGATACTGAGCCTTCCAGAAGAAGCGAGCCTTATTTAGCTCTTCCTCAATTTCTCCTATTTGGCTATTCTTTGATTTCTCTTTGAACACCACCAAACGGATTTTGCATATTTTTGTTAGATTAATATCTAGGTATTTCATTTTTAGGGCCATTATAAATGGAACTTTGAAAAATGTCTGTTTCCAATTTTCATTGCTAGTATATAAATATATGTTGGATTGATTTTTGCATATTGACATGTCTTACAAATTTGCTAAACTCATTTCTTACTTCTAGAAGGTTTTTGGAAAATTATTTAGGTTTTCCATATCAATCATGACATCTATGAATAGGATAATTTTATTTCTTCATTTCCAGTCAGTGTGCCTTTTATTTCGTTTACTTACCTCGTTGAACTGGCTAGGGTTTCAGTACTATGCCAAATAGGAGTTGTGGGAGCAAACGTCTTTGTGTTCTTCCTTATATTGGTGGGAAAAGATGTCGTCTTCATTATTACATGTGTTAGCTACAGTTTTTTAAATAGATACTCTTTATCAGGTTAAGGAAATTCTCTTTTATTCTTAGTTTGCTGAGAGTGTTTATTATAGATGAGTTTCAGTTTTTTCAAATGCTTTTCCTGCCTCATTTAATATGATCATGTGATTTTTCTCCTATTGTTTGTTGGCATGGTGAATGATATTGATTGAATTTTGAATGTTGAGCCAGCCTTCCATTTCCAGGATTAACCCCACTTAACTGTAAGACAGTTCTCTTGTTTGCATACTGTTGGATTAAATTTGCTAATATTTTGTTGAGAATTTTTACATATATGTACATGAGAGGCATTCATCCGTAGTTTTCTTTTTCTGTACTGCCTTTCTCCTGCTTGGTGTCAGTGTATTGATGGCCTCAAAAATGTCAAAAATTCTCAATTTAAGGCTCTCAGAATATACTGATGGTTTTGTAGTGTTATATTTAAATTAACAGAGAGAAATTAGTGATCAGCTGTGGAACAATACTGTTCCATCAAGAGGGTAGTAGTCTAGAAATATGTAATAAAGAAAAACAAGTGAAACACATAATTGATCAAATTTAATGAACTAGGCTCAAAAAATTGATTGTTTATCATGCTAATCCAAATGTGATGTGAATTAAGAAACCACATCCAGCCAGGAAGACTGCTCATTCTCACCCCACTGTAATCAGGTTTTACTTATACAAGGAGACCATCTGGTAATTTTTCCATGAACTGATAAGGGTGTGTTCCTTTGGCATTTCCATCTATCCTGAGCAGCATAATAGGTAAGTTCCATAGAGAGATGAATTTTCCACTGTTGGTGGAAACCCATATTTATCTTTCTGTCCAGTTGACAATACAGCTGTAAGTTGTTTTAATGATATTATGATGTCAAATATAAGAATATTAGCTAAAGGGAGAGAGCTCTAAACTCCGAAATTAGAGTAACATAGGCTAGTATTGTAGAAGTCAGCTCCTTTCATCCAGGCACAATGTGAGAGGTCAGGAAAGCATATCATAATGGTTATGAAAGTGAACTCTGCTCTTAGATTGTCTGGTTTGAACTTGTGAGCTGGCTGACATTAGGTAAGTCACTAAACATTATATTGGACATTTTAAACTTAACTAGTTTAAAGCTCCTTTCCAATTTCTCTCTTATCTCTAGTGTCTCAGATGTGAATTCTCTGTTTTTTGGGGCCTGAGTCTTTGGAATTTCTTTTCTGTATTGGATTGTATTGTATCCTTATTGTATCCTCATATTGTATCCTTAAATTCCTCACTTTGCTAGGAAAAATTTCCTCTCTAGTCCATTGTGTGCACTGGCTGTGGTTACCTCTCTATGGAGTGATTTTTGGTAACCCCAGATCATATCTGACTGAATTAGCAGGTTCTAAGCCATTTTTCTTATCAACTTTTTAGCTTGAGATTTCTGAACCACATAAAATTGAGGCTTCCACAAAAACCATACAGGCTCTGGGGTCTTTGGCGGGTAACTCTTTATCCATTCGTGACCTGAGATGGATAATTAATTTCTAGATGAGCCCATGGTTAGCAGGTGGACATTTTTTCTTCTCTGTTAAAAATCTCAGTGACAGAGACGTGTGCTCCCAGCATCATTTTGCCCATGGAGCTTCAATTCTTTGTTATCACCTTTGACTCCCTCTCAGTTGACAGCACTTGTAGATTCTTTGTTGTGTTAGAGCTGAAAAAGTTACAAAAAGGATCTTTAATGTATTGAAGGGTTAGCAGAAACTAGATGAGATCCAAGGGGAACAAGTAAAAGCAAAGAAAAATAACTATGGACTGAAACGATAATACTGAGCAAACATAAAATTGAGGGTTACCTTGGAGGCAAATACCAATACCAGGGCAGAGATCATGAGCTTGGTCTGTCTCAATTGGAAACCTCTCCATTAAGTAAAAGCCTTGGAAGGAAGCTAAAGTGGTTTCAGATCAGTAATCCCTCTTGCCTCTTTCTGGAGAAAAGCATTTCCAGGTCAGGCCCCCACGATCAAGTGAAACAAAATGTGTATGTATAATCAAAACTTACTGAATACCCAATGCAACAAGCCACATGACTGAAAGTCAATAAAAATGACAAACAACAAATTATGGATCTAGCAACTAAAAATATAATAGTTGAAACACAAAACTCAATTAACAGGTTGAAAACTAAAGAGAGGATTAATGAATTGGAAGGTATGTCTAAAGAAACTATTCAGAGCATGAAGCATACGGAGACAAAAAAAATGAAAAATACAAGAGTTAAGAGATATAGAGGATGCAATAAGAACACATAAGCAATCTTGAGCAAAAAGAACAAAACTGGAGGCATCACACTCCCTGATTTCAAAATCTACTATAAAGCTACAGTAATAATAAAACAGCATGGTACTGGCATAAAAACAGACACATACACCAATGGAACAGAATAGAAAGCCTAGAAATAAATCTACCAATTTATGGCCAACTGATTTTTGACAGATGCCAAGAACACACAACAAGGAAAGGGCCAGTTACTTTAATAAATCATGTTGGGAAAATGGAATATTCACATGCAGAAGGATAAAATTAGACTCTCATCTCACATAATATATAAAAATTAACTCAAATGGATTAAAGATTTAAACATAAGATCTGAAGTTGTAAAACCCCTGGACAAAACATGGGAAAACTCCATGACATTGGTCTGGACAATGTTTTGTATATGAACCCCAAAGCACAGGCAAATGAAAGCAAAAACAGACAAATGGAATTACATCAAACTGAAAGCTTCTGAACAGCAAAGGAAACAGTTAACAGAATGAAGAGATACTGTAAGGAAAAGAAGAAAATATTTGCAAACCATTCACTAATAAGGGGTTAATATCCAAAATACGTAAGGAACTCAAAGAACTCAAGAGCAAGAAAACAAATAACCCAATTAACAAATGGGCAAAGGACCTGAGTAGACATTTCTCAAAAGAAGACATACAGACAGGTGTATAAAAATATGCTTAACATCACCAATCATTAGGGAAATGCAAATTAAAACCACAATGAAATATCACCTCGCCCTATCAGAATGGCTATTATCAAAAAAGATGAAAAATAACAAGTGTTGGTGAAGATGTGAAGAAAAGGGAACTCTTACACACTGTTGGAGGGAATGTGTATAAGTACAGCCCTTTTGGAAACAGTATTGTGGTTCCTCAAAAATTTAAAAATAGAGCTATCATATGATCCAGCAATCCCACTGTTGGGTGTATATCCCAAAGAAAGAAAATCATTTTATCAAAGAGATAGCTGCATTCCCATGTTTACTGCAGCACTATTCATAATAGTCAAGGTATTAAATCAACATAAGTGTCCATCAGCAGATGAATTGGTAAAGAAAATGTGGTATATGAACAATAGAATACTGTTTAGCTGTTAAAAAAAAGTAGGATATCTATCATTTGTACAACATGGATGAACCTGAAGGACATCGTGTTGTATAAAAGAAGTCAGACAGAGATGATAACTATTACATGACTTCACTTATATGTGGAATCTCAAAACATTGAGCTCATAGAAGCAGAAAATAGAATGGTGGTTACCAGAGACTGGGGTTTGGGAAGATTAGAGAGATGTTGGTCAAAGGATACAAAATTTCAGTTAGGTGGAATAAATTCAAGAGATCTATTGTACAACATGTATAGACTATAGCTAATAATGTATACTTGAAAATTACTAGGAGAATAGATTTTGTGTTCTCACCACAAAACAAGTATGTGAGGTAACGCATACATTAATTATCCTGAATAGCCTTTCCACAATGTATACATACATCAAAACATTATGTTATACACCATATATGTATAATTTTTACTTGTCAATTAAAGTAAATAAATAGTGTCCAGCAGACACAACATGAAATGCCAAAAATGGTGGGCAGATACATGTGAAATTCTCCTTGGGCAATTGATAAAGAATGAAAAAATAACACACATCAAGTATTCAATTGGAGATGCATTTTGAGAGAATGAAGGAAAAGTAGTCTGCAAATAATTAGTGGCTGATAATTTTATATAAATTGCATATGCACAATTGAGAACATATATAATAAAGCATGTATGTAATAATATGTATGATGTAGATATTGATATATTTCCCAGCTATGTCCACTATAAAGGTCTAGAAAAAAATCATCAGACCTCCAGTAGCAAAATAAATCTTCAGTATTAAAATTGTGGTTTTGATTGCGAATGAGAATCTTTAGCATCAAAGTTGTGGTTTTGTCATTTTCCCACTAAAAGAATCCAAACATCTTTGAGAAATGCATGGGTCCAAGTGCGGATCAAGAAATGTAGAATATCAGTCTGGAACATCTTACATTAGATAGTAAAGAAGCTCTCATGACTAATTATAGGGTCTTGTGATTGGTTCCTGCCTATCAAACCAATTTTAAAAGGCCACTATTAATGGGACAATTTGAGCAGGATAATAACTGCAATAAATGGAAATCCATCAAATATTTAAATGCATGAGTTCATGATGATAAGAAAATAATTAGAGACTCAAGGAACTCCTCTTTAAAAACGATAGTTAAATGGAAATGGAAGGGTAAGTAAGATAGAGCCAGTGAGAATGCCACAGATAGTATATGTGCACAGTATGAAGATGGAAGAATTCAGTCCTGTGTGTTGGGAGACAAGTGAGTGGACAGGAGAGGGGGTCAAAATGAGGTTGGGGAATTACGCATGGCCAGTCATTTCAGGATCATTTAGTCATGCTAAGGATTTGGTCTTTCAATTCTAAACATAATGAGAACTTCTTGGAAAGTTTCCTGCAAGTAAGAGTCATGATCAAATTTGCATTCTTAAAAGATCACCCTGGCTGCTATGTGGCCAATGGATTGGAGGGGTCAAGAGCAGAATCACAGAAAGGGAGAGCTCAGGGCCACTGCAGGTGAGAGATGAAGCTGGCTAGACCTGACAAGCACTTGTGGGGTGCAATTCTCTCTCAACACACACACACACACACACACACACACACACACACACACCATCTAAGAAAGACCCTTTGCTCTCTGGAGTAACTTCATAACTTGCCATGTCCTACGTATCTGATAAAATGAGCCCTGTTGTCCTTATTCCACTGTTATCAATAACTGGTTTTCTCCAACAGAAGGTAGATTCTATGTAATGTTTATACTTATAATAAAAAATTGGTAGGTCCTCTTCAAAGAACAGCTGTCTAGTAGAGTGATATCACTTTGCTTTTAAAGTTTTCTGAGCAGATAAAATTGCTTACTATTATACCTCGTTTTTACCTTTTCTGATGCAAACGATAGAACTTCAAAAAAAGCATGTTGCAATAGAGATTTTGTGTTTCTTACTCAGCTCACATATAAAGAAAAAAACCTGTTTGTATGTAAAAAGGAGTTATTCTCCCCTAGAGAAACACCATGAGCAGGGCTAATAATCAGCTGAGACACCCAATATGACAATGTCAGTTGTTCATGACAATGTCAGTTAATGGCTAGTGTCCATTAGTTGCCGCATCTGTTCCGACTGGTCAGTGTCTATGCGCTCATAGTTGTTAAATATTTAAAACTCATTCTGTTCATGAATATTGAATCATATTTACAATTTTCATTTGGAATACATTTTAATTCACTCACCTCCTATGTGATTGGAATTAGAGGGAGAGAATAGACAACATTCAGAATTGCCACATACAATCCTTTCTTTGGAGAGGCAAGGAAAGATTGTTAAAAAGATTTATTTTAGACACGTTATAGGTTGTCTCTTCTTGCATTCTCTGGTTTTTGGTATGCTTGGTTATTCTCCGTGAAGAAACATTCTAGCTGCCTTGCCTCTCTTATGCTTTTCCTCCTTTCTTTGGCACAATATTATTGTTCTGTTTTTAAAAAGGAGACTACAATTTTTCAAAAATTTCAAGTTGTATTTTAGATATAGAGGGTACATGAGCAGAGGGACCACTATATATATATATATTTACCATATTGTACTTAAAAGAAAAAAGAATAAACAAGATAATTTATTTCACCCTGAGTCATTATAGATCTATTCATCAAAGTTCATAGCATTAATTATCCCTTTTTTCCCTTGTTGAGTGAGTGTACATTTTCTACCATTTCTGCCAAACCTTTGGTAATTCGTTAGGTTCCTTTCAGAGGTGTGGCGCTTTGGATGTTTTCAATGGGAGCATTCTTTAAGGATGGCTTTGTGCTGTGAACTCTGTTAATAATGCTTTGGACCAAATCTATTGAATAAATGTATCAAGCTTAAAAATAGTATTAATAATCAAAGATAAAGTCTGGCTACAAAGATATTTAGACTTCTTGAATGGCTTCTAAATTGGTGATAACACTTATTTTCTTGTGGGTCTCGTATATTGTCTCTGAAGCAAACTTCGAAAGAGGAATCCCCAAAATACGTTGAGCCTCAGTACATTTCTTTATTTAATTTATTTTTTGACACAGGGTCTGGCTCTGTTGCTTAGGCTGGAGTGCAGTGGTGCAATCTTGGCTCATTGCAACCCCTGCCTCTTGAGTTCAAGCAATTATTGTGCCTCAGCCTCTTGAGTAGCTGGGACTACTGATATGCGCCACCATGCCCAGCTAATTTTTTGTATTTTAGTAGGCACGAGATTTCACCATGTTGCCCAGGTTGGTTTTGAACTCATGAGCTCAGGCAATCCACCCACCGCAGCCTCTCAGTGTTAGGATTATAGGAGTGAGACACCGTGCTGGGCCAAACCTCAGTACCTTTAGATCTCAATGGTTTTCCAGTGTAACAACTGAAAAATGATACTCATTTGGATGTGTAAATTATAGAGTTTGCTTTATACTTTATGCTACATTCTCGCCATATACTGTCAGATGCATTATTGGGATTAAAGACTCTCCAAGTAAAATGTCATACATAGGATATCACCTTTCAATTTCATTTTATAAGTCTCCTGGTCTGCCTACCTCTAATCTTCTAGTATAATATAAAAAATTCAGTCGTGGTGGGAAGACAATAATTTCAATTATTTTAAATAATTCAAATTTTTAAAATCACACAGAGTTTATATTTTCAATGATGGATGAGAGTTGGATATTAGATATTAAGAACATATTTTTTAACTTTACAGTAATTTTCATCCACGTTTACACAGTGAAAAATTATGCTTCAGGTAGTCATATTAAGTACCTGCAATTCTCAGCTTACAAACGGAACGGTTTAAGAAATATGATTTTATTTTCCTATAAGTGAACTTAAGTTATATTTCAAGTTCCCTATTTCATCTGGTTGAAATTCAATCTTGGTCAATGTGATGGTTGATTTTAGGTGTCGGCTTGACTGGGTTAAGGGTTACCCAGATAGCTGGGAAAGCATTATGTCTGGACACATCTCTGAGGGTGTTTCCAGAAGAGGTTGGCATCTGAATCAGTGGGCTGAATAAGGAAGATCTGCCCTTACCCAAGGTGGGCAGGCA
Organism: Pan paniscus; assembly: GCF_029289425.2. Classification (NCBI taxonomy): domain Eukaryota; kingdom Metazoa; phylum Chordata; class Mammalia; order Primates; family Hominidae; genus Pan; species Pan paniscus. Next base: position 34,384,007 of record NC_073249.2, on the reverse strand, counting down.
CCATTCTATTTGTTGAGGTCCTTGCTAGAACAAAAAGGCAGAGGAAAGATGGATTTGCCCTCTCTTCTGGAGCTGAGACAACCATCCTTTTTTTTTTTTTTTTTTTTTTTTTTTTTTTTTGAGGCGGAATCTCGCTCTGTCGCCCAGGCTGGAGTGCAGTGGCGCGATCTCCGCTCGCTGCAAGCTCCGCCTCCCAGGTTCATGCCATTCTCCTGCCTCAGCCTCCCGATTAACTGGGACTACAGGTGCCCGCCACCACGCCTGGCTAATTCTTTTTTGTATTTTTAGTAGAGACGGGGTTTCACCGTGTTAGCAAGGATGGTCTCAATCTCCTCACCTCGTCATCCGCCCGCCTCGGCCTCCCACGCCTGCTGGGATTACAGGCGTGAGCCACTGGGCCCGGCCACAACCATCTTCATCTGCCCTTGAATATCAGAATTCCAGGGTCTTAGACCTTTGGGTTCTGACACTTGTACCAGCAGCACTCAGTTTCTTAGGCCTCAGCCTCAGGCTGAGACTTACAGCACTGGCTGCACTGGTTTTCAGGCATTTTGGCTCAACTGTATTGTACCACCGGTTTCCTTGGTTCTCCAGCTTGCAGATGACACACTGTGGGACTTGGCCTCCATAATCATGTGAGCCAATTGCCACAATAAATCCCCTCCTATCTATCTATCTATCTATCTATCTATCTATCTATCTATCTATCTATCAATCAGCTATCTAATCATCTATCTAATCCATCTATCTATCCTATTGTTTCCTTTCCTAGGAGCACTCTAACAGTCAATTTGGAATTTCTTCCATTGTTTTAAGGTCTTTTCCAAGTCAATTCAGGATCTTCCCAAATCCCATGTTTTCTTCTGGGTTCTAGAACTTTAAGGCCCCAGATCTTGGTGTGGCTATTTGGACATCTGCCTTGGAAGTATTTGCTGTGTGACATCACTGGTTGTTGAGTCCTCCACAGGTTGTAACCATGTCTTCCTTGCCCTTTGTATCAGATCTCTTCAAATCTGCTTGGCAATTTATGAGCTCCTCTTGTGAAACAAGAGACATGTGTGGCTCTTCTCTTGTGCCATTCTAGGTCCACAGGGGATTTTCAAATTTGTCTCAGCCTTTTTTTGGCTGAATACCTTATGGAACCATTACTATTCAAATGCTATCATGCCAAGGAGGGCACAGGATATTTTTTTAAAATGCACTCCCTTACTAAGTTCCAGGTCATGGGCTCCATTCAAATCCCTAAACTTGTCTGAAGATGTGCAACCTTCCTTCTGCCTAACTTGGCCTATGGTTTGGGGAAGGTACATGGCCCTTTCCCAAAAAACCAGGAACATCTAATCTGCCTTCTCCCTGATTTTTCTCTTCTTTTCCAGCCCAGATAATCTTTATCTTGTCTAAAATGGGAAAGAAAGAAACAAACCCTGGATTTCACAACTTTAATGTTTATGCAAGGACTTTGACTTTTAAAGTGAAAGTCAGTGATTTACTCCTTCCTTCTTTCCTTCCCAGAGGCCGTGAATCTAAAAGAGACTTTATTAGTGGGGTTAGAATCACATGGGTAAAAAAGAATTACTAGAAATGGAAAGAAACAACTCAGTGATACAATATCTAAGTACGAACAGTATGCCTGTTAACACATGGATTTCCACAGCCTACAGATTTTGAAACTGAAGTAGGTGGCCCTGAAATATGAGCCTTTTGTTTTAATGGAGCTATTGCTACTGTAAAACAACTGTATAAATCCTTTCCAAAAAATCCCTTCTTGCATTTTAGGAACTTTCTCTAAGGCTTGTTATTATTTTTTTTGTATCTTTTTTTCCTGTGTGGTGAGAGAATGAAATTTATTCTTGGAAATACATAAGCTCTTTGGGCTCTGGCCAGCCCTCTACTACAAAGGCATCTTCCTGTGCACTCTTCTTGACAAAGAGAACCCTGCCATATAATCCAGCTGTGCATAACTGAATGTGCCAGTTCAGTAATCCTTTAATGAATCACCTTTTAAAATCTGCCCCTCAGCCATAAGTATGTCACTTCAACATCATTTTATACTCTGAATTGAATTACATTAAAGCAGTTACAGCATGGAAAGAGGCAAGTGTATTTTACATTAAATCACTGGACAACAATCATAATCAATAGTTGAGTGCCCTAGTCAGTGAGCCCGACCATGTTATAAACTGATTTGGCTTCGACGACTTTTCCAGCTAAAGTCCAGCAACCAGTGAATGTCATTGCGTAAGCACCAAGTTCCTGAATTTGTTTTGACATATATTCTCATCAGTAATGGCAATGATGCAGAACAATTGCACAATTTTAAAAATAAAATTTTGGGTTTGCAAAACACTTGGCTTTCCAGGTGAAGAAATTTGCATGAGAGGTGGCTCAAAGCTATGTTGATTTAGATGCAGCTTTTATCTGAGATGTGTCCAACCTAAATCCTACATTATACTCTATTTTGTTTTGCTTTGTCTCCCCTCCACTTCACCTTGCTGCCTTTAATGTTCTTGTCATTAGGACACAAAAGAGGAGAAGGATGAAATCTGCATACCTAGCTCTGAGGATTTTCCTAACCATTGCCAGGAAAATCCAGCAGGGTGCAGAAGTAAAACTGCTGCCAAGGAGTAGGCAGGAGAAAGGAAACATGGTCCTTTATGGATGGGGCATTTATTTTGCTTCTGGAAGAGTAAGGTGGCATGAACTTCCTAAGGCACGTATAGGGATCTGAGTGGAGCAAGTGCTTCTGCACTGACACCTGACACCCTGTGGACTCACTGGAACTACCAGATGTTCCATAGGCATCTGTGGAACAAGGGTGACAAGAGACACATGGAATAAAACAATCTTTGAATGGGGCCAGTATTTGGTCAAGGACTTGCAGGCTGGAGCCAAGCCTAGGACCCTCCCTGATGTCAAGGCTTCATCCATATCAGACTCTCATACGGTTAGTGCACAGTTTTAAGAGGTCCAGTATTGCAGGAGCCCAGTTCACTTACGCAGTGAATAATATGTTTCTAATCCTAGCATTCAAGGCTGTATAAGCCTCTGCCGTCTTTCAGACTTCTAACATTGCTTTCATACAAAAACACTTCCTCTAGCCCAGGTTATTGAAGGAGTAGGCTTAAAGATGTCTTGCAATATTTTGCCATAATTGTTTTTTCATGTAATTGTTCTGACATCTCAAAATCTTACCTATATACTAAGTGCCACCTCCTTTATAAAGCTTTTCATGCCTGAAATTCCCATTGAACAAATGTTGCTTAAATATCAAAGAGCCCTAAATGAGAAAAACAAAACAAAACAAAACATCTCAGCAATTAACTTTTATACACTGTGTAGGAGACTATCGAGGTACTTATCAAACATGTTTTAGCGGTATATAAAACCAAAACCAATTGCCCCACTCTTGTCTTTATATCCATCTCCACCCACCAGAGCTAACAAATTTAATAGCCTGTGGACTAAACTACATCTTTCTTCTTGCTCAAACAAATATATGTCTATAAAACATATGTTCATTATGTATCTACAGGAGTTTTTTTTTTTTTTTACTGAGATAAAACAGTGTTACACACATTATGTTGCAATTTGTGAATTTAGCCTTATAATATGTCTTGGACATAAATTTGTTAAAAGCTAAGCTATCTGATGGTTAAGTGCCAAGGTTTTAGGGTCACAGTGCCTGGGTTCAAATCCAAACCCTGGAGCTAAATAATCATGTAACTCTTGATAAATTACTTACTTAACCTCTTAGTTTTCTCATTGGTTAAATGAGGATAATATTTTCAATATTATTGTGGGATTATGGTGATGGTTAAATAAGTTCAGACATTAAAAAGTACTCTAGAAAAGCACACTCAATAAAGGTACTATAAATTGCTCCTCCAGGTCAGAAAATATGCATACACACGGACTTTTATACTTTTATGTAAGTGATATTATTATAAGGCTTTCTTTTCAGTATAACATTTTCTTTCCTTTTTCTGTTTCCTTATTTGTTCCCTATTCCCTGTCTTCATTCTCCTATATTTACCTCTCCTACACCACTTACTTTAAGTAATATAAATATTAATACCTGTAAACCCCCTTAACTAGTGTGGACTAATATGTATTCTTCTGCATTATTTCAAAAGATTCCCTAAGTTTATGTCACATTATATATTATGTGCATACATATACACATATATGTGAGTATGTTTTTGTCATTATTTGCACTACAGAAATAAACGATATTGTACACAATTTTTCTTGCATCTTACTTTTTTCTGAATCAGTAGTAACTTCTGGAAATCCATTAGGTCTGAAAGTATAGCTGAATAATAGTCTGTGCTGTGGATTACCATGGTTTATTCCTTTGTGTACATATTTTTGCCACTACAAAGAATGCTGCAATAAACATCTGGATTCACATGTCCTTATTTACTGGCAGCTGTATTTCTATGGAATATATACGAAGGAGTGGGATTGCTTGGTCAAAAGGTTTATGTATTTTTACATTTTAATAAATGTTGCCCAATTGCTTTCTTAAAAAGCTGTACCAATTTACATTTTTAGCAGCAATGTAGAACATGCTTTGTTCTGCATATCCCTACCAACAGTGTTATCATTATTTAAAATTTGTGTTGGCCTCATAGGGTTAAAGTGATCATTTATTATTACTTCAGTTTCTGTTTCCCTGTTAGTGAATTTAAAATATATAAACACATATTTTTTGGCCATTTGGATTTACTCAACTGTGAATAGCTTATTTATATCTGTTGCTCATTTTTCCTGTCAGGTGGTTGTTTGTTTCTTATCAACTTTTAAAGCTCTCTTCATATAATTATAGCTTTTAAACTCTTATCTGTCATCTGCATTGCAAACATGTTTCCTACATCTACCATTTGTTTACTGTCTTTATTAATAGTATCTTCTGCTACACAAGTTTTTTATTAGTTTCTTTCCTGGTCTTCCCCAGAAATCCTAGTAAAACAGTAATATCATATTTATATTTAATACTTTATCCATTGATTTTTTGGTAAATAACGTGAGATGCGTTTATTAATTTTTTTAGAATGAATAGTGGCTTGGGGAGAAATTTTGTAAACAGGTCACCTTTTTTTCTCCCTGAAATTGAATAACCCCTGGACCAATATTCAATTCTAATGTATACACTCTGTCTTTTCTGGATTCTCTCTCTGTTCCACTCATTTACTTTTTCATATATCTGCCATCCCTATATTGTTTTGATTTCAGTATCTTTATGGTATATCCGGATACCTGGTTAGGTAAATATTCCCTTAATTTTAGTTTATTCATAGGATTTTCATTCCATATGAACTTTAAGTTTTTATGCAATTCAAGTTGAAATGAAACATAACTGAATCTTGGAATTCTATTGAGAATGACATCATGTGTATGTGTGTGTGTATGTGTAAACAAACATATACATACATCCTTATCTTAGGAAGATGAATTTTTATATTAATTTATTCCATTTGAAAACAGGGCATGTAATTTTATTGTTTCAGATCATTTTTCGTTCTTACAACAGGATTTATAGCTTTCATGGGCTCTATCCCTTGCTTATTCTATTTAGTTTACATTGTCATTTTCAAGGCATTTTTTTTCTCCTCTTTCTTTTTCCAAGTATGTTATTAGGAAGGAAAAATTTATTAAGTCTGCTTACCTTGTTTATACACAGTCATTCTATCAAATATTCTTATCAATGCCAGTAGTTTTTTTCTCTTTGTAAATCTGTTGGATTTTTAAGTACATAATCGTATCAGCAAAATGGAGATAATTTTATCTCTTCATTTACAAAATTTCTAACAACTCATTTCCTTATCTCATTGTTTTCATTGGAGTTTTCAATTAATATTGAATAAACATAGTGACAACAAGCTTTCTGTTTGATTCCTGGGTTTTATTGGATTCTTTCTATCGTTTTGATGTTGAGAATACATTGACTCTTGGTTTTGGTAAATATCAGAAATATTTCCATTAACTTTTCTGTCTTACCTAAAGATTTTTATTGGGATTAGCTGTTAAATATTATCAAATGTCACTCCAACATCTATTAATGTGATCATATGAGATATTCTGGAATTTGCTGAAATACTAAATTATGTGGATGCTAATTTGAACCTCTTCTTGCACACCCAGAGTAAACCCTACTTGGCCAGTTTGGGGTTTTCTGTTGACATACGGCTGGGTTCTGTTTGTTAATATTCTGTTTAAAATATTCACATGTACATTCCTCCGTGTGATTGATCTATTTCAATCATGTTGATACTTAATTTATGCTAGATTTATATAAAATTGGGAAGCTTTCCATATTTTCTGTAGTATAGATAGGATGAATTTCATTTTTTAAAAGGAGGTTTGATAGACCTCGTCTATGAGAATATCTGTTGGATCTAACTTGCCTTCCATTCACTTCTGTAAAAATCGGCCAACAAAAGTTTCTTTAGTTTACATTGATAACTTTGAATTTCACTAAATGTGATCCTTTCCCACTAGCATTTAAAGTTAAATGCCATAGATTTGTTCACAATATATCTTAATATTATTTTAATTCTTTCTGGAGTTGTGTGTGGTTGTCTCATTTCTCATTCCTAAAAATATTATTATTTTTTCTTTTTTTTCCTTTTGGAACTAAGATTAACATATTTATCTAATTTAATGTTCTTTAAAAATAGCTTGGGCTGGGCACCGTGGCTCCCGCCTGTAATCCCAGCACTTTGGGAGTCCGAGGTGGGTGGATCACCTGAGGTCAGGAGTTCAAAACCAGCCTGGCCAATGTGGTGAAACCCCGTCTCTACTAAAAATACAAAAATCAGCCGAGCGTGGTGGCGGGTCTGTAATCCCAGTTACTCAGGAGGCTGAGGCAGGAGAATCACTTGAACCCGGGAGGCAGAGGTTGCAGTGAGCTGAGATTGTGCCATCGCACTCCAGCCTGGGCGACAAGGGCAAAACTCCATCTCAAAAAATAAAATAAAATAAAGTAAAATAAAATAAAAAATAAAAGAATAACTTTTGGGATTCTGTCTCAATGTTATTATTATATTTTACAAGATGTTTGTACTTTTAATCTCAGCATCATCTTTCTTAATTTCCTCTTTCTGCTTTCTCTTGTTTTGTCATTGTCATTTTAATTCTTATGAAGCCTACTAACCTAAATTACTTTTAGTTATTCTTCTTTAATAACAGAGACATTTAAAAACTATGCATATTTCTTTAAATAAAATTTTCATGTTTGACCTATTATATTCAGTGAAATGCACAAATCATAAAGGTACAGTTCAGTTTTGATAAATGCATTTACCATGTGACTTATATCTCATTAAGATAAAGAAAATTTTCACCACCTCAGAGAGTTCACTCATGACCTTTTCTAGGAAATCCCTTCCCACTCCTAGACAACATTGTTCTGATTTCTATACACCATAGACAGATCTTGCTGTGTTTGAATTTCATATAAATTGAATAATTTAATAATTCATTTAAATGTAAGCTTTATTTCATTTAGAATAATGTTTTTGAAATTCACTCATTTTAAAAAACAGGCTTTTTTTTTAGAAGAGTTTTAAATTCATAGCAAAATTCACTGAAGGGTACAGAAATTTCCCACATACCCTTTACTCCTGCCTCCATACATGAAAAGCTTCCCCCAATATCAACATCCCCCACCAGAGTTTTTTTAAAATTGACAAACCTACATTGATACATCATTATCTCCTAGAGTTGATAATTTAATTTAGGGTTCACTTTTGCTGTTGTACATCCTATGACTTTGAACAAAATCCACCAGCATAGTAATCATACAGAGGAGTTTCATTTTCACTGCCCTAAAAGTTCTCTATATTTCACCTATTCATCCCTCCCTCCCCGACCGCATGGTAACCTCTGATCTTTCTCCTATCCGCATAGTTTTGCCTTTTCGAGAAGTCATATACTTGGAATCACATAGTATATAGTCTATTTGGATTTTTTTTTTCACTTAGTGGTATTAATTTAAGTGTCACTCATGTCTTTTCATGGCTTGATGGCTCATTTCTTCTTAGTGCTGAATAATATACTGTTACTTAAGAATTTATATAAATAACAGAATATGTTTAGATATTTAAATATAAACATATCCAAATATATCAAATATATTAATATATATTTAATATATAAATATAAATATTTGATATATTTAATATATTAATATATTTTTAATATATGAATATAAATATTGATATATTTAATATATTTGGATATACTTAAGTTTCAAAAACAGAATATTATTTTTAAAATTAAATTGCTATCACTTAATATGATTATTAATATGAAACAAATTAATATCATTTAGTAAAAGAAGCCAATCTAAATAAACTCCAGACTGTATGATTCCACAGTGTATTTCCATTCACCTCATGAAGGACATCTTTGTTGCTTGCAAGTTTTGACAATAACAAATAAAGCCTCTATAAACCTCCGTGTAGGTTTTTGTGTGGACATGTTTTTGATTCCTTTGGATAATAAGAAGGAGCACAATTACTGGATCATATGGTAGGAGTATGTTTAGCTTTGTGAGAAATTGCCAAACTGTCTTCCAAAGTGGCTGTACTGTTTCTCACACCAGAAATGAACAAGGGTTCTTGTTATTCCACATCCTTGCCAGCATTTGGTGCTCTCAGTGTTCTGGATTTGGGCCATTCTAAGAGGTAGTATCTTATTGTTATCTTGATTTGCATTTTCCTGATGGCATGTAATGTGAAGCATCTTTTCATACGCTTATTTGTCATTTGTGTATCTTCTCTGATGAGGTGTCTGTTATGGTCTTTGACCCGTTTTTTAATTGGGTTGTTTGTTTTCTCATTGCTGAGTTTTAAGAGTTCTTTTATTTTGGAATACAGTCCTTTATCAGGTATTTCCATTGCAAATATTTTCCCCCAGCTTGTGGCTTGTCTTTCCCTTTTCTTGATAGTCTCTTTTGCCAAGCAGAAAATTTTAATTTAATAAACTTTATTGTTTATACATACTTTCTATTATGGATTGTGCCTTTGGTATTGTATCTAAAAAGTCATTACCAAAGCCGCAGCCAGCCTACTCAGTGTTTTAATGATAATAATAACAAATTTTCTATGTTACCTATCTTTTTTTTTTGAGACAGAGTTTCACTCTGTGGCCCAGGCTGGAGTGTAGCGGTGTGATCATGGATCACTGCAGCTTCGATCCTCCCACCTCAGCCTCCCGAGTAGCTGGGACTACAGGTGTGCACCACCATACCAAGTTAATTTTTGTGTTTTTTTTTTTTTTTTTTGTAGAGACTGGGTTTTGTCACGTTGCCCAGGCTGATCTCAAACTCCTGGGCTCATGTGATCTGTCCACCTCAGCCTCCCAAAGTGCTGGGGATTATAGGCATGAGTGACTACATCCGGCCTCTTGTGTTATCTTTTACAAGTTTTATAGTTCTGTGTTTTACATTCGGTTCTGTGATTTCTTTTGGGTTTTATGAAGGATGTAAGATCTGCATCTAGATTCATTTTTTTACATGTGGATACTCAGTTGTCCAGCATCATTTGTTGAAAAGACCTTTTTTTTCTCCATTGTATTTCCTTTGCTTCATCGTCGAAGAACTGTTGACCATGTCTATATGGATCTGTTTCTGGGCTTTCTTTTCTGTTCCATTGATTGATTTGTCTATTCTTTCTCCACATTGTCTTAATTATTGTAGCTTTATAGTAAGTCTTGAAGTCAGGGATTATCAGTTCTCTGACTTTTTTACCTGCAATATTATGTTGGCTATTCTAGGTCTTTTGCATCACCATATAAAGTTAAGCATCAGTTTGTCGATAGCCACTGGGATTTTGGTCAGGATGGCATTGAATCTGCAGATTAAGAAGCTGTGAAGGACTGACATCTTGACTATATAGAGTCTTCCTAGCCATGAACATGAAATATCTTTCCCTTTATTTAGCTCTTTGATTTCTTTCATGAGTTTTGCCATTTTCTTCCTAGAGATCTCATACCATTTTTTAGGCTTACACCTAAATATTTTGGGGTGCTAATATAAATAGTACAGGTTGAGTAATCCTAATCTGAAAAGGTGAAATCCAAAATGTTCTAAAATCCAAAAAGTTTTGAGCACCAACAAGATGCTTCTTATTTTTGGATTAGGGTGCTGAGTTGGCATAATGCAAATTCTTCAAAATCTGAAACAATATGAAATCTTAAATATTTCGGTCCAAAGATTGAAAATAAAGGATATTCAACCTGTATTGTGTTTTTAATTTCAAATTCCACTTGTTCATTGCTGGTATATAGGATACCAATTGATTTTTGTATATTGACTTATATTCTGCATTCTTGCTCAGATTGTTCAGTAGTTCCAGGAGTTATTTTGTTAATTCTTTTGGATTTTCTTATTATATTTCTTATTTTACTTTTTAAAATGCTTGTCCTAGAGTTTCCAATATATGTTTATAGTTAATCCCAGTCCACTTTCAAATAACATTATACTACTTCACTGCTAGTGCCAGTACCTTATAATAATACAAAATAATTCTAAATTTTCCCTCCTGTTCTTGTATCATTGCGGTCAATCATTTCACTTGCACATAAGCATACACAATCAAGTACAGTATATTGATGCTATTATTATTTTGAGCAAACTGTTATCTGTTACATCAATTAAGGATTTTTTTTTTTTAGAAGGACAGGGACAGTGGTTCATACCTATAATCCCAGCACATTGGGAGGCAGAGACAGGAGGATCACTTGAGCCCAGGAGTTTGAGACCTGCCTGGGCAACATAGGGAGACCCTGTGTCTACAAAAAATGTTTTAAAATTAGGCGGGTATGGTGGAACATGTCTGTGGTCCCAGCTACTAGGAAGGCTGAGGTGGAGAATCGCTGGGCTCAGTAGTTCAAGGCTGCAGTGAGCTGTGATCATGCCACTGTACTCCAGCCTGGGTGACAGAGTGAGATCCCATCTCAAAACAAAAACAAAAACAAAAAACAGTAAACTTTTTTTAATAATTTTACCTTCACTTATTCTTTCACTTAAACTCTGCCTTTCTGTATGTAGATTTGAGTTTCTGATCCATATCATTTCTCTTCTCTCCAAAATAATTCTTTTAACACTTGCAAGGAAGGTCAACTAACAACAGATTTCTTCAATTTTTGTTTGTCAGAAAAATATTTCTCCTTTACTTTTGAAGGATAATTTCCCAGCGTATGAAATTGAGGTTAGTGGATTTTTTTTCTCTCAGTATTTTAAATATTTCACTCCACTTTCTTCTTGTTTGCATGGTTTTCAAGAAGTTCGATGTAATTATTATTTTTGCTCCTCTCTAGGTAAGGTGTTCTTTTTCCCTCTATCCTCTCTAAGAATTTTTTCTTTATCCTAATTTTTTTGTAGTTTGAAAATAATATGCCTAGGTGTAGTTTTTTTTGACATTTATCTTGAATGGTGTTCTCTGCGATTCCATTAATTTGAAGAAATTCTCTGTCATTATTGTTTCATATATGTCTCCATTTCCTTTCTTTCTTTATTCTTCCGGTATTCTCATTATATGTAGGTTACACTTTTTGTAGTTGTCCCACAATTCTTGAATTTTCTGTTCTGTTTTTCAGTCTTTTTTTTTTTTTCTCTTCACTTTCAGTTTTGGAGGTTTCTATTGACATACTCTCAAACTCAGAAATTCTTTCCTCAGACATGTCCACTCTATTAATGAACCCGTCAAGGCATTCTTCATTTCTGTTACAGTGATTTTGATCTCTAGCAGTTTCTTTTCTTTCTTTTTTTTTTGTAGTTATTTCTAAAAAATTTAATCTCTCTGCTTATATTGTCTCTGTTCTTACATGGTGTCTACTTCAATTAGAGTCCTCAGCATATTAGTCATAGTTGTTCAAATTCCCAGTTTGATCATTTCAGCAGCCTGCCATACTTGAGTTTGGTTCTGATGCTTACTCTGTCTCTTTTAACTGTGTTTATTTTTTATTTTTTTGCCTTTTGGTATGTGATTTTTTTCTTGAAAGCCAGACATAATGTACTGGGTACAAATAACTGTTGTAAATAGGCTTTTAGTAATGTGGTGGTAAGGTATGAGGGGAGGAGAAGTATTTTACATTGCCATGATTCCATTTCAGTCTTTTAGCGAGCCTGTGCTTCCAACTGTGACTGTGAACTTCACACCTGCTTCTCAGTACCTCAGTAACTCCCCACCCCATTAGATGGGACAGGATGGCTAGAGGACTGGAGTTGCTTATTTCTCTTCTTCCATGTGGAAGGATAGAGGGGACTGGGGTTGAATATTTAGTCTCCGATAAAACCCCAGCAGGTAGGCTGTGGTTAAATAATTTCTCCTGAGGGCAGATCTTCCCTAGTAAGAATAGAATGCTCTGATATATTTCAAAATGATTCCTTATTTAACTTTTCCCTGTCTGAAGCATGAGGGAATTTCTCCCAGTATTCACTGTTGTGAGTCTCCTCACAAAACTGTGGAGACCTCCAATGACCGGATCCCTTTGCAAGTTTTATCTCTTGGTCTTGTCTACACTATGTCTTCAGTAATTCATCAATTACATTTCAGGTTTCCCTACATAGTTTCCTTGGTGGTTTCTGCTCCAGTGAGTTGCCCTTCTTTGTATTCTCTTGTTGTTCTCTCCAATTTAGGGGGAATTGGTTTGTTCCATGATCTCAATTCTTTGATGGATCTAAAAAGAGTTGTTGACTTTTTTAGTTTATTCAGCTTTTTGCTAGTTAGAATGGAGTGGTGATTTCCAAGTTTCTTATGTGCCAAGAATAGAAACTGGAAGTTCATGTTTTAAAATCTCTCAGTAATTCAATACTTTTCATTGATGAGTAGTATTCTATTGTATCTATATACCAAAATTAGTTTATACTCTCCCCAGCTGATGGGCACTTATGTTGTTTTCATTTTTTGTTTTGCTAGTGTGAATACAGTTACTATTTTGTACAAGTTTTTTTGTGACCTTATTTATTGATTTCTCTTGATTCAATAGTAAGAATGGAGTAGTTGAATTCTAATGTAAGCATGTATCTAACTTTATAAGTAACCGTCTGTTTTTTGAAGGGGTTTTTATCATTTTACAGTATCACCAGAGGGCTTGAAAGTTCTGGTTGCTGCACATGCATGCCAATATTTTGTGCTGTCAGTCTCTGTAGTTCAAGTCATTCTAACGTCTAGTTGTTCCAGCACCATTTGTTGAAAAGACATTTCCTTCCTCCACTGAAATTCTTTGATGCCTTTGTTGAAACCAGTCATCTATCTATGTGTAAGTTTGTATTTGAACTCTCTGTTCTGTTTCATTGATCTATTTTTTATCTTTACATTAATATTGCTTTATCTTCAGACAGAACAAGGGAATGTATGAATGTTTACTAACCCATGTACATACATATCTCTATGTTTCTGTATCTACTTATCCGTAATATTTTAAAATATACATGCATTCATGTTGGTATTGATTATCCCAGTCCAGCATCACGGATTCTAATTGCCCTCACCTATTGCTTATTTGTAACATTTTTTTCTCTGACAGTGAAAAACCTGGCTTCCATTACCTACAGTTTATTTACTTATTTGTTCACTTCTAGTATACAAATAGTTTCAAATTTGCTAACTCCTACCCCTGTGAGAAACAAATTTACCAACTCGAGTTAGTGTTTGTATACACATAAGTTTGTCTTTGTACTTATAGTATCCAGTAAAAACAATTTCCCAAAGTTAAGTCAAAAGCATTTTTACCTTTCAGTGATGTAATGTCAAATATTTGTAAGAGTTGTTTGTTACAGTCCACATGCTATCCTGTCAACCCCTGACATCCTGGTTAATTTTTATACGTTTGCAGAGTTCACTTTTTGTATTGTACAGTTCAGTGGGAATTTGACAAGTGCATAGAGTTATGAATCTACCATCCCAGTGCCATACAGAATAGTTCGATCACTCTACAAATTACTCTATGTAGCTCCTTCGTTGTCTTCTTTTTCATCTCCCAATTCCAGGAAACCACTGATCTGTTCTCCTTTCCTATCGTTTTGCCCTTTTCATAATGTCATATGATTGAATCTTACATATGTAGTCTTTTGGTCTGCCTTCTTTCACCTGGCAAAATATACTTAAGGTTTATCCACGTTGTTACACAAATCACCTGAGTAGTAACCCATTGTATAGATATACCATAGTTTGCTTATGCATTCACCTGTTGAATGAAATCTTCGTTGTTTCCAGTTTTTAATATTTGAATGAAGCTGCTATAAACATTTGTGGGCAAGTTTTTGTATGAACATACGTGTTCAATTCACTTGTGAAAATAGAAGTGAGATTGCTGGTTTCTATGGTAAGTATAGGTTTAAATTTATAAGAAAATGTTAAATTACTTTCGAACCCAGCTGTGTATTTTTATATTTCCAAAAGCAGTGAATGAGAGTTTCTATTGCTCTGCATCTTATCAGCATTTGGTATTGCGGATTTTGATTGGTTTTGAGGAGTTTTTTTTTCTAAATACATTCTGAGTATTTGTCCTTTGTCAAATATATGCATAGGAAACATATTTTCCTAGTCTACTGTTTGTCTATTCATTTTCTCACCAATGTCTTTTGATATGCAGAAGGTTTTAATTTTGATGAATTCCAATTTGTAATTTTTTTATGGTTAGTGCTCTCTGTTAACTGTGTAAAAAAATCTTTGCCTACTTCAATGTTATGAAGATGCTGTCATGTGTTTTTTTTTCCTAGAAAATTTATAATTTTAGCTTTTACTTTTAGGTCTGTAATTCCCCTCAAATTGATTTTTTTGAGTGTGTATGGTGAGATAAACATCATGATTCATTTGTTTTCCATATGGATAACCAGTTGTTCCAGCACTATTTGTTGAAAGGACATTCCCTTCCTCCACTGAAATTCTCTGATGCCTTTGGTGAAACCAGTCATCTATCTATGTGTAAGTCTCCATTTGAACTTCTATTCTGTTCCATTGATCTATTTTTCTCTCTTTACATCAGCATGGCCCCATCTTAACATTCGCTTCATAAAAAGTTTTAACATTAGTTTAAAGTTCTCCAATTTTGTTCTTTTTTTTTTTTAACTTTGCTGTAGCTATTCTATATGTTTTGAATTTTAAAATATATTTTAGAATCAGCTTGTCAGTTTCTTTAGTGTGCCTATTTAGATTTTGAATTGACACGTGTTAAATCTGTAGATCAGTTTGGGTAGAATATTTATGTCAACAGGATTGATTCATCTAATCTTTGAATATAACTCTCCATTTACTTAAATCTTCGCTGCTTATGAACAATGTTTTGTAGTATTCAGTGTACAGATTTTACAAACATTTTATTAAATTTTCCCTTGGTATTTCATATATTTTGATGTTTTTGTGTGTGTTATTGTTTAGTTAATTTGATTTTCCAACTGTTTGTACTAGTATATAGAAATTACACTGATTTTATGTTTTGAGCTTGTATCCTGCAACCTTGATAAATTCACTTATTTGTTCTAATATTTGCTTTGTAGATGCTTTAGAATTTACTAAGTGATGCCATCTGTAGATTTATTTTACTTCTTCCTTTTCATTCTTAATGTCTTTTATTCCTTTTTTTTTTTTTTGCCTTATTGTACTTGCTAAAATCCCAGTCCAATATTGAAGTGGTAAGAATGAATATTCTCATCTTGCTCCTGATCTTAGAAGGGCAAAGCATTTATTATTCAATATTTCATCATTAAATGTGCTACGAGCCATAAGGTTTTGGTGTTTCTTGTTTGTTTTCTTTTTGTAGTCAATTATTTATCTGGTTTAGAAAATTGCTGAGAGCTTTTTCTTTGTGATTATGAATGATTGGTGAAATGATTTCTCTATATCTATTCCAATGATTGTATGATTTTACTTTATCCTTTATTATTTCAATGAGGTGAGTTATACTGATAGATTTTCAAATGTTAAGCCAATCTTATGCTCCTGAAATAAAGTCTGATTGGTTGTGATGAATTAACTTTATTATATATTTCTGGGTTTGAGATATTAATATTTTGTTCAGGATTTATAAGTCTAAATTCATGAGGGATATTGATTTCACGTCTTCTTTTTTATAATGACATTGCAAGATTTTGATAAGGGTTATCTTGACCTCATACGTTAAATGTTAAATATGTTAAAATTCCTTTCTCCACTATTTTCTGAAAGAGTTGTGTATATTATTTCTTACTAAGTGTTTGACAGAATTCACCAGTGAAGTTACCTGAGCTTAGACTTTTCCTTGTGGGAGGTTTTAAATTGTGAATTTAATTATTTAACAATTAATAATGAATATTAAGATAGTAATATAATTAAGATTATCTAGTTTTTCCTATAATTCTTAATAATTTGTGTTATTCAGAGTATTTGCCAATTTTATCAAATTGACTGGCATTGTTTTTTCTGAATATGTCCTTATTATCTTTTTAAGACTTGTAGAAGCTGTAGTAATTTCTTTTATTCATAATTATGGTTATTTATATTTTCTCTTTTTCTTGAGATATCCTTTAGGATATACCTAAGGTATATCTTGAGATATAGATATCTCAAGGTAGAAGGCAGCTGGTGTGTTCAGTGATGTAGGTTGTCAGTCTTCTTCCAAGACACAAGGAAGAAGATTCTAGCTCTTCAGTCTCCTTATGTTCTCCTAATCTGGGGGCAAGAGCAGAAAATTCAGTCTACCTTTTTATCTTCAACTCTTTATCTTTATTTTTATCTTCAACTTTTCAGAGATTAGAGACCCTGAATCTCATTAGGAACATTGTAGACCCACCAATCCCTTCCAGGGCTTTAAGAATCTCAGCAAGTAAGCCTTCCCTATGGTAGTCCTCATTCAGTTCCTTGCCTTAGGGCTCATCAGTATTGTCCTCTGAGCTTTAGTCAGGTCCCACATGAAGGAAGTTCATGACTCTTTTGTTCATGTCATCTAGGAAGGTCTTACTTGCTGTTTCCAGCAGGTGCTGGGCTTTCAGGAGATAGAGAACTGTGGTAAGAGTTGAGAGTGAATGGAGATAGTATGTTCAGGGAGTAGCCCCTTCCATTTTCTGGGTCCAAACTTTATTCTTTAAATTTAAATTTGTGAACATCATCTAGAAAGTTCTGTCTAAAGATTCACCTAACATTTCCAGCATTGAAGACAAGCTCTAGAGTCACTCCTTGTTTTTAATCTCTATATATCTAATTTTGTTCCCAATGAGTTTGCTAAGGGACATAAAAACAGAACCAATGGATTATACTTCTAGAACAGGGAAGCCTTTTCCTTTGTTCTTTGGTATATTTTAAAGAAATGTTCTTCATTAATAATAAATGTGTATGAGTATCTGAAATTTTCTCTCAATTCGATCCTTCTTTAAACATCACTGAAACCACTGAAAAACATTTTATTCCCAGCACTTCTGCTTTTTGAATGCCACTTTATTTCTTCTATTTCTCCTCTCTCTCTCTTCTAAGGTCATTTACATAAAAATGGAATCTTAAGATGGTTTATCAATATGTTATGATCATTTTTACCTGCAGCAGAGAATACTCACATTTGTTGTTGCCGTGGAAGCAATTATGCTATCAAAAAAAAAGAATGAAGATTTCAGTTCGGGTAGAATTTAGGTTGGACTGACAATGTCGGAGAAATGAAAAGGTGCCTACTATTTGTACCTGAAAGAAAACAAGATACAAATCAGATAGTAATTATTCATTTTGTTTTAAGACTATCTATAAGAATGCAAAATCAAATTTGGAGTCAATTTGTAAGTCTTGCCCATACACTAAAGCTAACAAGAGAGTGCCATTTGGTGTCCTGATTGGTCTTTAACCTTTATCAACTACATTGACCTAAAAAAAATTACTCCAACTTGAATATACTCCTCTTTTAACAAGCTAATCTTGAAAAACAAAATTAATCTTGAAAGATGAAGGGTAGCTCGATCAGCCACTTATCAGAGAAGCCACTGAGTTATATAATAATTTCCTTAGCACCTCCACTTCGGAGAATCTTTTTTCTAGTTTTGCAATAAACCCCATCTATAGTTATGTTTCCATTATATTTCAAACTAGAAGTGAATCATTGCCAAATAACATAGTATTGGATATTGAAGAGAAGTAACTTGAAGGTAAGCTATTTTGTAATTTGATAGAGGAACTCAATTGAAATATAAAGGTAATCACAAAACTTAGAGAGGAGGCAGAGAAGAGAACACTTTATGACTTCAGAATACCATTAACATTATCCTCAGAAACAAAACACAATTTTTTTAATGGACGATTTAAATATTTTTTCTCTTTAAATTCCCTTTCTACAAGTGCTTTTCTCAATTCAGACTGTGGATAGTTCAGAACTTGGATCTTTGCCATTGCATGCAATTTGCTTTCTAATAATTTTTTATTTACATCCTGGAGAACTCATCTTCTCTGAACATCCTGAGATCTAGGTGCTTGGGACAGAGGAGGGATGAATGAAGGCTTTTCCTGTCGTTGTTTATTGCCTTCTGGGAGAGAGGAATTTCTACAGTGATTTACAATTAACTGGAGACTGAGCAATCTGGAAGTGCCACTTTGCAGAACATTATGGAATGCCATTCTTTGGACATTTTTACAAGTGGGGAGGGATAAGCATGGTATAAGAGAAGGAGCTCTGGATTGAGGTTTTAATGTATTTCAGTTCCAGTGCTAAGTACTTTACATTACATTACAGTGACACCATGGTCACAGGCTTTTGAGTCAGGCAATCTGGGTTGGATGTGAACTCCCCACTTAGCATTATGGGATGTTAGGTGAGTTATTTAACCCATCTCTGCTTTATACCCTTATCTAATAAGAAAATAATAATTTATCAGCCTTAGAAACTTGTTACCATTAATTCTTAAATGTGTCCATAAGACAAATAATACTATTGTTTCCACTTTACAGATGACAAAACAGATGATTAGAGAGGTTGCGTAACTTGCCCGAGGTCACACTCCTAGTTCAATGGCAAGATGGAATCTGAGCCTGGGCCAGTTTGACTTTAAAGACATTATTCATTAGGATTACACCAGATGTGGCTCAGCTTCTAAGTAATTGTGTGATATTAGGAAAGATAATTATTCCTTCAGAGCCTCAATTTACATAACTGTGTGACTAATGGGGATCCTGGGGCTTAATAGAAACAGAGATACTTCCAGTTAATGGAAGTATCTGCTTATGAAGCAGGCAAGTGGCTATCACTACAAGTGAAGACTACCTCTGTGAACTGGCATGATGTAGTAGGAAGCGGTTTGTGGGTTTAGATACAGTGTGGCCACTTGCTAGCTATGAGGTCTTGAGCAAACCAGTTCTCACATCTGTAACTGAGACTCAGCCGGATATCAACTTTCAATGCCCACCAGCATTAAAATATTCAACAGACATGTCAAATTCTGAAGACTGAGATTCAAATCCAACATTTGACAGGACACCGCTGTTTGGGCAACATCTGTGTTTGGCAAATGTGAAGGAACCATGCTCTGTGTGGAGGGCTCTTTAGTCGCTCCCCAACTTGAACTAGCCAAGCAAAGAAGGTCTGAATGAGAACTTCAAGCAACAGCATGAGACCTCAGACCCAAGGCTTCACTTCCTTTTAAGCTTTTGCATTCTTATGTTTCACTCTTCTCCTCATCTACCATCTTATTTCTGGCTAAATTAAGGAAAACCATTAGATGTCCAGCATCAGCACTCAGTGTGTCAGAAATCAAACACTCACTTAGAAGATTATGCCTCATTTCATTTTTCCATTTTGTTTTCTTTTTGGAGATTAAGTAAGCGGCTCTGCCACTTCTTAGTGATTTATTTAGAGTAAGTAACTTTTCTTCACTAAGCCTCAGTTTTCCTGTCTATAAACTGAGGATAATAAAAGCCACTTCCAGAAGTTGTAATAAAAATTAAATATGATAGTACACATAAAGTTCATAACAGAGTGCCTGGTACATAGTATGTGCTAACCCATAGTTAGCTGGTGAGAGGAGCTCAGAAGTATAAAATGAGGTAAAAATCAAGTGTTGGTAAGTTTTGTTTCTTGTGAGCAATTCTGATCCACAGTGATAGGAAAGGCCAACTTAACTTTTTCCTAAAATGAGGTTGGGAAACTTTCTGGGATTCATATTATCTCTATCTACCTTAATGTGGACACTCAAGAAAATCATATGTAGTCAGATCTTGATATTAGCTAGCTGAAAATGTTGAATTTTAAACTCAGATATTTGTCCTTAAACTATGTGTTGAATTATTTAATTTATATGTGCCTGGATTATGCATAAAATTAAGACTTCATTTCTACCATTGATGATTTTCAGGTGAGCCAATAAGATTGCAAGCTATATTTTCAGGTTTGTAACTTAAGAAAAGGGCACAGCCTGTTAAACATCATTTTGTCATAGACCATCAGGTTGGATACTGCATTAGTCCATTTTAATACTGCTATGAAGAAATACCAGAGACTGGGTAATTTATAAAGAAAAAGAAGTTTAATGGGCTCACAGTTCCACATGGCCAGGAAGCCCTCACAATCATGGCAAAAGGGGAAGGAGGAGCAAAGTCACGTCTTACATGGTGGCAGCCAAGAGAGCAT
Source organism: Pan paniscus (assembly GCF_029289425.2). Lineage (NCBI taxonomy): Eukaryota > Metazoa > Chordata > Mammalia > Primates > Hominidae > Pan > Pan paniscus. The sequence goes on along the minus strand of NC_073249.2, from coordinate 34,363,424 downwards.
TTGCAGGGGAACTCTCCCTTATAAAACTATCAGATCTCATGAGACTTATTAACTATCACAAAAATAACACAGGAAAAACCTGCCCCCATGATTCAATTACCTCCCACGGATTCCCTCCCATGACTCGTGGGAATTATGGGAGCTACAATTCAAGGTGAGCCAAGCCCTATCAGATGCTATAAGCTGTATGCTAAGCAAATGCAGAAAGACACAGATAGGACATAAGATCAAGGGCACATGTACTGAGCAAATAATATTTATGCAGAAAGACACAGATAGGACATAAGATCAGGGGCACAAGTACTGAACAAATCATTCCGTTGCATTTTGTAGATGTGGGTTGCCCAGACAGGGTGTTGTCATTAGAGGCCCTGGTTAAGAAAACAAGGGATAGGAAAAGAAACTTGGTAAGGTTCATGGAGGAAGTAGAGTGTCATAGGATGGGTCAGTGATAAAGTCTGCCTGATGATTTGTGGAAACAAAGAATATATTCTGGTCCAAATAAAATATTGAGAAAGGGCATCAGCAGAAGTAAAATGAGTAGACAGAGGAAGCACTGAATTAATTTGACTAAGAATAAGAGTAGAAGAGTAGAAAGAACAAACACTCTGTTTTTACAATCACATTTTAAAATTTCAGTCACTGGCACTATTGCTTGATGCTTATTCAAGATACTAAACTTAGTGTCACCTTTTACTTCTCCCTCTTTTATCACATCCTGCCTCTCATTTTATAAACCTCTTGGGTTGATGTACCTACTTTATTCTCTCATAAAATCATGACTTATCTTGCTATTTCCTAAGTGGGCTTACCTCCAGAAAATTTTTTGCAAATACCTGTGTTTTAGCCTAATTAACTTTTTCTAAATTCACAATGGCTCCTACTTACAAGGATACAAGACAAAATGCCAATGTATCCTTCCATTCTAGGCTCTCTTATTGAATTTAATGTTATCTCTTATGACATTGTATAAAAAACATTTACTATGTTTATTGCTATGCAGCCTCTCTGTAGTCCCTACTCTCCAGGTGCCCATGATCATGTGATAAACCAGTATGTGCCCTCACAGGTCTAGCAGTCAATATTCAAATCACCTCTTACAATGCAAGTGACTTCTTAGATAGCTATTAGAGGGAAAAAAGCAAAAATTAAGAAGTGTTAGAAAAGATGTGGAGAAGCTGGAATGCTTGTGCATTGCTGGTGAAACTGTAAAATATAGCTGCTGTGAAAAACAGTACGGTAGTTCCTCAAAAAACTAAACATAGGATTACCATTGATCCAGCAATTTCATTTCTGGGCATACAGCCAAAAGATTTGAAAGCAGGCACTCAAACAGATATTTGTACACCATGTTCATAACAGCATTATTCACAATAGCCAAAAGGTGAAAACAACCCAAATATCCATCAGCAGATGGGTGATAAACAAAATGTGGTATATGCATACAATGGAATATTACTCAGCCTTCAAAAGGAAGGAAATTCTGACACATACTATGACATTGATGAATCATAAGAACATTACGCTAAGTGAAACAAGCCATTCACCAAAGAACAAATACAACTGCACTTATATGAGATACCTAGAGTAGTCAAAATCATAGAGCCAGAAAGTAGAATGGTGGTTGCCATGGGCTTGGGGGAGGGAGGAACAGAGTTAGTGGTTAACAGGTACAGAGTTTCAGTTGAAGAAGATGAAAAAATTCTGTAGATGTATGGTGGTAGATGCTTGCACAACCATCTGGATGTATTTAATGCCATATACTGTATACTTATAATTGGATGAAATGCTAAAATGTTATTGTTATATATATTTTACCACAATAAGAAGTCTAAAGAAATCTTGGGGTGGTAAACAAAAAGTTAGATTCTTCCCCCAAATTGACTTAGCAACATTAACGACAAATGCAAGAAATCTGTAGATGATGCCAAAAATATTAACACAATAAAAAAGATGAGAGAAAAGATAGATGCATAATAAGAATCTCCAACAGATATAGAAAATAAGGGGATCAAACAAAGATAACAAATAAGAATAATGGAAGAAAATAAGAAATAGTAGAGAAATTTTGCTGAGTCAAAGGACACAAGGTTACAAAAATGTACAGGTTCTTTAAGTACAATAAATTAATGAATATGGAAAAGAACCATATACTTTAATGTGTTTTTTTCCCAAAGTATGTTTAGGAAAATACTAGTCATACATGATAGTCTGAGCAGGGAGAGAAAGGGCAACCACATGTTAATAATTTTCAGAAGCAGTATAAATATTATACCCTTCTTGGTGCTTTGTACAAAACATCAGATCTAGGAATTCCGGTGGTGAAGAAATCTGTTAATTTTTATTTAGCCCAGAATTTCCCTGGTTTAGTTGAACAAAACACCTAGTAATGTCTCAATACTCCCTTTGGAAAGAATGATGTAATTGATGAAAGTACATGGGATTTTTGAGTCAGCACCTGGATTTGCATGTTAGTTCTCTGTGTCTCTCGATTTTCTCCAATCAAATGGGAATAATAATAATAACAATAATACCTTTATTATAGGTAGATATTTCCTATTAGGGTGCATATTAGAAGTTGTGGTTGCTTGGCAAAGTAACCCATTAATTGATTTAATTAATAGATTAACCAATTATCACCAGTTATAATACCATGCAGTAAAAAGTGAAATCCTGAATAAGTGGAACTACAAATTGATACCATTTTATGGGAACATATAAAAGTTGGACCATAATTAGGGATCCTGATGGGCTGTGGTGGTTTTCTATAACTAGGTACTTGGGGATAAGTGTATGTGTGTGTGTGTGCACACGTGTGTTGATGATGAGTTGGCAAGAATTTCTTAAAAGATTAACAGAGTTAGGCCGGGCACAGTGGCACACGCCTGTAATCCCAGCACTTTGGGAGGCCTAGGCGGGTGGATCACGAGGTCAGGAGATCGAGACCATCCTGGCTAACACGGTGAAACCCCGTCTCTACTAAAAAAACAAAAACAAAAACAAAAAATTATCTGGGTGCAGTGGTGGGCGCCTGTAGTCCCAGCTACTCCTGAGGCTGAGGCAGGAGAATGGCGTGAACCCAGGAGGCTGAGCTTGCAGTGAGCCGAGATCGTGCCACTGAACTCCAGCCTGGGCGACAGAGCGAGACTCCGTCTCAAAAAACAAACAAACAAACAAACAAACAAAAACCAAAAAAAAAAAAACCACATAAAAAACAAAAAAGATGAACAGACTAAAGGCAACTTTGGGACTATCCAAATTGTGAGGCAGCAACTATTCTTATCAATAGAATAACCCTTGGTAGTCCAATATGAAACCCAATACTGGTGTTGGGGTATAATTTGTCTGGGTCTTTGTACTATTAATTATGTCCCTGTATGAGCTGCTGGAGGAATCTAATTTCATTTCTGAATGTGACAATTTTCCTTTGCAAACTAAAATTCAAAGAGAACTGTAATCCTGCTTGTTGCTGTTCATCAAAAGATGACCTTGTAATATTTGAGATAATGATTTTTAAGGATTATGCATATCTTGGGTTATTCCTAAATGCATATGAAATAACTCAAAATATCCATATAACCCTTGTTTGGTTTGATAGACAGCATATGAAAAACCTGTCCTTGAATTATCTAAAAGCCCTCTTTAATTTGTGTAAAATGTGGTCTTGAATAATTTTTTTAAATAAAATAATGCCCCTTAATAGTTATTCAAGATGCCCTATGTCTTCACAATAGGTTTTCCTGGGCTCTCACCTGTAAATAAGTTTTCCATTCTGTTGTCGTTGGATTTGCCGTGCTAACAAATGTGTGACTTCTGTAAAAGTGCTGATATGTGTTTTATGAATGTGTCCCTTGATGCTAATATCAGTACAGTCAATTTGCAGTAATTACTCTGTTGAAGAATTCACCACTAGCAAAACACAGACACATAGTATATTGTAAAAATACCTCCAGAATGTAACACATGGAATTCTACAGCTTTCTGTTGGTTGAATTACACATATTAATTGTTCATGTAACCATGGAAAAATCTGGTATAACAAGAATTGTTCACAATACGGGAGTGATTTACACATATTTAGATTTTAAGCTGTACTCAGACTTGTAAATTCTAGGTCATTGCCAGGAAAATAGGCCTAATGGAATTGTCCTCTGGAGTGAATAGAAATATCTGTTACCAAATGGTTTTGATTTGGAAAATATGATTTGAGAAATACAGCAACTCTACATTTAATAGAGATGGCCCTTGGCATAAAAGGGCATATATCTGGGAAAAAATCCTTGAAGAATATATACATATACACAAATATATGTATATATTCATGAATTTTGGTTTTCAATGCTATATCAGTTTAACATTTTCCAGGTGTTGTGAATATGGCTGGGGACTATATTTGACTAAGGTCAAGTTTGATCTTAGTATTTAAGCATATAGAATTTGGGGAGACTTCATTTTCTGATATAAAAAATACTCATTTTGTTGCTTGTACTTTCAACTTTGAAAGCTCACAGGCCAAAAACTACATATAGCACAGTTAGGAGAAGGCTGTTGTTAGAATAAACAGGTACAGGTTTTTTTGGATTATCACCATATTCATAGGTTCCGATCAGTTTTCTCAGCTTTTAAAATCTGTATTACTTTGTATAAAGATATTATGTCTTCCTCTTATGTAAAATTTAGAAAAACAGAAATAACATGACTTAAAGACTGAGGTAATGGTAAAAAAATTACATCAAAAGATATATTTCTTGACTTTACCATGGGATATGAGTTTGAGCTTTGGATTTGCTTGCTTGTCACAAGCTTTTGATCCAAGGAAGTATTGAAGTTTGAGCAGATTATAGATCACTTTCAGTGTTAAGCTTGTTGTAAAAAGAGAAACTAATATTTCTGAAAATGGAATGATGACTTTATATATCTCTTGTTTCAGGGGTTAAAAATATCTCTATAGTGATGTTCTAGAAACTATCTAAGATGATCAAGTCAAAGTTAATTTCACAACTTCTTAGAGTCTGGAAAACATTGAAAATCATTAAGAATGTGGCTCCTTTTTAAATTCAAAATTGGAAATTTCAGCATCATAATAGGAAACTATTGCCTGATTTTAACTTGCAGAAAATTAAATATGATTTAATGTTCTCCTTGAAAAGATTTAACACAGAAAATGGACAGCTATGTTAGCATATATTCTCATAATAGTAGTGGGTTTTGGACAATACTAATAAAAATAATGTCTTCATTGAATACTTGCCATGTGGCCATTGTGCTAAGCATTTTGCATTAGTTTTAAAAGATACAGAACTTTAGCATCTTTGAATTTTCTAATTTAATTCTCAAAACAACTGAGTAAAGAGTTAACATTATTATCTTCATTTTAGAGTTGAGACATAGTAAGGTTTAGGAACTGAAGTTTCGAGAGATTAAGTAACTTGCCCAAGGTCACACACCTAGCAAATAACAGAACCTAAATTTGAACCTAGATTTCTTTGATTTTTAAGTCTTTAATCTTAATCATAACTTCATGATTAAGTTATGATTAAGATTCTATGATGATAGAATATACATCAATCCTATTAAGCAATGTAAGCAATGGTATTGATGTTTGCTCCCTCTATTAGTAGAAAAACTTCAAATATCCTAGAAAATTTGCCAAGCGTCTGAAAATTACTTTTTACATGTTAGAGTAATTGAACTTTTCCTCGTGTTTTAATAATGCATACACCTCAGCTCTTATCTTGCACATCTAATCAATAATATTTTCCCTTAACAATTTTTACATGGAATGAAATATTTCAATACAGATATATTCTATGTCTATAGATAGAACTCTGTGAATAGTGGTTAGATCTGTATCAAGGGAGGCAAATAAGCTGGTGTTTCACACACTGTGCAGAGTTTGAAAGTCAATGTGTGTAGATGAAAATGCAGAGAATTCCCCCACAATATTATTTTCTTCATGGAATTTTACCAACAATATTGATCAGAAACCCAGAATTTATGGAGTAACGTCAGTGAACATTCTGATAATATTATTTCCAATTAAGTTTATTGACTTGACAGGCCTTCAAAGATATTCCTGGGTTTTAATATTGGCCTCCTTGGCTTAAGAAAACAGTCTTTATTTTTCCCATACTTGAATGAACACATAGCTGCGTACAATCCCTCATCAACAGATACATCACTACTAATTACAGAAAAAGTTATACTTTTTTTTATCAATTGTGAATTTGGTATTGACTCTAAATCATCAGTTCAGCACTTAACCATAGAATTGAAGAAGAAATATTGTGAAAATCTCTTTGTTTTCTCTCTAAGCAAAGTGTGAGTAGCATTCAGACTAAAAGCTTTCATGAGAACTCCAGTGGTGTGAGATTAAAAAGAAATGCTTAGTGATTAAAGGGAAAATCTCATGCAAAATTTTCAGAGCCTTTGTGGTTTTCTGAATATATGTCTAACACCAGCTGATCTTACGTCTTGCTGAGAATCATACTTTAGCAACAAACACATACAACAACAACAAATAAAACAAAACCTCTCTCACATTTCTGTTTTTTAAAGAGGCTTGTATGAATTTTGACTTAAATTTTATTCAAGTCAAATGGGCCACAATTGTTTTACACAAATAATATCCAGAGTAAATTGTATGCCCTTTTTTGCTAGGAGTATGCCGTACCATTGAGTGCTCAACCAAGAGGATAGTAGGGATTAAAATCCAGCCCTACTAATTCATAAAGCTCTGTTCCCTGCTCTGGCTGCGTCAGCCTGGGAGAATTCATCCCAGCCTGGACATGCATCTGAGTTAGCATGTATCAATAGCTTATACTTTGTTTTAATTGCTGAGTGGTATCCCATGGCATGATGTACCAAACTGTTTAACCATTCATCCATCAACGGCATCTGGAGCACTTCCAGTATTTGGCTATCACAAATAAATCCACAATGGACATTGTATGTAGGTTTTTGTGAGCATGTAAGTTTTCATTTCCTTGATGCGGAAGAATGCAGTTGCTGGGTCTTAGGATCATGTTTTTATAAGAAACTGTCAAATTATTTTCCAGATTAGGTATAATATTTTACATTCCCATCAACATTATATGGGTGATCCAGTTTCTTCACATTTTTGTCAGCATTTGATACTGTCACTAAGTTTTATTTTAGCCTATCTGATAGATATATAGTGATAACTATCAGATATTGTATTGTGCTTTAATTTGCATTTTCCTAATGGCTGAATGAAGTTAAACATATTTTCATGTGCTTACTTGCCATCTTACATCCACTTCAGTGAAATGTGTTTTTCCTGTCTTTTGCTCATTTTCTATCAAGATTTTGTTTACACTGTTTTGAGAGATCTTTATATATTATAGATACTAGTCCACTGTCAGATATATGGTTTACAAATATTTCCTTCCAGTCTGTAGCTTGTCTTTTTATTCTCTTAACAGGGTCTTTCACTGAACAAAAGTTGATAATTTTGATGAGGTCCAATTTATTAATTCTTTTCTTTTATAGATTGTGCTTTTTGTGTCAAGTCAAATAACCCTTTTCATGGCTCTAGGTCTTAGAGCTTTTCTCTTACTTTTCTCTAAAAGTTTTACACCTCTACATGTTACAGTGGGGCACATAATTCATTTTGAGTGAATTTTTGAATAAAATATGAGGTTTAGATTTAGGTTATTTATTTATTTATTTTTTTAGCCAATGAAAGTCCACTTGCTTCCTTACCATTTGATGAAAGTCTTTCCTCCTTCCATGAAGTTGCTTTTACATCTTTGTGAAAAATTAGTTGGGGCTATTTGTGTGGATTTAGTTGTGGGTTCTCTATTATGTTCTCAGAATCTGTGTTTATCCTTCCATCAATATCACCTTACCTTAATTACTATAGCATTATAACAGGTCTTCATATCAGGTAGAGTGATTCCTACCACTTTATTCTTATTTCTCAAGATTGTTTCAGTTATCCTAGAGCCTGTACCTTCCTCCATAAATTTTATAATAAGCTTATCTATGTCTATAAAAAGCCTTGGTGAGATTTTGTTCGGAGTTGTATTAAACCTATAGATCAACATGGGGAGAATTGAGATTTTTGCTATGTTGAGTCTTCTAACCCATGAAATTCTACTGTTTGTCTCCTTTGATTTTTTTAATTAACATTTTGTAATTTTCAGCATACAGATTCTATACATATTTTGTTAAGGGTATATCTAAGTATCTCATTTTATTTGGAGTAATCATAAATGGTACTGTATTTTAATGTCAGTTTCTACATGTTAGTATATAGAAAAATGACTGATTTGGGGGTTTGAATGATTTTTCAAAAAGTTTTCCGAACTCGAAGATTTCTTGCAGTGTTATGTCATAACTATTCATTAGTTAAGTCATTCAACAGATATCTGCTGGGAGACTTCTCTGTTCCAAGAAGTACTATAGGTGTTGGGGACAGTACAATAAAAACAAATAGATAAAGTTCCTGTACTTCGTTCATTCATATTTTAGTAGAGGAACAGGATGAAAGGGAGCATACAGAGAGAGAAATAAAAAGAGAGACAGAACCAATAAAAAAAGTTTGATGTACCAGATAGTGATTCAAGCCACTGAAAAAAATAGTGCAGATTAAAGCTATGTTCAATTTACCTTTCAAACTGGGACATTTTTGAGGATGAGAACTGTCAATAACCAAATGACATATAAAATCAAGAGGTGTAATCTTGGACTCTCCCCAGCAAACTGAGATATATGATCATCTTACTTAAGATCATGTTAAGTGCTCATTGGAGTTGGGGGTTGCTACTGCCGATGTCCTCCAAGCAAGTCCACTGTAAACAAACTTGTAGTTGAACAAAGTTGAGTTTATTAGCTCCCGGCATCATTACACTATGGGGAACTGTGGGATGTCACAGTAATAGGTTGTTAACAGGGGCTTATTATTGGATTTGAGCTTGTATGAGGTGATTTGGGGGATGTTTCAAGGAAGTGTGGTTTTGATCTTGATTCAGTACTGTCAGAGAGTCAAAGCAATTCTATGGTTGCCTTAATAACCTTTTTAAAGCTTATTTATTTTTATTTTGTAGACAGGGCCTTGTTGCCCATGCTGGAGGATAGTGGCCATTCACAGGTGCAATCATTTTATACCGCCACCTCAAACTCCTAGATTCAAGCAATCCTCCTCCTTCAGCCTCCTGAGTAGCTGGGATTACAGATGTGCACCACCATGCATGGATCTTAATATTAATAATTTTATGTGGAAGATGGAAGGAACAAAGTGTACTGAAGCTAAAATTGATAAAGATAAAGCAGTCACTCATATTAGCAGGAACAAGGAAAATATTTGAGGGTTTCATTAATTTTTCTCTGCTCAGACACAATTACAGAGCTGTCTTGTTTTTGTCTTGATCCATCATATTACAGAGTAAATTTGTCAGATGTGGGTGTACTATAAAATTGTTTATATTCAAAAGGGGAATGCCATACCTAGCCATTAGAGCCAGGGCAGCTCCAAGCTGACAGTAGCCAGGAGCTGCTTTTTCTTTCTTATTACTGTCTATAAAGTAATTGATGACAGCCCTTATGACAAGAGGATGCTTGACCAGAAACCTGGAGGACATGAAAGAGTGAGTTCTGGGATATCTGGGGCACAACATTCAGGCTTGGGAAGCAGCAGATGCAAGGTTCTGAAATGGGAATGTAGCATGTTTGGGAATAAAAGAAGATCCGTATATGGCTAGAGTGAAGTGTGTGGCATGGGAGGGTTAGAAAATCATGTCAAGAAAGTAGTAGTTGCCCAGCTCAGGGGGGATCTTGCAGGTGATTAGAACAATTTATACTTTAATTCGAGGTGAGATAAGAAAATTTTGGATTGTTTTGAATAGATTTGGTAATATAAAAACAAGATATTATTTTAAGTAAAGAATATGCTCACCTGCAAACAGATAACATTTATTATTATTTCTAACATTCAGTAATTTATTCATCCAGCAAACATTTATTAAGTACCTACTATGTGCCAGGTGGCTGCTCTAGCCCATGGGTGATATTGCAGTGAATAATATGGATATGATATTTCCTGTCATGGAGCTTACATTATAGCAGGTGAGACAGGTGAAAAATGAACAAGTAATATAATTTCAAATAGAGATGATGAATGTAATCACACCAAAAATTAACACAGGGTGAAACCGGCGAAACTAGAGAATCATGGATGGGGCAGGTTGGTTCTAGGTGGTGGTAGAGTGAGCATTTCTCAATGTAGCAAGAAGCCATTGGAAGTTTTTAAGAAGAGAAATGACATAACTTGATTGCAGTTTTAAAAATATCACACTGCCTATAGAGCAGAGGATGGACTGATGGAATGCAATGGAAAAGGACTGTAGTGGTCCAAGTGAGAGAAGCTGCGGCTTAGATCTAGGTCACATGATGGATTTTGTGGGAGAGATTCAGATTCAGGATAAACGTTGGAATTTCAGCTTTCAAGACTTGCTATTAGATTCAGTGGTTCTTAACAGGGGGTGATTTTCAACCCCAGTGGATATCTGAAAATGTATGCTGACATTTTTTGGTGATAACTGTGGAGGTGCTACTAGCATACAGAGGCCAGAGATGCTGCTAAATATCCTAAAATGAACAGGACAGCCCTCTACAACAGGAATTGTTAGCCTCCTAAAATGTCAGCAGTGCCAAGGTTGAGAAACCTTGGATTAGAAGTCATGGGAAAGGATTGTAGATTCCTAGGTTTGGGACATCAGCAATGAGAGAATAGTACTTATTAGTCATTTATTTTTGTGATGAGGAAGAATGGAGGAGGAACAGTTTTGCATCATGACTATTGGGTAGAATTAAGTAGCATATGATAGATGAGCATAATTTTGGATATTTCTCTTGAGTTTTTGCCAGAGTACCAGATTCCTCTTTTTTTCTTTTCTGTAAACAGTAGTTATGTCAAAGATGGATGGTTGGATGCAGGAGCTGAGCAATAAGTTACTCATTTTCTCCAAAGTCAGAGGATGCAAACTTCTCATGTTCTCACCTGCAGGTTTTTTTGGTTTCTTTTCTTTTCTTTTTTTTAAAAATAAATTTAATTTAATTTTAAGATCCAGGATATATGTGCAGGATGTGCAGGTTAGTTCAGCCATTTAACGATGAGTCTGTGGCTTCCATCTGTAAAATGCAGGCAAGGTGAACAAGTCCATGGAAAGACATGAAAACCAAACTCTCAGAAGGGAATGCTACATGTCTTTCTTATCCCAGGAAATTCTCCTGGGATAAGAGTGACAGTGACTGATGCATCTTCCCTAGGTATTCTGGGTGGTGGGCAGGGAGATAGCAGAAATGAATCAGTCAACTGACAAATGTTTGAGGCTCTAGCGTGGGCTAGGACCTGGGTTTAGCCATTGGGAACTTTGTTGACTAAGCAGTAAATGAACAAATGAACAGACAAGTAGGTGATAAGAGATAAAGTGGACAAGGCAAATTAAAACAAATGGTGGAAGATGTTAAATGTACAAGATATTGAATGTTTTTTTTGAACAGAGAATTCCTCTGGAAAAGTGATATTTCTATGCTTGAACTCAAATCACAAGTACAACCAGGAAATTCTAGCAAATGAAAAATTGATAAATAAATGAATGCTTCCTCTCTTTTGCATTGTGTTTCTAGCTTACAAAGGTAGAGCAAAAGCCTTAGATAGATATTCTTGAACTCAGTACAATCCCTGGCCGAGGCAGGCGATCACTTAAGGCCAGGAGTTTGAGACCAGCCTGGCCAACATGGCAAAACCCTGTCTCTACTAAAAATACAAAAATTAGCCGGGCATAGTGATACATGCCTGTAATCCCAGCTACTCGGGAGGCTGAGGCAGGAGAACCTCTGGAGGACGGGAGGCGGAGGTTGCAGTGAGCCAAGACAGCACCCCTGCACTCCAGCCTGGGCAACACAGCAAGACTCCAACTCAAAAAAACAAAGTACAACCCCTGACTGTTGTGCTTTGAGTGTATTGAGGAGTTTAAAGCTGTGAGTTTTGTCAGTTAATCAAAATCAGTTTTCACCTTAAATAAATGATAGCACAGACAGCGTAAGATACTAGTCTGTAATTTTTGAGCTGCAGCTATATTATTCGAGCTGTGCTATTTCTCTAGGTATTAATTCATGATTAAAGAAACCTATGATTGCCGATATTTCCCTTAATGCAGAATTGTCAATGTCATGTTCTTTGGTGGAGAGGAATTTGGTAGTTAGAAGACTGTCAAAGGGAGTTTTGAGTCTTTCTCCACCAAGTCTGAAAGAGTTACTTACACACAGCTCCTTTTAAATGTTAGCTCTGATTGCAGAAACCCCCAGGCCAATTTGGAAAACTGGTGAGAGTTTTTCAAAGGCTGTTTTGTCTTCAGGACCATCCTTGCACCAGGAACACATAATTCATCACATGAGTATAAAAGGTGCTATATTCTGTTCAGTGTATAGGGAACTTAGCTTCCTCACACATATACCAGATGCATGTTTGAGAGTTTCGATTCTCCGGTAGGCTGCACTGCACACCCACCACTGTTCTACCGAGCTTTGCTGGGGACAGGAAAGCACCAACCGTGAGTTACTGTGCAGAGGGAAAAGTTTGCAAGTTCTGTGTCAAGGTAGCCAGGGTGTCTTTTTCTATAAATAACAAGTGATAATGCAAACCATGTAAATCTGTGGAGACAATGAAAATGTGACCTGAATGGAGACAGGTTTTGAGTTATAAGGGGGAAATTTTTAGCCTTTTTCCACACAAACCAATCAAGGCTTGCTCAGAAAGACTCTTCTCAGTGCACGTGTACTTTAAATTGTTTTTCATTTTTTCTAATGTATTCTTCCCACAAGGTTTGTTTCTACTTGTCTTTACCAAATACTATGAATGTTCATGAAACCATATCATTAAATCACTAATTTGAACCTTGAGCACACAACTCAAGTGTTAAATCACTAATTTGAATAATGAACATAGAATTAAAATTCTGTGGTAATTGGATCAGATGAATTGCTTATTTAGGCACATTATATGAATATCATAACTTATTATTAAATCTAAAATACATGGAAACTGTGAAAGTTTTGACCTTGAATAACTAGTTTGTGTTATTTTAAAAGTATCTATGGTACTTCGTCTCTTAAAATATACCACCAGTATACCTGGGTACACCTCAAAGAAAGACTTAAGATTTATCACTCTTTGAGTCTGTTCATGGCACCTTTACACGAGTGTCTTTTATGTCCCAATCACTGTTTGCAATTAGAAATTCTCACTACATGCTCAGAATGTGTTCCCATTTCACAGAGGATATGACACATATCAGTTCTTCATGAATACAAAGTAAGCTATGAAAAAGAACTAACAAAGGAATGTTGCACTGCTCATTGGTTTTAAACAAGATGCAATACAGCATCCCCACAGAACTGCTTCTGTAGCTTCAAGTACATTTACATTCTCAGGAGCTCATGTAGGTAACAAAGGAAAGGAACCTGCTTTTCTAGTTACTGGTTGAAGAGCCTTCATTTTATTATGAGGAAGTAAAATAGGCCCCAGGATGCCCTTTACAGCTTCCTATATTCTTTAAGGTCTCACTTTTCTCCACTTGAATAAAGAGAAAGTTTTCTAGTCTTTCTTCTTTCCATGCTTTCCTCCCACCCTCCATTCATGGCAGTTCAAACGCTTTGCTTCCTGGTTGGATTTCTGTATCTGGTAGGAATGTTTGTTAGGTCTAGCAGAGGAATGCTTGGTACCTGCCATTGACCTTTTGATGTACTTGAGAAATGGCTACAACCAATGAACATGGAAATTTAAATTCAGTGATTATACATGGCATTGTCCTTGATGGATTCTTCCCTTGTGGCACAGAAAACTCCTGGAGATTTCTCTTTTATGTACAATGGCTTGTGGGCTGCAAATCCTAAAGTCAAAGTTAGGCTTTAAAAATTTAAAGCCTAAGGTCACCTCAAAGATAAATTCATCTGCGTTTCATTTTTAAAAATATGTCAGCTGGGAGTGGTGGCTCATGCCTGTAATCCCAGCACTTTGGGAGGCCAAGGTGAGCAGATCAGCCACTGAAGTCAGGAATTCGAGACCAGCCTGACCAAGATGGAGAAACCCCGTCTCTACTAAAAATACAAAATTATCCGGGCATGGTGGTGCATGCTTGTAATCCTAGCTACTCAGGAAGCTGAGGCAGGAGAGTCGCTTGAACCCAGGAGAGGGAGGTTACAGTGAGCCGAGATCGCGCCATTGCACTCCAGCCTGGGCAACAAGAACGAAACTCCATCTCAAAAAAAAAAAAAAGGAAAGAAATTCATATTACCTGAAGGGGTGGCTTATAATGACACTAAAAATAAAAGAAAACTAGAGGCATAAGATTATCTAGAGTACCTTGTTGTATACATAAACTGGGAGATGGAGGTTGCAGGGAGCCAAGATTGTACCACTATACTCCAGGCAACAGAGTGAGACTCAGTCTCAAAAAAAAAAAAAAAAAGAAGGAGAGAAATGAGTTAATACAATAATGCCATAGTCATGTAAATGTTTTAATGTATAAAAGATTTGTAAAGGATTGTATCCACTCTTTTTTTTTTTTTTTTTTTGGTAGTGATGGGGTCTCCTTATGTTGCCCAGACTGGTTTTGCACTCCTGGACTCAAATGATCCTCCTGCCTCAGCCTCCTGAAGTGTTGGGATTACAGGCATGAGCCATCACATACAGTCATCCACTCTATTTTCGAGGCAGGATGTACATGGGGTAAAAAGTTCAGTCAGGCTGCAGAGACCACAGAACCACATTCAAATCCTGCTTACTATCCCAGAAGCTGAACTGCTTTATAGATAGAATAGGAATATATGAGTAATTATCTAAAATGTTTACTATCGTAGAAACTGAACTGCTTTATAGGTAGAATAGGAATAATATGAGTATTTATCTAAAATGTTTATTTAAGAACTACATGTAAATGACTTAACATCTATCTAGCTAAGAGTGAGTTTGTGTAAGTTTATTACTTTGCCTTTTCATTCTTTTTTAAATGTATACACTGCTACTCCTTTCCTAAACCTGCCCCTAGCCATTTCCTAGCTATATTCATTGTGTTGCCTATTACCCCAAAGTTGGATTAAGCCCATGCTTGGGACAATAGCAAACCAGAGGTACAAGTATTTTTTTTTTTTTGGAGTGAAGTTGAGATATGCATATTTAAGCATAAAAGAGTTATAGGATAATCATATATTTTTTTAAAAAGATGCAAAATGATCTTTTAAGTGCTTATAACCCTGGTTAGGCATACAACAAATGTCCCATAAATGCAGAGGAACTGAACTGGAGGTCAGGGCAGAAGGAGCAGGGCAGAAGGAGTAGAGTCTCTGCAAACAGCATGGCTTTGGGTGTGACAGCTGAGGCAGGACCCACATGGGTGACAGTGAAATATATGGTTTCTGCCTCAATCTGTATCTGTACATTAGGAACAGTGATTTTGTGGAGTGGAAGCTACAGTGACCTGCTTTTATGTTGACTCCACCACTGAAGTTCTTTCTGCTTGAATAGTCTATAGCTTCTATTTTCTGTTTATAATAATAGAAAATTCCATATTAACAATGGCAAGATGGAAGAAACAAAGGTAAGAGAAGAAAGCTCGGGGGCTGCATCAGGGAGAGAAAGGGCAGTGCAGGAAGAAGGGTGCTGTACAGCAGTGGAGGATAGGATGAGAACACTGGCTTCAGAGTCAGACAGACCTGTTTGCACATTTTGGCTTTGCTCCCTGGCCTGGCAACTTTGGGCAAGCTGCTTCATCTCACCAAGCCCAAAGGGGGTTAATCATATCTTCCTTACAGGGAAGCTGCAAGAAATAATTCAGACAATAAATGTGTACCAGTTTAGTGCTCAGTGAATAGTAGTGACAATGAGGGTGATGGTGAGGGGGATGCTGACAATATGATGGTGAGGATGATGAAGGGCAAAAGTGAGAATAATAAAGAGATGGAGAAGCAGCCCCAGGAATAGGGAGTGGGAAAGTAGACTATGAGGAATGAAAAGGGAAAAGGAGAACATGAGAAATTTGTTTTTGAATGCTAGTGGACCTAATTGAAGCTTTGCCTCGAGCTCTCTTCAAGGATACCATCTCTCTGTCCTTCTCACAGCCATGCCCCTTCACTAGATAAATACTTGCAATTCACTGGTTGGCAGAGGTCCTCACTCCTCATGTTTGTGACTTTTTCCCTCTTCCTTTTTTCCTTTTAGGGGATACAGGATTGCACCTTGCACTTCTGTCTTTTAGCAGCAGGAGCTGAGAGTTAATTGAAGACAGAATCCAGGACCATTAGTTATGCAGATTGGAGTTGGATATATGCTTTTTCTCCTCTATATATCTTTTCAGAGAATTCCTGATTCCTCTTTCTCTCACCCATCAATAATTCTAAATCCTGTTACTTTTACTTCCAAAGCATGCACTAAACTTATCCACTACCTGTTTCTACTACCTCACTACCACAAGGATTTCTATAACGACCTTTGTTTCCATTTTTGCCTCCTTCAATCTTTCTTCAAAGATAAAGTCATCCCCCACTTCCAATTAAACCTTTGCAGTGGCTTCCCATTGTACTATGTTTAAAATCCAAACCCTTTCTCCTTGTTTACAAAGCCCTACATAATCGCCCCCCTGACCTTTCCAATTTCATTCCACTTTTCTCCTTGCAATCTACCCTGGAGCCACAGTGAAGATGTTTTTCTCTATGTTTCTTGAACTTGCCAAGTGTTGTTCTTTTCCCCTTTAGGGCCTTTTGAATGCCTGTTTCTTTTCTTTCTTATCTTCATAGCCAGACTCCTTCTTGTCATCCTGATTTTAGCTTAGAAGTCACTCTCTGAGGGGCTTTAGGTGACCTCTCCATGTGAAAGTCACTCAGTCTTTTGAGTCACAGTCCACTATTTTGTTTCTTTATATGAGCTCTTCTCACTTGTTTTTCTGTTGTGTGTATGTGAGTGTATGTATGTATGTGTGTGTGTATGCACATATACATGTGTATATATATACACACATACATATATTTGTGTATATGTATACACACACACATATATATTCGTGTGTGTATATATATATACACACACACACACATATATATATATATGTATACACATACTTTTTTTTCCCCCTGTCCCTAGAATTTTAGCTCCAGGAGAGCAGAGGCCTTGCCCATCTAGTTCACAGAATCTTTCCCTAGTGCCAAGAGATGTGTGCAGCATATAATCTGAACCTAATTATTACTTTAGTGAACGCTGCTGAATTAATGATTTAACCTCTGAACACAGAATCCTTGCCAGTATTTGAAATTTATAGGTAATCAACACTATATTTAAGCCAATAAGTCTGAAAGCCTTCCGAGTGCTCCCTTAATTTGGTAAGTTAGTAATGAGTAAAATTTGCTAAGTCAATAGTCAGAAAAATAGCATTATATACTATATAGAGAAAAATATTAATAAGATATTTTCTACTTTCAATGTACACACAGTTCTCCCAAGTCAGCTCAAGGTATCCATCTGCCTTGGGGTGAAATTGGGATTAGAAATGTTTGGAGACTGTTGAAAGAGAAATGATTTTCTAAAATTCTATAGCTCCCATTTAATGGTTCAAAAGGCCTGGCCCAACTAGATCACAGAATTTTATTTATGGGCAAAAAGAAGAGGAAGTAAAAGACAAGGCCATGTTATCTGGGCCTAGACAAGGGGAGAAAGATAGAAAAGAAGAACTGGGAGGTAGAAGGTCAGAATCCAGAAATGCATCCTCTTCTCTCCTCTCGTCTGAAGCCCAGGACTTCAGATGTGTGTGTTACACAAGCCTGGGGAACACCCATGGCTGACGTTCTGTGGCATCTGTTCCCTTTTAGAGAGGAGACCCTCCAGCAGGGAGGTGCTGAGGCAATGTAGACAGATGGGCATGGGGTTTCTGATGCAGTTGATGGCACATCAGCATGGTCAGGGACATGGAGTGTCCAGGTTGTGACAGAAAGTAAAGGTACTCCCTCCTCTTATTTGTGATATTTACTCCCTTCACTTTCCCTGTGGCTCCGGTACTGAGGTGAGAGCCAACAGGCCTGCCCTGGACCTGTAGACCTGGCAGAGATTCAGTCTGCAGTGCCAGCCAGAAAGCGCTGAGAGGAGGCTAAATGAGCAGGAAGAACCTCGGCCACAACTAAACAGAGAAAAGTGAGTCTAGATGTATTGGCCAGAGGAGTCAAGGGGAGATGCTAGCAGTAGGCTCCAGGAGAGACCAGGCTGATACTTCAGAGGCATCAGCTAATGCACAACGAAGGCGTGGCATGACCAGTTGTTTCTATCCTCCTGCCACGAAGAAATGAGGTAAATATTTTCTTGTAGCCTAGACACTGTCTTTGAAAAGATCAAAAGAAGAAAAGAGTCTGAAGGCCAGTGCAAATGTTCCCAAAGGACTGAGTAACACCTAGATGTGGGGTATACATTATTGGCTCAAAAATATACTTTAAAACTTAATTGGATCCGGTTTCCTTTTAAGAAACGTTCATGCCATGTAGGAGGTGAGGGCTTTGAGGAAGATCAGAGCAGCCGTAGAAAAAAATTATGAATCTATATTTATCTACATGCCCGGGAGCAGTGTGTGTTACTTTTGTATCAACTAGTCCACAGTGTTCACTTGAAACTCATTCTTTGTTCTGATGACTTGGGTGTTCATTGAATATAAATTACCTTCTCTATAAAATATGGGACTAATAATGTTAGCACAGAATCTGGTTTCTTAGGTACATCATTATAAAAATATGAAAGAATAAATTTAGGAACACAATGAACTATTTAAGCTAAATATTAGGACTATATGATTGTGCAACTAGAAGATTATTTATATATTTTTAAAATTTCTAAGTAAGTTTTCTGATTACAGAAGACATGAATGTTAGGAAAACTTGGATCACACAACTGTATTTTAATAGAAATACATACCTTCAAAAGTAGTATTTAATATGTATATAATATACAACAACATATAGATATTATGATTTTTTGACCATTGCTCTAATGATGAACATAAACTTACTACACCATTTTTCCTATTAGAAATACTTTTGTCTATACATAAAACTTTGCAATTTTATCTAATCAGTCAGGAAATGGTAACATGTTAACTAGCTTATATGAGAATGAAAGTTCAGTATTAATGGATTTGTCATTACCACCAAGTATCAACTTCAAACAATATGGCCTTGGCTTAATTGTCAAAATGTTTTGAAGCATCTGCTTTCAGCTTTCATGTAAAAAAAAATCAAGTTTGTCATTCTTTAAATTTTGAAATTAGTTAGAAGTGTGAGTTTACCAGTATTTATATGGTTTATTTCTTTTTCAAATTTAGTTTCAATGTTCCTCTTAAAGGGACTTTGGTTTTTTGGGAGGAATGGGTTCAGAAATAAGACTATCACATGTTTCTGGGTTTAAAAGTTAAAAGAAAAAAAATCTCCAGACAAAGAACAAGTATTTTAATTGCTTTACTGGCATGGGATTTTTGTGATTCAAAAATCATTTATAAAGCTTTAAAAAGAAACTTCTGATAGTCTGTCAAGTATGCAAATTGTCTTGAGAATTGAAAGTTAATCAATTCACTAGCAGCAACTCTTGGGGCCTTCATATAAAAATATTTTAGAGTTAATTTTGTAGTTTGGATAATTCAACAGATTTAAAAGGGAAGTAAATTTTTTTTTTTAATTTTCAGAATAAAAGATGATTGTCCTTGTTACTAGTTAGTTTTAATTATAAAGGATAAGACTGAGATTCCATGGCTCAGGATGCTTCTTAGGAGAAAATTATGTAGGAAATTGTCTAAGGGTAGGAGGAATAAAGAAGGAATAATTAGTGGATTTCATTTGTTTTACTTTTAAAAGGAAATCATCTTGGAATTATAGATTGATTAATTAAACACAGACTCTAAATTCTAAAAATTATTAATAAATTATACAACAGTTTGAAGTAATTTGTAATATAATAATAGATGCTAACAATCTTCAACACAACATTATGATTATAATGGTAACACTCTCCCTTTCTGCTCTAACCAATACATGGCTTTCATTAAATACCAGACAGGTCTCTGACAGAGTTAATTGTCTAAGCCTGTTCAAAAGGCCAAAAATTGCTCTCTGGGAATAAAAAACATTATACTGGAAACCAAAGACAAGATAAGAGTCTGGGCTTTAATTTAAAGAGAGGAGATGAATGCTGGGCAGCAAACAAAGGCAGTCAGTACTGGTTTGAACTTTTTTTTTTGATGTACCACTTTGGATCAGTTTAAACCATTTCAGATATGAAGAAGGCATGTGCTCAGCTCATGAGCTAAACTTGTTGAATCCTATGGCTAGTACCATAGCTAGTCTACAACAGCAGATATTTACACACAGGTGGAACACACTGGGAAAATAAATATCGAATCAGGCTTCAAAAAAGGGCAACCTCTAAGGGGAAGGTGGGATGAACATGGAAACAAGAACTCTACACCTGATATGATTTAGATAGTGAGTGATTTAGATACTATCTAAATCATTTCAGGTGTAGAGTTCTTGTTTTAGGCTTAGAGTTTTATTTATGATAATTAGATGTGGGATGGGCTAAAGCTAATTTCATCACTATTGAGAGAGAGTTGGCTACAGAACTGTGCAAATAAGACCACAGAAGTTTTGTTTAAATTAAAGGCCTGCTTTTAAATTTCTTTGGTATTTTTAATTTTTGCTGATTCCAAACTCGTTTATTCACTCTTTAAACATGTATTACAACACCAACTCAACTATGTGTTGGGTGCCAGTCAGAAATTTTGAAATACAAGAAGGAAAAGATAGAGACCCTGATTTTATAGGAGAATGAACACACCAGAAAACCAATGAGGACATACAATATAGTGGGATAAGAATAAAAAGGATAAACTTGGGTCTAGAAGAAGGATTCCAGAAAGGTTCCTGTGAGAGAAGGAAAAACAGGGAAAGCAATGCTCAATCTTGGAAAGAATTTTGAAGGTTGAGTGGAAGTTAGCCTGATGGATTTGGGTCAAGGAGTGAGAGAATGAAGAATGGGAGAGTGGTCTGTTTGTGGGAACGGTAAGCAATAAACAATAATAAAGCTGGGAACTAGGGTACTGCAGCAGCAAGACAGAATACAAAGCTGAGAAACATGCAATTGAAGAACCTTCTATTTCTTGCCAGTAGCTTGAATTTTATCCCTAAGGCTGTGAGAAGCCACTGGCAGGTTTTCAGCTGGATTGTACTATTGTCAGAGCTGTAGTCTGACCACAGCAAGGAGAAAAGATTAGAAACAGATACGGTGGTGGCAGGAGCACCAACTTGGAGACTGCTGCAGTCACCCAGGTGAACAGGATGAGGTAACAGGTCCATCTTGCTCACCTGTCCCCATCCACATCTCCATGAATGCTTGCATTTTGGATTTTCTACTCAACATATCATGATTACCTGAAAGCTACTTTCTCCTGCTTTTTCAGGGAGGAACTGTGCTAACAGTAATAATACCATTAAATTCTCTAAGGAAGACCTCCTTGAAATGCACCTATATTGTCTGAAAGAAGCAATGATCATAAATTAACGTACCATGTTAGCTAGTCCTCTCTCGCTCAGACTCCTCTGAAAGAATGACATGAGAGCAGGTCTCTTGTGATTGGGACGAGAATAGAGGAGAGGCATAATACACGGTATGTTAGCCTTCTTTTCCTTAAGGAAGTGTCATACTGAGGGTCCTGGCAAGCATTAGAACCGGAGGGATAGGGTACCAAATGGAAATGGAGAAAGAAAGCAAAGAAACAGAGCTCCCTTCACAATATTTTCAAAGGGAAACCAAAATTAACAGCTGGTTAGATTTGTAAAGGTCACAGATAAAGTGTCACCAGAGGGGCAAGAGGCATATGGAGCATGTCTGGGAAGATTTTATGGATGAAATCACTTGAGTAGAGTTTAAACGTAGGAAAAGTACTGTGATGTGTGTATGAGGGGAATGTGTGACAAGACTGAGGAAAAATAAATCACTGTTATCTATCAGGTTTTTAGCATTTTTTTGATCGTAATAGAAAGAAGCTATGTTGATTCACTTGTGGTAGTGCAAAGAAAATTAGAGAAAGGAGATTCCATGTGAAACATTTATACTAAAGTACCGCTTTTACCTGTAACATCTAAAATATCTTGAAAACTGAGACAAAAGTGTCAATTTTGCATTTTCAACAATTTTTTGTACTATAATGCCTCAGGTGTGTGTGTGTGCATGTGTTTTTGTTTGTGTGTGTGTGTGTGTTTGTGTTTGTGTGTGTGTGTAATATGAATTCAACCAAAAAAAAATTAAACAACTGGATTTCATGTAGTTCAGAAAATTTAGAAACTGCCCAAGTCCTAGACAGGATGTTTGACTGCATCACCTCGGTGATGAGACTGCAGTATCCACTGCCTAGATTTTGCACCAGGCACCATTGGCTTCCCTGGGTGATTCCAACCGGCCTGGACTTGTTCAGTATTTTCCAGGGAGCTCACTACTCAGACATAGAGCTGATCCTTAAAGAAATGCAGGTAACACAGAAAACCACGGCTTGCTGGCACCTGGGTCAGGGAAGAAGAGGATGATACCATCTAAGAGTATCGTCTTCAGGGAGCTGAGAAACAGGGGCCACTCTGTTTTTCTTTAACGTCAAGGCCAAGCTTCATTGACAGCACAGTTGTTTTATATTGACATGTCCACTCTGAAGTCCCTATCTTGTAATCATATTACATTATTACATTCCTTTGCCATTCCAAACAGAAAAGATTCTAACTTCCTCTTCCTCCCAATTTCTTGCCCTTATATGCCCTCTTTATTTCTTGTGTTTGTGGGATGTCACAGTATTGTGTTAAAGTGTTTAAATATTAACTGTGTTTTGTCAAACAGATTCATTTGTTATTTGATTTGGGGAATCTTTGAAAGTAATACAGGATTTAAACATTTTAGGTATTTCAATATAGTGTTTATTTAAAGTAGTTCTAAGCTGGGAAATCAGACGTTATATAATCAAGGCTTTGTTTTCTTACTTTTACATATCTATCTAAATACTTTCAGAAAGTATTTTAAAAATTTCTTCTAAACAGAACTCTGAAAATGGAACAAGATTTTTAGGGGCACTCCTAATTTGTAGAAGCCCTGAGATAAATCTTACAAAGCCAGCGGCTGTCATCTATTTTATCTGGTTTCAAAGTTTGATTTTGTACATTTGTTCTTTAAATATGTACACCTGTGAAACAGAAGTTACAGAGAAATTTATGTGCTCTTTAAATTTCCACAAATGACTTAGACTTGGTCTTTAGCCTTACCCAAATATTCAGAAAAAAAAAAAAGAAAAGGAAGAAGTGAGGTTAAGCATCAAATTCATGAATTGAGATATGAAATATATTTATTGGAGCATTTAGGACCTCAAAACCAAGTTCTTTCCTTAGCCCTGATGTCTGGTTACTGACTAGAGGTAAATTATGACTTCTTAATGTCTCAGTTTCATGTTAAATGAGAATTAGGTGCCCAGGAACCACATGGTAAAAGGGACTTTGTGAAGGCAAACGATTTTAGGAACTTGTTCATGTAATTAACTACCAAGTCTCCCTAAGTCAGTGCCTTGTTCTTACAAATGTTATATATCTTTATTAGATGGCAAAATGTGGACACCTTGCATCAGTAACCCCTGCTTTGACTTGGTCTGGCTAGTGACAAGATATGTGTTTTTGGAAGAAAAGTGGGAGGAAAGAAAGGAAGGATTTCTCTTCTAGAATTTCAAAGAAAGCCAGAGGTAATGACATGCATCTTTAGTCCCACCTACTCAGGAAGCTGAACTGGGAGGATTGCTTGAGCCTAGAAGTTTGAGTCCAGCCTGGGCAACATGGTAAGACTGTCTCTAAAAAAACTGATGAAGCTGGAAGCCATCATTCTCAGCAAACTATCACAAGAACAGAAAACCAAACACCGTAGGTTCTCACTCGTAAGTGAGAATTGAACAGTGAGAACACATGGACACAGGGAGGGGAACATCACACACCAGGGCCTGTTGGGAGGTGCAGGGCTAGGGGAGGGATAACATTAGGAGAAATACCTAATGCAGGTGACGGGTTGATGGATACAGCACACCACCATGGCACGTGTATACCTATGTAACAAACCTGCATGTTCTGCACATGTACCCCAGAACTTAAAGTATAATAAAAAAAGATATAACTGATATTCAATAATTTCCTGTTTGAATAAAAGAATAAGTGCACAAAATAACTGATAGAAACATATGATATAACTGTTTAAAAGTCTACCGAATTTACCCCTGTATTCCTGTTTATTTTGGCTATTGAACGTAACCAAAATCAATATGGATACTGAGAAATACTATTTAATAAAGACATAAATTAGACTGCTAAAAAAAAATTAAAGAAATTTCAAAAGAGAATCCACCTCTTTTCCTTGCCAGTGCTCAAAAGTGAGTGTGAATCTGGTGGCTGCGGGGCTGTTTTTGGTGTGGCTCTTTGGACCAGCCTGCCTGGTGATTCAAGCCTGCCTCTCATTTCTGATTCCTGGCTCTAAACTCGGGATTTTTTGCTTCCATGCAATAGTCAGTAGAGAGGGCTGACCAAGGTAGTCTGATAGTGTGAAAATGTGTGAAAAGGACTCTGCCCCTTTTTCTTTGCCTCGGAATCTTCTTTTATTTTTTATAACTTCAGGCCAGGTAGTAGATTTTGGAGGATAAGGATTTTTACTCTAAATTTGATTAGGGAAAATGTATCATTCAGAAAAAGCTCTGCATGTCTCAACATGCGTCAATCTTGACAACATACATTTTCAATAAAAAAAGAAAGTTGAAAAGAATTCATATGATGTAATTTTTGTAAATTTTAAAACACTTTATATTTTTATGGTCACATACATACATCAGAAAAATACATTTATTCCCACAAGAAAGATGAACACCAACTCCAGGAGAGTGGTTATTTTGTGGAGAGGGGAAAGAAAAAAACGAACGGGGTGGGCTGGGCTGAACTGGGACTATGGCCGTAACTGTTTTTCCTCAAAAGGAGGAAATCTATCTAAAGCAAGTCTGCCAACTGTTAGTACTTTTAAAATCCAGGTTTATACTCTCTTCAGTTCTTTTTTGTACTTTGAAATATTTACTAATTAAACATTTACATAATTCATGTATCAAAATATCACATGTATCCCATTAAGTATGTACAAGTATTATTTATCAATTTAAAAAATTACATGATATATATAATTTTTTTAAAAGGTCTCTGAGGCTGCTGAAATAGTTTGAGAATCTACCATGCATTAGACATTGAGAACACAAGTATTAGGATTATGGGGACTCTACCTGAAGGACCTCATTGTCAAGAGGGAAGAGGGATATAACAAATACTCCCAATAAAATGTGATGATCACAATCATATGTAATGGCTTCTAAATAGAATGATTGACTCTATAAGGACCCTTTCCTAGAAAACTTTGAGGAAATCTAGGTCAGAGTCATGGCAAAAAAATCATCACACTTGTTGAATTTTTAAAAATTTACTTACTTGGAAGGCTGAGGCGGGTGGATCATCTGAGGACAGGAGTTCAAGACCAGTCTGGCCAACATGGTGAAACCCCGTCTCTACTAAAAAAATATAAAAACTAGCTAGACGTGGTGGTGGGTGCCTGTAATCCCAGCTACTTGGAAGGCTGAGGCAGGAGAATTGCTTGAACCCAGGAAATGGAGGTTGCAGTGAGCCGACACAGTGCCACTTGTACTCCAGCCTTGGTGACAGAGTAAGACTCCATCTCAAAAAAAAATTACTTTCATATTTAATATTTCAAACTAATTGCAAACAAAATATTGTTAGTGAGAGATCCTCAAAATACAACTGGGAAATTCTCCCATGTAATTTATTTCAATAAATGTTATGTACCTTAGCATATGTTTCTATATGGTCTTCTCCAAGTCTGTTGTCTTCATGTTTCTTTTTCTTTTTTTTTTTTTAATTTCTTGGAAATGTATCTCCCCAGCTAGATATCCAACTCTTCAGTAAGGGCTACCTGGTTTTCATATATTAATCACCCACTCTCTGGAGTGTTTAGTGTAGTACTATATAAATGATAATGATGGTTCAATTCTTATGTAATTCCTACTATGTGTTATGAGAACATAGTAAAGGGGTACTCAACCCCAAACTGAATTTTTGGGGCCACTGTCACCAGATAAGACATGTGGAGTTAAGATTCACATTGCCAGAAATATGCAGGTACAGTATATGAAGAATATAATGCCACATATGAAAATGGTACAGAGGACATGTATCACTTCAGGCGAAAGAAACACTACAGTTAATTACCAAGAAGGTTGGCAAGGCATTCTGGAATCTGAACAATGCACTATTGGCTCTCAATAGAAAACACTAAACACTAAACAAGGTTTTTTGTTTTTGTTTTTCACTCAACAAAAAGACACCAAAAAACTTAGCATTCCATTGTTGGGGTAGTTACAAAAACAAACAAACAAAAATATAATTTATTCTATTAATAGCTACACTTGGTGGCTGGTAGATTTGCATTGGCAATTGTTAAAAATAGAACAATAAACATTTGACATCTCAGTCTTAATTAAGATGAGCATAATGTGATACTGGGTTGATAGGGATAAGGGACATCCCTTGTAAATCTGCAAAGAAGAAACAGGTATAACATATGAGTCTTAGTAGTATATACATATTATACCTGTTGACTTAATAGAAAACTCCCTTCCTGGGGCCCTTATTGTGTTTATTTGTTATTTTCACACTTTGATCCCCTTAGCAACCAGCTATTTGGGGCTACAAAAGTTTTACTTTAACTGAAATCCTGTTTGTGGAAAAGTTTTATCAGTGTCCAGAAAACAACATTGATAACAATGAAAGGAAACAAAAATCAAGCAAACCCAAAGCATTTAAAGCAATCACAGTTGCTAAGGAGATGGAAAATAAAGTCAACACAATTTAATGGACAGTTTCAGATAGCAGCAGTACAAATGTACTCAGGGAAATCTGAGTATGTCCATTGTAAAGAAGGTGGCATCCTCACATCTTTAACAGTGAGGATAGATGCGTAGACACCCAGTGTAGCCTTGTGAACACCCCTACTGTCTCCCTTTCTAACTGAACTGGCTCTCACCTATCTGCCCTTTGTTGGCCGCATCCTGGTAAGGACTTTTCCCACATCAGGGTGTCTAGCAAAAGCTCCCTGCCCTAGGAAGGAGCTGCCTAAGCTGGAGGGTCCTCTCCTTTCTGGAACAGAGGGGCTGGAATTTGACTCCTTCTTTTGCAACCTGAATTACCTGATTACTTCCTGAATTGCAATTGCTCATTTGATTCCTAAAAGCCAGCTTCCAGTGTTTTCTGGGCCAAGCCCCAGAGGATAATTGGCCTCCTCCTTTTTGTGTTCTCTTCCCAGACCCATCTTCCTTCCCTCTTTCCATGGTTCAGTGCTGTCAGTGGTAATACTAGTATTAATAGTGACTAATGTTTATTGAGTTCTTAATATATTTGGGCACTATTCTAAACACATTTTCAAATATTAACTTTTTGGGGTCTCATTAACAAGTTGGGGTTTATATAATTTTCACCCCTATTTTGCAGCTGAGGAAACCAAGGCACAACTAACAATTGGCTGGGCCCGAATTCAAATCTAGGTAGTTCACAGTCTTTATCTGTAAACAATGCTAATTTTCATGTGAATCTATGTTGTAACAGAATTACTTGGGATAATGAAGGTCATGGAGGGAACACAATGACTTTCAATGTACCCGAAGTCCCTTAGTGTGAATTAAAATGCTTTTTGATGATAAAAGTCATGGTTATGATGTAATCTTTCTTGGAGTTAATAAGAACTGGTGATTTTGTGTGTATTGGGGTAATGGTGGTTACTTACACCCATTCAAAAAATATTTGAATACTCATGATGTGCACTAAGAAATCAAAGAATAATTCAGCTGAGATGCTGTATTAGTCTGTTCTCATGCTGGTATTAAAGACATGCTTGAGACTGGGTAATGTATATAGGAAACAGGTTTAGGTCAGGCATGGTGGCTCATGCCTGTAATCCCAGCACTTTGGGAGGCCGAGGTGGGCGGATCACAAGGTCAGCAGATCGTAGGCATCCTGGCTAACATGGTGAAACCCCATCTCTGCTAAAAAAAAAACACAAAAAGAAATTAGCCAGATGTGGTGGCGGGCACCTGTAGTCCCAGCTACTTGGGAGGCTGAGGCAGGAGAATGACGTGAATCTGGGAGGCGGAGCTTGCAGTGAGCCGAGATTGCACCGCTGCACTCCAGCCTGGGCAACAGAGCGAGACCCCGTCTTAAAAAAAAAAAAAAAAGGAAAGAGGTTTAATGTTTAATTGACTTACAGTTCCACATGGCTGGGGAGGCCTCACAATCATGGCTGAAGGTAAATGAGGAGCAAATGCACATCTTACATGGTGGCAGGCAAGAAAGCTTGTGCAGGGGAGCTCCCCTTCATAAAACCATCAGATTTTGTGAGACTTATTCACTATCACGAGAACAGCACTGGAAAGAGTTGACCCCGTGATTCAATTATCTCCCACTTGGTCCCTCCCATGACACATGGGAATTATGAGAGCTACAGTTCAAGATGAGATTTGAGTAGAGACACAGACAAACCATATCAGATGCCTTCCTTCAGCTGTCCTATTAGCTTTCAGTTTAGTAGAGGAAGCCAGACATACAGACAAAAAGACACACAGCATAAAAGATGCTATGAGCATACATCAAGACACATGCAATTACGATCAAATGTATCAGAGGTAAAGAAGAGGGAAAGTTTCACAGAGGAATATACTCAGAATATATGATCAGGCAATTGTCCTGAGCAAATTAAATTAATCAAATCAATTATTAATCTAATTAAATTTTTCTAATTAATTTACTTCTACTATATGAAGAAACAGATTCCATGGGAACTTAGGGCCAAGCTTAATTTTCCTCATCATATCTTGTTTTTATTTAAATTATAGTTACCAGAATTCTGAACTAGTGGAGTTTCCATGCTGGTTCCAATTGTTCTCCCAATGGGTGTTTTGACACTCCATAAATATATTTGCATAATTGGCTATGTTAGTTCTGGTGTGATTTTGACATGTCTTGTGATTCTCAAGGTCTCAGAGAAGCTTGTGACAACCCTGAATCAACATTTTGTCCTCAGTTATTACCGAATCATGCACATTATCATATAGAGGGGTTTGCAGGGATGATAGATGAGAGTGTCTATATTTTGAGTGACTGCCTAGGAAAGGTCAGAAGTGCTTTCTATAATATCAAGCCTTAAAACCCTTCAGTTGTGATTTCCGAGCTGAGAACTGAATCAACATAAGAGCATTCCATGGTAACTAGCCTGCATCTGTTATGCTCCAGTAGCAGGCTGTTGCAGGACTAGAAACACATCCCCATCTGAAGCATCTAGTAGTGTTGCAGAAGTCAGCAGGTAATAAGCAAAAGCCTAGGAGAAAGCTATAATTATAGCAATTCCATCAGAAGTGAGTGGTACCACCTTGTAGGAAAAGAAATGATTTATTCTTTCAGAGAAGGGAGATGAACAGAAGAATCTGCAGAAGGCATAAATTGCATCATCAAAATTTCAGTGCAATGCATGTTTGGGCATAAAATTTTGGGTGGATGAGGAGCTGCTTCTTCTGTAATGTACCACAATACCTGGAGCTCCAGGAAGGGGGAATCAATGCAATAGAAGATAGGTCCCATAAACAGTGATCCAGCGGGGAGGGTAAATGTCAGTGAAACAGGCAAGCAGGCAAGGATTAGGGTAAGGCAAGTGAGGCCAACTTGTGCAAGTGCAAGGTTAGATCCTGCCTTTGTCTATAATTGTAATCTTTTGTTCAACATGGAGTTTTGTATTAATGTCGATTTTTAAAATATTGCATTATTATTTATTTTGATTAGTGTGTGTTTTGACACTATTTACACTTTACTCCAGAGGAAAATATCTCCTTAGTGCTGGCCCTGCATGACTGCTGTTGAAGTGAGATATTTTAACACTTACAGTATATGAGTAAATAGACCCATTGCATTTTATTGTCGGTGTGATCTCACAGGATATCTGATGTTACCTGTATTAGTCTGTTCTCATGCTGCTAATAAAGACATACTTGAGACTGGGTAATTTGTATAGGAAAGAGGTTTAATTGACTTACAGTTCCACATGGCTGGGAAGGACTCACAATCATGGCTGAAGGTGAATGAGAAGCAAGTTATGTCTTAGATGGTGGCAGGCAAGAGAGCTTTTGCAGAAGCTGCAACCAGGAGAACTTAAGACCATGTTTAACCTGCAAACACATTTTATTTGCCATAAACAATGTTTATTTTTAAAAATTGCATTAGTTGCCTCTCTTAAAATTGGAAAATTTCTTCTAAAAAAAATTTGGATGTCAGGCTTCTCTTGAAAAGTTGGAAGGTCTAACACACTGGGTCTATGTTCTCTCACAGCAGTAATCAACTAAAGCTGATGAGAATATTTTCTCCAGTTCTCTGGGCCCACTTCATGTGGGCATGTTACCTGCCTGGTGCTGTAGGTGTTGGAAATCCAGAGATTCTGAATTCTGCTTAACTACAGCATCCTTACAATATACCTCTTAAAGATGGTCTTGCATTCATTTAATAAATAATGATTTTTTGCATACTACATGTAAAATATTGTGCTGAGGAACAAAACAACAAGGTCCCTTGTCTCTTGGAATTTGTTTTGGTCTTATAGGCAATGTTATGGGCTGAGTTTTGTCCCCCCACTACAATAAATAATAGAAAAGATATGCTGAAGTCCTAACCCTAATACCGTAGAATGTGACCTTATTATGAAATAAGGTCTTTACAAAGGTAATGAAGTTAAAATGAGGTCATTAGGATAGACCTTAATCCAATATGACTGGTGTCCTTTAAAAAGGGGGAAATTTGGACACAGAGACAGATACACACAAAGGGAAAAGGATGTGAAGACACACAGAGAGAAGGTGGCCATGAGACTGGAGCGCTGCGTCTACAAGCCAAGGAACACCAAGGATTGCTGGTAAGCCCCAGAACCCAAAAGAAGCAAGGAAGGATTCTTCCTTAGAGCTGCCACAGAGAGCAAGGAATTGCAGACACCTGAATTCCTGACTTCTACCCCGCAGACCACATGTTTCTGTTACTTCAGCTACATGAGTTTTTGGCACTTTGTTATAGCAGCCCTAGGAAACACAGAAAGTTACTAAATAACAGTTGGAACAAGCACTAATAATTCTTGCAAAGGGGTAATAAATGGAGGGTGCAGAGTGCTGTGAGAGTATATGTTGGGATGCATTGGTTGATCTTGTTTGGAGGTTAGGGGAGCTTTTCTGAGGAAGATGTGTTTTTACTGAGGTCTGAAGGATAAATAGAACTTATTTTTCTGGTAATGAGGGAGACAGGTACAGTCTAGGCTGGAAGGACTTGTATGTGTGGAGGCTCTAAGGAAAGAAGGAAGAGTAAGGTACATTCAAGAAACTGGAATCCGGCCAGTGACTAAACCACAGAGAGAAAATCATGGAGCCTGCAGGTGTGGGCCCTATATAGCAAGGTGTATTGACTTACTTGCTGTGCTATTTTGGGGAAGTTACTTAACTTCTCTGAGGATAACAACAGTGTTTACCTCACATGCGTCTTATTAGGATTAGATGAGATACTGAGTGAAATGGCTGGACATGGTAAGCCCTTGATAGATGTTACTTAATATTATGATTCCTGTTCTTGTTATTATTATTGACAGGACAGGATGTTTATGGCCCTGGGATGCTCTTAGGGATGTAGTCTCTATCCTGAAGGCAATGGGAAGCTAGTGTGGGATTTTAATGAGAACTTCAATACTTCAAGCCAGATTTTGTTTGTAAAAGTTCCACATGACTCAGTGTGGAAAATGGACTGGAGATCGGTGGAGTAGAGGCCTGAGGAGAGGTGACTGAGGTAATGGTGGTGGCAGTCTTGCCTTGATCACTTTGTACAATTTGGGGAGATCACACAACCATCTTAACAGATTTTGGAATTCCACAAAAGACACTTTCTTGTATGTTTAAGGGTTTTCTTCTAGAACGAAATGCCCCAGGGTGATGCATGGATTTTTAATCTCAATCCTTCCATAAACTTAACAAGTGGCCTTGAGCAAGCCTCATATGGCTCATTTAATCATGATGCAAAAAGGTAAAAGGGAGAATTAGATTCCATATATATAGGGCGAAGTCAACATCTTTGGTTAATGAACACATTTAAAAATGTCTTTAGGAGATTCCAAATACTCACATCCTCTTTTTGCTTTTTTATTCCATTTATGTCTTGTGAATTCATTTTAGAAGGGAAATTGTATTGATTTGCTCTTCATAAAGCCACATTCAGTGCTAACAGAATTTGTGATCTCAGGTGAAGGCAAAATGCTGGACTGGCAAATGTTCACAACAAATATAAGTTTTAAATAAAGTACTGGATGTGCTAGAAATTCATTAGATAATGAAAGCCATCAAGAAACACTGAGAATGCTGTAGTTCCTTCTGGATTTATGGCTGATTCTTTTAAAAAGCATCACATTTGATATAATTGCTTTGCCTAGTATTGGCACGCTTAAAAAATTATCTGACAAATTCATGGTTGGTGGAGGATTGTCAGTGGAGGATTTACCTGTGATGCCAGAGGTAAGAAACGTTGAAGTCTAAATATGCTGTGTTCATTTCCTAGTGAGAGTTTATTATGTCACTCAGCTTTGAAAGGGAAAAAGAAATCTCACAGCAGAATTTCCTCCCGAAAATGGAGTAAATTCTAATGTTTTCTGAATTTATTCTGTTATAACAGAGTATCATTAAATAAAGATTTCTTTTTATTACAATGCCCTTATTCAATATCTTATTCTCTGTGGGGCAAAGTTAAATATGAATGTTATCTTAATTTAAATACTTAACATATGCTGTATGTACACTGATTAAAGCACTAATCTTTATATGCAAAACATGGGTGTTTTGACCTGCATGAATTTTCAAAACTAAAAAGAAATCATATCAGACTAAGAACTATTATTATAAAGCAAAGACCATTGTTTACATTTAAAAACTTACCTTTCTTCATATATTTGGGTATATATGTTTGTTTTAATGTAAGCAAATATGCAAAGCTGTTAAAAAGATATTGTTGAATGTCATATATTTTAGGAATTTTTATTTGTATGAAATGAACCAGCCAATTTTAATGAATTTTGTAAAGTTTTATGGTAAAGTAACATTTAAAACAGTTTCAGGGTGAGGCACTTTAATTTGAAACCCACTCAGGAACTCAATGGTGTTTTACTGAATAGGTATGGACACAGTTTCACTAGTGTCATTCTTTCCTTAGTGTGTTTACTCCATGATGGCGAGGATTTGTTGCATCTTTTTGACCGCTATATCCCCAAATACTGGAAAATCTCTTTCTGCTACATAGTAGGTGCTTGATAAGTACCGGTTTACTGAATGAATACATATATTTATTGGCATAAATGGCAAAAAATTTGTAGTGCTGTTGCAAATCAAAAGAACTTTTGAACTTCACACTTTTAAGCTTGAAAGTGGATGTTGTTATGTGCCAGTGTCTGCCACAAATTTCTAGCCAGCCATGTTGGTAGAGGACCTGAGTTGCCATGGAGCCCAGGTTTTCAGCACTGCCCAGTTTCTCACAACTGCCAGTTTCTCACCACCAAGCTATCAGGGCAGAATGAACTAGAATCCTGCCTCTCATCCAGTGGTTCTCGAAGTGTGGTCCCTGCCCTAGCAGCATCAGCAGAATAACCCGGGAACTTGTTATTCATGGCCCACCCCAGGCAAGAAGCATCAGGTACTTTGGGGGTGGGCCCCATAATCTGTGCTCTAACGATCCCTTGAGGTGATTCTAATGTACATTCAAGTTTGAGATCTACAATTGTAGACAATGCTTGTACGGACATTGCTAACATTTACCTCTTTGCTCCCTTTTCCATTCTTCCAGTGATCCAACTCCCTTCTCATTAACACATTCTAATTTTAGGAATATGAATTCTTCAAAACGAATAAATTTTGGCCTTTGAAAAATCGCCTTCTTAAAATAATTTGTGTATCAGGTCTGAAACTTTATAGTCTGGCTTGGAATTAGACTCTTAGAGGTTATATTAGTTATCTATTGGTGCATAGAAAACTAGCCCAAAACTTAGCAGCAAAAACAAGACTCATTTATGATTTCACAGTTTTTGAGGCTCAAGAATGCAGAAGCATCTTACTTGTGTGGTTTGGGCTCAGGGTCTCTCAAATGGCTGAAATTAAGGTGTTGCCTGAGGTTACTGTCCTCTCCAGGCTTGACCGGAGAAGGACCTGCTTTCAAGCTCACTTACATGGCTGTTGGAAGGCCTCAGGAGCTCCACCTGCAGGCTTACTCACATGAACCTCTCTGGAGGGTTGATTTATGATGGTGAAACTGGCTTCTACCACAGAAAGAGAATCAAGAGAGAGCTAGAGAGAGCACAAAGGAGAAACCCCAGACTGTTTGTAACCTAATACTGAAAGGGATATTCCATCACTTGTGCCATATTCTATTTATCAGAAGGAGTCAGTAAATCCAGCCACACTCGAGGGGAGGGGTGAAACACAAGGGCCTGAATACTATGAGGCAGGAATCATTGCGGGGGTCAACTTAGGGACCCCCCACAGAGCTATTTGTCATTTCCTCCTATTTCTTGCATTGCAATGTTTCAATTAAGGCTCTTGATATCAAGTGTCAGACATCTTAACACTAACTGGCTTAAACAAGAAGAATATGTATGTGGCTTAAGGTGTGGTTTGACATGGAGAATTGGTCAAACGTTATCACCTGGACTTGGTCATCATGGTTCTGTTTGCTCTGTATTGCTTCACTCTCAGGCAGCTTCTCCTCTCCTCTTAGCATAGTAGCCTCCAAGGCTTTCAGGCTCAAGGTCAGTGGTATAGAGCAAAAGTTGCTTTTCTGAGTGTGTCATAGGCCCATGCCTGAACCAGTCGAGAAGCTGAGAAATTCTGACTATATTGGTTGAGGCCCAAGACACACACTCCATTCACAATCAGGGATGAGTCTCATATAAAACACAGCAGGTATGAGAAGGGGTGGTAAGTGCCTTGGGAAGGACATCAGAAAGACATTTCATCGAAGTACTGCCTAACCGTTTTCTCTCCCTGAGTTTTTAGTAAACTGGAACTTCTAGGAATATGCCTACCCTCTCTGTCACCACCCACTCCCCACATCCAATGGGACGCAGAGCCCTGTTGATCTACTGGCAACTCTCCAATCTACTCCCAACAATATCACTATGAAACCCTCACCTGGGCTAAAGCAATAATGTCCAAATTCACTTATCTACATGCTTACGTTCTTTGTTCACCTTCTACCTGTTCTGCATATAGCAACCAGAGGGATTTTTTAAAAATGCACTTGATGAGATTTCTTCTGGGATGAAAATTCATCCAGGTCTCATTAATTAAAATCCAGATGCCACCTGACCTGGTTTCTACCTGCCTCTTCAGCTTGATTACTCTCCACCACCAAGCCTCACTCTCTGAGCTTTCCAAATTCTCCCAGCTTCTTCCAACTGCAGTCTTCTTCCGAGCTCTTCTCTCTGTTGGGGAAGCCCTTTCTTTCCATTATGCTTCTCCCTTTCCACCCTTGCTCATCTCATCTTCAGAATCTAATTTTTACATCACTTCTTTACACCAGCCTTCCCTGACCCTCTAGAAGTAAATACTCCCACTTTACCTCGTGCCTTCTTCTTATGGCTTATCAGAATTTTAAGCACTCAGTAAATATCTGATGAATGTGATTTATTTTTCATCTTCTCATACCTGTGCAATTGTGTTGCTCAGAAGATTAAATAACTGGCAAGATCCATTGCAAGGGTGTCCAACATTTTGGCTTCCTTGGGCCACATTGGAAGAAGAAGAATTGTCTTGGCCTCACATAAAATACACTAACACTAATGTTAGCTGATGAGCTAAAAGCAAATAATAAAAAAACCTCGTAATGTTTTAAGAAAGTTTATGAATTTGTGTGGGGCCACATTCAAAGCCATCCTGGGCTGCATGTAGCCTGTAGGCTGCAGGCTGGACAAGATTATATTATAGAGTTGGAATTCATTGGTGTTCTTGCTTGGTCAGGAGCTCCCCTGGTTCATAGGGTTGATCAAACGCAGGAGATAATAAAACTCTTTTTAGAACTGAATTGGTCTGTTCTCACAATGCTATGAAGAAATGTCTGAGATTGGGTCATTTATATAAAAAAGAGGTTTAATTAATTCATAGTTCCGCATGGCTGGGGAGGCCTCAGGAAACTTACAGTCATGGCAGAAGGCACCTCTTCCAGGGCAGCAGGAGAGAGAATCAGTGCCAGTAGGGGAAATGCCAGATGCTTATAAAACCATCAGATCTCATGAAACTAACTCACTATCATGAGAACAGCATGGGGGAAACTGCCCCCATGATTCATTTACCTCCACCTTTGACATGTGGGAATTATGGAGATTACAAGTCAAGGTGAGATTTGGGTGGGGACACAGAGCCAAACCATATCAGGAATGGACATACTGAACACATAAATGCTGTCTCACTTTGATTCTTACAGCAATCTCTTGTGAGTTCAGTGTATTATCTCCATTTTATAGATGAGAAAACTGATGTTCAGAAAGAAAAAGTGACTTCTTCAAATTCACATGGCTCAGAAATGGTAGAGGCAGAATACCCACAGACGTCTCTTTGACTCCAAAATCCTAGATATGATTGGAACTGCAAGAAAAGGCAGTGACATTCTCATTTTTTAATTTTAATTTTCACTATGACATTTTGAATAGGCCAAGGTCAAAAATCAAAATAAACATAAAAGTGAAGTCCTGTAGATTTCATGCTGCTAGTTGGAGCAGAACAATAGATCTGAAAGCACCAGAATAAGGGCAGTATGGAATTTTGGAGAGCTAAATTTTTAAATTATATAATTTCAGTTTGCTTATTCATTAAATTAAAGTTAAAAGGTGTTGAGTAGTCCTGCAGCATGAAATAAATATATTCCATCTTTTCTTTCTATTATACTTTCGACGGGGCCTATATATATTGAGTGAATTAGTCCATTATTGCATTGTTATAAAGGACTAGCTGAGACTGGGTAATTTACAAAGAAAAGAGGTTGGATTGATTCACAGTTCTTCAGGCTGTACAGGAAGCATGGTTGGAAAGACCTCAGGAAACTTACAATCATGGCAGGAGGTGAAGGGGAACCAGGCACATCTTATATGACTGGAGCAGGAGGAAGAGAGTGAAGGAATGATTTCACTCAGATGTTTATCAAACACATATTTAGTACCAGATGCTAGTTACTGCAGATATTAAAAGTGCTTACATATTTTTAAACAACCAGATGTCATGAGAACTCATTATCAGAACAGCAAGGGGAACGTCTGGCCCCATGATCCCTATCACCTCCCACCAGGGCAATCCTCCAACATTGAGGATTACAGTTTGACTTGAGATTTGGGCAGGGACACAAATCCAAACCATATCACTGAGTGATGCAGGAATAAAGCTAAATGGGATAAACCATCCTATTTCCTCGTTCCTCCAGTTGCAATGACATACAAATTAGTATACTACATTATTTTCCCTCTTACTTCAAACAGCATGAGTAAGTCTACATTTGGAACAAGAGGGCTTTTAACGGGGGCAGACTGTGGGAGGACTGGGTGGTTTCTTGATTCTTTCAAATTATTTGTGAGGCTGAGTCTTTGGCTTGTTGGGATGATTCCTGTTAATGTTACAGTCTGAAATTTTATCTTTTTATCTTAACATCTCTGTAAGTTACATCACTTCTACCCCAACCCCCAAGCACCCTACATGAATGTGGGGCCTAATAATGAAAATAATACAAAGGGGAATGTGGAGGACAACTGCTATGTATGAATTGATAGCAAAAAGCAGGGAAGATGGCAATCCAGCATTTGGGATTCATGACGAGACCTAAGTTCCATGAGTCTGGAAAAACAGAAGCGCTATGCAAGCATATATCAAAACATATTTAATTTATTAAACAGGCATATTCAAACTATTAATCTCCCAGTCTAGTAAGCATTAGCCAGTTTGACAGAGGACTAGTGATGGGCAAGATGTGGTTAAATTTGCAGAAAACTCAGAGGGGGGAATGAAAAAGAATCATCGAATTGCGAACAAAATGGGAAAAATGAAAATAATATTCAAAAAAATTTGAGGAAATTTCATCTGGAGAACAAAGAGCCTATGAGACAGGGTTGAAAATGATTCAGAATATAGTGAATTCATCTCATTTCTCATGTATGTAGGATATACCCTGGTTCCAAATACCTGGAGGGAGACCAGGTGAATATAAGAAAATGTCAGCTATTTAGTAGGAATAACGATTTCACTCAGATGTTTATCAAACACGTATTTAGCAGCAGATGCTAGTTACTACAGATATTATGGTGAACAGAGAGTTATGGTTTATGCCCTCACTGAGCATACAATCTAGTTTAAAGAAGCAAAACATCATGTGACAAGTATAAAGATAGATGAAAGACAAGTTGACCTGCGAAGCAAATAGTAAAACACCTGACTGGCCAGGATTCCAGGGAAATTTCTGGGCAGCATGGAGATTTGCAGGGTAACACCTGTGATGGTTAGTTTTATGTGTCAACTTGACTAGGCTACAGTGTTCAGTTATTTAATCAAACACGAATCTAAAATCTGAGTGTTGCCGTGAAGGTGTTTCGTAAATGTGTTCAGCATCTACAGTAAGACTTCAAAACGAGACTGCTCTAGGTAATGCTGGTGGGCCTATATCACAAGCAATTGTGAGCCAAAAATTAGATTTCCTGGAAAAGAAGAAATTCTGCCTTAAGACTGAAGCATCGACTCTTGCTTGAGTTTCCAGCCTGCCAGAGCTGCCCTGTAGATTTCAGAGGGACCTCCCAGCCCCCATCATCCTGAGCCAATTCCTTAAAATAAATCTGTTACCCCACACACGTACACGCAAATGTGTGTGTGTGTGTGTACATATGTTCCATTTCTCTAGAGAACCTTACTGATAAAATACCTTAGTCATGTAAAGTTGGTGTGTGTGTGGTGTGTGCACTGAGGGAAGGTAACTGCCCAGGAAGACTTAGAGTGAAAAAGATTTAGCCAGATCAGGAAGCACATTATAGGTGACCTAGAGACTTTGTAAGGATTGTGAGAGGATCAGATTCACATTTTAGAAAGGACATCTGATTGTATTACTTTTGAGCACATAAGTTGAGAAAAATGTGTTTGAATTCCAGCAGGAAGGATATTAGGAAGATTTTTTTTTAATAGGGGAAAGAGGTGCTGAATGTATTCTGGAATCTAGAAAAAATTGCATTTTTATCATTGACGGTAACAGTTTTGCAAAAGATTTACAAGGTTTTTTTTTCCTACAATTAC
This sequence comes from Pan paniscus, assembly GCF_029289425.2. Classification (NCBI taxonomy): domain Eukaryota; kingdom Metazoa; phylum Chordata; class Mammalia; order Primates; family Hominidae; genus Pan; species Pan paniscus. The sequence goes on along the minus strand of NC_073249.2, from coordinate 34,323,900 downwards.
GTCTATATTTTTCACTAAGAAGTTCTTGTAACTGGGAAAATACTCCAATCTGGCCGAGCAGCAGTTATGGAAGAAAAACTCTAGCAAACAGCAGTTGGGGTGGGAGGGTGGAGGTCATCAGGGGATTCCCGCTGAGAAAGTGGGAAGGAAGAGAGTTTAGAAACGGATTGAAGTTCCGCTACATCACGTGTGTTGTTAGAGAATTCGCCTATTACGACGACAGCAACGTCTGATCTCCTGGCTTTCTTCCCCTCCTTGGTGGGTTCCGTTCCGTCCCCCTGTCGCTGCGAGTTTGGCTGTCCCTACGCCGGGGTCTTGGAGTTTGGGCGGGGTCTGGTACCTGCCAAATACGGATCCTGATGGGGAGGAGGTCGGGAAGCGCTAAGTTCAGGCTGGAGTCTGAGTTCTCCCACCCTGCTGCTCCCACCCACCGCGCTTAGAAACCTATGTCTCCAGCAAAGGGGTCTTGCTCTGAGAGAACCTAACCGGGTTTTCTTCCATTCCCTTTGCATCTCTAGATGTCTTCGCCCTGGCTCCAGGTGTGTTCCCCATCCTTTTCGGTCCGGGACGTTCTGCAGATTATAGCGCCCAGCTCATGTCCACCACCGCCGGAGGTGAAGTGGGGCGAGCTGGTGACTCCTTAACCCTTCCCGAAGGTGTAGACTGGAAGAAGCCAGGGTCTTCATTACCTCCCCTACTCCAGGGGTCTCAAGGCGCCAACGGGGACACTTCCCTGTACAGGTCTGGGGGGCCACGAGGGCGAGGAGGACGCCCCAGTGCAGGGGTCCAAGGACTCGCGTCCCAGAGCTTGGTCCCACACCCGGTCCCACACCCCGAACGCTGGTCGGGAAGGAGATAGGATGCAGCGCAGTGTGATGTGGATGCCAGACAGCGAGAGTGAGGATTTTGCGGGGTGGGGATGGGGGTTAGTGGAAGGGGCTGAGAGGGGAGGAGGCAGCAGGTGAGCCAAGGGGTTGTGCCCCCAGGAAGAGGGAAGAGAGGATCTTTAGAAGGGAGCATCTTGCAGGGGCGACGCAGGCAAGGGTAGGGCTAGGAGGAGGTGCGGGGAAGCAAGCCCTGGCGGTGAGACAGGAGGGGGAGGAGGCGAAGAGGAGGGAGTTCCGAAAGGAGGGAAACGAGCCGGCAAGGGGCGACAGGAGCGAGCCGGGAAGGGAGAGCAGCGGAGGGCTGCAGAGCTGCGGAGGGTTGCAGAGCTGCGGGCGCCCGGACCGTGCCACACACCCCCCGCGGGGCACGGAGGGCATTGCGGGGGGAGACACACAAAGACATGCGAAGAGGGGCTGAGCGAGGCTCGCGCACAAAGACGCCGGGGCGCACGGCAGCTGGGGCTGCACCCACCGCCCCCGCGCCGCGCCGTGCCGGGGCCGGGCCAGCGAGCAGCCCGGGGCTGAGCGCGTGGCGGCGGCGGCGGCGGCGGCGGGCAGGCGCGGGACCCGGGTCGCCCGCGCTCTCCGGGTGACCCGGGCCCGGCAGCAGGCGCGCGCGGGGGCGGCGGCGCCCAAGCCCAACTTGGCCTCCGCCTCGCCCTCTGCCCAGCCCGCCGGTGTCCCCTCCTTCCCGCGATTTCGTTTCTTCTCACGCTCCCCCCCCGCCCCCTCCCGCGTCCAGCCCCGCTCTCCCCACCTTGTAAAACAAAGCCGGGGAAAATGCCTGCCCGTGCAGCTCGGAGCGCGCAGCCCGTCTCTGAATAAGAAGTGAGTACAATGGCGTGTTTGTAAAAAAAAGCTTCAAGTCCGTCTTTTTCAAAAAACATTTTGAATGCTGCATGCCTCATGCTTCCCAGCGCCTCGCGGGAGAGACCCGGCTATAGAGCAGGAGGTGAGACCCCCCCTCCGGTACCCCCACCCCTCTGGCCGCACGCTCTCCTGCCCCAGCCTTTTCTGGGAGGACTGCAAATGCCCCCTCTCAGCAAGCGGCCGTTTCCCATCTTCGCTTCGCGTCCGAAGTGTTGGGTCATAATCTGGATTTGGAGGCAAACCCTTGCCAGATCCTCTCCTCGCCGCTTCTCCCCCCTCTCCCGCCGGTGCCCGGGGTTTTTGCATCTGCCTGAGGTATGGGTTTGGAACACCTTGGGGGAGTTTCCCATGGAGAAGGAGGGTCAGCCCTTGGGAGTAGCCGACAGGCAGGACTCATGGTGACCCCGGTCACACTTGTTGCCCATTGCCTGGTGGGACAGGCAGTGGTGCTGAAAAAAGCTTGCTTCCCCTGCTATTCAGTGGTCAGTCGCAGCTGGAGCGAAGACATATCTGGGTGAGAACAGACGACCGGGATTAACAGAAGACTGTGATGAGCTGGGGGAGGGGAGTGGGTAGTGACGGTGCTGAGTGTGTGTGGAAGGGGCAGCTTCTCTCCCTGATCATACATCAAATGGCGTGGAGGTGGAAACCAAGAGGTTCCCTGTATTAAAGATAAAAGTCTGCTTTTATTTTTTAAAAATATTATTTTGGTATTTCATCAGTTTCTGTCCATTCTGTCTGCCAAATGTACATTACATATATTTGTGCTAATTAAAAAATAAGGCAGCAGCTTAAAAGAATTAAACTCCTTCTGGAAATGTATTAGGTTAATACACACACACACACACACACACACACACACACACACACACACACACACTCTTTTAAAAATACCTGCCCCTTTCCCCAAAAAGCATATAATGGCAGTGTGGCAATGTCTTAATGGAATTTCAGATTGGGATTTGGTGCCATCAAGGTAAACAGACTTAGTGCTTTCTGGTTCTGCAGAGTGTAAACCACTGATGTGAAAAATCACAAATAGGAGAGCACAGAGATCTGAGGAGGAGAGACTTGGAAATCTTCATTTAGAGAGATAATTGTGGAACTTCTATGTGATTTTTTTGTTGTTTTTGTTCCAAAGATGGCTAAATTTTAAATTATGACTTTTGTTTTTCACTCAGACTCACTAAGCAGCTAGGAGGTTGTGGGGAGTCTGCAGATTATAGTGATTTTAGCTATTATCAGCACTTCCATTTTAACAGTTTTTTTTTTAATTATAGCATAAACACATGCCCAGTGCTAATTTTGAGTGAAGGTGTCTTTATAAATATTTTAAAGGTATCTACTAGCTTGTGGCTTTATTTGGAACAGGTGAATGTATCAGGAGAGAAACATGTGCATTCCTCTGTGTAGTAGGTTGAACCTTAGGAAATTGCTGTAATAAGCTATATGTACATGGAATCTCCACTTGGAGCCATGGGTACAGAAACCTCATCACAGCTCTAATTTCATCTCTTCCAAATCAGATCCATTTGGAGCTTTGCTGACTGAGGATCCTGCCTTCTGCCATCATTTTACAACACTACTTAGGTCTAGTGTTTTAAATAGCTTTGTTTGCAAAGCTTCTTTTTGATGGGGAATTAGAGATGTATTTTATGAATTAAAACTATGGTAGCCTACAATTAACTCACAGTGTTAGGTAAGAGGGCAGGGTAGGTAGCCATGTGAAAACTGGCATTTTTTATTAGCTTCTCATACTGAAGTAATTTCAGGTGCCTGTAGGGTATTTGAGTGCAATTCCATGGAGATTTCTTATATACTTACCTGAAAGTGTGTTTTAGATAAGATTATCATTTTATAATCTATATTATATACATGATAGCAAGTTTACTGAAATCTGTAGCAATTATGGACTTTAAGCTGATTATTCTGTTTGAGTTGATGGTTTTTAAAAGTCTTATTTTTCAGCCATTCTATTAACCTTAGTTCAATGTTGTCTTTCCACAAAATGTCCTGTAGTAGGTGTTTTATTTTCCTCTTAGCAAGCAGAAGTCTAGTATCTCTTATATTTTTGAAAAAGAAATCCATTAATGATATTTTTGAACAGCTGTGATAAATAATAAATGGATTTATAGTCACCTCCGAGTATATGGCAATTTGTAAGGGAACCATATAAATCCACTCTAATGGAGCAATTAGCTTTGAACAGAACATGTAGACAGTCTAAGGTGTGAGCCACGGTTTTCATTTTTTTCTTGATATTGTTCACATTTGAAAAGGAAGTTACTTGTCTTCTCTAGGTTGTGTCTAGGATTGACACAATGATTAGCAGTAACTTTTATTGGTAAAACATGTCAGAGATTGAAAAACAAAATACAGAGAATGTTTCATCATGAGCCCACTTTGGAGGACAGGAAAAAAGACAAGATTCGACCATCGAGTGGTTTATTTACCACCATGTTTTACCAGAAAATGATGAATGATTTATTTTGAGCAACAATGTTTGGATCACAGATTCTTTTATAATGCAATTCATTTATTGTAATAAATTTTAAAATGAAAATAGAGAATGTTCTTTATATTGCTTGCTTGTGATATAAAGTTCTTGAGAACAAGAATAACCATGAACCGTCTTCCTGAGTATTCAAATATCTAGTTAAGTACCATCAACTCTTAGGAGTTCAGTATCTCTTTGTGGACTGGCACAGTGGACAGATGTAAATTTAGAAATTGATTAAGAAGCCCTCAGGCATTCTTTTCTTTTTTTGAAGTTTCTTGGTTCGACTCCAGTTTTTTTCCTCTCATTTTGAACTCCAACAGCAGCAGAGAGCACAGATCCAGCCCCCTTTCCTTGAACCCATATATGTGGTCCTGAGATCTAGTGACAGCACTCCTGGTTTGGGTTCCAGAGCTTCCACTAGGAGAGCGAGCGGAATTCAATCAACCTTCTCTGACCCCTTAAAGAAGAAGCCCGACCAATTCCCTTCTCATCTCCTCCAACCTAACCCTCATTCTCTGTTGTTGTCAGTGGCGGCACCTGACTTGCTGGATCCTAAATCTGCCGCTCAGAACTCCAAACCGAGGCTCTCGTTTTCCACGAAACCCACAGTGCTTGCTTCCCGGGTGGAGAGTGACACGACCATTAATGTTATGAAATGGAAGACGGTCTCCACGATATTCCTGGTGGTTGTCCTCTATCTGATCATCGGAGCCACCGTGTTCAAAGCATTGGAGCAGCCTCATGAGATTTCACAGAGGACCACCATTGTGATCCAGAAGCAAACATTCATATCCCAACATTCCTGTGTCAATTCGACGGAGCTGGATGAACTCATTCAGGTAATGGCATGGGAGGAGTTGTTACTCTGTTCCCCCAAATGGGAAATAAAGTGATAGGAGGAGACAACTTGTAGCCCAGTGTATTACAGGTGTGCTGGTGGGAGCCCTATCCCACCTCATTTGCCTTAACATATAGCTCTTTTCCCCAGTTTCTTTGTCTCATTTCCACTTCTCCTGCCTATATTCTCACTTCTGCCACTTTTTCTTCTCTTCCTCTTTTAGTTCTCTCTCCCAGTGTTCCTTCACATCCTCTTCTGCTTCTGTTCTTCTGTATTTCTTTCCTGTTGTCTTCCTGCTTTCTTTCCCTTTGCCCTGTCTTAGAAGTGCCAGTGGACATCCATGGGGTTGGGGTTACCACGCTGAAGGTCCTCATGGTTAGGATAATCATTGTCAACTGAGAAACATTGCTGTGGCAAAGGGGAGGAAAACAAAATATACAGAAATGTGCTTTAATCTTGGCAGTGGCCATCATAAGATAGAAAAGATGAATTCATGATGTGACCCTCTTGAGATGGGTACCCCTCAGGTCAATAAGTTGTAGCTTACCTCTGAAGCCAAGGTATAACTTTGACGACTACCTTTTTAAAGTATCTGCAGATAAGTGATTAATTATTGCTTCTCTAACCCCCAGCTAAGAGAAATTTACTAGTACACAGAAAAAGAGTTTTTGAATAAAACTAACTTAGTTCTAATTTACTTTATAATAGCAGAACAATATCCTTACAGAAAAACATTTTTGTTTTAAAAATTAATCACAGTAAGTTTCAGTTAGGCTCTTTAGAGATGGCAGTATTCTGTTTTTTTTTTGTAGATTTCTTTTGCATAGAACAATTCATTGGTCAAATCAGGATCTTAGTGAAGAAGAAAACTTTAGAATTTTCTCACAAGGAGTGACTTGACTGGTTGTTGAAAATGTTTTAATTGTATACACATTTGTTTTCCTATAGAGCCTACTTTTCTTACCTGATTTAATTCAAATTGGAATGGAAATTATCTGTGAGTCATCATCTGAGCATGTTCTTTCTTATTTCATATTTGGTTTTACATTGTTTGAATGAGTTGGAATAGTGGATTGAGGGGAAAAATTATTGTCGGCTTTAATCCTGCTTTTTGTTTGAGGACCCTTTCTGTCATTTCCTCTTGCCATGGATCTCAAGATACTATCTCTGCCCTTCATAGTCCTCTCAATTTACAGCATATGCATACACGTTCTTATTCAAGTTTTATTGAAAGATATCAAAACTAGTGTTCTCTGACACCTATTTAGTTTCTACCACATTCAGAAATTTCTGCATCTGAAAATTTGCCTTAAGTTTTGAAAATGCTGTTCACTTATATACTGAATTCTCTATGATTTTTAGATGATGGTGACCTTTTTAGTATTGGCAGTGAAAGTGTCAGCTAATATTATTGTCCCAACTGCCCCCTTCCCTGGTCCCATGTAAGATCACTTTCACTTCATTCTCTCTTTGGGCCACATAGACCTATGAGGTACTAAAAATCTTTGAAGAATCCCCGCTTCCCTCGGTTTCTGAAGAAGAGCTCTTGGATATCTTGGTGGAGGCAGCATGGTGTAGCAGTAAAAGCTTCAACTTTGAGAGCAGGCAGGATGCGTTTTGAACTGCAGTTGAGTGCTTTATTAGAAGTGTCATCTTAAACAAGTAGTTTTCCTCTTTAAGCCTTAAATGATCTATCTGGAATGAGGAAAGAGTATCTATCAAGTAGGGTTGTTGTGAGGTAAAGAGATAATCCACATAAAGTGTTTCGGTGCTCAGAAAGTGTTAGATTTGTTTTCTGTGGTTATTGTTTTCCTCTCTTGTCCCTTCATTGGATTGTAGCCTCTGATTCATGTAGTTGCATTCTTATCACCTGGAGTGAGATGCTTGGTTGGACAGGACAGGAAAAAAAAAAAAAAAAAAAAAAAAAACATGACCAGCGTTTCAGGACAACACTGGAAGAAATTATGTGTGAATTTGAAAATGGTCTCACCGTCCAGTATTACCCAGATTTATTCAGAACTCTAAAGATAACTTGAAGGTCATGGCAGGTAGGAGCAATCTGGTGGTGAATACTGATCACTTTTTGCTACATTGTCTTTGAAATGGAAACAAGCAGAAATCAAAATATGACCTAATTTTTTTCTTTATGCTCTGCATGGGCAATCCATTTTAGCTTTATTAATTTTCTCTGCTGATTATTTTTGCTTCATAAAAATCTTTTTTATGTCAATTCAATATTTTTCAGTGCAGAAATTACCTTTTATTTACTCTTATACTGCTCATCTTTATAATCCAATGGTTTTGATAATCATTTTTTCTTTTTAAACATAATTTATTTTGATAAAAGAACTCATTACAATGCCATGACTTCAAGGATCAAGATTAGTGTGTAAACAGGGAGGAAGGTAAATAAGCCAATAATCATATATTAGAATTACACTTCCTTCATATGATTCTTATAAATTTCCCAATTTTTTTTTCACATTTATTTTCCCATTTAATCATCCCTTAAAACCTCGTAAATCTATCTATTGGGAAGCAATACCACAACATTAAGGATTAGATAGCATCATTCAGATGAGAGTTCAGATCTTCAGAATCTTTTGGTCAGGCATTTTTCCTAGAAGTCTCTGCTCTTTTGGAGCTTACCTTCTTTCAGTGCTGAGGGGGGAAACAGTTGGAGTAGTTAGCATTTCAGTTCTAGTGTTGTTGAAGAAATTCTGCTACATATTATGGAGAGTGAGGACAGAGGAGGAAGTGAGTGGTCTGACAGTGGGCCAATATCAGGTGCAGTTAGTCTAATCTGGTCTCAGGCATTAGGTTATTAATTACTCCTCTGATTGGACTATAGCAACTTGATTTCATGCTGTGGTTGTGTCTCAGGGTGGGGTTGGGGAGGTGAGGGAAGATAGAGGCAATGGAGCATTAAGGCAGATGAAATCAACTGCTTCTTTTGTTATAGAAGCATGTGTGTATGTACTAAGTGTTGTTTTTGGCACTGGACCTTCAAGACAAGGTTGAGGAGGGGCAAAGACATCAAAACAGATACCTTTGCCAACCTGACATGTTTTGAGCAATATGATTTTCAACTCCCATTACATTTAAACTAATGTGATGTCAGTACAGAAACATATATGGCAAATTGTTCAGGTTTCTTTTTCTTTTCTTTTTTTTTTTTTTGAAACAGAGTTTCGCTCTTGTTGCCCAGGCTGGAGTGCAATGGCGTGATCTCGGCTCACTGCAACCTCTGCCTCTTGGGTTCAAGTGATTCTCCTACCTCAGCCTCCTGAATAGCTGGGATTGCAGGCATGTGCCACCACGGCCAGCTAATTTTGTACTTTTAGTAGAGATGGGGTTTCTCCGTATTGGTCAGGCTGGTCTCGAACTCCCGACCTCAGGTGATCCACCTGCCTCAGCCTCCCAAAGTGCTGAGATTACAGACGTGAGCCACTGTACCCCGCCTGTTTAAATTTTAAGAGCCATGGATACCATTAACAATAGCCAAAATTTAATTAGCACTTACTATGTGCAAGGCATTATTCTAACTGTTTACTTACATTATCTCACATAACTCTCTTAAACCACCCTAATAGGTAGGTGCCTTATTATCTGCTTTTACCTTATAGGGAAACTGAAGTAAGGGGCGCTTCAGTTTCCAAGAGTGCGTGGTGGAAAAACTGTCATTCAAATCTTTGGATAAACTCTAGCACTTAGTTCTGGTATTTACTGCTTTTAAAAATAATTTAATAAATATTTGGTGTAAAGTTTCCTGTTATTCCATATGTTAAGGTATAATGAATATTATAGTTCTCTGTACATATAGCATATCTTTCTTTCCAAAATGAAAAGTATATAAACTGAATCTTAATATTCTTTCTGGACAACAGGATTATATCAGCATTTTCCCATTTAAATGTGGCAAACCAGTAGAGGATGGTCACATTAGACATATCTGGTCTTCATTTATTTACGTATTAGTTGAATCAATTATAAGGTTAAAAGATAGAGTGAAATCTATGATCTATATATTGACAATAAAAATATCTTATAGGACATTTGACTTTTTTGTTTTCTAATTTGAGCCCCACTCCTTCTTGAGCTAGGTTGGGAAGATATTCTATCTGTTTTGTGGTGAAGAAACTGACATGTTTGGACAAGGTCATCTGGTGGCCTCAGGTCTAGATCTTCAGAGTCTTCCTGCTGAAGGGATTATCTTCTCTTTATACTAGGCATCTCATTTTCGTTCATCCAGTGGCATTTACTGAGGACCTCCAATGTGTTTACCTCAATGGTGGGTGTTGAGTCATTTAAGATGATGGAAAAAAAAAAAACATGGCTTCTCTCAAGGCGCTCCCTCCTACATGTCAATCAAAGGAGATAGCTATTAACATAGGTACAATAGCATTACCATAGAAATACTTACAGATTGGAGCTGGAATCCCTACATGTTGAGGCCCTGAGGAAGAAATTAAGCATTTAATGAGAGGAAGATACAGAAGATGTGAAAGGAAACTTGATTTTAAGGTGCCTCAGAGTGCTCTAGGGGAAGACGAGGGGAATAGTGGACATTCTAAGCAGAATGGGCATGGTATGCTCCAGTAACTGAATATCTGGGTGTGAGGGGCAGGGGCATGAGCAGTTTTGACAAAGTAGACCATGGAGCATTGTTCCATACCAGGGAGGTGGGCTTTATCCTAGGCCTACTCCTCCACTTGGTGTCAGTTTTGTGGGCACTTGGCTGTGTAGCAGAGGATACTCGGAGCTACAGGATAAATAAATAAACATGCCTTCTCTAGAATACCAGTGATAGTGGCTGTAAAAACAAAACAAAACATTGTTTTATATTAATTCCATAATCATTCATTCATTCATTCATTCAAAAACATTTGTTGAATGCCTACTGTGTACATTGTCCTAAGTGCTGAAAGACGGTGGAGAATAAAATCAGAAGAAAATTTGTACCATCAGTGAGTTTAAGTTTGCTGGGGAAGGTAATATGTTTGATAGAACAAGTTTTAGGAGAAAAAGTAAAGCAGTGGAGAGGGCTAGGAAATGTTGGATGGTGTTGGTGATTAATTCCAGATATGGTCACTAAGGAGGCTTCACTAATAAGGTGACTTTTAAGTAAAGAGTGAGGGAAATAGCCAAGTAGCTGTCTGGGGAATAACACTTAGGCAGAATGCTCACCACATACAGAGGTTCTCACCGAGGGGAGAGTTCCTGGCATGTAGAAGAACTACAAGGATGCTGGGATGGAGAGGTAGAAGGTGATGTCAGGCAGGTAATGGGGGCCAGGTCATGTAGGGCCCTGGAAGTCATCATCATAAGGAGTTTGGCTTTTTGGTGCAGATATGTATCCAGCTCCGGCTTACATTTCAAGAGGATTTCCCTGGCTGTGGTGTTGAAAATAGACCACACAAGGCAGTGGGTAGAAACAGAGGAGGCAGGCAGGAGGCTGTTGTAATAATCCTGGTTAAGAAATGAGGGGGGCTTGACCTAAGAGATTGTGAGATACGATCAGATTCTGGATGTATTTTGGAAGGAAAGCTAATAGGGTTTGCTGATTGACCAGAGGTGCAGTGCAAGGGAGAGGAGTCAAGGACAACCCCAAGATTTTTGGCCCAGGGAATGAACAGAATGGGGCTCCCACTTTCCTGAGATGGGAAAGAGTGAAGAAGAGCTGGTTTTGGGCATAATGTCAAGAGCTTAGCTTTGGACATTGCACTAATTGTGTCAGTTATACATGTTTTAGTTATTGAGGAAGATTGATGGGATGCCACATAGCAGGGCTTACAGATCCACAGTTTATTGCAGGAAAATGATAGACATATAGCAGCAGTACCCAAGTAAAGCCATGCATCAGAGGCAAAGGCTGCATGACAGCAAGGGGTCTGCAGAGGCCAGTGCCAGCTCCAGTGATACTTCCTCTGCAAGGCCATACCAGGACACTCCTCTCTTGAATCAAGAACCACTGATGTGTGCATGGAACATTTTGGAACCCAATAGCCTAAAATGGGGTGTCAGACTGGGCTTCTTATATCTTGCTGGTCACATAGGGATGTGTTTCCTACGTAACCAGCCCCAGCGACATAGCTCCCCAGAGTCTCACCAAGACCAGGTGCAAATCATCCATTGCACTGTTACTAATAAGCAATGCTGACAAGCTGGTACCCACCTCCCTGAAACTCCTCAGACCATGGCTATAAAGTGATACTCTTGGTTATCATGTCTCATGCCTTTACCGAGGGACAGTGCTGTATTTAAGCAAAACAGCTCAGACTGATTTCAAGTCAGCACAGCCATGTGAAATTTGAGTTGATTATTAGGACATCCAAGTGGAGATGTTAAGTAGGAAGCTGTAAGTATGAGTTTGGAGTTTGCGGGAGGGGCCAGACTGAAGATACACATTTGGAAGTCATCATTATATAGAAGCTATTTAAAATCAAGACGCTGGATAAAAACATCTGGGGAATGAGTGTAGGTTGAAATGAACAGAGATTCTAATGTGGTTCCAGGAGCACTTCAACATGTAGCAATCTGTAAGGACTAGAATCCAAAAGATTTCAAGGATATTTCCCTCATTTTAGGAAACCGTATCACTCTATGCCCCCAGACCTCCAAAGGTTTTGTTATTTTCCTTTAAGGGCCATTTAAAAGAAACATGAATATATATACATATATTAAATATACATATATATAAAATATACATATATTATATATAAAATATACATATAATATACCTATAATATATATATAATATATATTATATATTATGTACATATAATATACATATAATATATCATATATATTATGTACATACAATATACATATAATATATGTTATATATTATATATAATATAGGATATATAATATAGAATATATACAATATATAATATATATTATATATACAATATATAATTATTGTGTATATATAAATATTGTATATTATATTATATTGTATATATACTATATAATATAGTATATATATTATATATTATATATACTATATAGTATATATAATATATATATTATATATATATTATAATATATACTATATATACTATATATTATATTATATATTATATATATATTATATATACTATATATACTATATAGTATATATAATATATAATATATGTACAATATATAATATAGAATATAGAATATATGTAGAATATACATATATAATATGTATATATAAAATATACACATATAATAATATGTATATATTATATTACATATTATATATTATATATAAAATATATTATATATTATTATATATACGATAATATATAATAATATATAATATATATATATAGTATATGGTTGGTGCAAATGCGGTTTTTGTCATTACTTTCAATGGCCAAAACTGCAATTACTTTTGCACCAACCTAATACAATGATTTGGTGGCTGTCATTCTGATTTGTGTAAGCACTCAAGTATATTAGATATTTGACTTCAGTCTTAGAAAGAGTACAATTATTTTTTATTTATGGAGAGATAACAATTATTTTTTATTTATGGAGAGATAACATGCTGTCCAGAAAGCATCTAAAAAGGCTTTCTTTTCTTACCAGTGGTTTTACTCTTCTCATAAAACTTTTTGTACCTAATTATAGATTTTAGGGACATAAAAATAGCCTGCAAAATGTCTAAACATCCCATAAATACTTTCTGTCCTTTCGGTTAATCTCTGGAAAAAAGCACTTTAAAGCAGTGTCATTTGTAGCCTTCTTGGATGTATATTAACCTAGTAGCTTGAATTATTTTACCAGATTAACTAGATGCTACTTAAATGTCAGTGCTGCAAAGGTGACAGTTCCAAGAGGGAATTGGGCTACCAAATGGGGATATAGAAATCTTAAAGAAAACTGTGTCAATTTCCAATTTTCCTAGGACTCCCCCACGTGCTACTTTCTTAGAGGAATAAATCATTCTTGCTTTCACTCTCTGCCCATATGTTCATGCTGGCTTGCAAAATACTTTTTCTTGTATAACTACATCAAGTAGCAATTGAGACATTTTCATGTACTATTTATTAATAATTAGGTTTTTATTATAAAACATGAAAGTAGTCTGTCAGAAAATTTTATCTTTGAAGAATATATGAAGATTAACAAGTTAATATTGGATACAAAATGAGAAAAATGCCATATGAGTGGTATATATCAATAAAATATCACTCAAACTGATGTGATTAAAAAGGAATATTATTTTAAAATAATGGCTAGAATATTATTTGATAGGTGGGATGGTTATTTGAGAATGAGAGAAATTATTCTGCATGTAAATTTTCGTATATTTCAAAATATTTTTTGGCAGAAAACTTATTTAGTCTAAGCTAAAAACAAGACTTAAATGTAGAGCTCAAACAGACAGTATTAGAGTAAGGTTTGACCAATGTAGATCTGTCAATATTAATTGTAATAATAGCTCTAAAATTCTAAGAGTTGTATATTCCACGTTTGTGTATTTTATCACATATTTGTATATCATTTTACACTTTAAAGTAAATTATATTACTTAATTCTCACATCCCTTAGGCACATATGTAGTAATTCGTATTTGTAAAATGGAGAAACCGAGGGACAGACAGATTAAGCGCCTTGCAGTTCAGAAAGAAACAAATGGCACCTTAACCAGATTCTTCCTTATGACCCCATCTCCAGTGCTTTCCTCTTAGACAGTTATACAGGAATGCGTGCAACACATGTCTAGCAATAATAGATACCCAATAAATATTTAGTTCAAGTCTGCATCTTCCTAGAGATACTTTGATAAATCTTCTGTCTTGCTTTGTTAGGAAACAGAAAGATTTTTCTTCATGATCACCGTTTTACAGATGAGTAAATTGAGGCACATATTGTTTAACCAAGGACCACTCTGCCTGTTTCAGCTTGAGATGCTGAAAGTGGCACAGCAAATGTTAAAATTGCAGAGCTTCTATTCAGGTGACTCTAACGCTTCTTTCCACAGTACCAAATGGCCTCTTTAGAAGCGATGTTATTTGGTTGTGTTTTTTTCACCCCAGGCTCCTGTTTTACCCAACCCTACAAACCAAATCAGATTTATGATCTGTGCCTCTAGAACATGCTTCCTTAATTTTAAATTGCTGCTGGATTGTAAACCCAGTAAACACTGCTTAAGTCGTCTGTGTGCTCTGTGCTGTACTAGCAAGGATGAGCAGCTGAAGACACAGCAGGTCTGTAGATGCGAAGGCAGAACATTTACTCATGGTAAACTGAGCACAATTATAAGGACACAAAAGGGCAAATAAAATATTTTGCTAAAACATGTGTGACTGGGCATTCTTCATGCTGGGGCATGACTAGGTGAGGTAAATCAGGGAAGACAAGAGTGGGGGCAAGGGGAAATAGTTGCAAAGACACACTAAATTCACGTGCTACCTGTTGGATTATACGACTTTTATCTTTTCTTGCTTGCTAGCATTCACAAAGTAATAATAGTTTTTTGTTGCACAAAATTCAAATAATGCAGGAAGGTAGAAAGAAGAAAGCAAACCTCTCTTTAGACCTATAAGCATATATGGATATACCAAGGTGTGTGTGTGTGAACATGCACACATACACATCTTTCCACACATGATTTTACACGTATAGGATCACGTATGCATGCCATTTTGCTGTCTCCGTTTTTCAATTACCATTGTTAGGGGATGATTTAGTAACATTTTTTTCCTACTAAAAATATTTATTTTAAAATTTTTATGAATACACAATAGTTGTACATATTTATGGTGTACATGTGATATTTTGATCCAAGCATACAGTGTGTAATGATTAAATCTGGGTGACTGGGATATTCATAACCTCAAACATTTATGATTTCATAGGCAGCAAAGAATTTTCTAAGTCTTGCTTTAAAATATAGTCTTCAAGGGCTTTGACACAGAAGACTTAATACAGTGGGGTTCTGACTCATGAGTCCACTTGTGCTGGTGGGGCAAGGTAGGGTGGATCATAGGGAACCTCGCACAGTGGCTGTTTGTGGTAAAGTAGCTTTAAGAATCTTCATGACATGGACCATTTTGAATTCACATGTTTTGATAGGCAACACAGACAAACTGATACAACACATTTTTAAAGATATGGAACATGGAGCTAAGCCAAAATATTGAGTTCCTTCTAGTAGAAAACTTCCCTCTCAGATTTATGATGTTTTTGAGATACCTCTGATTCCACGATGTTCGGAACTGCATTAAGTGGAGCCTATCACAGTTATCCTAGGACATGCAGTTTTCTTCTCTCGACCCTTCTAATTTTTAAAAGTTCTTCAACAATAGTGCTTTGCTTTGTGTTCTTTTGAGGGTGGAACCTGGATCCTTAGAGATAGAAAACCCAGCATCTAAGTGGGATCTGCCTTTCAGTCCTGCTTCCACATGAACAGCAAGCAGAATAATTAATGGATTAACCGAGAAAGGAGGGAGTTTTTACCTAAAATGCATTGGTAAAAATCTATACCTGCAGGTACTAAGAATAGTTCTCTTAGCTGGTGGATAATGGTAAAATTTAACCAATGACATATTAATGTCTGGACTAAAAGTATGATTGTGGTAAAAAAAATGCTTTGGAAAGGCATGTAAGAAGATTCTAGACACGTATGGTAGTGCATAAGTAAAAGTTCTTAAATTGACAGCCATGGTTTTGCTCTCAGGTTAGGACTTATAGACGTGTGCTTCTTTCTTCCTTCCTCTTCCTGCCCCCTTCCATTCTGATACCTTCTCTTCCCCTCTCTTTCTCTTCCCTCCCCCATTCTTACTTTCCTTTTTTTCTTAAAAAAAAAATTAAATGGCTCTTCTGTTATTGGCTATGGCTTCCTTTTGGGGTGAATGTTAATAAAGAAAAATGTTTTTTTTGGCAGCATTTGAAATTACATAATTTTCTTGTCCTCTGCTACCTTTGTGAGTTCATTCCTTATGGTTTCATGCAGTTGCTTTAATTTTGACAATTTTCTCTAATGGTTAGTAGCAGATAAAGTTTAATGGTTACTTTCTAGAAGGTGTCAATTCCTTTATGATATTTGGTTGGGATTGTGAAAGTGATGGTGTGATTCTTTTAAAGTGAAGTTTAGAATTTGAAGATGAGCAACAGAAGTTTATATTTCCTTGTGGTCCTTTGGTCCAAATGGCCAATTCTTTTAATAAGTAAAATAGAGAGGAATAGAACCTGTGACAAGACAAAAGAGACTTCTGGGAAATGAAAGGTGGCTCCTTTCAGCCATTCAACTGGGGTCTGCTCTGAACTCATAGGCATGGTTGATAGTCTCCTTCACGCCTATTTTATCATTGATTAAATATCCGCATAGGTTAGGTAATATTCTTACCAGTAAGGGAATTGGATGATACGATCACATCTAGAATTAATTCTCATTCAACTCTTTGTTTTTATAATCCATGATCATGTCTATCTTGGGTCTTTGTCTTCCTAGTTTTGTTTTTTAATCTGTTCCTTGGCAGTTATAGTGTCCCTTGCCTATTTGAGTTGTCCTTTGCAGACATACATTCTGCTTAGTTAAGACTTTGATAAGTGTCCATTAAAACTGTGGGCAGTATTCCAGAAGAGGAGAATCATAATTTACCATGGGTGGCTTTTTGTTTTTTCTCTCTTTCTTTTTTAAAACAATTCTATTATCTCCCTAGTGATATTGGCATTGTTTAATTATGTCCTTAGGCAAAGAGTCATGGTGACTCTTGAGCCTTCTTTTAGGTCACTGGAACCACTATTTGAAAAGGGCAGCCTGCTTATTTTCCCCCAAATCCATTAGTTTTCACGTGACAAGGATAAGCTTCAACTCTCATTTATGTGTCTCTTTCTCCTGGATTGTGAGATTTTAAAAATTTAATTAAACATCGAATATATTTCTCATTGTTAAAGATCATGATGATATTTCCAGACTTTGATATTTCCCTTTTCAATTTTATATTAAAACATCACAGAACAGATACCTAGCATTACACTTACTCTTCAAATATATATTTATTTTATCTACATTTTTTAACTGTTTTGAACTGTTAAAATTCTTTCATTTAGATCTCTGGCCAAACATACTTATTTGTACAAGGAATCAATTATCTTTCAGTCTTTGTAGATAATCTTCTTTTTATGACAACTTACATTTTGTGAATTGATTTTTGTCTCTGTCCTAATTTGTCACCTTATAGTAGCTATTTGATTGGTAGAGGATGGTTTCTCTGTACAGAGCTGTTTTATTTTTCTCTATGATGACTTAGGAGTGCATATGTGTTCAAAGATATTATTCTCTATGTGATTTCACTCTGTTTTGCTTTAAGTGTTTCTCAGAAGACTAGGTGTTCTGTTTGTCTTTTATGGATAAATTATATGTATGCATGTATTTATCTAACTTTTATTTTAAGCTCAGGGGTACATGTGCAGGTTTGTTACATAGGTGAACTTACATCACGGGTGTTTGTTGCACAGATTATTTTATCGTTCAGGTATTAAGCCTAGTACCTGTTAGTTTTCTTTCCTGATTCTATCCCTCAGCCCATCTTCCATCCTCTGATCGGCCCTAGTGTGTGTTATTCCTTTCCATATGACCATGTGTTCTCATCATTTAGCTCCCACTTATAAGTGAGAACATGTTATTTGGCTTTCTGTTCCTGCATTAGTTTGCTAAGAATAATGGCCTCTAACTTTATCCATGTCCCTGAAAAGGACACGATCTCATTCTTTTTTTATGGCTGCATGGTATTCATTGGAGTATATATAAGAAAACTAAGGATTCTTTTGGATTTATTATACATACATGAGAGAGTTCCAGTTAGTGTATCCCCAGTCTACAGTAATGTTGAGTGAAAGTGCTACTATTTGTGGACTGCTAAGTTAAAAAGTTTGTATTCTTTTTAGAAGTACTTAAGGAATGAAAGTTACCAGGAGCTTGTAGAAGCATAATGTGTAATGTATTCTTTGGTGATGCGGCAGTGAAGGAAAGCTTAGGGAAATAAGTGGTACATGTCAGGACAGAGGAAAGGGAGGGGGATCTCAGTAGACCCCATCACATGACCACACAGATTAAGGTGAAGCACATTTTAAGGAAAAAAGTCTTTAATTCTTAAATTTTTCATTTTTAAGGTCTCAACATGGTTTCTTGGCTATTGTAAAGTTCCTCTTCCACAATTATCTATCTGTTCTTATTATTTAGCTAACACTTCCTTAGAGGAAGAAGGGAATTCATCAAGAACTCATAATTGTTAAAACAGGACATGTTCCCATTCGGAAAATAAAAAATTCTCCTTTCCTGTCACTATTATTTATATGCAATAAAGGGTGATTTGAAAACATTTGATTTCAGTGACAGATACAATAAAATTAACTTCTTTTTCTTTGGACGTCATGTGGTTTCTGCACCAGTGTGCTATTAATAGCACCAGGAAAGTAGATTCTGAGATTTGTGAATAAAGAGGCACAGGTTTGTGTCCATGTAGGCATTTTGGGGTTAACTTAGAGGGCAGAGGTACCTCATTTATCTTCTAGATGTGGAGGGGAATCCTTAGTAAGGTTTTGTCCTGTTAACCCAGGAGTCACTACACCATGGGTCTATGGTGTTGTGTGTGTTCACAACAGGGTAACAGTGTGGTCAGGATGCCTAAACAGATTTCCAAGCAGGGCAGCCCAAAATAGGTGAGAAAGGAGGAGCACAATTATTAGATGAATTTAGAGTTCATATATTTTATTTTGCATTGGGACTAAATGGAACGTCTTATTTTCCTCAGAATAGCCATAGAGAGGCTTACAAATTATGTTTAGTGGGCAGCATTTGTTTTATACAGCAGGATCTCAGATGCCTGCAACCTAGGTGTTTCTTAAGCATTGAAGCCAGTGAATATGATGGAGGTCTTGTTAACCTTTACTTTAAAGCTTCATTTGGTGACTTTGCCTCTTTTAGTTAAAAAAAATTTACAATGCTAATGGCATCACAGTCCATAAAGAAATTTAAACATTGCTGGTTGCAGTTCTGATGTTCCTATTGTACTAGGAGATGGTTTCTCAGAACACCCAATTTACTCCTGCTTCTCAGAAAGGGAGGCAGGCTTCTGCTGTTTTCCATTTGTCGCAAACCATCCATAAACCATCAAGTGCATAACAAAAACATGGGAGAAAATTATTCCCAGTTGTTACTAAGTAAAATTTTGTAAGACAAAGTTACATGTCATTATTGCTCAAAATAATTTATCATTCGTGTAAAAGAAAAGGATAATTGATTTGCAGTAGAGTTTTGTGAACCTGAATTTGTTTGGATATTTGGAAACATACTGATTATTTTGAATTCTCTTTCTGAATCCCTACTTAGAAACATTTTTGCATTTATCTATTTTATTCAGATAGCATATTAGCTGTTACAGAGGCCTGAAGTAAGATAGTTGGTGTGATGATCTACACATCTAAAGCAAGAAATAGTTAAAATTCATGTTCGTTCATTTATCCATTCTGTGTTTCTGTTTTTGAAAGGCTTTGTTCTATGCATGGGATATAATCAACATTTAACTAAACTGAGAGTTTTGTTCTCATGGAGCTGCTATGCTAGTGAGGGGTGACTAAAAATTAACAAATATCTACTTGAACAAGATAATTTCAGAAGGTGCTAATCATCTGAAGACTAAACAACGCCTAATGAGATAGAGATGGGAGGTGGGCTTCTTTAGATGGGCCATGTTGAGAAAAGTTTTCTGTGAGGACATGACATTTAGATGAGGTTTGGATGAGGGAAAGTCAGTCAAATAAAGGTTTTTTGGGGTGGGCAGGAAGTGTTCAAGGAAAAGGCAGCACATGCAAAGGCTAGAACATACTTGATGTGTTCTAAGACCCATAGAAGGTCTGATGTGATCGGGCCATCTCTGGTGGATCAAGACAGCTGTAGGGGATGAGGCGAGGGAGGTAGACCTGGTAGGACAAGTGGTCTGGGCTTTAGGTGCAATGGGAAGTGAACAAATGGAAAATTTCAAAAGAAATAGACAATTGCATCATAATTGTGCTAGGCAAATACAGTCTCATGCCGCATAATGACATCTTGGTCAATGATGGATTGCATATATGACGGTGGTCCAATTAGATTATAATGGAGCTAAGAGTTCCTATTGCCTATGACGTAGCCATCAAAATGTCATATCTCAATGCATTACTCAAGTGTTTGTGGTGATGCTGGTGTAAAAAAACCAACTGTACTGCTAGTCATATTAAAGTATTGCACATACAATTATGTACTACCTAATAGTAGATAATGACAATAAACAACTGTGTTACCGGTTTGTGTATTCACTATACTATACTGTTTCCATTATGTTATTTTGTTTTATTTATTTTTAAAATTTTTTGAGTTTTTAAATTGATATATAATAGTTGTGCGTATCTTGGGTGTACGTGTGATATTTTGATGCCTGTATACAATATGTAATGATTAAAGGAGGGTAATTGGGATCCCTTATATTAATATATAAATAAGTTAACTGTAAAAGTGTCTCAGACAGGTCTTTCAGGAGGTATTACAGAAGAAGGCATTGTTATCATAGGAGATGACAGTGTCATGCATGTCATTATTCCTGAACAGCTTCCAGTGGGACAAGATGTGGAGGTGGAAGACAGTGATATGGATGATCCTAAACCCTGTGTAGGCCTAGCCTTATATGTGTGTTTGTGTCTTAGTTTTCATTAAAACTGTTTGATTTAAAAAGTAAAAAATAAAAATAAAAAAGCTTATAGAATAAGGATATAAGGAAAGAAAATCTTTTTGTACAGCTGTACAATGTGTTTGTTTTAACCTAAGTTATTACAAAAGAGTCAAAATGTTAAAAAAATTTTAAAGTTTGCAAAATAAAAAGGTTACAGTAAGCTAATGTTAATCTGTTATTGAAGAAAGGAAAGTATTTTTAATGGATTTAGTAGCCTAGGTGCATAGTGTTTATGAAGTCTACGGTAGTGTACAGTACTGTCCTAGGCCTTCTCATTCACTCACCGTCACTCATTTATTCTCCCAGAACAACTTTCAGTCCTGCAAACTCCATTCATGGTAGATGCCCTATACCAGGTGCACTATTTTTTTTTATCTTTTCTATGTTTAGACACACCAATACTTACCATGTGTTATAATTACCTACAGTATTCATTACAGTAACATGCTGTACAGTTCTATAGCCTAGGAGCAAAAGGCTGTACCATATAGTCTGGGCGTGTAGTAGGCTATGCCATCTGGGTTTGTGGAGGTACACTCTATGAAGTTCACACAAGGATGAAATTGCTTAAGGATGCATTTTTCAGAACAGATCCCCATGTAAGAAACATGTGACAGTCATGCAGTGGCCTGTTAGAGGGATTAGATCAAATACATTTAGAAAGATTAATTGGAGAAATGCTTATGAAAGTTGGTTTGGTGAAGAATTTTTGAGAATGAGGACCAAGAGGGAACACACAGGGTTTGGGATAGTAGGAGAGGAGAGAACTTTTCAGAAAGAGATGCTTAGGGTGTTGAGACAGGTAATGTGTGTATCTCTGGGACGATATAGGGAAAGAGGAGATGGCTGGTTAAGGATTCTGAAGCTGCTACTAGGTATTGAATTTAATGTGTCTAAGATTCCTCAAGAACAAGATAAATTTTTATGAGCATAGATGATACTAGATGATTCTTATGCATGGGCTCTGTGTGGTAGAGCTCTTTATTTCTGTTTTCTCAAAACAAATTCTAACATCTGTTTTAAGATAAAAGATGTCTATTTCACCTCTAAAATTTATTTTGTATTAAAACTCTTCCACAAGATTGATATTACTGGACATGTTATAGCTTACATGCTACCAGAAATGACTATGTAATTATTTTATTCTTAATAAATATAGGCTTCCTATTTTCTCTCTGGTTAACGAGTTCCAAAGCTTCACATCAGTTTTAATTTCTGGGAGATGTTTTATCAGACAATGACATTTGGCTCTTGATTTAAGCAGGCCTAAAAATCTATTTCATGAGGGTAATTTAAAATAATTTGGCTTAATTAAAATGGTAAATGATGTTATTTTATAATAATGATATCATTCCTGAGGCACATTTTTCTTGGACAGCTGTACTGTGCTATTATGCAAATAAGTATTTTTTGACGGGACAATAACTCCTGCTTTATTCTCCATTATTCAAAACCTCGCAATCATATTATTTCCTGATCCATAGACAGCTTGTGTGTCTGTGTGTCTGTTTTATTCCCTATCGTTTTCCCCTGATTCAGGATTAAATTGCTTCAGATAAGCCTTCTTAATAGGAACATACTGAGATTCCTTTCTATTGAAGAAGAGAAAAAAATAAGCTAATCTTATATATAGGCCAAACTGGGATGAGTGTTTTTGAGTCTAAAAGGAAATACAAAGAACCAGCAAAAAATGGTGACTACATCTGAAAGGCAGGCAATTGTAAGAAAGAATCTTTCAGCAAAATTGTATCAAAATATATTTTGAATTAATTGCATGTAACATTCAAAGGCATAAACTCATGGAATTTGGAACTTGGGATCTACCATAGATATTGTCTATTCAAACTCTGTCATTTTAGAGCTAAGAAAATAAACAATTTGGTCATTTTCCTAAGAGCATACTACTGGTTAGCAATAGAACAAACACTGGATCTGTGACTTCTGGTTTTTCAAACTCTCCTCCTCCTAATGTCCCCTTTTTACTTTTTCTTTCTCTTATAAATACCATCATCGTTCTAGGATCAGAGCTAGCTATTCCAGCACTTTTCATTTCTTTGAGTCGGTAACCCATATGTCTTCTTCTTTGCCCTACACAGCAGCAGTTTGCCCCAAACTCCCTGCAGGTGTGACTCACTGTTTTGCATTGATCATCTGTTCTCTTGCTAGTGCCTGCTTGCTGCCTCCTGTGCATTGTTGAATGAAGTAGTGAAACATCTCAGAATTTTAGAACTAGGGAAAAATCCTCCTGAATCTTGGGGAAAATAAAAGCAGGTGGTGTCTTTATGAAGTATCTCATCACCAAAATGCCCAAGTGAGGTTATAAATGGATTTTTAAAAAGGACTTCACAAATTAATGGATCATAAATACAAAACATGTTAGTAAAGAGAAGTGAGACAACTCAGAATTTTAAAAATTATTTTGTATGGTAAATGAATGAAAATTTTATGAATTAAATAAATATTTATTGAGCTCCTACTATGTGCCTAGCATTGTAAGGAGCTATGGGTTTTTTTTCTAGGCAAATTGTGTTTCATCTTACATATTCTTTCATAACCTGATTATCTCATTTTGTAATATATCATGAACATCTATCTATATCTCTAAATATAGATTTGTAGAACCCTTTTTAGAGGCTTTGTAGTATGCCTTTTTATGGATGTACCATCTTTTTAAACTGTTCTGTTCTATCAGGCACTTATTTTTTTAGCTGTGGGAAAAGCATGTAACAAGAGCTCTACCCAGTTAACAAATTTACAAATGTCTAATACAGTATCGCTGACTATGTGCACATCAGTACCATTGACTATCTGCACAGCAGATCTCTGTAGAACTTTTCATCTTGCATGACTGAAACCCTATACCCACTGAACAGCAGGTCTCCCTTTTTCCCCTTCCTCCACCCACTAGCAACCAGCACTGTGTTTTCTGCTTCTATGAGTTTGGCCATTTTAGAGATACCTCATATAAGTGGGAACATACGGTATTTGTCCTTACGTGATTGGTTTACTTAGCATAGTATTATCAAGTTTCATCCATGTTGTAGCATATAACAGGGTTTCCTTCCTATTTAGGGATGGATCATATTCCATTGTATGTCTATACCCCATTTTCTTTCTTCATTCATTCATCGATGGACATTTCCACCTCTTGGCTAGTGTGAATAATGCTGCAATAAACATGGAAATGCACATATTTCTTGAAGGTCCTGTTTTCAATTCTTTTATTTTTAATTATTATTGATTTATTTATTTCAACTTTTATTTTAGATGCAGGGAGTACATGTGCAGATTTGTTACAAGGGTATATTGTATGATGCTGAGGCTTGGGGCATTACTGATCTCATCACCCAGGTACTGAGCATAGTACCCAATAGTTTTTTAACCCCTGCCCTCCTCCCTTCCTTCTTCCCTGCTCTAGTAGTTCCCGGTGTCTGTTGTTCCCATCTTTATGTCTGTGCATACTCAATGTTTAGTTCCTACTTATAAGTGAGAACATGTGGTATTTGGTTCTCTGTTTCTGCATTAGTTTACTGAGGATAGTGAGTAAGCTGTGTCCATACTGCTGCAAAGGACATGATTTTGTTCTTCTTTATGGCTGCATAGTATTGCATGGTGTATATGTACCACATTTTTCTTATTCAATCTACTATTGACAGGCACCTAGATTGATTACATGGCTTTGCTGTGAATAGTGCTGTGATGAACGTATAGGTGGATGTGTCTTTTTGGTAGAATGATTATTTTCCTTTGGGTAAATACCTAATAATGAGATTGCTGGGTTGAATGGTAGTTCTATTTAAAATTCTTTGAGAAATCTTCAAACTGCTTTCCACGGTGACTGAACTAATTTACATTTCCACCAACAATGTACTGGCATTCATTTTCCTCTACAGTCCTGCCAACACCTGTCATTTTTTTGACTTTTTGATAATAACCATCTGACTGGTGTGAGATGGTATCTCATTGTAGTTTTGATTTTACATTTTTCTGATGATTAGCGATGTTGAGAATTTTTTGTATGTTTGTTGGTCCCTTGTATGTCTTCTTTTGAGAAGTGTCTGCTCATGTCCTTTGCATAACTTTTAATAGGGATATTTTTTTTTCTTGATTTAAGTTCCTTATGAATTCTGGATATTAGGTCCAGAGTTTGTTGGATGCATGGTTTGAGAATATTTTCTCCAGTTGTGTAGGTTGTCTGTGTACTCTGTTGATAGTTTCTTTTCCTGGGCAGAAGCTCTTTAGTTTAATTATGGCACGCTTGTCAATTTTTGTTTTTGATGCAATTGCCTTTGAGGACTTAGCCACAAATTATTTGCCAAGGTTGGTGTTGAGAAGCGTATTTCCTAGGTTTTCTTCAAGGGTTTTTATGGCTTGAGATTTTACTTTTAACATTTTAATCCATCCTGTTAATTTTTGCATATGGTGATAGGTAGGAGTCCAGTTTCATTCATCTGCATATGGCTAGCTAGCTATCTTAGCACCATTTATTTAATAGGGAGTTCTTTCCTTACTGTTTATTTCTGTTGACTTTGTTGAAGATAAGATGGTTGTAGGTGTGTCACTTTATTTCCGGGCTCTCTATTCTGTTCCATTGGTCTACATGTCTGTTTTTGTACCAGTACCATGCTGTTTTGGTTACTGTAGCCTTATAGTATAGTTTGAAGTCAAATAATGTAATGCCTCTAGATTTTTTTTTTTTTAATTTTCTTAGGATTGCCTTGGCTATTTGGGATCTTTTTTGGTTCCATATGAATTTTACAGTAGTTTTGTCTAATTCTGTGAAAATGATGTTTTTAATTTGATAGGAATAATGTTGAATTTATAGATCACTTTGGGTGGTATGGCCATTTTAATGATATTATTTCAATCTATGAGAATGGAACACTTTTCCATTTGTTTGTGTCATCTATGATATTTTTCAGCAGTGTCATGTAGTTCTCCTTGTAGAGACCTTTCATCTTCTTGGTTAGACGTATTCCTAGGTATTTTATTTATTTGTATGGCTATTGTAAATAAATACCCAGAAACAGGATTGCAGGATTATATGGTAGTTCTAGTTTTAATATTTTGAGGAACTTCCATACTATTTTCAACAGCTGCTGCACCATTTACCTTCCAGCCAACAGTGCACAAGTGTTCTAATTTCTCCACATTCTTGACAATATTTGTTACTTTCTGTTGTTTTGATGATGCCATCCTAAGGGGTATATGTGAAGTACTATCTCATCGATTTGTGTTTTTCTTATAATTAGTGATGTTGAGCATCTTTTCATATACTTGTTGTTCATTTGCATGTCTTCTTTGGAGTAATGTCTATGCAAGTCCTTAGCCCATTTTAAAAATCAAGTTATTTGTTTTTTTTTTCTATTGAGTCATGTGTGTTCTATGTATATTTTGGGTATAAATCTCTTATCAGGTATAGTCAGCCTTCAGTATCCATGGGTTCAGCATCCAGGGATTCAACAAACCACAGATGAAAAATATTTGAAAAACAATAGTACAGCAATAAAAATAATGCAAATAAAAACAGCACAGTATAACTACCATTTGCACAGCATTTATGGTGTATTAGGTGATATAAGTCAGCAGTCCTCAAACTTTTTGGCATCAGGAACCAGTTTCATGGAAGACAATTTTTCCACAGACCAATGGCAGTCAGGGGAGGATGGTTTCAGGATGAAACGATTCCACCTCAGATCATCAGGCATTAGATTCTCACAAGGAGCACACAGCCTATTATAGATCCCTCGCATGCACACTTTACAATAGGGTTTGAGCTCCTGTGAGAATCTAATGCCATGACTGATCTGACAGGAGGCAGAGCTCAGGTGGTAAAGCTCCCTGGTGGCTGCTCACCTCCTACTGTGCAGCCTGGTTCTTAATAGGCCATGGACTGGTATGGGTCTGTGGCTTGGGGGCTGGGGATCCCTGTTATAAGTAATCTAGAGATGATTTAATGGATATGTGTAGGTTATATGCAAATACCATATCATTTTATATAAGGCACTTGAGCATCCACAGATTTTGGTATCCATGGGGTGATGAGATCCTGAAACCAATCCCTCATAGATACTGAGAGACAATTGTATATGGTTTCCAAATAGCTTTTCATATTTTATAGGATACCTTTTCATTCTGCCGATTGTTCCTTGGCTGCCCAGAAGCTTTTTTGTTTGGCATAGTCCTATTAATCTATTTTTGCTTTTGTTGCTTAGGCTTTTGGGGTCATATCCAAGAAATCATTGCCAAGGCCAATGTTATGAAGCTTTTCCCCTGTGTTTTCTTCTAGAAGTTTTATAGTTTCAGGCCTTATGTTGAAGTCATTTTTTTTGGTAAAGGGTTTATTAAGCAGGGCTATTTTTAATACCAAAAGACAGCAGACAGCTCAAACAGTCACTAACAGAGGTCTGGTTGTTTAAATTATAGTATACAAATAAAACAGTAGTATTCATCTGTGTGGGGTGGGATGGGTGGGTGGGTGTGGATGTGTGTGTGTGAGGGGTTGGGGAGAGGGAGGGAGAGATGAAGAAATATCTTCATGTGCTAACATGGAGTGAACTTCAGGATATAATGTTATGTAAAAAGCATAAAGTGGAAAAAAACGAAAATAGTTTGCTATTACCATTTTGTTTTTTGAAATGTAAAAGTGAATGAACTATATATATGCATATATATAGTTCATTCATATATATATGCATATATATAGTTCATTCTCTTAATTAATTTTTTGATACATTATATTTGTACATAGTTATGGAGTACATGTGAAATTTTGTTGCCTGCATAGAATGTGTAATGATTAAGTCAGGGTATTTAGGATATCTGTCACCTAAGTGTCTATCATTTTTGTGTGTTGGGTGTATTTTAAGTTCTCTCGACCAGCTACTCTAAAATATACATTAAGTTAACCACAGTCATCCTATTCTGCTGTCAAACATTAGAACTTATTTTTTCTGCCTACATATATGATTGTATCCATTAACCAACCTCTCTTAATTCCCCACCCCTCTCCCGCCCACACACCCTTCCTAGTCTCTAGTGTTTTTCTTTCCACTCTCTACCTCCGTGGGATTTACTTCTTTTAGCGCTCATGTAAGAGTGAGAACATGTGAGATTTGTATTTCTGTACCTGGCTTATCTTAATTAATGTAATAATCTCCAGTTCTATCCATGTTGCTACAAGTGACATGATTTAATTCTTTTTCATTGTTGAGTATTATTCGTGTGTGTGTGTGTGTGCATGCATGTGTGTCACACCTCTTTATTCATTCATCTATTGTTGGGCACTTAGGTTGATTCCATATTTTTGCTGTTGGAAATTGTGCTGCAATAAACATGGGAGTACAGTACAATATGTCCCTTTGATATATTGATTTCTTTTCTTTTGAGTAAATACCCAATGCTGGACTGGATTGTATGGTAGTTCTATTCAGCTTTTTGCGAATCTCTATCCTGATTTTTATAGTGGCTGTACTGATTTACATTTCCACCAGCAGTGTATACGAGTTCCCTTTTTGCTATATTCTTGCCAACATCTGTTATTTTTTATCTTTTTAATAATAGCCATTCTAACTCTGTAAGAGTATATCTCATTGTGGTTTTAATTTTCATTTCTCTGATGAGTAGTGATGTTGAGCATTTTTTGTATACCTGCTGGCCATTTGTAAGTCTTCTTTTGAGAAATGTCTATTTATGTCTTTTGCGTATTTTTTAATGGGATTATTTAGTGTTCTGGGTTGAGTTTCTTGCACCTTCTGGCTATGAGTCCCTTGTTGGATGAATAGTTTGTAAATATTTTCTCTCATTCAACAGGTTGCTTCTTCACTTTGTTGATTATTTCTTTTGCTGTGCAGAAGCTTTTTAGTTTAATATAGTCCCATTTGTCTATTTTTGTTTTTGTTGCCTGTGCTTTTGAGGTCTTAGCCATAACATTTTTGCCTCGATCAATGTCTTGAAGAGCTTTCACTGTGTTTTCTTCTAGTAGTTTTATAATTTTAGGTCTTATGTTTAAGTCTTTAACCCCTCTTGAGTTGATTTTTATGTATAGTGTAAGCTAAGGGTCCAGTTTCCCTCTTTTTGATGTGTATATCAAATTTTCTCAAAACTATTTATTGAAAAGACTATCCTTTCCTCATTATGCAATCTTGACACCCTTGTTGAAGATCATTTGATTATATATTCATAGCTTTATTTCTGGATTCTTGATTCTATTCCATTGGTCCATATGCCTATCTTTATGACAGCATCACATGGTTTCGACATTTATTTTTGTTTTGTTTTAGATTTTTTCACATTTTCTAATCCCAAACATTTTTTAAAAATTTAATATACTATTTTTAAAGCACTTTTAGGTTCATGGCAAAATTGAACAGAAAGTGCAGTGATTTCCCATATATTCCCTGCCCCCACACATGCATAGCTTTCTCCATTATCAACATCCTTCATCAGAGTTACACATTTGTTACAATTCATGAATTTACATTGACACATCACTATCACATTATTGTCATCATTATCAACTAATTGCTAACATTAAGGTTCAGTCTTGGTGTTGTAGAGTCTATGGGTTTGGATAACATACAATGTCATGTGTCCATTATTACAATAGCCTAAAGAATAGTTTCACTGCCCTAAAAATACTCTATGCTCTGCCTAACCCCTTAAATCCTGACAATCACAGTCTTGTTACTGTCCCCATAATTTGCTTTTTCAGAATGTCATATAGTTGGAATTATATAGCATGTAGCTTGGTAAGATTGGCTTCCTTCACTTAGTAATATGCACTTAACGTTTTCTGCATGTCTTTTCATGTAATCTGAGAGCAGAGGTAATTTCGTGTCTTCTTTTCTGATTTGGATGTGTTTTATTTCTTTTTCTTGCCAAGTTGCTCTACCTAGGATTTCCAGTACTATTTGAATAGAAATGGTGAGAGTGGGCCTCCTTGTCTTCTTCCTGATCTTAAAAGAAAAGCTTCAGTTTTTCACCATTGAGTATAATGTTAACTGTGGGGTGTTATATATGACTATTATTTGTTGTATATATTCATTCATTTGATGGCTTATCCTCTGTCACTAGGCTTTCTTTACTCTTTTAAATTATTTTTTTCCTTTTGCTCTTTTAACTGGATACTATCAAATGATGTTTGTTGAAGTTCACTGTTTTTTTCTTGTGCTTGATCAAGTCTGCAGTTGAACCACTCTAGTAAATTTTTCCACTAAATTATTGTATTCTTCAGCTCCAAAATTTCTGTTGGGTTCTTGTTTATATTTTATGTCTCTTGTTGACATTCTTATTTTGTTCATACATTATTTTTCTGAGCTTGTTGAACGTCTTTATGATGGTTATTTTGAATCTTTATGAGATAATTCATATGCCTCTGTTACTTTAGGATCAGTATGCGGAGATTTAGTTTGTTCTTTAATTGGGCCATGTTTCCCTGTTTCTTTATGTGCCTTGTAACTTTTATGATTGGATCTACGCATGTGAAATAAAGAGTCACCTCTGTAAATCTCTAAGGACTGGATTCATGTGGGGAAATACCTAATCACCAATCAGCCCTAATCAGCCTGCCTAGAGATTCTGTGGGCCTCAAATCTTTTTTATAGTTGTGCGTTCTCTGGACTTGTGCATGTAAGTTACCAAGTACAGGGATTTACTCTTTTCTTTTTCAGGGGCTTGTAATCTCTTGCTCTCTCTGGAGCTACCACATGCTGCTCAGCTCTTCTTTGTTCTCAGTGGCTCCCAGACTTCTAGAGCGTGTTAGGTCCTGTTAATGCTGTTAGTTGGACAAGACAGGCACCAGTCCCTCAAGAAGCCTTTTGGAAAGTCTGCTTGCTGGGCATATGTTTCAGTCAGTCTTCTCTTTCCCTCCCCTGGGAGAAACCCAGTGAGACATGATTAAGGTGGAAGACGGTAGTATTGACAATCCTGACCTTGTGCAGGCCTAGGATAATTTGTTTGTGTCTTAGTTTTTTTTTTTAAAGTGCTTAAAAAGTTAAAAAAATTAAATAGTTAAAAAAAGATTATGGAATAAAGATGAAAAAATATTTTTATACAGCTGTACAATGTGTTTTTGTTTTAAGCTTAGTGCTAGTACAAAAGTCAAAAAATTAAACAGTTTATAAAGTGAAAAATTTACAATTAGCTAAGGCTAATTTGTTATTGAAGAAAGTTAGTTTTATTTTAAAAATAGATTCAGTGTACCCTAAGTGTACAATGATGTCCTAGGCCTTCACATTCACTCACCACTCACTCACTGGCTCACCCAGAATAACTTCCTGTCCTGCAAGCTCCATTCATGTAAGTGTACCATTTTTTACTTTTATACCCTATTTTTACTGTATCTATCATATGTTTCCATATGCTTAGATACACAAATACTTACCATTGTCTTACAGTTGCCTTAAGTATTCAGTACAGAAAAATGCTGTACAGGTTTATAGCTTAGGAGCAATAGGCTATACCATATAGCCTAGGTGTGCAGTAGGCTATCGCATCTAGGTTTGTGGAAGTACTCTCTATGATGTTCACAAAATGATGAAATTGCCTAACCACACCTTTCTCAGTATCACATTTCTCACTATCGCAAACTGACAGAATACAGTGTAGTCACGTGTCGCTTAACAGTAGATGACTATACTGTATTCTGACAGTTCATGATAGTGATTTTATGTCTACTCAAAAATCAGTAAGCATAGAATATACTACAAATGATTCTTGAGTAGTTAGCATTATACTGGACACATAGGCCATATGTGACATAAACATATAAGACAAGGCCTGATGACTATTTAGAATGCATCATACACGTGGATAAAATAAAATGTTCCCCCACGTTCAACTTTGTGGGTTAGTTCTTTAAAAAATTCATTTATACATTTTTTTTTTGCTTAGAACTTTCAGTATTTCCACATAGAAATAATATTGTAAATGATAGCTATATCCAAGGTGAGGCAACCAAAGCAGTAATACAACTGAACTATTAATATAACCCCAAGACCTGAACCTGGCTTGCCAAGTTATTTTATTATTCTTTTGGCATATTTTACTTATTTTGACCAAGTGACTTAGCCTCTTTCTGCCTCAGCTTTTGTGAAAGATAAGTATGTATCTGATTCCTCTTAAGTAACACTATATGCATAATGCTCACAAGGTTCTGGTGAAGCCGCTCCGGTCTTGCACTGCTGTTTCAAATAGTTAGCTTAAAGAGAAGTAGCTGTCTAGAGGACACCCAACATATTATTTATTTTTATTTTTTTGAGACAGAGTCTTGTTCTGTTGCCAGGCTGGAGTGCAATGGCACGATCTCGGCTCACTGCAACCTCCTCCTCCCAGGTTCAAGCGATTCTTATGCCTCAGCCTCCTTATTAGCTGGAATTACAGGTGTGCAACACCACGCCCAGATAACTTTTGTATTTTTAGTAAAGATGGGGTTTTCCCATGTTGACCAGGCTGGTCTTGAACACCTGGCCTCAAGTGATCTGCGCAACTTGGCCTCCCAAAATGCTGGGACTACAGGCATGTAATCCCAACAGATGTACAGCCCCAACAGATATACAGCAAGTGATTAAAAATGAAAGTGTGAGTGAGGTTCAGGTGTAGTTAGTCATCTCCTAATGCCCATAACCTTTCCCCTTCATGTCTCTTCTGAATCCTCGAGAGACTGCATGTTGCTTTTTTGTGACTTTTTACTTTTCTCTTTCCCTGCTTGGTTTAAAAGTTTTCTGCATGTTTCACCAACATAAACATATTCTTGGATTGTGGGAGTTAGGAGACAGATGAAGTGGAGAGAAGACCCACCAGCCTCATGCTTATTATGAGAATTCTGAAGCATCTTCCCTTTCATAGGGTGCTGTGCTCTGAAGCATTGTTAAGATTAGGATCTTAGTTGTGTATGAAGACAAACAATACAGTATAAGTGAGTGACTAATGTAGAAAACATGAGGAAAGGTGCCAAGTTCATTTTCAGCGCTGATGGTTGTGGTGTGACACTCTCATGCCAGCCAAAGAGGTGCCTGAGGGAAAGGTTTAATTGCATTTTTGTGTAATAACTACTGGACAGGTGTCAAAGGGTAGCTCCATTATTCCAGTTGGCTCAAAAAAGGGCGAGAAATTCTATCAGGTTCTTGTTTCTCAAACAAAATAGAGTTCAACCAATTCAGTATTTGCTATAACTGGTGAGTGTATGGGTGTGTAATTGAGAAAGGCGGGGGAAACTTGGAAAAAGCTAAGAAGCTAAGACAGAATCAGTATGAATCACTATGTTTTGGGAAGTTATATATTATTTTTGCTGTCTTGATTTTGTGACATTGAGCCAAGAAATATAAACATATTAAACAGTTTTGCAAGACTTCCTTTTCTCTGCATAATGTTAGCAAGTCATTAATAAACTTCCCCTGCAGTATATTAAGAAGTTTTACCTGGAGCCTAAAAGCACAGAAATTTCTTGTAGGTTATTAATGGCAATGAGTCAACTCACTCAAAGTGAGAAATACACATTTTATGGGGCCTGAAACAGGATCTGTCTATCAGGATATTATTGGAATGTCTTAGTATAGTGCCTTTACTCATGACTAATTTGGGTTGTAGGAAGCTTGATTTATTCAAATATAAATTGTGTTAACTGGTTACTTTGTCAGGTATGTGTGTGTGTGTGTGTGTGTGTGTGTACAAAGCTTGAGATTTTCAATCATCACTATGATATTTTAGTTACTATGATTTTTAAATTTCAGTTCTCACTATGATTCTGGAAGGACAGGAAAAAATCCTTTTGTTTTTAAAACTTACATAAAAATATTGCCTTTCTGTGGAAACTTGAATAATTTTCATAACTATTTCCCCTGCCTGTGATTACCTTTATATAGGTATAAAACACTTTCTTTTTGTTTAAACTTGTATCTATTATGGAACTATAGGCTTAAGTGCACTGGGAAATCAAATGAATAGAGATTAATGACATCATATTGGAAAAAAACAACAGGTTTTCCAAATTTAGGAACCCTATGGATGTGTGTAACTGACAGAGAAAAACATCCTTTTTCACATTTTAGCCTTTTTCTTCTCATCAGTTTAGAAATTCAGGCCTTAGAAAAATAATGTGTAAATAAATGTTGGTTAGTGTAGCACGCCTTGGGCAACATGGTACAAAAATATTGTTTCAGGTACTGTCTCCCTGATCTCAGTCTCCTGCCTACTCAAATCCTATTTTAAGGACAACCTCTTTTAAAGGAACTGCCTAGATAAATATCTTACTGTCCTAGAACTGTGTCTTCCTTATTAACTAAACAACCTTGATCTTTTTCCTCTCTCCTTGCCTTTTGGTTTCTTTCTGATTTCTTCTTCTACCTCCTTCTCTTTCATGCTTTCCTTTTTTTAAAAAAAAAATTAATCTTTTTCTTCCACTCATGCTGAGATGGGGTAGAAGGTGGCCAGAAAGATAGACAAAGATTAATGGTCCCATAAAATATTATTCCATACAGTAATATGGAATCTAGGAAGACTCATGGAAAAATGCACACCAGGGAAATGCTGCTTCAGTGTGCTTGCTTCACATATGTAGTCTGGCTCCTTTAGAGTTGCACAGGGTCTTCATCATGTTTTTTTTTTTTTTTTTTTCTATACACCACTGTGCTCATTTCATTGAGGCTCAAAGGAAAAAGAATTTCAGTGTTTCAAGTTCAGCCCTTGCCTGATACATAAATCTTCCCTGTAACAAGTCAGCTAATGGTTACTTGCCCTTAGACATTAGACAGGTTTACTCAATAATAGAGGAATAGTTATGTAAACTATGTTAAATGTAGCTACTCAGTGAGATATTGCAGTCCTTAAAAATGATAGCTCTGAAGACTACAAAATGCCTTGGAATATGCTTGTGTTATATGAAAAGAGTTTTCAGCAGATTTATTGTTACAACTATTAAAACGTGAATATATGCATGTTGCAAAATACTGTTTTAGGAACCGTGACTGATTTTTTCTTTAGTATTATTTTTCCAAATGTCCAATAATATGTATATTACTTTTATGATTAAAAAATTCTCCCTAAATGGATATGACCAGGAAAGACAACCCAAATACCCAGCAGTATGCTTCATGGTTTCTGGCCCTTCAATGATATCTGCTCTCAAATCTGTTGTTCCCTGCTTTGGATTTTAAGCTTTTGTTTCTACTAACAGAAAATAAATTTACACTTTCAAAAGAGCAAGAAAAAAGCTGTACACTTCATTAGTCTGTTTAAAAATAGCTTTGACACTCGATTGCATAATCCCCAAATGGAAGGAAATATATAAGAAGGTAAGCAAGATATTTACTTTCAGACGTGCTTCCTTAAAGTCTGGTGTGCAGAAACTGCCTGATGTAGAAAATAATATCCCTTTTAAGTAATAAGAATTAAATTTTATTTTTAAAAAGTCTTCATGAAATAAATATATTTTGACTCATAATTTTTGTAAGAAACATTATGGCATATTGTTTCTTACAAATCTTCCTTACAAAATATGCTGGGGGGAACCTTGAAAATATGCTTATCAGTCTCTAAATATAGTATGATTTAAACACCTATGTTTTGTATAAAATATGCAAAGTACTACTTCATTTCTTTTCTCCACATGAAATCAAATATATATTTTTATAAAGGAAAAAGATTATTGATGCTAGGTTTTGAAAATCTAACATTCGTCAATACTCTATAACATTACATTTAATTGTGGAATGTAACTTTGTGATTTCTGCATTTTATATTTAGGCAGATGCCTCTATTTTTCCTAGAAAAAAATAAAACAAGTACCATGTCCATATAACTACAGAATTTCTGAAAAACTAGTTTCAGGTAATGAGTCACAAAATTTGATATCAAATCACGGATATATGAATTAACTTCTATAAAATTTAATTATCTTAAATATTAAATAGTATCTCTGGGTCTCTCAGATGTATGCAAAAATGGAATACAACTTGAATTTCCAATAAGGATTCAACAATCAGTCTATGTTCTCTTAGAATAACATTCTATGCAATAAAGGGTTTTCCTCTGATAAGTATGTATCCTTCACTGTAGAACTGTAATGAGAGCCTAATCGATTAATATGCTAGTAACAATGTTTTTCCTGTTCATGGAAATTAGCCTTAATTCTGCAGTAATAAATATCACACTGCAGTGAAATTTAGTATGTTATACACACTGTTCATCAAAACACAAGTACTATTCTTTTGCATGCTCATATTTAATTGCCATTTTGCCTGCACCAAATGCTCAGATATTGGCAATTTTATATGCTTCAGCCTAGTATTAGCATTAACTGAGAACTGCTCATGGAATATTCTTGAAGAGCAATATGCTAGTGTAGTGTGGTTTTCAAGAAGTTGTTTGCTCCCTTGTTCGGTTATTAAGGGTCCTAGTGGCACTCGACAGGAATATTATTTTATGCAAGGAACCCAATGACATACTTTAGTTTCCAGAATATCATGAAAGGACAAAGAGGTAAAGAAGATGGGTCTAGTATCCTGCTGCCCCTTAGTGGAACCTAATTTGATATGTAAAATGGCCCAAGAAGCAGCCCAATCATTAAGACTGCCACATGTTACTGACGTTAGAGGAGGAGTGTCTTGTGTAAATGATGTCCATAAATAACATTCCAGATATATATGTCCAGTAAATTTTAAAAATACTTAGAAAATAGATAATCCAGTGTGGTTCCTCATTGTTTCAAACCTGCCAGTCAAGGTTGCCTAGGCTCCACCAGTGCAGTCTGTGAAATTCTGAGCCTGTAAGAGTAAGGGCCATGTTGAGATACTCTCTGGTTTTAATAGCAGGACCATTCAAAACAGCTCACATCATCTGGAATAAGGTAATCATAGTGTTGACACATAGCCAGAGGTTACGAATGAGATGCATGAGGATCCTGTAGCCTTTGGCAACAATACTCACACATGACTGTGTATTATTGATGGGTGATGATTATTTTTGTGCTGCAACCATAAATCGTAATGATACCCACTATTATCTTCCCACAAAGTCTTTTGGCAATGAGAGCATCATTTATTATTTTACTTTCCTCATCCCACATTCTTCAAGTTTTTAAAATTAATCTTGCTTACATGGGTTGAAGTGGTCACATGTAGTGTTGTGGATGTGTGATTGGATTCATTCTCTAAAGACTAGTTTCTTCTCAGGGTGGAAACTGGCTTCCCCCGCAAAGAAATGGTCGCAAATAAAAATCTATAATTGCAACTACCAGAAATTTGGCAAGATGATACTTGTTACTGTTTCAGGAGCTGTGTTACTGTATATATGTCAGTATAATTATAAGTGGATTTGGCCATTGTACAACTTATTGGAAATTATGTCTTTTTTAAAAATGGAGAAAAAGTGGAAAAAATCTTAAATATCCAATTAAAATAAGTTGGCATCGAACCAGTTATACATATATCATTGGTATAAACTAATTAGGTGTTAACCCCTTGTACCTGCAGTTCAGAATTTTCTTTATCACTTAAAAGTGTTCAAATTATTAATGTGATTCTACTTTTAGGATGATAGGTGTGACAGCATATTTTAATGAAATCCTGATGATAACAGAGGAGGAATTTGTTCAAAACATTCTGTACTGTTTTGATGAACATAAACATCTCAGTATAGGAAAAATAAGTAAAATCAGAACTTCTGGTGCCATTTGTATTTTAAGATCCACAATATAGCCTACTCTGAAAGCAGTACATTCTTCAGCCTTTTCCAAAATTGCTAAATTCCCTATATCTTCTTCTTTAATGAAAACATGGCCATTCTAGTACTTTATAGCACACGAAAAGCTGTTCCTTGGAGTTGGACTGACAGAAACATTTTCATGATTGTCAGTCACTTCCTTGAATGCCAAGTCTGTAGTAGTCCCATATACTTACAAGTAAGTGTGTTTTATCATTGTTTGGTGTTAAAGTGAATAAAGCTCCAGAATGCCAGATGGCATTGAGACATCAGCATTTACAATTTACAATTCAAAAATCCACAAATTCACAGTGGAACTTTGTGAACTTTGATTCTAAAGCCACCATTGTCATGGAAATCAAGATTTTCCGTAATTATCTTTATCATGTGTATGAGTATAAGCCTTCTAGAGCTCTATTTCTTAAGTTTAATGCTACACTCTTAAGTGGAACCATGTATTCAACTAATTTTCCTTAGTGTCCATCCTATACTTGTCTATAAACTGAGGAGCAAAATTAAATGTGAATCCAATCAAGATTATCTTTTACTGTTTCTGTGGCAAGTTTTAAGTTTGGAAGCCCTTTCTTATTAATCAGCACTTCAGGTAATCATGTATTAGGATGAAATACATAGGATTCCATCTTCGCTTATCTTAACCTAAACCATTCAACTTATTCATAAGTTGTCAACATGACTTGATTGTACAGACATGTTGCTTTTAATGAAAAAGTGAAATTTTATTATCTATTCGGTAATTATGTTACTTTAGCCACATAATGTGACACACCCAGAAACAGTTCTCATGAAGGCATTGGAAAAGTACTCTGATGACCTGAACTGATGTTGAAATTTCAGAGATTCTTAGCTCTACGTCAGTGAATGGGAAAGGACATCCAGTTTCCTGTTGATGTTGACCAAGACACCTCATACAAAAATACAAAATAGACTTACAAGAATATTCTAGGGAAAAGACCTCATGGTAGACTCATTCTCATAGTGATTTGACGTACCCTCAGCTCTATCTCAAACCTCTGTTTCAATAATTACAGCTCTGTGATAATGATTTACAACCCACATGTTGCCAGACACTACTGTTTCTGATTATAGTCTTCTTTTGAATTTAAATAATTTGTGGACTTTATCCAAGTGTCTGGGTGATGTTGTAATTCATTATTGATGAGAAAAAGAATAAGCTAAAATCATAGTGCTGGTTATGAAGGCTATATTAAATCAATTGCTATAGTCAATAAAATAATTTTAATTAATGGGGGCGGAGTCTGAAGACTTACCTTATCTTTTCTCATCTACAACACCATGTATGTTTCTTCTTTTCTATTGCTTCCTCATCACCTAGTACCATATACAACTGCTAAATATTTTTGAATAAATGAATGTGTTGAAGAAATGTACATAAAATCTAAAAATATACTTTTGATGCAAGTATAATCTATCTAAATTCCCCTTCCCTGATTTTTACTGGAAACATTTAGTTCTTCCTGAGAGTTACAAACCTAGATGACCTTGTGCCTGTGCCTAATTGTTTGTGTGCACGTGAATCTGTGGCATTTCCATGTTTATTAACTGTGAAACCATTCCCTCCAGAGTAACTAGATAACAGCATGATGATCACAAGCAACTCTTTCAGATTTATGGAAGCCTTGATATATATTTTTAAGCTACATAGCCTATGAGTTCACTAGATTAGAGTGTATGAACCAATAACTTTATTTGATTTATGCTAAAATCGAACCATTTTATATTTCTTCACTTATTATCTCTGTTCCATCCCCTGTATGTTTATTGCTATCTTAAAATATTTTCCAAAGTTATTTTTTAGTTTTTTAAACTTTTATGTCTTTTTTTGTTTGCTTGTTGTCATATTTTATTTAATTAAATGCCATTTTCTTGCCAATAGCCAATATATTTAGTGATTAAACACTTAAACCATTGATGACTTTATGTGACAAAAATGAAGAATCTGCTGTCATTATTCTTATTTAACTTAGCTCTGGAAAGACTGTTCAGTCCAATAAGAGTTGAAAATCAATAATATATAGCTATTGAAAGATGTGGAGATAAAATGCCATTATTTTTAAGCATTGCTTACTTTGGTTTTCCAGGTAAAAACCGAAATCAAACAAACAAACAAAAATAACAAGTTCAGTACAGAATAGTTGTTTTCAAAATGTGGTCCTCAAGACCCCCTCAGAGGTTTGTTAAGATCCAAGTTATTTTATTTATTTATTTTTTGAGACAGGGTTTTGCTCTGTCGCCCAGGCTGGAGAGCATGATCACAGCTCAGTGTCCCCTTGACCTCCCAGGCTCAAGCAATTCTCCCACCTCAGCCTCCCTAGTAGCTGGGATTATGCCACCAGGCCCAGCTAATTTTTTGTATTTCTTGTAGAGATGGGGTTTCACTGTATTGCCCAGGCTGGTCTCCAACTCCAGAGCTCAAGTAATTCACCTGCCTCAGTCTCCCAAAGTGCTGGGATTAAAGGCAGGAGCCGCCACACTTGGCCAAAGATATTTTCTCTATAGTACTAAGATGTTTTTGTCTTTTCAATATAAAAAATACATAATAATGTGTCTCACTTTTTGAGTTTACAATGAAGTCTGCCAGCAGCTATGTGATGTGCTATTCCAACAGATTGAAAGCAGAAACATATTAAAATACACCTGTTTTCTATTAAGCTAGATATTAAAAGAGATTTATAAAATTGTAAAACTGCTTCTCTTCTCACTATGTATTTTGTTTTAGAGACATAATTATTTATTGTAAAAATAGATCACTTAGGTTAACATATATGGGCTTTCTTGATATTTTTACATGAACATTTTAAAAATCAGAAATTCAAACCAATACAGGAAATGTGAATAGTTATAACTGGCACAAACAGAAGATCTTTGATATCTTCATTAATTCTTGAGACTGTAAACTATTTTAAGATAAAAATTTTGAGAATTGCTGGTGCAGAGGATTGGCAATATATATTTATGTATACAACAGCAATAACCAATTATAATTCAAAGTGGAAAAAAAGTGAAATATTTGGGAATAACCTTATAGATCTATATGGTATATATAATCAGTATAGTATAGGGAACTCAATACATAGAGATTCATACCATCTTCCTTGGTATGAAGTTTGAGTATTATAATAGTGTTTACTTTTTCATTTATAGATTTCATCTATTTCCAAACATTTAACATATGTGAAGTATTCAACATATTTCAATGGAAATGTGTTAAATCTATGAAAATAAAAATTTTTGTAAGATTTAAATTCTAAAGTTTATACAGGAATAAGAGAGCAATAACTACAAAAACATTTAAAAGAAAGATAATGAAGGGAAACCTGCCTTATCTGATACTATAGTTACAACACAGAGTTAGATGAATAGAATTAGCTATCTCAAGCTTCACTGTGTGTTGTGCATATGTGTGTATATGTATATACTTCTGTGCATTTAATATTAGATAAAGGAATCATTCATGTTCAGTATTATTCATGATAAGGGTTATATAAATGGAACCATATTTTATCACTTTATTAAAGATAAGTGTCATTAATATTAGAAATATTGCTAAGCATTTGTAAGTTGTTGGGGGGCAGTTGTAAATGGAAACAACCTTCTAAGATACTTATTCGCTACTATACATCAAATGCTTGAAACATTCATAATCTTTTTTTTTTTTTTTTTTGAAATGGAGTCTCACTCTGTCGCCCAGGCTGGAGTGCAGTGGCACAATCTCGGCTCACTGCAAGCTCCGTCTCCGGGTTCACACCATTCTCCTGCCTCCGCCTCCCGAGTAGCTGGGACTACAGGCGCCCGCTACCACGCTCGGCTAGTTTTTTGTATTTTTAGTAGAGACGGCGTTTCACCATGTTAGCCAGGATGGTCTCGATCTCCTGACCTCGTGATCCACCCGCCTCGGCCTTCCAAAGTGCTGGGATTACAGGCGTGAGCCACCACGCCCCACCGAAAACATTCATAATCTTTAATGTGACAACTTTATTCCTAGCAATCTCTCCTGGGGAAATGTTCAGAAATAGGAAAATATTTATACATAAATATGTTCACAACAGCACATTTTATATTAATTCAAATTTTAGAACAACATATATATCTACATATTGGGCAATGATTAAATAAATATGGTAATAAAAAAAACCTGCATGTGGAATAGTATTAACTAAGTAAGAGTAGAGAATACAAATATGTAAAAGAGGATATAAAACTACCAGGGGTAGATATTGTAATACATTAAAAGTGGTTATCTCTGGATTCTGGAATTATGGGTACTTTTTATTATCTTCTTTATGCCTTTTTGTATTTTCTTATTTTTTTTTTACAAAGATCATATATCACTGTTAAAGTAAATAAAAGCAATGCAATTTAATTAATTTACACAGAACTATTGATATTTTAATTCATAGATTAAGACAAATCAGACATATTTCATAACGGTCAGTTCTGAAATGAGATTTTGTATTACATTTCAGCTATGGGTTACCTGTTCTTTTTCATGTGCCTGTGACTTCCTTGAGTAGTACCCCATTTTCAGAGTGTACTTATTGTCCATTTGCCAGCAAACTGTGTAACCTTAAACCAACCACTGTTCTTCTCTTGGCCTTTAATTTCCTTATCAAATGATGTTTCTTCCAATTCTATAATATGAAAATTAAGTAGTAAAGATCTCCAAAGCTATATTTCCAACTGAAACATCATCCTCTGTAATCTGTCTCTCTTCTACTGTACATTTTCTCCTAACATATTGTCTTATCTTTTGTGCTTCTCCTTCTCCAACCCCCACCTCCCAACATGGGATGATTGAAGAAGGGATTATAATGTCATCTTTCTGTCTTTCTCTTAGTACTACTCAACATTCTCAGCAATAGATCTTAGTGGTCTCTATGTAATATTGCTGGCAGATTGTCATCTACAGAGCTTTGGTGATTCTTATTGTCATAGAATTTATTAAAATCTGTAGAAATTCTAAGAGTCTACATCTACGTGGACTGCCTTAAGCTTGAAAGTGAAGTCCTGTTGCCTTTTCCTTTTCAACTTAAGTTGTTTTGCTAGCTCTTTTTGATATAGGCTTGGTACAGTTATAGCCAACCCAGACTTGGATCATATATTTAACATTTGAAATGAGCAGCACTTTGGAAATACTTTCTTTATGATGAAGCTATTATATATTATTGTAACTATAGTTTGCAACCTGCTATTTGTACGCTGTGGTGGTTACTGGAGGACATTGTTAAATTTAGTTGTTAATTCAAATAAGTCATTAAATATGTTAATGGATGACAATATGAATGCATGTTGGTGCAATATTATAACCTTCATGCCAATCAATTCACTTGATATCACATGTCAGTTTCTTATAACTTAACTGTTATTAAATTCTCCAGTATAAAGTTTTAAGCTATATTATACATTTTAAATGGAAAAGCAAAATGTTGGAGTTGATTCTCTTTGTCAAATAAGTCGTTTCTGGGGTGGAATATATGCTGTTTGATGCCTCTGTGTGATTCATGTGTACTGATAAATTTCTTTTTAAACTTGCAGCAAATAGTGGCAGCAATAAATGCAGGGATTATACCGTTAGGAAACACCTCCAATCAAATCAGTCACTGGGATTTGGGAAGTTCCTTCTTCTTTGCTGGCACTGTTATTACAACCATAGGTAGGAGACAACTTATTTTTGTTTTTTGTTTTGATAACGTTTGTGAGCTAAAATCCATTTGTTTGAATTTTTTGTATAGTTGGGCAAAATGATCTACTTAAGCTAGAAAAACTAGATTATAGTAAATTGATTTTGAAAAGGGGATTTAAAGATTTAAACAAAGGAATAATGGAAATGAATTAGTTGTTATTTTAGAATACTGAGTTGACTTTAAAATACATGTGAAACAGAAGCAATGCAGTCAGTCATTTGACTAATGGTAGTAATGTCAAGAAACAGCTTAAAATGATTATTTCTTTAGACCATTAGTTTTTAATTTTCCTGAATTTTTGATATTTTTTGTGTAGGAATTTTGACATTCTTTTCATGGAAGTTCTTACGTGATATCACCTTTTCGAATTTGTAAATTTTAACTCTACATTTTAACAGATTGTGCCTGTTATATGGTCATTTATGATGATTACTTCAGGGCTTTTTTTTTATACATTATATTTTGCCCGTAGCACATATATAAAAATTTAACACTGAAATGTGAGGATTATAAAAAGTATGAAAGTTTAGACCCCTGATGTTTTACCTTTTAATCACATTGTTTGTTATAATGTTGAAAGGGTTGCATAATGGAACGTGGTCTCTTTTTTCAACTCACTGACACATATGTTTGGCATCTTCTAAAGCGGCAGAATGGGTACATGTAGATGTCCTCTCTCTGCTAGTTTGCCATTCAGTGCCCAAAAGCTATTCAGGAAACCTAAACACAGACCCCACAGTGAAAGCTATGTTTGTGAATGAGAACACTTGGACACAGGAAGGGGAACATCACACACCTGGGCCTGTTGTGGGGTGGGGAGATGGGGGAGGGATAGCATTAGGAGATACACCTAATGTAAATGATGAGTTAATGGGTGCAGCACACCAACATGGCACATGTATACATATGTAACAAACCTGCACGTTGTGCACATGTACCCTAGAACTTGAAGTATAATAAATATATATATATATAAAATAAAATTTGAAAAAAAAAAGAAAGCCATGTTTGTCATTCTGTGAGACTTGGGAAGGGTAATAGCTGCCTTGTTCATGGAAAGAGATGCATTTAAAGCATATTTTTTAAGAAAGAGAAGGAAATGGGCTCATCATAGTTATGAAGGAATTTCAGGTGTGAGAAAATATATGTAAAAAAGGGAGTTTTTTCTTTCCACATACCTTTGTGAAGAGATTTTCATCTCATGGGACTAATTTCAGATTATGGGATAAATTGAGATCCTAAAAGTTTTAATCTTATTTTTTGATGTCATTCATAAATTATGACATGTATAACATTTTCATATCAGTAGATTATATCAAAGTACTAAATAGGAGAACATGGAAAATTTACGGATGAACTCTGACTTAACAGTTTTCCTTTTACAGGTATTTGTACTGTTCTATTGTTATGAGTCCACTATAGTGCCTCTTTGCGCTGGATCACATGCCAGCAAAATACATACTTTAGCATGCTGA
Source organism: Pan paniscus (assembly GCF_029289425.2). Lineage (NCBI taxonomy): Eukaryota > Metazoa > Chordata > Mammalia > Primates > Hominidae > Pan > Pan paniscus. The sequence continues at coordinate 34,279,202 of NC_073249.2, read as the reverse complement.
TTTTTTGCCTTTTTTAAGAGGTCAAGAAACTATGTTTACTCTTACATTTCCATCAGCTAGGTCAAAAGTTGTGTGGCTGTGAAAATCTGGAAGAATGGCAACCTTGATTTCTAACCATAATAACAGGTTAAGTTTGGGGCTTAGACATCTTGGCCATTTCTACTATGGAAATAACTATTTATTGTGTAAACTACTTAGAATCTAGAAGAAAAAAAGCTTACAGACTGAGTGAGAATGGTTTGTTTCTGCCAAAGAAAATTCAAAAGTCTAAGTTATAACTCATCATGACCACCACTAAATTATTTTGCAGGAGACTCAGTCATTATACAGACTTACTGTTGCCCTGTATGTTTATAAACAGTCTCATTTTTTGAATCCCCAAATACAGTAAGTTTTGCAGACATACACTTCAACACATGAAAAAAAATAAACCATTATTACCAGCCTTACTCCAAATTATAGCCATTAAGCACAGTAGCTGATCATTTAGGCCCTTTAGGTAGCTGCCTGACAGCCCAGATCTCCTACTGTTCTATCTCAGGCTTTAGTCTTCAGTGGATTAAGTCATTCTGAGTGACCCACATGAGGACTTTTTACTGCATGGTCTTTTACTCTTGAGGTCAACACCATGTCCTCTAATCTTGGACTAGGTTGTGGTGGTCTTGGGCAAAGGAAAAAATTTGGCCTCTTTCCTAAGTGTGCATTTGACATTAAAGTCATTATTCCATAAAATTCAAAGTATAATTAATAATATTGCTAATGATAATAATTGTGTGAACTTTGAAGTCATTTTTAGCAATCATAGAAATTATGACCTTTAGCAATAGCTGCATTGCATAAGACATTTTAAAATGACATTAGAAGTTGGGAGGGTTTTGGAAAATAAATTGCAGTGGCTTTTATAGGGTTCTTGGTACAGGCAGTGCTTCACGGAGCTGAGTTGGCCACAGTTGTCCAAGGTTTTTGTGTTCAATTTCATCAGTTTTTCTAAGAAGCAGACATGATCCTTACTATTCCTTGGAAATATGCCCAAGGAGGTTATACAAAATAAAATATTAAAATTTAAGACCAAAGTTTAGAATTCTCTTCATATATCTAAACATCCTTTCCAAAGTTATACCCTTCCAAATTCTTCACAAATTCTATTCCATAGTTGCACAGACTGAAATCCATTCTTGACCATTCCTTTTCTCTCATATGCCACTTCCATTCCATATACCAGTCCTGTTGGCTTTGCCTTTAAATTATATACATACTTTAACCACTGCTCCACATTCAAATTGCCACCATTTTTGTCCAAAGCAGCATCATTGCATGCCAGCAGCATTGCAGAAACCTTCTGTTCAGAACTCTGCTGTGGTTTCCAACTCAGTCAGAGCAAAAGCCATAGTCTCTTGCTGATTTTTCATAGTAAAATGCAAGCTCTATGAAGTTAGGGATTTTTAATTATTTGGATCTTGTCTGTATCTCCAAATGCCTGATACATATTGGGTGCATAATAATTATTTTTGAAACTAAAAACAAATAGACATTTTATGTGGTCTGAACTATGACTTACTGGAAATTACATAACACCATATTGATACCTGTGAGGCTAAATTATTAGCCCTTTCAACAGATTTCATTGCCAGTTTGTCTATTTATTAATTCAACAAATAATAAAACACTATCACTCTGTTGCTGTAAAGATAAAAAATAAATTCCTTGACTTTAAGTTGTACATAGATCAGTCAGGGAGAAGTGTGAGTAAATACACATTTACAATACAGTGTGCCAAGAGTTGTGAGTTAAGAGCATTTAATGGGAACATATTGGTGCAACACTTTACATAGATATTGGGTGGGTAGGTGAGTGAGAAAGAGTTGAGGGATGCTTCCTTTTCCTTAGTAGGCATTGTCCCAATTGACTGGAAAGAATTAGGAATTTGCTGGGTGAAGAAAGTTGGAAAGGGAGGCTTGCAGGCATTGGGAGCTCATGTGGAAAAGATCAGAGGTAAAAGACAGTGTGGTCTGTTTGGCTATTGCCATTTATCCAGAATGGCTGCTGGGAGTTGATGGGATTCATCCTCAGAATCATTTTAATCAGTAAGTCAATGTAAGAAGCTCCTGCTGGATCTGTGCTACTTCTGCTGCTGCCAGGAGTACAAAGGAAGTAAGGACGTAGTCCCTGCTTGCAATCTCATTTGGGAGACAACATTTCCACATATGAAATGACTGAAGAATAACAAAAATAAGTCTTGGATAATCAAATGTAACACAGAGCAGGGGTTTCAGTGCTATGAGAATTGAGAAAAAAGGAAGAATACATGGGCTGGAACTGAAAGGAAAGGCTTAAGTGGGGAAGTTGGATTTGAACTGTGCCTTGAAGAAAATGTTTTGATTTAGACTGAGGAAGGGGAAAAAGCCTCCCAGTCTGTGGCATGACTAAGCAAAAATCCAAAAAGAGAAGTTAGCTGGATTTGTTTTGGTGATAGAAAGGTAAGTGTTAGAGTAGACTTGTTTAAAGGAATTGTTTAAAGAAGAATTGTTTAAAGAAGTAGTGGGAAGTAATGTTGACTGCTTTAGATGAAAAGAATGCATTGAAAATAATCCCATTTTTGAGGATCTACTACAATAAGATGGAACATGGATTTTTAATAAAAGTGAAGTAAAAGTTTAAAAGTGACATTTGTCAGGAAGAGGATTAGCGAATACTGACAGTTTGTCTGAGAGAGCAGTTAGGAGGCATTGCAGTGACCCAGGGAAGGAGGGATGTGTTGACAGGGATGATTGGAGTTGGTGTGGAAGGACAGGAGTAACCACAAAATGTCAAAATAATTAGATACAAGAATCAATAGGCCTTGGTGACTAATAGAATGAAGAGACAAGAGTCAAAATATTGAAAGTGAAGTGAATATTTAGGCAGCAGTCTTGTAACTCATGGACAGTGCTAGTTGATTTTTTTTGTGAGAAAGGAGTAAAAATATGGCCAAGATTTTATATGTTGTATTATTTTAGGAAGATTCGTTTTAGTCATTCCCTTCTCCCCCCACCCCCATTTTTTGTTTGTTTGTTTGTTTCTTCTTGAATTCAGCAAGACTAGAAATATTGGGGTTGAAGAAACCAATGATCAATCAGTACATCAAAAACAAGACCATGAATGATTGCAATAAATGTAGCAAAAGAAACTCATGACAGAGAGTAGATGATGGAGCCGGAGCAGGGAGTGGGAGGTGTTCTAAAGAGGCTGATTCAAGAACGCTCTGAGGAGGTGACATTTAAGCTGAACCCTGAATGATGAAAATAAATCAGCTATGTAAAGAAAAGTGGAAAGATTAATGAAGGCAAAGGGCACAACAATGCAAAGATCTGGGTGGGACAGATTTTGGCATGTTCAAAGAATACAGATGAGGCAGTGCCTGGGGCACTGGAGGAAGGGGAGCAGGAGAAAGAAGTGAGGTTAGAGAGATAAGAGGCAGCAAGATCATGTAGGACTCTATAGGTCATGGTAACATGCTAAATTCAGTAGGCAGCCACTGAAAGATTTAAGCAAAAGACAAACAAGCATGATGTGATGCTGGCTGTCATTCAGAAGGCAAAAGCTGAAGCAGAAGACCAGTGAAAAATGTGGTATAATACAAAAATATATTTGGTCTTTGACCCAGGTTCTTGGCCCAGAGCTCCTAGAAACCTTGGGATTTTCTGAGTGATGGGAATGTCTTCTGTTATTCAAAACAAGCCTCTTTCAACCATGTCTGAGTTTATGCTAATGAGGTGACTACTGGTGGGCTGCTAGATAGCTTCAAGATGGGGGCTAATAGCCAGAGAAACCAACCATGTGATTATCAGATTGGAACTTTCAGCCTCACTCCCAGGACTCTGGGGAGGGAAGAATGGCCAGAGGTTGAGTTTAATCACCAGTGGCCAATTATTTAATCGTCAGGCCTACTTAATGAAAGCTCCATAAAATCCCCTAAATGATGGAGTTCAGAGAGCTTCTGGGTTGGTGAATACTGGTGGTGGGAGGGTAGTATGGCGGGGGAAGCTGTGGAACATAGAAGCTCCGTACCCCCTACTTCTACGCATACCCAAATGCATCTCTTCCATTTGGCCGTTCCTAAATTATATCCTTTATGATAGACAGCATTAGTAAGGAAAATGCTTTCCAGAGTTCTGTGAATCTTTCTAGGGAGTTAACCAATCTGAGGAGAGGTCCTAGGAACCCCTGAATTTGCAGTTGGCCAGGCAGAAATGTGAGCAGCACAGCATGCCATTTGCTACCGGTGTCTGACCTGGAAGCTGTCCTGTGGACTGAGCTCTTAATCTGTAGGTCTGGACTCCTACAGAATTGAATTGAATTGTTGTTGTTAGAGAATCAGAGAACTGGGTGGAGGAAACATCTCACAAACTTGTTAATCTATTAATCTATATGGGAAAAGATGTTGACTTGAACTAAGGAGGTAGCAGTGAGGAGGGTGAAAGGTGGACAGATATGTGGTCTTAAAAAAAGTTTACAGATGGAGATATACTCCTCTCAGAATAATGCTTTAGAGGGCTTAGCGTTTAATTTTTAAGTTTTTTTTAATTTTTAAGCTTTTTTTAAAGCTTATCAGTTAAACTATGGGAAAGGCAGTTGGCAAAAATGACGTATGGACAACTGTATTCTATTTCAAGACCAATTTAAAGATTAGAATAAAATGTAAGAAGATTTTATTACTTGGAAGCATTAAAATTATAATTTTTATAATTATATAAATATAATATCAATTTATTATATATTACATATTAATTATATTGATATAGTAATATGTAATTAGTATATTTATATTTTATATACTTATATTATTATGTATTATATTCATATATTATTTTATATAAATTATATATTGATATTAATGTATGCAAATTATTAAAATATATAATTATATTAATTATAATTATATATTAATCTAGTTATATGTTAATATAATTTAATATAATTATATTTAAAATAATAAAATATTCTCCAGTGGAAAGTAAACTGCAATGTCAGGGTTAGGAGTTGCCTACATTTATCACTCAATTATTATATCTGAGTGTCAGAATGCAAATAACAAGAAGGCCACTATGGTCTACAGTGACTTTAAGATACCAAAGCATTTCTCTTCAGTCTTAACGAAAAACTTAATTTTTCTTTAGAGCAACATTTCTCATATTTTCAAATGACTCTTATTTTCTATCACCGGAGTGTAGAGATTGAATTTGGCTAAACAGTTTCTGTGATTTTTTGTTTGTATTTTTGTTTCTATATTTTGAACCTGCCACTGGGGCTTTCAGTTGGCTTTTACCTAGATTGAATTGCTAAAGCTATTATGATAACAATCACAGACTTACTGCAAACTTGTATTTTTCCAGTTTGGTATAATGCTTAAGTAATTACGAAAACAAAACAAAACAAAAAAACACCAGGAAGAAAATTAAAAGTTTGCAGTAATTTTAACAAGCAATTCCAGATAAAAAGGAGTCACTTTTGGAAATACAGAAAGTATATTGAACACCGCAAAGCCTATGCTTGTTTTCAGCAGGGAGTCTAATACCTTTCTTTCTGTTGGATGTGGGACAAAACTAAAACTTGAAAGGATGAGGAAAAATTGTGTTTTCTGTTCAACTTTATGACCACAGAAGCCACTGCCTGAACTTGGAAATGAATGGACCTGAAGCAGTGGTGTGGAATTTGTCAGTAAGCCTTTTCCCAAAGGATGCCATCATTGTAGCTCTGCCTGTTGGGTGCTAACTTATTAACTTAGTACACTCATAACTCTGTGGCATTTCACTAGTCTCTTGCATGTTCTCAGAGAATTGTGTATTGGATTTTGGGAGTCCATTGAGGTTCTCTCAGGCAGCTTAAAAGACAATGAATTTTGCAAGGTGACTTCCAGTTCCTACTCTACAATCTCATTGCATTTTTCTTTATGCAAGCTCGTGAAAGTAGATGATTATTTTTCCAAAATATGTACTTTCAGTATTGTGTATTTGAAATACAAAAATTGAAATTAAATTTGGGTCTTTTATTTTGTGTTATTTATCCCATCTACTTAAATTAATGAAAACAAAACCCATATCAGGATATTATTAATAACGTTTGCTCCTGCCACTCAAAAATCTTCATGTAGGCTTATTTATTTTCTAAGTTAAAATGTGTTTCTCAGAGAAAATTTCTTATGAATGATAGCTAAGTTGGCAGAGTGAAAAAGTATATTTGATAGGGAATAAAGCTGAATTACTACATAAATACTACTGTAGACTCCAAAGCAATAATGAAATAGATTAGTCATCTCTTCTCATTGCCTATGTGTGTTACATCAGGCAAGAAGAGCACCTAGTACCCAGAATCCTGTGCTAGCTGTAAAGGGATTTGAGAACATTAGGGATATAATCTTCCCAGAAGTTAGGCATAATTTGTTTTGTTTTGGGTTTTTTTGTTTGTTTTTGGTAACAGTAGAAAACATAACAATATATTATAGATCTAACAGAAGCTTCAGCAAGAGAAAGTTTGCACATTGGGTACCAGCATCATAGTTGCCCATATCTCTAGTGTAATTCAAGTCAGGAATTGCTTGTATTCTGAAACAAAACACACTTTCACCCATTCCTGAATAATTTTGAAAAGTTTTCAGTAGCATATTTTAATCGTCTGAAAAGCAATCACTGTTAAATGTTGTGATCTTGAAATTATCCAAAAATTGGAAGCAAGGAATAGTCATGAAGTTCATGCCATGAATAAATACAGAACCTATTTTTTCTTGTCATTCCCCCTTCCTAACTTCTGAAATGCAGAGCTGTTCATTCTAGATTATAGATTTTGCAGAGCATCTGACTGACCACCAGACATCCAAGTATTGCTCTGAATGTGATTAAAACTAGGTGTGATGATTATCAGAAACTTTTTTTCTATGTGTCTCGGGTGTTTTGTTTGATAAGAAAGGAATGTGACAATGTTTGTTCAGGCCTGTCTACTTTCAGCTGGTAATTAGGCTGCATGTTTGTTTTCTTCCTAATTTTTTTTTTAATTTTAGACTTGTGCAATCTTACTTACTCTTGGAAAATTGGCATTGTTATTTATGTGGTAGGGTGCGTATTGCATGATGTTTACAAAAAAAGTACCTGTGCCAAATGAAGTTCATGTTTAACTATTGCAGTTTATGTGCACCTAAAGTACAATGCTGATGTGACTTATTCCAAATGGAAAGGAATTCCATACAGCCAACTCTTGGTTCTAACAGAGCATTGGGAGGACTTGTGATGATATGAACTACTGAAAGCCACAGGTTATCCAAAAATGCACATTAATTGCTAATCTTAAATTTCTTTCCCTTCCAACTTTAATTTTAAAGCAAAAACAACAAACAAGAGGCCAAGTTTGGTTGGTGTGTCCTACCTCTCCCCTCTAGGCGTAAATATCCCTTATTGAAGATGCTAACAAAGAGTGAAATTGCCAAAGCCAAGCAGCTAGAGAAGAAAAAACGAAAGTAGGGGTGTAAAAGAAAAAAAAAATTTCTCCCAATGTGTTTTTACCACTTGACACAGGGCATTTCTGACACCAGATGTGTGGGATTTTTCTGCAGTTCTCCACTGGACACCAGCTGGGTTTCCTCTACTTCAATTCAATTCTGACACTGTCTACCTGGAATTAGCATCAGATCCCACAGGTGAAGGGCTCAGTCCCACAAGACTGTCCCCACTCCACATGCGGGTCACAAGTTCGAGCCTCCCTGGGTTTCATCTGGAGCAGCTCACAGAACTCAGGGAATAGTTTACTGACATTTACCGGTTTATTACAAAGGATATTACAAGGGATACAGATGAAAGACATACATAGGGAAAGGGATGTAGGAAGGGGTGAGGAGGTTCCACAACCTCTCTGGGATGCATCCATGTGTTCTGCAACCCCAAAGCTCTCCAAACCCCATAGTTCAGAGATTTTTATGAAAGCTTCATCATCTAGGTGTGGTTGATTATCAATCTCTAGTTCTCACCTTTCTGGAGAATTGCGATGGGGCTGAAAGTTCTAAACTTGTAGTCATGGCTTGTTTTTTTTCTGGTGACCAGCCCCCATCCTGAAGCTATCCAGGAACCCAGTAAGAATCACCTCATTAGAACAAAAGATGCTCCTATCACCCAGGAAATTCTAAGGGATTGGAGCTCTGTGTCAAGAACCAGGATCAAAGACCAATTATTAGAATAAAAGATCCTCCTAGTAACCCTTTTGCTCTGGAAATTACAAGGGTTTTAGAGGGCTCTGTGCCAGGAACTTGGGATGAAGACCTATATATATATATATATATTTTTCTTATTATAAATTATAGTATCATGAGGAATATGAAATAAGTCATATTCAGCCTAAATAGCCTCAGTTTAAAGCATACATGTTTTAATAGATAATTTCAGTGGTACCTGTAGACAACTTTGTGAAGCTATGTTTTAACTTGATGGAAAAAAAGACTGCAGACATGACCTCCTAATTAGCATTATACTACAACTAAAATCATGTGCTGTACATATTGATGCAGACTAGTTTTGCTTATGCTGCTTAGAAGGAAAATAACTCTACATTTTTTTAAAGGAGTGATACAGTACAAGGAACATCAGATTTCACTTCAGAAAACTTAGGTTCAGGGTTTTGTCTTTGCCACTAGCTAGGCAAAGCTAGTGTGATTCTGGGCAAATCACAGTTCTATTATCCTTAATTTTCTCATTTGTCAACTGAGGCTAGTATTTCTCAAGAGTTGTGAAGACTAAATGAGGCCGCATATATGAAAATAGTTTGTATATTGAATGACTGTATACTAATTTTTAGGGTAAGCTAACTTTATTATTGACTAATTTTTATTATTTTATTATTAGTGTAAGCCAATATTATTTTTTACATATTTATTTCTGCCACTAATATTTAAAAAATAAAATTGATTGTTTCTTATAGCTTTAATTCATACCCCTAATTTTTATAATATAAAAATTAAAAAAAAAATTGTTTAGCGTAGTTTGAATGTACAAAATTCAGTCCCAAACCAGTTATTCCCACAAGGCTGTGTCACACTTGACTATTTCTTCACCTAGTTAATTTTTATTTTAATTTAATGAAATGGCCAACCAGTTATTTTTTATTTTATTTATTTATTTATTTATTTTTGAGATGGAGTCTTGCTCTGTCACCCAGGCTGGAGCACAGTGGCGTGATCTTGGCTCACTGCAACCTCTGCCTCCTGGGTTCAAGCGATTCTCCTGCCTCAGCCTCCCGAGTAGCTGGGACTACAGGCACGTGCCAGCATGCCCAGCTAATTTTTGTATTTTTAGTAGAGACGGGGTTTCACCATGTTGGCCAGGATGTTCTCAATCTCTTGACCTCATGATCCACCCATCTCGGCCTCCCGAAGTGCTGGGATTACAGGCGTTAGCCACCGTGCCTGGCCTACCAACCAGTTATTTTAATGATATATAGATAATCCAAAATGTGATCATTCAAAATAGTGTATAATGTTACCACCTTTTTTTTACTTCTGGAGGCAGAGTCTCACTCTGTCGCCCAGGTGTAGCATGACCCTGGTTCACTTCAACCTCCACCTCCTAGGTTCAAGTGATTCTCCTGCCTCAATCTCCTGAGTAGCTAGGACTACAGGTGTGTGCCACCATGTCCAGCTAATTTTTTATATTTTTAGTAGAGTCAGGGTCTCGTCATGTTGCCCAGGCTGGTCTCGAACTCCTGAGCTCAAGCAGTCCACCCATGTCGGCCTCTCAAAGTGCTAGGATTACAGGTGTGAGCCACCATGCCTGGCCTCAAAATAGCATATAATGTTATCTTGAGGTATTTCTTTTAATTAACCAAGCATAATAAAGATTAATATTAGTATAAACCTTTTTAAATGATTTTTAAAAATCTATGCTCTTATATTAGTTAGGATATGCTAAGATATATTCTGTGACAATTCCCATATCATGATGGCCTTACAAAAGTCTATTTCTTGTTTACAGTCAGTGTCCAGTGTGGATAGGCAGGAGGGTTCTCCTCATTGTACTCGCTAAGAGACCTTTGCAGGTGGTGTTCCAGGTTCTTCCATGATCCCTGTGGCTTAGGGACCAGAATGAGGCACATTGAACACCGGCTGATAAAGCTTCATACAAGTGCACATGTTGTTTTCACTCATATGACATTGGCCAAACCAACTTCAAGGGTGCTCAAGTGAAGCAGGATATCTGATGACAGCCTTGATGACTTCCATAATCTTTTTGTAAACATGTATACTAATATTATACCCTCCTTTAATGTTATTCAATATCCAAAGTCATTTAACATGATAAAAAACTGTATTTTATATTTTAATTTGCTTTTCCAAACTGTGTCTTCTTAACTTTATTAATGCAAAAAAAATGTAATTTTTTCCATGTAATATTGACTCCTATTGTGTTATTGCAGGGGATTATGTTTCAAAAGTACCTTCCTAGATGATGGTTTCATCAGTGAAATTGTCTCAAAATAAAAATGAAAATTAATATGTAACAGTTTTATCATAGGTTTTTGGCAGAGATTTTGCTGTTATTGGTGATGATATTACTTAGGGATTCCATTAGCATTTAGAGTATTGTACCAATGATCACTTAACAAGGTCAATATCATGATGATAAAAACATTCAATCTATTTAGGAAAATAAGTTAAAAGATTTAGGTCATTTATTTCATAAAGGTGATAATTCAGGGTCAGAAAACTATAACCCATGAGCAAAATCAAGCATGTCACCTATTTTATGTAATTATTAGAACACAGCCATGCCCATTTGTTTTGTATTGACTTTGGCTGCCTTCATGCTATAATGGCAGAATCAAATACTTACAGCAGAGACCATATGGCCTCCAAAGCTGAAAATATTTACTATCAATTCCTTTACAGAAAAAGATTGCCAAATACTGGACTAAAGGAAAGAATGTAAGGTGAAGAAAAATAAGATTTGTAAATAGAATACCTGATTTGAATCCTGATTCTAATATTTTTTCACTTTGTGCTTTTGACCAGGTCATTGAACTTTTCCGAGTTATTTACTTCCTTCAGGTGAATAGTCTAAATGACTCTCTAATAGATGAATGATAATAATTGCACTTGCTATCTCACAGGGTTTTGTGAAAACTCAAAAGGATAATGTATTTTGAACAATGAGATCACATGGACACAGGAAGGGGAATATCACACTCTGGGGACTGTGGTGGGGAGGGGGAGGGGGGAGGGATAGCATTGGGAGATATACCTAGTGCTAGATGATGAGTTAGTGGGTGCAGCGCACCAGCATGGCACATGTATACATATGTAACCAACCTGCACAATGTGCACATGTACCCTAAAACTTAAAGTATAATTAAAAAAAAAAAAAGTGGTAAATAACCTAATTACTCTGCAAATAAAATTTCTCATTTTTAAATAAGCTGCTGTATTTGTTTTTCCCTATTTTTCATCGAAGATTGAAATAAGGTTTGTGACTCAATTTTTATGAACTATTGGAAGACAGCTGGATAAGCTTTAAGAGCCTGTAATCATGTTCTGAAGAGAGGGTCCACAGCACATATCAGATTCTCAAAGGGGTCCATAAACCACAAAAGGGTTTAGAACCATTGGCTTGTATAATTTGTTTTAATTTTCAGATTGACAAAAAGTGCAATTTTGTGCTACTTCAAAAATTGAGAGAAAATACTGTATTAGAAATGTAGTAACATGTTCCAATGTAGGTGCTAGCAGACAAAATAACTGCTTCAAAAACTGAGTATATAGGGCTCAGACGGAAACCACAGGGAAATGTATTTCTAAAAATAAGAAAATCTCATTCTACTGCTTAGCTCTGGGTGATGTTATAGTGTCAGATATTTTCAGTACTCCTCTCCTGCAGATTCTGAGTTGTTTTCTGTAAATATGATACAAAATGTTACATTTAAGAAAACTAGAGTGCTACCAATCTCAAGCCATGACATTCTGGTTTAAAAAATTCAGACTTTGGGGGAAAAATTTCAAGAAAATGAAATCTAAGTGTCAGAAAAAGGGATCACTATATTTTTAGAGGAAAAAATCAGGGGATAGAAATTGTGGGTGTATAGACCAGGTACAGCGGCTCACTCTTATAATCCCATCACTTTGGGAGGCCAAGAATTGCTGAGTTCAGGAGTTTGAGACCAGCCTGGGCAACATTGCAAGATCCTTGTCTCTACAAAAGAAAAAATAATTAGCCGAGCATGGTGGCTACAGTGAGCCATAATCATGCCACTGCACTCCAACCTGGGCAACAGCGGGAGACCCTGTCTCAAAAAAGAAAATTATGAGTTTATGATAATAGAAAGGAGATTGTTACGATAAAGCCACTCTTGATGTGGATGATGATAGAAAGAAAAGTAATAGAATAGACTTGATTGCAAATCACTTCTCATACACTCTTTGTCTTTCTACAATATTTCCTGGCTGACTTTTATAAATGTTTGCTGAAAGTCCAAAGATGTGCAGTGCTGGTTATCTTTTTAAATTCATGGAAACTCTAGGAAGGGCATATAAATCAAGGCAACTTAAGATAGGTGCTTTGCTTATGTTAATGCAGAAAGAAAATCATATTCTTTCACATGGCAACTTTGGGCATACAAATAGTGAGGAATTAATAGCATACTCATTTAAAATAAAATACTGTATGCTTTTATTAAAAATTAATAAGGAGTGTCTATACATCATTAAGCAATAAGAAACAAACAAGCAGTGTAAAGAATGTAGAGTGACAGGTAAGTCTTCCTCCTGCAGCTGATCCTTCAGTGTCTCATCCCCTACAGAGTCAAATATGATTACCATTTCTTATCATTCTAGGAATCATTTATGTATGGATATGTGTGTGTGCAAGTGTGTGTGTCTATAATTAATATAGATACATTCCTTTATTATACAAGTGAAGCTCACCATATCTTGCTACCTCCACATAGTAAGAGGTCAGGAAATTTTAAAACATCATTCGTTGAAGATTTGCTTTATTGTTTTAGCAGCTACATAGTTTTCCTTTTAGGCATAGGTCATAATTTCATGAACCCCATGTTGACGACCATTTTTTGTTTGCAATGGGTATTTTTTTAAAAAATGTATACATGGCTGGGTGTGGTGGCTCACAGCTGTAATCCCAACACTTTGGGAGGCCAAGGTGGGTGGATCACCTGAGATCAGCAGTTTGAGACCAGCCTAACCAACATGGTGAAATCCCATCTCTACTAAAAATACAAAATTAGCTGGACTTGGTGGTGCATGCCTGCAATCCCAGCTATTTGGGGGACTGAGGCAGGAGAATTGCTTGAACCCAGGAGGTGGAGGTTCAAAAAAAAAGTGTATGTATGGTATGACATATATATGTATGAGTTAATCCAGTACCAGTTTTTAATGCCTTTTTCCCTGATTTTTAAAAATATTATGAGGTGACTTGTTATCAAAGTATATATATAGATTGGTCTTTTCTCATATATGGTAATATGTGATTAACATAAAAATAGAATAATACAGAAGTGTATAAAAAAGGGAAATAACTAGATAGGACCATGTTTCTTTTACAGCGATTTTCCTATGTATAGTTGACTTAGTTGATATTATACCATAATCACTGATTTTTAGAGATATTTAACATGCCTATATCATTGGTCTTTATGGATGTTATAAATTTGAGTTTGCTGCCATAAGTATCTGTCTTTCGTTGACTTATTAGGCTTCAAAATGAAAACATAAAAATAAACAATGACTCAGGTATTATAATATGAACTTCACTGATACAGAAAGCCATTACTTGTCATTTACAGTGGCTACTAGTTATACTGTCTGTCTTTACTTTTCTAAGGGGGAAAAAAGTTTTGTTGACTCATTCTTTAGGCAAGGTGATTCAGTCATCTAAATTGTTGTATCATCCAATGTGAGATCCAATATATGTCACTTAAACTGTGAGAAAAACAGTGTGATGTGCCATATACAGTCATGTGTCATTTATCGACAGTGACATTTCCTGAAAAATGTGTCATTCAGCAACTTCCTCACTGTGCAAACATCATGGAGTGAACTTACACAAACCTAGATGTACACACCTAGGCTATCTGCTATAGCCTATTGCTCCTAGGCTACAGACAGGTGCAGCATGTTACTGTACTAAGTACTGTAGGCAAGTGTTAGATAATGGTAAGTATTTGTGTATCTAAACATACCTAAACATAGAAAAGATGCACAAAATAAATGGTATAAAAGATTTTTTAAAAATAGTACACTTGTGTAGGGACTTACCATAAATGAGTCTTGTGGGACTGGAAGTTGCTTTCATGGATCAGTGAGTGAGTGGTGAGTGATTGTAAAGGCCGAGGACATTGGTGCACAATACTGTAGACTTTAAAAAACACTCTTCACTTAGGCTACACTAAATTTATGAAAAATATTTTTGTCTCTTCAATAATAAATTAGCTTTCCGTAACTGTTTTACTTTATAAACTTTTTAATGTTTTTGAGCTTTTTAATTCTTTTGTAATAATACTTAGCTTAAAATTCATTTTACAGCTGTACAAAAATATTTTATTTACATTCTTATTCTATATGCTTTTTTTCTATTAATTTTTAAAAACTTTTTCAATATTTTTGTTAAAAACCAAGACACAAACACACACACTAGCCTAGGCCTACACAGGGTTAAGATCATCAATATCACCGTGTTCCACTTCTGTATTTTTTCCCACTGGAAAGTCTTTATTGATAACATGCATGGAGCTGTTATCTCCTATGATAACAATAACTTCTCCTAGAATATCTCTTACGGTTAACGTTTTTTCTTATAAGTAGAAGGAGTACAATCTAAAATAATAATAAAAGGTATAATATAGTAAATACATAAACCAGTACCATAGTAACTTTTTCTATCATCAGGTTTTATGTACTGTACATAATTGTATGTGCTGTACTTTTATATAATGAGAATTGCAGTAGATTTTCTATATCAGCATCACCACAAACATGTGGGTAATATGTTGTTCTATGATGTCGCTAGACAATAGGAATTTTTCAGCTCTGTTATAATCTTTTGAGACTGCTGTTGTATATGTGGTCTATCCGTGACCAAATGTTACGCAGCACATGACTGTATCTTGTTATTCTGAAGATTTATCTCACGATTAGTTTATATAACCCTCAGATACTTTTCTTAAATGAAGGTACATAGGTGCAATAAATATTTCATACTTGCAAATGGCTTTCTCTTGCTTTCACACATGAAAGCTAATTTGGCTGGGTATAAAATTCTGGGATCACAACTTTTCCTACCACAACTCTATAAATTGTTCTCTATTGTCTTCTGGCATCTGCAGGGAGAAGTTTGATATTAACCTGAATTTCTTCTTTTATTAGTAATCTATTTTCCAACTAACTGCTGTTTTCATTTTTTAAGAGATTTTTTAAAAATCCTGCACTTATTCCAGTTAATTCATTGTTTTTAGAGAAAGTTTTCTATTACATTATAGTTTCAGCTATTCTATGCTGATGGTTCTGCCTTTCCATCTTCAAAGACGCTGGAAAATTTTCTGTTGCTTTCGTATCCTCAGTTCTGTCTATATTTCATTTGTCTTTTGAAATTCTTTCTTCCATTACTTTTTTTCTGTAATTCTGGGAAATCTTTTATATTCTGTGAGCTGCATCACTGACTTGAGTTTGTACTATTTCTCTTCTACTCCTTAATTACATTGAATACAGATTTTAATTTTGCAATTGCATATTCAGTTTCCTTTCAATCATCTATTTTTTTACCCATCTCTTTTCCTAATTTTGTCTTTAAATCACAGTGAATTTATTTTTTGTTGGCTTTATGTTTTATTCTCTCCTGTTGTGATTTCCAAATATATTCTGGGTCCTGCAGTATACTATTTTTGGAGACATGCTCTTTTGAATCATTCTTCCATTTCCTCACAAAATATTTACAGAGTTTTCATGGAACAACTTCTACATGGTTGGAGTACATAATCTAGAAGTATTATATTAAAATAGACAAAAATTTAGTTAGAAACTTAATAGGAAAGTAAGTAATATAGCATGTTATGTGTTAATTATATAGCTTTGGGGAAAACTGAACAGCAAAATAGACTGGGAATGAGAGGAACAATTTTAATGGAGTCTAAAAGGTGATCTTTCTTTTCTGTTTTTTTACGTTACTTGTTTTTACTTTGGATTGGTGTTTCTAATTTGTGGACAGACAGTGAAGTTGGAGCCTCAAATGTTCTTTCTCCTTGATTCAATATGAGCAGGCTCAGTAGTGGAATAGCATAGTTATAGTTGGTTGCCAATGAGTGCATTTCAGTCTACTTTCTTCTGCTGAGTATAAAATTTTCCATATTCTCTCTCTGTAGGCTCTGAATTGTTACGGAAATGAAGAAATATTTTTTTTTCTAGCTGCTTTTCTTAGTTGTCTTTGAAAGTTGTTTTGTTGATTTCTTGCTAAAATCCTGGGTTCCAGCATTTGCTTTTCTAATAGACTAAATTTAGGATGAAGGATGTAATCTGAGGTAGTCATCATAGCTGTGAAGAGATTACAGAAAGGGGAAAATACACTAAGAGTCCACATTTAGAGCAAGGGTGGGCCTTCTCATAATTATCTTTTTTGTGTTTCTACTTCACTTCAAGATCAAATGAGAAAGTGTGTAGGAAACTAAGGTGCGAAGATGAAGTGTGATGTGGAACAGTGGCTTTCATATTTCTTCTCTGCCTCCCAGGTCCTAGAATCCTTTTTTTAAAATTGAATTTCTAACATGTATAAAACAGATAAATAGATCTATTTGTGCATGTGCTATGCGTGTGTGTGTCTGTGTAAGTGTATCTGTGGTGAGGCAGAAGTGGAAGTGTTTTGTATCCAAGGGAAGGCTGCCTGTTTCTATAGGAGGGCAGGACTTTGAGGTCACACAGATTTGCCTTTGTACACTGGCTGGGCCACTTTTGATTTGCCCTTAACATTGTAGGCCTTGGTATCAGTGGGTTTTAAAATGTCATAGGTCAGAAAAATTATGGCATTAGATTGAAAGACTTGCCTTTAGTATGGTCTCTTATGTAACAGTATTTAGCATGTGGTATGTGCCAGGTTTTAAGTGTTTTACATATGTTATGAAATTTCATTCTTATAACAACCCTATAAGGTGGTTGTTTCCATTATTCACATTTTTGGATAAGTACGCTGAAGCATTGAGAAATTAAACAATGTGCCTAATCATGCAGCAAGCACATGCCATTGTGGTGTTTTAAGCCTACAGAGCCTAGCTTGTAGTGTTGGCACTTATAACCTCTTAACTCTGACCTCTGCCTCTACTGACCAGGGGAGCCAGACCTGTATTGAATTACATTTTGAAAAATGTAGAGTATCTATGTTGTACCACAACTTTTAAGTGAACTGATGATATATGTTCGCCTTTCCTCCTAATGGTTTAGGGACTTAGTTCTAAGACCCTATCTTTCTAAGTGGAAGGGCTATGCCATTGTTGCCTTTGGAAAACACTTTCTACAAGTAAAAATTGTCACCTTTGGAAAATTACTTCTACAAGTAATTTGCAAGAAATCAGTATGAAAAACACTGGACTATATCTCTGATGTGTCTCCCAACACTTTGTTTACTCGTAAATATTGAATTAAGTAAAGTATATCTGCCTTTACCATGTGTGAGAAAACCTTGTATGATATTTAGGCTAAATGGCATTACTCTTTTGATGCTGAGGGTACAGTTTTTAAAAATGTAAACATATGCCCTTTTTTCTAATGTGTATCTTTTAAAAACTAAGATACAGAAATAAATTATTTTGAAGATATTTGTCAAAATAAAAGTGTACATGGGAGCCGAATCCCATACCAGAGATGAATTTTAAAAATGGTAATGGATATTGCATTAAATTGAGTTTAATCGATGCCCCTTAATGGTTTTAGTGATGTAGACTTTCATCTAAATGACCCAACTTCAGCTGTCATCACTCAGATTCAGGATCTGTATAGTTACACATCGTTCAGGTGGGTTGGCTGTCACTTGCTTTCTCTCTCCTGTCTGAGACAGACAGTAGTTGATGAGTTTTGAATTGCTACCACAAGGTAGTAGTCAAGGCACTGCTCGTTCCTTACACCCTCATTTCAAAGTAAAATTATATTCAATATAGACAGTCAGTACTTGAAAACCTTGAGTTTTATCTCTTCAATCTATTCTGCCTTATTGCCACCAATATTTCATTTTTTTTGGCCTCAGTTTTCCACTTTGTGTAGTGATGGGATTAGAATTCTATTGGCTGTGTCTATGCTTACATTTAATGATTTTGCTTAAAAAATTCAGAGGCTTTTCCCACCTCAGTTCGTGGTGGTTTATATTGTGAATATAAAAATTAATAGGCCATCTTAAACAAGATACGGTCGAGCAATTCTATGAGGGATGTCAAAGTTAACGCCTTCAAAATAACAGGCTTTGCTGTCATAAAATTATTATACCACTTACTAATGAAGGATTAAATATTCTCACAGCTGCTAATGTCTGTTTGGCTAGGAGAATGAAAGGTGAACAGTAATTTAGAGCACTTCATTTCACAGATTATTTGACTGGATATCAAGTAGCTGTTTTCTATGGTTGCGTATTCTGCAAAGTGAAGAGTGTGAAAAGAGAATTTTCACTCAACCCCTCCTTACTTGAAATATGTTTCAGGAGAGAAAGTGCTATCATCATTAGCATCATCATCATTGCCACCATTATTTTTTATTGACATCAGACCCTTATTCTGAGCTTCAGTGGTACTACCTGAGCTATGCTTGGTGGCCGTGAAAGTGACTTTAGCTGGCTGATACTCATGGACTGCTTACTATGTGGCATGCTTCATGCTAAGTTCTTTATGTTTGTTATATTATGTATTCCTTTTACTGTTTTATACATGGGGAGACTGAGGCACATAGCAGTGTAGTAACTTTCTCAGTGACAGAGTAGCAGAGCTGGGATTCAAACCAAGACACCTGGGCTCTAGAGCCTGAAGTCTTAACTGCTATGCTACGTTACCTTCAGTACACTTGAAAATAAATTTGAATAAGTCTATTTGCAGTTGAGAAAAATTACTGTGAATCAAAGATAGCATGGATTTCTTGGCACTTTAGATTACTTATGTCCACCAAGATCCAACTTTCTAAAATGAAAAAAATATATGTTATGTCTAATGTGTTACTTTAGGACAATTTGATGACAGAGGAATTATATAGTTCTATCAGTTTACTGCTATAGTAGACTTTTATTTATTGATTTTATGGTTTATTGTTTGATGCCAAGTCTGGTCAGGAATACAACATCAAATTATATTGGAAAAGTCTTTTAACAATACTCTTTAAAGTGTGATTTCCAGAATGTGCTTTGTGATAGAAGTTCAGATTCCTAATTTATGATCTCTTTCAATACGCAGGAAAACTTAAGTTACTCAAATTTTGTGCTAAGAAATAGTTCTCCATTTCCTTAATGCTACAGAATTATTTTTCTTCTCCTCTTGGAATAAGAGGAGAATCAGATCATCAGTATTTAAATAACACATGAATTTACAGCAATTGACAGAAATATAATTTTATTACGCCTTGAACAGTTCTCTCTTGATTGGCTTGAGCTTCAGATAAAATAGTTGGCCAATATTTAGTGCTCGTGTTTTATTAACAAAATGCATATCTTTAAACACTCGAAATGAAATCCAGAATAGTTAAATATTCTCACTGTGAGACACTTGTGGAGCCTGAGAAGGACTATGAGAACAGCATGCATTTCCAATGTATTCAGGAAACAGCTGGGAGAGTTTGGAAACAATCTACAGGTAGATTATTATTGTTCTTTGGCAAAATTTCTTTGCAAAGGAATAGCCCCTCAACGTTTAGCTGCAATTCTAGGTTATATGAATGTATCTTGCTACCAAAAAATGTTTGGTAGAAGCTCATTCAAAAAGTAAGGTAAGAAACTTGTAACTTCCTATAGATTTTGAAATTTACAACTGTCATGTAGGATTTTATTATGTAAGTTGCAACTAAAAATAGCAAGGGAGCCATCTTGTGAAATACTGTTTGAACTGCAGGCACTGTTGTTTCTGGGCCAAGAGGAAGTTTGATCACTTAAAGTTGACACAAAATGTCAAAACATCCCTTTGATTTACCTACTTTAATCAATGCATTTGTTTTGATGCACCTATATATACATACTTTCCCAGTCTGACAAGGTAAAACAGTGCATATTTGCAGAATGGCATGTCCCAAACCAGATTTATATGTTGTAGTTATGCAACTGAGAAAAACGCTAAGTTTGAGGACCCATATCTCTCGCCTTAATCTCAAACACTTGCTCCAAGCAACTGAATTAATAGTTTAAATCTCAGCTTTAACATTTAACAATTGTTTAACTTTGTACACATTACTTCACTTCAGTAAATCTCACTTTCCACATTCAGAGAGGGGGGATAACTAGTTGTACTTAAACCTCATAGGATTGTTGAGCAAGTTAAAATAAGCGTACACATGAAGGGATCAGCATGGTATCTGATATGCAGTGAGATTGTGAGCATTCAAGAAATATTCGCAATTACCCTTTTTATTGGTAATGAAAATTATTTTATTATTGATAATGAAAATATAGTAATAGAGTGATGTCATAGCTGTCTAGAAGAGATAAATCTAATCAATATTGTTCTATGTACAAAGAGACAGAGGCAGATTTACCTCGAGACTGAAAGTTAAGACTCCTCATTTGTATGGGCCTTCTTTTTAATTTTTATTCATTTTTTTTCCCTACAGAACCTCATATAGCTTGCGACCCATAAACCCTGCATCTATGACAGGGGCATGAATCAGAATCACCTCTGTAGGTATTTTAAAATGCACATGTACCATCCTCCCTTTCCAGAAGAAAATAATTTAGTTGTTCTGAAGTGGATTTTTAAAGTCCCATATATGATTTTGCTATGGATCCTTAGTTTAAAACTGGTGTTATAGAGGAACAGTGTACGATGTGTGAAAATTCTAAAATGAACAGATCTTTTCACAAAGATATTGTTTCGTAATTAGAACCATATTTTTCTGGAATCATATTTCTTCTTCAGTGTTTGATTAGGCTCTTTCCTCTGCATAACAGTAGCTTTGACTCACTTTTCTAAAAACACGAGATGTGGCCTGGCGCAGTGGCTCATGCCTGTAATCCCAGCACTTTGGGAAGCTGAGGCGGGCGGATCACCTGAGGTCAGAAATTCGGGACCAGCCTGGCCAACATGGTGAAACCCTGTCTCTACTAACAAAAACACAAACATTAGCTGGGTGTGGTGGCAGGTGCCTGTAATCCGAGCTACTTGGGAAGCTAAGGTAGGAGAATTGCTTCAACCCAGGAAATGGAAGTTGCAGTGAGCCGAGATTGCACCATTGCACTCCAGCCTGGGTGACAGAGTGAGACTCTGTCTCAAAAAACAAAAAACAAACAAACAAAAACACGAGATGTGATTGTCATTTCACTCTGATTTCTAAAAGGCTTGCTCTTTTTAGGTTGCTTATTGAGGGCATCTCCTAAATGTATGTTGCTCTTTTTTCTCATCCTACTTTCAACTCTTTTGCCCTATATTATTAATGTTGTTTTTCTGCCTCTAAAGTAATTTAAATGGTTCTGTATTGAAATGATATTTTAATTATTATTGTTTTATTTTCTTTTTGTTTCTTTTTTTTTTTTCTTTTGGTAGGGTCTTGCTCTGTTGCCCAGGCGGGAGATGCAGTGGTGTGATCATGGCTCACTGCAGCCTCAACTTCATGGGCTCAAGCAATCCTCCCACCTTAGCCTCTTGAGCTACTGGGACTGCAGGTGCATACCACCACACCTGGCTAATTTTTTTTTTCAAAGATGGGGTTTCTCCACGTTGCCCAGGCTGGTCTTGAACTCCTGGGCTCAACTGATCCACTTGCCTCAACCTCCCAAAGTGCTGAGATTACAGGCATTACCCACCATGCCTGTACATTAATTATTTTTAAGGGTGTTTTTTTTTAAAAAATATGTATGTATCAATAATTTTGCTTTTCCTTGCCTGTCCAGAATAAAATAAAAATGAGTACAAGTAATTAGAACAGTAGAACTATCTAGATCTGAATATGTCTATTCAATTAAAATATGCGGTATTAATAAAAACCTATAGATCGCTCTTTTCAATTCAGCATATTTTCTTGCATATCTGCTCTGAGCAAATCCCTATACAAGATATATAAAGGAAAGAAAAATAATTCCCAGAGATTCTCTGCTCCCAACAAGTTTATGATTAAGAAAAGAGACAAAGTCTGTAACCGAATGATGAGAGTTCATGTTAGAGTAATACATAGTTCCTCTAATGGCAGAAAAGTACTATGTATGTTGAAAGAAGGCAAGATCACAGCTGGTTGAAAGGGTAAGGAATGACTGTGTGTGAAAGTGGTGTGAGGTGGGAGGAAAGGACAGACAGGATTTCAACACGATAATTGAAGGTCCACCCTTGTGTCAGCTAGAGGGAGAAAACAACATAAAAATGAAGGAATCAGAAAAGTTCAGCTTATTTTTTTCAGCAAGTAATGATGACTCTGAAGTTTCTAAAAGGTAGAGAGCAATTGCACACCGGGGAGTCTTGGCACAAAGGGAGTGATGATTTGTGCTGAGAGATTTTGGAACACTTAAGGGTTTTGAAACTACAGAATATCAAAACTGAAGCTGCGCTTTAGAAAGAGTTGGTTATTAGGAGATGGATTTGTGTGAGAAAAAACACAGACAGGCTGTTTTAATGCTTTGAGGTAGTGGCGGTGGAACTGCTAGGAAGCAGGGAAGGAGAATGGAGGGATTGTGGTGGTAAGGAGGTCTGCCTCATTGCCTACAAAGCCTTCTGTCGTCTGAGGATGAGTGAGATTCAGGAGCTCTGGCCCTGTGGTGACAATTTACGTTATTTAAACATAATCAAATGGTGGTGATAGATGCCATGAGTGTTCGGGAGAAGGAAAAGATTAAGGTATTCCCCAGAGCACACAGAGTTAGGAGACTTCCTCAGCACATCTGTCAGTGGGCATAGGGATGCTGGAGAAGAGACAATCTTCTATGAAAAGATACTTTATGAAGAAAGTGTTGTAATGCAACCCATGAGGTGTTAAAGAAAAAGGTCACTAACAAAGAATGGCAAGACAAAGTGAGTTATGGCCATAGTTATCTGCTAGCCTTTCACTAAGGTCAAAACTCTGAATTACTAAAGGGAGGAAGATGAAATAAGCTAGTACGATTATTTTTAAAGGAAGCATGCTAATCAGAAGTTAACTCAATAAGTACGAAGTGCAGATAAAACTCATGTGCAGAAGAGATTTTGAAAGATAATCAGGAGTCACTAGTGGGATATCTTCATGTAATATTTTTCTTAACCCCACCATTTCAGTGAAGGCCACATTGAAAAGCTGTTTGACAATTAGGTCCACACTCTGAAACTTTATCAGGTATTCTTGAAAACCTCGACATTCAAGATGAGAGACTGCCTGAGTAGAATGAAGAGAGGGCTACCACGAAGCATAGACTGTAGGAAGATAACTTTAGGAAGCATTTAGGTATTGTTTAGATATCCAGTGGGAATACCAGGGCTATCATGATGACCAAAACATGGCCCCTGACCTTACGGAACTTCTGATTATAGAACTGATCGTTATGATCTAGTAAGATTAGTCTTAGTAAAGGGAACCCTGCATGCAGGAGGGGTTCAGATCCAGTCTTGGGACTATGTATTGAGGGCTTAAAGATGGCTTCTTGGAGAATTGATATCTAACCCAAGTAACAACAAAATAATTCTTAGGCATGAGCCAGGTAAGAGCAGGGGGCATGGGAGAATGTGCATTTGAAGCAAGGAAAGTAACATAATCAGAGGGGACCAACAGGGAGATATATCGGTTTGGTTAACTTATTTGTATCCTATTTGTTATCTTATGTGTATTTTGCCTGTTGCTTGTTTTCACATAGGATGAATTTTTTTTCTCTGAAAGAGTAATCAATTTCTCCATCACTATTAATTGAATAATTGTTTAATTTCCAACGTTTGTGAGGTTTTTAAATGTAATGATACGTTTAAAAATTAGTATGCAGCATTTCTGACCTTATTCTGTTCTTTTCTGCTTCATTTCATCCCATTCTACACTAGCCCAAGCTGTTCTCTAAAGTTCTTGCATATAACTTACAACGATTACTTTTAGGTAATTTTTATATTTCCCTTAATATCATGAATAAATATTTTTCCATTTCACTTAGCACATTTAAGATAATGTTAAAATATTACAATGATGTTGTTTTCCATATTTTAATCATGCATTCAGCTATTTTACTAAGCTTTTCTTTATTCATCTTCCAATTTTCTTTATTCAATTTTCAATATTCTCCTTTATTTACTAGGTATTTAATTCCATGCACAACTAATATATTTGTCTCCTTCTTTAAAATAATTATATTTTTATTTCTTTTCTTTCATTATACCTGCTAGAACTTTCAGAGTAATGATAAAAATAGTTGTAAAATGGATATCATTTTTCCTGATTTTAAGAGAATTCATCCAGTTGTGCTGTAATATTAAATATGATATTAAATACTTTGAGATAGATATTCTTTGTCATGATAAAATAATTTTATATTTCTAGTTTTTAAAGAAATAAAAGAAGTAGTACAGACTATTGTCCAATGTCTTCTTGATCTATAAATGTAATATATTTATAGGTATTCTTTTCTCTCATTTTTTTGCTATTGGTTAATATTTCAAATGTGTAGAAGTGTCTAGAGAAAAAAATATTGCACATCTACCTTTATCAGATGTTAACATTGCTTCATGCTGTTTTGTTGTTATTATTGAACAAAACACAATATAGACAGTTGAAGGCCCTTCCAATCTCATTGAGTAGGCCACCCTTATTCATTGGTTAGTTCATCCTCCTAATTTTGGTAGAATCTGATGCCTGCAAATATGTTTAGTTCTGTTTCTGAGCTCTATTCTTTTGGATTGGTCTTCCTCTCTCTGTTCAGTACCCTGTCCAATACCATATTGTCTTAATCATATTGCTTTTTAATTGCTAATGTGAATCTTGATATCATGTAAGCCAAATTTTTTGACTTCATTATTTTTTGTCCATTTTAAAAACATTTATAGATGATTTTTATATAAGTTCATGAAGTTCCACTAAAAACAATTCCAAAATATTTATTGTAAAGTGCATTATATTTATGCATAAATTTGATAAAAATTGATACCTCTTCATTCCTCCAGGTCTTTTTTTATGTCATTCATTTTGGAACTTTCGTTTGTAATTTTATCCATACAGTACTTTCATATTATTGTATTTATTCTCATAAATCTTTGTTGCTGTTGAGGTTTTTTTGTTTGTTTTTTATTATATTTGTGATGGTTATTTCTGGGAGTGTAGGAATGTTGTAGTGTGGGGAATAAGAACCCATGAATTTTAGCCTAACCATGCTTACCTTACTTATTGAACGTCTACATCTTTTTAACTCTTGTCCATTACTTCATGAAATTATTCTCATTTACAGTAATTCTTCTTCTAAGTGTTGATTGTATTTACCTTTGTAAGCATTTGATTTATTCATGGACTTTTTGTTTAGAGGCTTATGTTGAGTAGGATGGCTTTTGTTCCATTCTTTTGTTCACACTCCTTTAACTCCTCACTCCTCATTTATCCTTAGATCCTTGCAGAATTCCCTGATATAGTACATTAACATTTTTTGTCCCAGTATGGAGTTATTTCAAGGCTTGTCTTGAATTTGTTCTACTCTCAGTGCCTAAATGCTGCATACTGAGAGCCGTGTGGCCTCTGAGTAGATAGAACATTTTAGTAGACCTAACTTAGGGATAAATTATGATGGAGGTAGAGAAAATGAGACATATGGCACTACCAGAAAATGCACCACAACTGATAGTAGAGAAATTCAAAAACAGTTTCCTCTCCACTTCCTAGTTGGCTTGCTCTTGAGTTTCAGAGATCACAGTCATCAGGAGCCCAAAATTATACTGTCCCAGCTATTTAAGTGCAGTGTTTTAATGAGAATGTTTCTCATATGCATGCTGTCTTCCCTGGTTTTCAGTGTAGTAAATCTTTGTCTCTTTGTGTGCCTTCATTAATGGTATAAAGAAAAGCCAGTGGGTGGCATATTTAGCTGATTTTACTATTAATTTTGAAAATTTTGTATCAGCAGTTTCTTCTTCTGAGTTTCCTCAGTAACTAGCATGGTGATTGGCAAGTGGTATTCAATGAAAATTTTTTAATTGAACAGAAATCTTATTGATTGCTGTAGTGATATTTGATTTGTTTCTATGTATAGCTTAGTACTTTATGATATAGAGTAACATAATAGTATGCACTTTTTTTCTTATCTAAAATTTCTTTCCATGAGATTGGAGTAATAGAGTTCTACCTCCCACATGTTTAGTCAGAATTACTTACATGTTTTTAAAAATGTGTTTAATTCCAGAAGGGTCTATACCAACGCAATTTTAATTTATTGTTGCTTTTATCATTACTGTTGTCAATAAATGTAACAATAAACTACTGCCTCCACATTTGAAGCTGGCTAAGAGATTCAAGATTTTCAGGAACTTCCTATTAGTCAAATAGAACTCTTCAATCCAGAGTATATAAACTGCACCCAACAAGTCTAAACAGTTTAACTCTGTGACTTAATTTCAGTAAATCTCACATAGAGGGTAGAAAGGCTGCTATTATCCAAAAGTGTTGCTTACTACAAGTTTAGCCTGACATCTTTCAATGGAGGTGAACTTGTTTGTAGAAGTCAGCTATTTGATAGGCTTTCATTAAGTATCCCAAGTAAACATAAACAAAAACATATGTGGGGTTTGTCAATTTATCATTATGGGTGTCTGAAATTTCTCAGTAACTAGGTATATTCTTAAGTCACGATCCAAGGTTTAAATAACTGTGGTGGAAGACTAAATTAGGAGAATATCTCAAATCACAAGTGCAAACATGATGGATCTGGGCCATCTTCAGTCCTGAAAATGAAATGAAAGCTTAATTTTTGATCAAAAAGAGTCCTGGTAGGACCAATTACAGAGATGTCTGGGTCTTTCTTTACTGTCTCTTGGCAAAATCATTAGGCCTTTGCATGCTGTTTACATTCTTCTTTCGATATATAGCGTTGTTATATATATATATTTTTTTTTCTCTGACATCTTTTTTTAAAGTCTAATTTAATTTTTTTTTAATTTTACTTTAAGTTCTGGGATACGTGTGCAGAACGTGCAGGTTCGTTACATAGGTATACGTGTGCCATGGTGGTTTGCTGCACCTATTGACCTGTCCTCTAAAATTCCCTCCCCTCACTCCCCACCCTCCAACCGGCCCTGGTGTGTGCTGTTCCCCTCCCCGTGTCCATGTGTTCTCACTGTTCAACTCCCACTTATGAGTGAGAACATGTGTTTGGTTTTCTGTTCCCGTGTTAGTTTGCTGAGAATGATGGCTTTCAGCTTCATCCATGTTCCTGCAAAGGACATGATCTCATTCCTTTTTAATGGCTGCATAGTTTCTATGGTATGTATGTACCACATTTTCTTTATCCAGTCTATCATTGATGGGCATTTGGGTTGGTTCCATGACTTTGCTATTGTAAATAATGCTGCAATAAACATATGTGTGCAAGTGTCTTTATAGTAGAATGATTTATATTCCTTTGGATATATACCCCGTAATGGAATTGCTGGGTCAAATGTTAATTTATGATTCTACATCCTTGAGGAATCGCCACACTGTCTGCCACAATGGTTGAACTAATTTACCCTCTCACCAACGTGTAAAAGTGTCCCTATTTCTCCTTAGCCTTGTGAGCATCTATTGTTTCTTGACTTTTTAATAATCACCATTCTGACTGGCATGAGATGGTATCTCATTGTGGTTTTGATTTGCATTTCTCTAATGGTCAGTGATGTTGAGCTTTTTTTCATATGTGTGTGAGCTGTGTCTTTGCCCACTTTTTGATGGGTTTTTTTCTTGTAAATTTGTTTAAGTTCATTTTAGATTCTGGATATTAGACCTTTGTCAGTTGGGTAGATTGCAAAAATTTCCTCCCATTCTGTAGGTTGCTTGTTCACTCTGATGATAGTTTCTTTTGTTGTGTAGAAGCTCTTTAGTTTAATTATATCTCATTTGTCAATTTTGGTATTTGTTGCAATTGCTTTTGGCATTTTTGTCTTGAAATCTTTGCCCATGCCTATGTCCTCAATGGTATTGCCTAGGTTTTCTTTTAGGGTTTTTATGGTTTTTGGTCTTACGTTTAAGTCTTTAATCCATCTTGAGTTAATTTTTGTATAAGGTGTAAAGAAGGGGTCCAGTTTCAGTTTTCTGCATATGGCTAGCCAGTTTTCCCAGCACCATCTATTGAATAGGCGATCCTTCCCCATTTCTTTTATTGTCAGATTTGTCGAAGATCAGATGGTTGTAGATGTGTGGTGCTATTTCTGAGGTCTCTATTCTGTTCCATTGGCCTGTATGTCTGTTTTGGTACCAGCACTGTTATATTTTTAGTATTCATATTTATCCTTTGTTTTCTTTATGGTTCTTACCTAGTAGTTACATTTAAAGAATTATTCTCTTGTCCTTTTTTCATAATATTTTACAGTCATGTTTTAAAATATTTGATGATTTAATCCATCTGATAATATTTAGTGTATAATGTGAGATAAAGACACAGTTTATTTTGAAGTAGCCTACTACTTTCCCCATCACTATTTAGTGAATAATCAACTCTTTTAAAATGACTTAGAATATCATATTTATCAAATATTAAATTCATTTACATACTGGAGTCCTTTTTATGCTTTATATTGTTTTCATTCACTAATTTGCTTCATAATCTTAATTTTTAAAACTGTAGATAACATCTTTATAATTTGGAAGCAACCTTTATCTCCTATTAGTGTTCCTTTTAAATATTTATTGACTATTATTATTCATTTTATTCCAGATGGATTTTAGAATAATTTCATTAAATTATACAATTTTTAAAACTACGAATTTTCATTGCAAAGATAGTAAATTTGTTACTTATTCAGGAAGATATTTATTTATTTATTCATTCATTTATTTATTTAGAGACCGAGCCTTGCTCTGTCGCCAGGCTGGAGTGCAGTGGCGCGATCTTGGCTCACTGCAACCTCTGCCTCCTGGGTTCAAGTGATTTTCCTGCCTCAGCCTCTCAAGTAGCTGGGACTACAAACATGCACCACCACACACAGCTAATTTTTGTATTTTTTAGTAAAGATGGGGTTTCACCATGTTGGCCAGGTTGGTCTCCATCTCTTGACCTTATGATCCACCTGCCTTGGCCTCCCAAAGTGCTGGGATTACAGGCATGAACCACCATGCCAGGCCGAGATTTAATTTTTTAGTGAGTTCCCACAAAGAAACACTGTATTTCACTAAGTTTTTCTTTTACTATACCCACTCTCTAAAGTATCTTGAGGTGTTTATATTTGCGTGTCAATCAGTCAAGAATATTTATTGATTGTCAATTATCCATTAGTTAATAAGGAAGTACTCATGCAAAGTTCTGGAGTTATCATTATGAAAAATTATGTGTGTGTGTATATATTTGTAGATATATTATAGGTAGTCTGTGTGTGTGTGTGTATATATATATATATATAATGTAATCAATCAGTCTCTACACTCATGGAGCTCAAATTTGAGTAGGGAAGATAGACATTAAAATGAACTGTTGCAAATAAGTATATAATTACAAAGTACACAGTATTGATGGGAATTTTATTTATTTGTGGTGTTATTAAGTTCTGATCAGAAAAATGCCTGTTCACTTGAGACTGTTCAGCCAGGAGCAGCATATGCAGGCCTCCTGTTAGATGATCCCCTTGCCGCTTGCAGTGAACTTAACAATAGCTGTCCATGAAGGCCTTCCTTGAAAGTGATGTGAAAAAGAAATACTAACTTTTCTGTGTGATATACTCATCTAAATTCCAGAGGCCTTGGCTTGGCATCCATCCAGCTCTTTGGCACAGACTGCCTGCAGTCCCCTACATTTGACTCTGTAATGTGTTGGTAAATGTTAGCTGGCTGATGGGGAAAAAGATCTAAATTACAGAGCTTGCCAATTTCTGTGGAACAAATATTTCTACTGTATTAGTCCATTCTCACATGGCTATAATGAACTACCTGAGACTGGGTAATTTATGAAGAAAAGAGGTTTAATTGACTCACAGTTATGCAGGCTTAACAGGAAGCATGACTGGGATGCCTCAGGATACTTACAGTCATGGCGGAGGTGAAGGGGACACAAGCACGTCTTACCATGGTGCAACAGGAGAGAGCTATAGAGAAAGGGGCAAGTGCAACACACTTTTAAACCATCAGATCTCATGAGAACTTACTATCACAAGAACAGCAAGGGGAAAGTCCACCCCCATGTTGAAACCCCATCTCTACTAAAAATACAAAATTAGCTGGGTGTGGTGGCTCGTGCCTGTAATCCCAGCTACTCGCGAGGCTGAGGCAGGAGAATCACTTGAACCTGGGAAGTGGAGGTTGCAGTGAGCCGAGATTGCACCATTGCACTCCAGCCTGGGCAACAAGAGCAAAACTCTGTCTCAAAAAAAACCCAGAAATTTATTTTCCTCCCACCTCCTCTGACACTTGGGGAGTGTAATTGGAGATGAGATTTGGGTGGGGACACAGAGCAAAACCATATCATCTATTAAAGATAATTTCAAGCCATCATGCAGAATTCCTTCAAAGATTTCTCTAGCCACCATTATACTGAGCTTTAAGGCTGAATCTGTCTCAGAGGAGATATCCCTCACGGGGTGACCACTCCCCAAGGCACAAAAAGAAGTGACCTAGCAGTTTTCTGACACAAACGCATGATTAGAGCCCCCCAAACAGCTGCTAAGCCAGCTGTAGTATTAAACCCCTTCTCCCTACCAGATCCAAGGTTCAGTCCTCTGGCCACTGCCCCTCCCCACCTCCTCGAAGATTATGCGTCATTAATCTGCAATCTTCTCTATTCCTCAAGCTCTTTGGAAGCCAGAATGACTGCCATTCCTTCCACTCTCTTGTTATGCATATATTATGCCATAAACTGAAAGCTTTACTTCCTCAAGGGAAATATTTTGAGTATGAATACCTTATTTTAAGAGTTAAAACAAAATTTAATACTTTTTTGCCCATTTTTCTTCTTGCTGTGATAGTACTATTTTATTTAAGGCAATGAAGATGCTGCTGATTGACCAGGGAAAGGATCAGGAGTCCAGACAATTAAAAATATTAATATTTTAGAAAGCTCAGTCTACTCTACCGCTTATAGTCAATGGACATCTTTCATTTGATGCCCATAAATCCGTTGACAATATCACATCATTTAACTAGTGTCTGTATTCATTGGTTAGAACCTGTGGTACATCTGTGGAGGGAAGTCTACTTTCATTGTACACAGGGAAGAGAGGGAAGAAAGCATCAGGAAGCCTTCTCTAAAGAACCACCTGATTGGGTCACCAGGAGAATGTATGGGGGAGCTCTAATTAAGCCCTTTGTGTTGAAAAACTGCCAAGTCACCTTTTTGGTGCCATGGGGAGTAATCACTCTGTGAGGGATGCCTCCTCCAAGACACAGATTCAGCTTTAGAGTTCTGTATAATGGCGGCTAAAGAAATATTTGACAAGTGAAGCAGAGAATGTTCAGAGAAGGGTTCTATCAGGATCCCTCATTCTTCCTCTCTTAGGTCTCTCTTCTGTTGTCTGTCATAGAGATAATAAAATGAAGTGCAGATATACCACAAGGGACTTCTCTCCATTTTGTGGTCAGTGAAAGGTAGATTGGCTATCCTAACATCTAGAATTCTCTTTGGATTTTGGGCCATTTTATAGGTGATGTAAATAGACTTCCTGAGGACATTCTTTGACAGATTTTCTGAGGATGTTCCATAGTGGCCTCCAGGGTAAATCTGAGTCACTCATTGATGTAAACTTGGGGTTCTCATTTCTTATGCTCTTTTAACTTACGTGGGGTAGATCAAATTAAGTCCTCTTGACAGCTAGGATTTTATTATTAAAACAGTAAAGCCTATTTCTAGCAATGCCACAGTGAGGATAAAAATAAAACCAAAGTTGTATCTTTTATTTATTTTTCCCTGATCCTTCCTGGAGGTAGGTTACTTCTTATTAATATGACTCTAAAGACATTTGCCATCTTAGAGGTAGGTTACGTCTTATGAATATGACTGTAGAGACATTTGTCGTCTTATGCAAAAACAAACAAACAAACAAAAAAGAATTGGATGAAATAGGATAACTCAGATGCCTGCCCTACCCCAGGCCACATAGTTATTGACCTGGAGAAGGCAATAAAGGACAGTGTTGGATCTTAGCAGGACTCTGAGATAATCAGCGAACCCATGTCAAAATAGTGCACCCTGCTGACTTGGCAAGTCCTTCAAGTTTTTGGTACTCAGTTTATTGATGTTAGAATAGAGGATGGGTTAGAGGTTGTTGAGTTCTAGAGTTCTATTCTTGGATCGTGTACAGAAATGGTTCACCCTCCCAAGTAGGTCAGTTGAACATTTCCTGACTTCTTAAACTTTGGGATGGCCTTTTTCTTCTTTAAATTACCTTCATGCAAGCTTTCTAGGCCTTTATCATGCTTGCCCTGATGAATTATTTGTGCATGTTGCTCTGCTATAGAACATTACAAGGCATTAGTGGATAAGAGCAGATAAGAGACAAATGAGTTAAGTGTGGAGACTCCTTACATCAAAGCCCATGGTCCTGCCAGACTTTCCTAGGTGTCAAGGTGCCGGTCATGGCAGATTCTTCATCTTGACTCTAGGCACCCTTCTGTACTCCAGGGCTCTCAACTTCTCCTTGTCCTCTGCACAGAGCATATAGGAACTTCTGGATTGTTTACAATTTGTGGAGATTTCTGAAGCTGTGTTCCATTGAGGAGACACTGGGTGGACAAGAATTTTACTTGCGTCTTCTCTAATTCCTTCTTTCCCCTATCAGGATCTACTGGGGACAGAGGCGGACGGTTATAGGGTGTTTTCTACTACCTAAAATAGAAAAGTACATTTTTAAAGAAGGATATCCTTGCTATATATGTAATACAATTGGGGAGCATTTTAAAGGATTATCATCTTATTTACTATCTTATGGTTTTATTTCCCTTCATGTGTTCTTTTCTAGCAGTATTTGCATTTTTGTTTTTTCCTGATACTATAACTAGTGCATAAAAGTTTGAGGAACATAATATTTACATACTCATAAAGTGTTTCCCTACAAATAACTTATTAATTGCAAAAGAAAAGAAAAGTAACTTTTCAGTAGTGAAACCTTACAGACCTACCTTAGCCAAGTTCTCAAAGTCAATATCATCTTAATAGGACAAGCTAATATCATATATACCCAGATGTGATGCACTGAGCAGGATGTGGTATTTCAGCCCCAAATGCATAACTTAAACCCATTTGTGAGAAAGTATCAGACAGATTCAAATCAAGGAATATTTTACAAAATAACTGCCCTCCATTCTTCAAAAACATAAAAATCACAAAAGATGAAAGAAGGTTTATGAACTATTCTGGGAGATTAAAGGAAACTAAACAGATATGCCAGTTAAATACAATGTATAATCTTGAATTAATAAGACAGTTGGAAGAATTTGAATGTAGACTGTAAGTTAAATGATAATACTGTATTAGTGTTAATTTTCCTGAATTTGATTATTGTACTTTGGTTACTTAAGAGAAAGCCCTGTTTTTCTTAAGAAATAACACAGCAGAGAACTAAGGGATAAAATGGCATGATGTCTACAGCTTACTATAAAATGGTTCAGAAAAAAGAAATTTCTGGATGTGGAGAGAGTGCGAAAGCAAAGTGGGAAAATATTAACATGTACAGGAAGCATATACAGGAGTTCTGTGTACAATTATAACTTTTCTGTGAGTTAAAGATATTTTGAAAATAAAAGGCGAAACAGAGAAGAAAGAAAACAGGCTCCAGGAGCACGGTTTATTGTATGGCTTCTCCTTCCACTGCTCCATGGAAATGACCACTTCTGATGTCATTGATACCCAATTTGTTGCTAAATCATTAGACATTCTTCAGTGATGATCTTATTCAACCTTTCAAAAATAGCTGGTAATGTTCATCATTCTCTTCTTTTTTAGCTTGCTCTTCCTGTGACTTTCCTAACAACTCACTTCCCTTTATCCTTTTATAACCAGTCTCTTTGAGGGCCCTCTTTGCCATCTCTACACTTTAAGTGTTGGTGTTTTTTGGAATGTTGTCCTAGGCTCTCTTTCCTTCTGAGTCTGTATATTCCTCCTAGTTGTTTTATCTCCCCCATAATTTGTAGATCTAGTTCAGGTTGCTCTTGGGTTTCAGACTTATACATGCCACATTCTGTGGCTCTCTCCTTTGATTATTCCTCTGGGCATATCAAAATCAACCTACTCCAAATTTGTTATCTTTCTTACCTTCCTTGATCCTACCCTGGTTTCCCCCAGACCTGGTCATTTTTCATTGTGTCTGTCTCAGAGAAATGTTGCCAAGATCATCCATTACTCATATCGGAACCTGGACTTGACACTTCTTTATTCTTGCCTCTCTATAAACATCTTCCTCTTTATAGCCGGAATAAACATGTAATAGGATCCATCTAAAAGTCTTGCATTGGTCAGTCAGCCTACATGATAGAGCCCAAACTATTGAGCATGGATATGATTCTTCATTATTTAGCTTTAGCTTTCTTTTCTTCCTTTATCTTCTGCAACTCTCACACACTCTTTTCTAACCATCTGAAATTCTTTCAGTTTCTCAGAGATGCTGGATTACGTTTTGATTTTTCCTCCAAGACCTTACATGTATTGTTCATCAGCCTTATCATGAACCCTACTTATTTCTGCTACTTGGGAAACTTTTTTTATGGGGCTTGCTCTTTCTCCCTCTCTGTCTTTTTTTTTTTTAAATTATACTTTAAGCTCTGGGATACATGTGCAGAACATGAAGATTTGTTACATAGGTATACATGTGCCATGGTGGTTTGCTGCAGCCATCAACCAGTCATCTACATTAGGTATTTCTCCTAATGCTATCCCTCCCCTGGCCCCTTAGCACCCCAGCCCCCGACAGGCCCCAGTGTGTGATGTTCCCCTCCCTGTGTCCATGTGTTCTCACTGTTCAACTCCCACTTATGAGTGAGAACATGTGGTGTTTGGTTTTCTGTTCCTGTGTTGCTTGCTGAGAATGATGGTTTCTAGCTTCATCCATATCCCTGCAAAGGACAAGAACTCATCCTTTTTTATGGCTGCATAGTATTCCATGGTGTATATGTGCCACATTTTCTTAATCCAGTTTGTCATTGATGGGCATTTGGATTGGTTCCAAGTCTTTGCTATTGTGAATAGTGCTGCAGTAAACATACATGAGCATGTGTCTTTATTGTAGAATGATTTATAATCCTTTGGGCATATAACCACTAATGGGATTGCTGGGTCAAATGGTATTTCTGGTTCTAGATCCTTAAGGAATCACCACATTGTCTTCCACGATGGTTGAACTAATTTACAGTACCAACAAGAGTGTAACAGCATTCCTATTTCTCCACAGCCTCTCACAGCATCTGTTGTTTCCTGACTTTTTAACAATCACCATTCTAACTGACATGACATGGTATCTCATTGTGGTTTTGATTTGCATTTCTCTAATGAACAGTGATGATGAGCTTTCTTTTATGTGTTCGTTGGCTACATAAATGTCTTCTTTTGAGAAGTGTATGTTCATATCCTTTGCCCACTTTTTGATGGGGTTGTTTTTTTCTTGTAAATTTGTTTAAGTTCCCTGTAGATTCTGGATATTAGCCCTTTGTCAGATGGATAGATTGCCAAAATTTTCTCCCATTCTGTATGTTGCCTGTTCACTCTGATGGTAGTTTCTTTTGCTGTGCAGAAGCTCTTTAGTTTAATTAAATCCCATTTGTCAATTTTGACTTTTGTTGCCATTGCTTTTGGTGTTTTAGTCATGAAATCTTTGCCCATGCCTATGTCTTGAATGGTATTGCCTAGGTTTTCTTCTAGGGTTTTTATGGTTTTTGGTCTTACGTTTAAGTCTTTAATCTATCTTGAGTTAATTTTTGTATAAAGTGTAAAGAAGGGGTCCAGTTTCAGTTTTCTGCATATAGCTAGCCAGTTTTCCCAACACCATTTATTAAATAGGGAATCCTTTCCCCATTGCTTGTTTTTGTCAGGTTTGTCAAAGATCAGATGGTTGTAGATGTGTGGCATTATATCTGAGGCCTCTGTTCTGTTCTATTGGTCTATATATACATCTGTTTTGGTACCAGTACCATGCTGTTTTGGTTACTATAGCCTTGCAGTATAGTTTGAAGTCAGGTAGCATGATACCTCCAGCTTTGTTTTTTTTTTTTATTAGGATCGTCTTGGCTATATGGGCTTCTTTTTGGTTTCATATGAAATTTAAAATAGTTTCTTCTAATTCTGTGAAGAAAGTCAATGGTAGCTTGATGGGGATAGCATTGAATCTATAAATTACTTGGGGCAGTATGGCCATTTTCACAATATTGATTCTTCCTATCCATGAGCATGGAATGTTTTTCCATTTGTTTGTGTCCTCTTTTATTTCCTTGAGCAGTGGTTTGTAGTTCTCCTTGAAGAGGTCTTTCACATCCATTGTAAGTTGTATTCCTAGATATTTTAGTCTCTTTGTAGCAATTGTGAATGGGAGTTCACTCATGATTTGGCTCTCTGTCTATTATTGGTGTATGCTTGTGATTTTTGCACATTGATTTTATATCCTGAGACTTTGCTGAAGTTGCTTATCAACTTAAGGAGATTTTGGGCATAGATGATGGAGTTTTCTAAATATACAATCACGTGATCTGCAAACAGAGGCAATTTGGCTTCCTCTTTTCCTATTTGAATACCCTTTATTTCTTTCTCTTGCCTGATTGCCCTGGCCAGAACTTCCAATACTATGTTGGATAGGAGTGGTGAGAGAGGGCATCCTTGTCTTGTGCCGGTTTTCAAAGGGAGAGATTCCCGCTTTTGCCCATTCAGTGTGATATTGGCTGTGGGTTTGTCATAAATAGCTCTTATTATTTTGAGATATGTTACATCGGTACCCAGTTTATTGAGAGTTTTTAGCATGAAGGGGAGTTGAATTTTATTGAAGGCCTTTTCTGCATCTATTGAAATAATCATGTGGTTTTTGTCATTGTTTCTGTTTATGTGATGCATTATGTTTATTGATTTGCGTATGTTGAACCAGACTTGCATCCCAGGGATGAAGCCGACTTGATCGTGGTGGATAAGCTTTTTGATGTGCTGCTGGATTCAATTTGTCAGTATTTTATTGAGGATTTTTGCATCGATGTTCATCAGGGATATTGGCCTGAATTTTTTTTGGCGTTGTTGTGTCTCTGCCAGGTTTTGTATCAGGATGATGCTGGCCTCATAAAATGAGTTAGGGAAGAGTCCCTCTTTTTCTATTGTTTGGAATAGTTTCAGAAGGAATGGTACCAGCTCCTCTTTGTACCTCTGGTAGAATTTGGCTGTGAATCTGTCTGGTCCTGGACTTTTTTCGATTGGTAGGCTATTAATCACTGCCTCAATTTCAGAACTTATTATTGGTCTATTCAGGGATTCGATTTTTTCCTGGCTTAGTCTTGGGACAGTGTCTGTGTCCAGGAATTTATCTGTTTCTGCTAGATCTTCTAGTGTATTTGCGTAGCGGTGTTTATAGTATTCTCTGATGGTAGTTTGTGTTTCTGTGGGATCAGTGGTGATATCCCCTTTATCATTTTTTATTGTGTCTATTTGATTCTTCTCTCTTTTCTTTTTTATTAGTCTAGCTAGTGGTCTATTTTGTTAATCTTTTCAAACAACCACCTCCTAGATTCATTGACGTTTTGGAGAGTTTTTTGTGTCTCTATCTCCCTCAGTTCTGCTCTGATCTTAGTTATTTCTTGTCTTCTGCTAGCTTTTGAATTTGTGTGCTTTTGCTTCTCTAGTTCTTTTAATTGTGATGTTAGGGTGTTGATTTTAGATCTTTCCCACTTTCTCCTGTGGGCATTTAGTGCTATAAATTTCCCTCTATACACTGCTTTAGCTGTGTCCCAGAGATTCTGGTACATTGTGTCTTTGTTCTCATTGGTTTCAAAGAACTTATTTATTTCTGTCTTAATTTCATTATTTATGCTACCTGAGTAACTTCTACTCAGATTCAGATCACAGCTTCAGGGTCACTTATCGTGTGCAGCATGTCTCATTCTCTTACATCCTGTGCATCAGGAACATTCTGTACTTTCTGTGGCACACACTTATCACACGTTTGTATCAGTCTCTTGCAGGTGTCCTCGCTGGATTGTCAGCTTGAGAGATCAGGTCTGTCTACTTCATAGCTGCAGCCCTAGTGCTTAGCAGAGTGCCTGGCAAATAGTAGATGCTTAATAAAAAATTTTGAATGTATGAATGAGTAATTGTAATCCATGGCAAAAGCAGATATTAGAGAACCTTACTCTTATTATGCATGTACATTTGCCTACTGATTCATTACAACTTTGTATTATAAGGAATCCTAGAAGACCATCAGTCCAAAGTATTAAACACTGCAAGTGATTATCTGGCTTTTGTCTGACTCTTATAGTCCTTTACTCTATTTTGGCTGCAGTTACTTTAGCATGAGCTTGCTTTCCATAGCTTGCACCAATTGATTTGTTCTTTGCCTTGAAGCATCAGAATAGGTCTGTTTCCTTTTCCATGTTTTAATCATTCACATAGTTGGAATCAGCTAGCCTGCATCTTTCTACTCTCAGCCTTCTTTTCTTCAGCACAAACACCTCCAATTCCTTCAACTTTTATATGTGAAAAGTCGCCTTAGCATACAGCATGCTATTTTGCCATTGTCCCTTATAAAGAATGGCATCCATAATTTGACAAAACATTCAGAACATAGTGGAAGAACAATGTGTAATCATGACTGCATTAACCTGGCTATTAAATAGTTTGCATACTGATGAGGCTAAATACACTGATCCTCTAACCTTTGCTTCTACAAATATTATTATTAATAGTGATTATAAGAATTATTATCATACCTAACATATATTGAGCACATATAGTATAATAGAGTAAGCACTTTTCACATAGTACTTTATTTGGTACTTAAAACTCAATGAAGTATGTAGTAACAATATGCCTTTTTAACAGATGAGGAAATAATTTGCCCAGGTAACTAAGGAATGATGGTTCCAGGAATGGCTATAATATACTGCTAAACTGTTACTAGGTTTTGTCTTGACTGATGTCTTTCAATCAGTTAATTTTAGTACTTAAAACTCAATGAAGTATGTAATAACAATATGCCCTGTTAACAGATGAGGAAATAATTTGCCCAAGGTCACATAACTAAGGAATGATGGTTCCAGGAATGGCTATAATATACTGCTAAACTCTTGCTAGGTTTTCTCTTGACTGATATCTTTCAATCAGTTAATTTTAGGCTCTAACGTAAAATGGTTTTAAACAACATGATGTGTGATTGCCTTATTGTAAACCGTGGAATTTTTGTTAGATAATCGATATCTAACATCTTAAAATATTTCAGTAAATTCAGATATTGAATTCCTTGTTATGTAAACATGCAGTTACCTCACATCACCAAAAAGTTGCATTGAGATGACAGAGACATAGAAAAATAATTATTGAAAATTTCCATAGTGTGCTCGAGGGCAGGGAAAGCACTGTGACTGACACAACAGGAGTGGATCTGGGGATGTTATGAGTCATACCGATGCGGAGGGACCATGAACTCTTTTTGAGTTGAGGAGCCCACATCCCCCATAGAAGCAAAACAGAGGATTCAAAAGATGAAAATTTCCAAGAGAACTTGATAAAGTCACCAAAATTAAAAGCAGAAGTGGGTCCAAGGGCAGTCAGCCTATAAATTAGTTCAAGTTCTGTGGAACCACTAATCCTAACTTTTTGGTAGCTGCCTCCAGTCTTTGCCTCCAGAATCAAGCTGTGTTTTCCAAACAGAGCTGTGTTACAGATATTCCCAGAGCAGGCAGCAGGCCTGAGAAACAGTAAGGCAGCTGTACACTGGTGGCTGCTTTGAGAATTGGGAGAACCTGTCCCCAGAAATCCTGTACAATGCACTCCTACATGAAAGTCCAGACTCCAGTCTCCCCTCCTTCACCAGCACTACTTCAGCCAGGGCTCCTTGAACCAGAATCTTCCATATACCACCAGAAAAATCATGGTTCTCACTAAGGCTAGAAAATAAATTTCTACTAAAATACTAACCAATCTAGTATTGTATTTTGCTTACAAGTATGAGGATATGACCAGGAATTTTCAACTACTCGTAGAAATTGTCCTAAGTAAAGAAAGTGTAGGATTTCTCTCAAGGAATTGAGTTACTACATGGTTCAACACTGAAAAAGAAATTAATATAATTATTATTTTCATGGCATAAGAACAGGCTAATGGAAAAAAAAAGTCAAAGTTCTTGAACATTAGATACATTGAAAACAAATCCCTCAGTAGATGAGTTGACTAGCAATGAACACGGAATTGACTAACTGTTTGAGTAGGAGGAAGAGAAAGATGGAAATATTGTAGGGGAAAATATGTGGGTTAAAGTGACTAAACATTAGCTCACCCTCACTCCATGTTCTTTTTGTATCAGACAAATAGAACATTCATTTTCTTTTCAAATAACAATGAAATAAATACAAAAATTGACCATAATAAAGCCACAAGGAAAATCTCAATGGATTCCAACAAGTAAAAATCACACGGCCCATAATCTTTGAACTACAATAGTCATTAAACTGGAAAGTAAAGTAACAACGACAAAAAAAAAAAAAAAAAAACCAATCCCAAAATATCTGCTCACATTTTTGAGTAACAGATAACTAAAATCAAAGTTCCAAATTAATTTAATATGAAGGACAGTAAGAGGTTTGCTGATCAAAAGAGGTACTCTATGTACTTCTAGAAGTATATTTTTTAACCCAAGCATATATGTGTAGACAGTGCTTCTGCTACTAAAAGTAAATGAAGTTGAGCTACTTGAATAGTAACAAGTAGATATCCTTGCACAAAACTGGAAAGGCTTTAAGATCTTTAAAACTTTAAAGAAGTTTAATAATTTTAAGTTTTTAGATATTGCTTTTTGGTAAATATTGAATAAAAATACTTTAAAGTTGCTACTAAACTTTAATCTTTAAATAACTTAAGCATATCTGAATACTCTCGAATTAAGGCAATATAGTATTCTCAGTGTGTTCTGAATGATAATGAAAGCTTTATAGTCAACAGGATTATCAGCAATAGAGAGATAGAAGTAAGTTTAATGTGCCAAAAGCAGTTGCAACCAAAGCCAACATTGAAAAATGGAGTATGATTAAGCCAAAGAGCTTCTTCACAGCAAAAGAAACTGTCATCAGAGCAAACAGGCAACCTACAGAATGGAAGAAAATTTTTGCAATCTACCCATCTAACAAGTCTAATATCCAGAATCTACAAGGAACTTAAACACATTAACAAGAAAAAAAACGATCAAAAACTGGGCAAAAGATATGAACAGACACTTCTCAAAAGAAGACATTTATGTGGCCAAAAAACATATGAAAAACAGCTCAACATCACTGATCATTAGAGAAATACAAATCAAAAGCACAATGAGATACCAACTCATGCTAGTCAGAATGGCGATTATTAAAAAGTAAAGAAACAACAGAGGCTGTGGAGAAATAGGAACACTTTTATACTGTTGGTGGAAATGTAAATTAGTTCAACCTTTGTGGAAGACAGTGTGGTGATTCCTCAAGGATGTAGAACCAGAAATACCATTAGACCAGCAGTCCCATTACTGGGTATATACCCAAAGGATTATAAATCATTCTACTATAAAGACACTTGCACACATATGTTTATTGCAGCACTATTTACAATATCAAAGTCATGGAACCAACCTAAATCCCCATCAATGATAGACTGGATAAGGAAAATGTGGTACATATACACCATGGAATACTATGCAGCCATAAAAAGGAATGAGATCATGTCCTTTGCAGGGACATGGATGAAGCTGGAAGCCATCTGCCTCAGCAAACTAACACAGGAACAGAAAACCAAACACCACATGTTCTCGCTCATAAGTGGGAGTTGAACAGTGAGAACACATGGACACAGGGAGGGGAACAACACACACCGGGACCAGTAAGGGGTGGTGGGAAGGGGAGGGAGAGCATTAGGACAAATAGCTAATGTATGCAGGGCTTAAAACCTAGATGATGGGTTGAGAGGTGCAGCAAACCATCATGGCACATGTATACATAGGTAACAAACCTACACATTCTGCAATTGTATCCCAGAACTTAAAGCAAAAAAAGAAAGAAAAAAGAAATGTTTAATGAAAATATGATTTTGAAAAAATAATAATGATAATGAAAACATTATTGCATGTGTCGTCACCTCAGTTTTCATCATCTCACAGTTTAATTGGAATATTAACTATACTTTGTATATTTTTGAAATATTTGCTTATAAGAATATCATATTAGAACATATTACAATAGTATGTAATACAAACGTATTCTTAACTAGTCAAAATCAATTATTGATATCTTGCAATTTTTTGGAGTTTCTGAATCAATCTTGAGTTCATATGTTTTAAACAACTATTATTCATTTATACACAATGTAATTTTTTTAAAGGATTTGGAAACATCTCACCACGCACAGAAGGCGGCAAAATATTCTGTATCATCTATGCCTTACTGGGAATTCCCCTCTTTGGTTTTCTCTTGGCTGGAGTTGGAGATCAGCTAGGCACCATATTTGGAAAAGGAATTGCCAAAGTGGAAGATACGTTTATTGTGAGTATGATAGATATTTAACTACGTATATTTATTGTTTGATTTTTTTAAAAATTATATCTTTTCTGTCACCTCAGATACAATTAGACATTCAATTATTAGGGCTTCCATAACAATTTATATGCATCTCTACTGGCATGTAACTCACTGTTTTTTAAATTATTTTTATACTTAATCTGAATGAATAAATTAATGCATGAGAACAACTCAAAAGTATAAACAGAAAAAAGTAGGAATTCAAAAGTCTTAGATTCAAATTTCTTTTACTTTTTTCTTTTTCTTTCTTTCTTTTTTTTTTTTGAGACAGAGTCTTGCTCTGTTGCCCAGGCTGCAGTGCAATGGTACAATGGGTGCAATCTTGGCTCACTGCAACCTCCACCTCCCAGGTTCAAGCAATTCTCGTGCCTCAGCCTCCTGAGTAGCTTGAATTATAGGCACCCGCCACCATGCCTGGCTAATTTTGTATTTTTTAGTAGAGATGGGGTTTCACCATGTTGGCCACGGTGATCTTGAACTCCCGACCTCAAATGATCTGCCCATCTTGGGCTCCCAAAGTGCTGGGATTACAGGCTTGAGCCACCGTGCCCAGCCAGATTTAAATTTCATATGTAGTGTCTCCCAGCTATATTCTCTTAAACTAGTTATTATCCCATCAAACCTGCATTTTCTTATTTGTATAACTTGAATAATGGTACTATGGAGGCATCACTCTGAGGGTAGGTGGCATTATAAATTTAACTTTAACATAAGTAGTAAATGACTGACTGTACTTTATTATTTTAAAATTTGTTTTGATACCCTTATAAAGCCCCTTTGGGAAAGATGTAGTCTAAATAACAAACATAATAAAGGTGATCATATAACTTAATTCAGTAATGCCATTGATAGGAATGTATCTACACAATGTAATTTAGTAGAACCAAAGGTGTAGAATACATGGAGATCTTCAAGTTGTATTATAGTCAACAAAAAATGAAAATGCTTTTGTTAGAATTTTAAGTGAAAAATAAGAATACTATGATGATAAGCTTGAGTTCTTGGAAGAAAATTATGGAAAAAGTAACTGTTCCTGTTAGAGGGTGGGATTATAAAGGATTTGTTACTTCTAGCACCACTGTTGCAAATAAATTTTGTTCATTGTTTAGCAATGTTTTATACTTT
Source organism: Pan paniscus (assembly GCF_029289425.2). Classification (NCBI taxonomy): domain Eukaryota; kingdom Metazoa; phylum Chordata; class Mammalia; order Primates; family Hominidae; genus Pan; species Pan paniscus. The sequence goes on along the minus strand of NC_073249.2, from coordinate 34,235,095 downwards.
CACACAAAGTTCAACAAAATATTTACATTTAACTCTACTGATGAAATAAAATATCGAGTATTGTTTTCTCAATTTGGATTACAGTTCCAGTTTTAGCACTAGTCATGTTTCAGATTTAAGATCAAAGTTAGATCTCAAGCATTTTGTTCAACATTGTGTTGAAATAGAATAACACAGTTATTCCAAAATTGGAGTTTTATTCTTTTTTTGTATTATACTTTTATTTAAAAGAATTATCTGTTTATATTAATCAAGAGGGCAGATTGGCGGCATAAACATGGTAATGTTGAATTCTTCGTTCATTCATTCAACAAATTTTTTAGTGCCTCCTAGATGCTGGGTAATATTTTTTATGTTGCATATATACCAGTGTATAAAAAAAGTTCCATGCCCTTATGGTGATGACATTCCAGTAATCATGGTTCAGTGTTTGGTACCAAGCACTATTGTATAATCTTTGTAAACATGAACTCATTTAACTCTCACAGGTAAGATGAGGATGGTTGACTAGAGGAATGTCTATGTACCCTTTCCATTCTGTGATTTCATAGGTCTTTAAAAATTCTCAAGCTCTAACATTCAGTGATTTTCATATGGTGTAGTTTGTGACCTATATTGTTTATAGTAAATAGGACAGATCCAGTCAGATTTAAAATATATGGTAACTAGCCTCGAATAGAAATCTGGATATAAACTGTTGTATATATACCAACTTCATTTAATGCATTACACTATAGAGATTTTTTTACTGGAGGAGTTTTAAAAAATGGGTATTCTGATGACAGCTATGGCCTAGGGGTATTGAAGACTTATCCTTACCTGCTGATCTTATAGCTTTGTTAGTTATACAATTTAGTACCATAGAACAGAGAATTCACCTGGTTCATGTTGGAATCAAACTGTGAAGGTTAAGCTGTTAGTATTATGCTGTAATCAATTAAATTGATGATAAGAAAAAGTGATGGAAGTGACAGAAAAAAACTTTATGAAATTAATGTTTATCAATGAACAATTGTAAATACTTAATTCTTGTTTCAGTGTCTCCATTTTCGTATGGTTCTGGATTGTATTTGGCCTGAAATCAGTTGTATGTATGATTATGGAATAGAAATATTTCAGAAGTACTCTAGGTAAACAAATAATGATGCAAATCTAAAATTGCATTCTCAGGGCAAATGTAATTTACCCTTTCAAAAGAATTTCACCTGTTGTAAAGCTATGTGAGGATAAAGTAGCATCATTATTAGCATTGATTGATTTATTGATGATACCTAATTTTCATAAGTAAAGACAATTAAAAACTAAGTGTAAAAGAAAATAAAGTAACATGCTTACTTGCTAATTTGCTCATAATAGTGTATAGGTTAACTTTGTGGGTATACAAGTAATTTCTCTCTCTCTCTCTTTGTCTCTCTCTCTCTCTCTCCCCATTTATATACATATATATATATATACACACACCTTTCTGTCTCATCCCTAGAAGTGGAATGTTAGTCAGACCAAGATTCGCATCATCTCAACAATCATATTTATACTATTTGGCTGTGTACTCTTTGTGGCTCTGCCTGCGATCATATTCAAACACATAGAAGGCTGGAGTGCCCTGGACGCCATTTATTTTGTGGTTATCACTCTAACAACTATTGGATTTGGTGACTACGTTGCAGGTAAGCTTTTCCTGGCACCCATGTTACTCTTCTAACAGGGGTTTATTAGATAGATTTTTCACTTAGGTTTATAACGAAACACAAGGGCTGTATGAGTTTTCTAGGGCTGACATACCCAAGTACCATAAAGTGGGTGGCTTTAAACAAAGCAAATTCATTGTCTCACGGAAGTTGGAAATCAAGGTACCAGCAGGGCCATGATCCCTCTCAGACTCAGTAGAATTTTTCTTAGCCTCTTCCTAATTTCTGGTAGAGGTCATCAGTCCTTGGCGATTCTTGGCTTGCAGCTGTATCACTCCCATCTCTACCTCCTTCAACACATGTTTTTCTTCTTGTGCCTGTCTCTGCAGCCAAATTCCCTTCTGCTTATAAGCATACCAGTCAAATTATATTATAGGCCCATCCTACGCAAGTGTAACATAACCACATCTTAACTAATTACATTTACAGGAGCCTTCTATTATTTATTTATTTATTTATTTATTTATTTATTTTTGAGATAGAGTCTTGCTCTGTCACCCAGGCTGGAGTGCACTGGCACGATCTTGGCTCACTGCAACCTCTGCCTCCTGGGTTCGAGTGATTCTCCTGTCTCAGCCTCCTGAGTAGCTGGGATTACAGGCGTGTGCCACCAGGCCCAGCTAATTGATGTATTTTTAGGAGAGATGGGGTTTCACCATGTTGATCAGGCTGGTCTTGAACTCCTGAACTTAGGTGCCTCAGCCTCTGAAAGTGCTGGGATTACAGGCACAAGCCACTACGCCCGGCCTAAGAATCTTATTACTATTATTTTTTTAAATATATATATTTTTATTATACTTTAAGTTCTAGGGTACATGTGCACAACGTGCAGGTTTGTTACACATGTGCCATGTTGGTGTGCTGCACCCATTAACTCGTCATTTACATTAGGTATATCTCCTAATGCTATCCCTCCCCGCTCCCTCCACCCCACAACAGGCCCTGGTGTGTGATGTTCCCCTTCCTGTGTCCAGGTTTTCTCATTGTTCAATTTCTACCTATGAGTGAGAACAGGCACTGTTTGGTTTTTTGTCCTTGTGATAGTTTGCTGAGAATGATGCTTTCCAGCTTCATCCATGTCCCTACAAAGGACATGAACTCATCCTCTTTTATGGCTGCATAGTATTCCATGGTATATATGTGCCACATTTTCTTAATCCATTCTATCATTGTTGGACATTTGGGTTGGTTCCAGGTCTTTGCTATTGTGAATAGTGCCGCAAGAAATATACGTGTGCATGTGTCTTTATAGCAGCATAATTTATAATCCTTTGGGTATATACCCAGTAATGGGATGGCTGGGTCAAACGGTATGTCTAGTTCTAGATCCCTGAGGAATCGCCACACTGACTTCCACAATGGTTGAACTAGTTTACAGTCTCAACAACAGTGTAAAAGTGTTCTTATTTCTCCATATCCTCTCCAGCACCTGTTGTTTCCTGACTTTTTAATGATCGCCATTCTAACTGGTGTGAGATGGTATCTCATTGTGGTTTTGATTTGCATTTCTCTGATGGCCAGTGATGATGAGCATTTTTTCATGTGTCTTTTGGCTGCATAAATGTCTTCTTTTGAGAAGTGTCTTTTCATATCCTTCGCCCACTTGTTGATGGGGTTGTTTGTTTTTCTCTTGTAAATTTGTTTGAGTTCATTGTAGATTCTGGATATTAGCCCTTTGTCAGATGAGTAGATTGCAAAAATGTTCTCCCATTCTGTAGGTTGCCTGTTCACTCTGATGGTAGTTTCTTTTGCTGTGCAGAAGCTCTTGAGTTTAATTAGATCCCATTTGTCAATTTTGGCTTTTGTTGCCATTGCTTTTGGTGTTTTAGACATCAAGTCCTTGCCCATGCCTATGTCCTGAATGGTATTGCCTAGGTTTTCTTCTAGGGTTTTTACAGTTTTAGGTCTAACATTTAAGTCTTTAATCCATGTTGAATTAATTTTTGTATAAGGTGTAAGGAAGGGATCCAGTTTCAGCTTTCTACATATGGCTAGCCAGTTTTCCCAGCACCATTTATTAAATAGGGAATCCTTTCCCCATTTCTTGTTTTTGTTAGGTCTGTAAAAGATCAGATAGTTGTAGATGTGTGGTATTATTTCTGAGGGCTCTGTTCTGTTTCATTGGTCTATATCTCTGTTTTGGTACCAGTACCATGCTGTTTTGGTTACTGTAGCCTTGTAGTATAGTTTGAAGTCAAGTAGTGTGATGCCTCCAGCTTTGTTCTTTTGGCTTAGGATTGACTTGGCAATGCGGGCTCTTTTTTGGTTCCATATAAACTTTAAAGTAGTTTTTTCCAATTCTGTGAAGAAAGTCATTGGTAGCTTGATGGGGATGGCATTGAATCTATAAATTACCTTGGGCAGTATGGCCATTTTCATGTCATTGATTCTTCCTATCCATGAGCATGGAATGTTCTTCCATTTGTTTGCATCCTCTTTTATTTTGTTGAGCAGTGGTTTGTAGTTCTCCTTGAAGAGGTCCTTCACATCCCTTGTAAGTTGGATTCCTGGATATTTTATTCTCTTTGAAGCAATTGTAAATGGGAGTTCACTCATGATTTGGATGTTTGTCTGTTATTGGTGTATAAGAATGCTTGTGATTTTTGCACATTGATTTTGTATCCTGAGACTTTGCTGAAGGTGCTTATCAGCTTAAGGAGATTTTGGGCCGAGACGATGGGGTTTTCTAGATATACAATCATGTCATCTGCAAACAGGGACAATTTGACTTCCTCTTTTCCTAATTGAATACCCTTTATTTCTTTTTCCTGCCTGATTGCCCTGGCTAGAACTTCCAACACTATGTTGAATAGGAGTGCTGAGAGAGGGCATCCTTGTCTTGTGCCAGTTTTCAAAGGAAATGCTTCCAGTTTTTGCCCATTCAGTATGATATTGGCTGCGGGTTTGTCATAAATAGCTGTTATTATTTTGAGATACGTCCCATCAATGCCTAATTTATTGAGAGTTTTTAGCATGAAGGGCTGTTTAATTTTGTCAAAGGCCTTTTCTGCATCTATTGAGATAATCAGGTTACCTACTGAGGTACTGGAGATTAGGACTTCAACATATCTTGGAGGACACAATTCAACCCATAACAGTGGCAAAGACAAATAGTGACTCTGTGACACTGGAGGTATACAGAAAGGTGGAGTTAAATATTTATTTTTATTTAATGAAGGGAATATAATCACTGGTTGTTCAGAATTTTACATTTCCTCTCTAATTTTTGATACCAAATATCTGCCTCTGATTTTTTTTTTGTTTTGTTAAGCACATATTTTGATTTTTTTCTTAAATAATTTCAACTTTTATTTTAGATATGGTGGTACATGTGCAGGTTTGTTACCTGGGTATATTGTGCGATGTTGAGGTTTGGGGTAAGATTGATCCCATCACCCAGGTACCAAGCTTAGTACCCAATAGTTAGTTTTTCAGCCCTTGCCCCCTTCCCTCCCTTCCCACTCTAGTGGTCCCCAGTGTCTGTTGTTGCCATCTTTATGTCCATGAGTACCCATTGTTTAGCTCCCACTTATAAGTGAGAACATAGGGTATTTGGTTTTCTGTTCTTGCATTAATTCAGTTAGGATAATGGTCTCCAGCTGCATCCATGTTGCTGTAAAGGACATGGTTTTATTCTCCTTTATGACTGCAAAGTATTCCGTGGTGTGTATATACCACATTTTCTTTACCTAATCCACCACTGATGGACACTTGGATTGATTCCATGCCTTGGCTATTGTGAATAGGGCTCTGATAAACACATGTGTGTATGTGACTTTTTGTTAGAAAGATTTCTTTTCCTTTGCATATATAGCCAGTAATGGGATTGCTGTGCTAAATGGTAGTTCTGTTTTAGTTCTTTGAGAAATCTCCAAACTGATTTCCACAGAGGCTGAACTAATTTTCATTCCCACCGTCAGTGTGTAAGCATTCTCTTTTCTCCAGAGCCTTACCAGCATTATTATTTTTTGACTTTTTAATAATAGCCTTTCTGACTGCTATGAGATGATATCTCATTGTGGTTTTGATTTGCAATTCTCTGATGATTAGTGATGTGGGGCATTTTTTTATATGTTTGTTAGCAACTTGTGTGTCTTCTTTTGATAAGTGTCTGTTCATGCCCTTTGCCCACTTTTTTTTCTTTAACTTTTATTTTAAGTTCAGGGGTACATGTGCAGGATATGAATGTTTGTTACATAGGTAAACGTGTGCCACAGTGATTTGCTGCACAGATCAACCCATCACCTACATATTAAGCCCAGAATCTATTAGCTATTCTTCCTGTTGCTTTCCCACCCCTGCACCGCTGACAGACCCCAGTGTGTGTTGTTCTCCCAATGTGTCCATGTGTTCTCATCGATCAGCTCATACTTGTAAGTGAGAATATGTGGTGTTTGGTTTTCTGTTCTTGTGTTAGTTTGCTGAGGATAATGGCTTCCAGCTCCAACCATGTCCCTGTAAAGGACATCATCCCATTCCTTTTTATGGCTTCATAGTATTCCATGGTATATATGTACCAGGTTTTCTTTATCCAGTCTATCACTGATGGGCATTTGGGTTGATTTCATGTCTTTGCTATTGTGAATAGTGCTGCAATGAACATATGTGTGCATGTGTCTTTATAATAGAATGATTTATATTCCTTTGGGTAGACACCCAGTAATGGGATTGCTGGGCCCAGTGGTATTTTTGGTTCTAGGTCTTTGAGGAATAATCACATTGTATTCTACAATGGTTGAACTAATTTACATTTCCACCAACAGTGTAAAAGCGTTTTTATTTCTCCACAGCCTTGGCAGCATCTGTTGTTTCTTAAATTTTTAATAATAGTCATTCTAACTGGCACGGAATGGTAGCTCATTGTGGTTTTGGTTTGCATTTCTCTAATGATCATTGATGTTGAGTTTTTTTTCATATGTTTCTTGGCCACATGAATGTCTTCTTTTGAGAAGTGTCTATTCATGTCTTTTGCCCACTTTTTAGTGCTTTGCCCACTTTTTAATTGTGTTATTTTTTGCTTGTTGATTTGTTTAAATTCCTTTAAGATTCTGGATGTTAGACCTTTGTCAGATGCATAGGTTATAATTATTTTATCCAATTCTATAGGTTGTCTCTTTACTCTGTTGATAGTTTCTTTTGCTGTGCAGAAGCACTTTAGTTTAATTAGGTCCTATTTGTCCTAGTTGAAATTGCTTTTGAGGACATAGTCACAAATTCTTTCCCAAGGCTGATGTCCAGATTAGTGTTTCCTAAATTTTCTTCTAGGATTCTTATAATTTGAGGTCTTACATTTAAATATTTAATCCATCTTGAGTTAATTTTTGTATATGGTGAAAATTAGGGGCCTAGTTTCATCCTTCTTTATATGCTAGCTAGCTATCCCAGCACCATTTATTGAATAGGGAATCCTTTCCTCACTACTAATTTTTATTGACTTTGTCAAACATCACATGACTGTAGGTGTGTGGTTTTATTTCTGGGTTCTCTATTCTGCTTCACGGGCCTATATATATATGTGTATATATTTTTTGTAGCAGTACCATGCTGTTTTGGTTACTGTACCCTTGTAGTGTTGTTTGAAGTCGAGTAATGTGATGTCTCCAGCTTTTTTTTTTTTAGGATTACTTTGACTGTTCAGGCTCCTTTTTGGTTCTATATGAATTTTGGAAGAGCTTTTTCTAGCTTTGCAAAAAACGATATTGGTAGCTTAATAGAAATAGTGTTGAGTCTATAGATTGCTTTGGACAGTATGGTCCTTTTAAAAATATTGATTCTTTCAATCCATGAATATGGAATATTTCTCTATTTTTTGTGTTACCTATGATTTCTTTAAACAGTGTTGTGTAGTTCTTGTAGAGATCTTTCACTTCCTTGGTTAGATGTATTCCTGTTTTTTTTTTGTGGCTATTATAAATGTGATTGTGTCCTTAATTTGGCTCTGATATTGAATGTTATTGTTATATAAAATGCTACAGATTTTTGTACATTGATTTTGTATCTTCAAATGTTACTGAAGTTGTTTATTACAGGAGCCTTTAGGCAGAATTTTTAAGGTTTTCTAAGTATAGAGTCATATTGTTAGTGAAGAAAGATAGTTTGACTTCTTCTTTTCCTATTTGGATGCTTTTATTTTTTTCTTTTGCCTGATTGCTCTGGCATGGACTCCCAGTAGTATGTTGAATAGGAATGGTGAGAGTAGGCATCCTTACCTTCTCTCTGTTTTCAAGGGGAATGCTTCCAGTTTTTGCCCATGCAGTATGCTGTTGACTGTGGGTTTGCCATAGATGGCTCTTATTATTTTGACATATGTTTCATCAATGCCTAATTTCTTGGGGATTTTTATCAGGAAGGGATGTTATATTTTATTAAAAGCTTTTTCCACATCTATTGAGATGATCATGTGTTTCTTGTTTTTAATTCCATTTATGTGGGAATCACATTTATTGATTTGTATATGGTGAACCAACCTTGCATTCTAGGAATGAAGTCTACCTGATCTTGTTGAACTAACTTTTTGATGTGCTGTTGGACTCAGTTTGTTGAAGATTTTTGCATCTACATTCATCAAGGATAATGGCCTATAGTTTTTCTTGTTATTGTGTCTTTTGCCATATTTTGTTATCAAAGTGATGCTTGCTTCATAGAATGAGTTAGGGAGGAGTCCCTCCTCTTCAATTTTTTGGAAAGAGTTTTAGTAGGATTTGTACCAGCTCTTCTTTGTACATCTGGTAGAATCTGAATCTGAATTAACCTAGTCCAGGGATTCCTTTGGTTGGTAGATTTTTTTTAAATTACTGATTCCATTTTGGAAGTCAATATTAGTCTGTTCAGGGTCTTAATTTCTTTCTGATTCAGTCTTGGGAGATTGTGTGTTTATGGGAATTTATTTATTTCCTCTCTATTTTTTAATTTGTGTGCATAGAAATGTTCATGATAGTCTCTGAGAATCTTTTGGACTTTTGTGGGACCAGTTGTAATGTTACCTTTGTCATTTCTGATTGTGCTTATTTGGATCTTCTCTCATTTTTTTCTTTGTTAATCTAGCTAACTGTCTATTGATCTTGCTTATCCTTTCAAAGAACCAACCTTTGGTTTTATTATTTGCATGGATTTTTGAGTCTCAATTTCATTTAGTTTTGCTCTGATTTTATTCTTTTATTTTTTTTCTGTTCTAAATTTAGTCACTTCTGCTAGTGCTTATTTGGATCTTCTCTCATTTTTTTCTTTGTTAATCTAGCTAACTGTCTATTGATCTTGCTTATCCTTTCAAAGAACCAACCTTTGGTTTTATTATTTGCATGGATTTTTGAGTCTCAATTTCATTTAGTTTTGCTCTGATTTTATTCTTTTATTTTTTTTCTGTTCTAACTTTAGTCACTTCTACTAGCTTTGGAGTTAGTTTCTTCTTGTTTTTCTAGTTCCTTTAGGTGTGATGTTAGATCTTTAATTTGAGATTTTTCTAAATTTTTGAGGTAGGCATTTGGCAATATAAACTTCTCTCTTAACACTGCTTTTGCTGTATATTGTATATTGTGTTTCTGTTTTCATTTATCTCAAACAATTTTCTTAATTTCTAGTTTAATTTTCTTGTTTACTCAACATTCATTCAGGAGCAAGTTGTTTAATTTCTGTATAATTGTGTGGTTTTGAGAGATCTTCTTGGTATTGACTTCTATTGTTATTCCACTGTAGTCTGAGAGTATGGTTGGTATGCTTTTAATTTTTTTAAATTTATTGAGATTTGCTTTATGGCTGAGCATGTGGTTGATCTTCAAATATGTTCCATGTGCAGATGAGAAAAATGTATATTCTGTGGTTGATGGATGGAGTATTCTGTAGATGTCTGTTAAGTCCATTTGGTCAAGTGTTGAATTTAAGCCCAGAACTTCTTAGTTTTCTGCACTGTCAGTGCAGTGTTGAGGTCCCTCACTCTTATTATATGGCTAGCTGAGTCTTTTCATAGATCTGGAAGAGCCTGTTTTATGAATCTGGGTGGTCTAATATTGGGTGCATAAATATTTAGGATAGTTAAGTCTTCTTGTTGAATCGAACCTCTTATCCTTATGTAATACCTTACTTTGTCCTTTTTTACTGTTGTTGGCTTAAAGTCTGTTTTATCTGATATAAATCAGTGACCTCTACTCTTTTTCATGTTCTGTTTGTGTGATAGATCTTTCTTCAACCCTTTGCTTTGAGCCTAAGGATGTCTTTATCTGTGAGATGGGTCTCTTGAAGTCAGCAGATGGATAGGTCTTGGATTGTGTTTCCAACTTGTCACTCTGTGCCTTTTAAGTGAGGGCATTTAGACCATTTACATTCAAGGTTAATATTGATATGTTAGGTTTTGATCCGATTATGTAGTTGTTAATTGGTTGCTTTGTAGTTTCTACTTTGTGCTTGCTTTATAAGCTCTGTGGGCTATTTACTTAAGTGTGTTTTTGTGGTAGCAGGTATCATTTCTTTTTTCCATGTTTAGAACTCCCTTAAGTATCTCCTGTAAAGTTAATGTAGTGGTAACAAATTCCCTTAATGCTTGCTTGTCTGGAAAAAATATTTTATTTCTTCTTTACTTCTGAAGCTTAGGTTGGTGGAATATAAAATTACTGGTTGAAATTTCTTTTCTTTAAAAATACTGAAAAAAAACCTCAGTCTCTCCTGGCTTGTCAGGTTTGTGCTGAGAAATCCACTATTAGTCTGATGGTGTTCCCCTTATATATGATTTGACCTTTGTCTGTAGCTCCCTTTAAGATCTTTTCTTTAGCATCGACCTCAGGCAGTCTGGTGACTGTATGCCTTGGTGATGTTTGTTTTGTATAGTTCTCACAGGTGTTCTCTGGATTTCTTGTATCCGAATGTCACCTCTCTAGCAAGATTAGGGAAATATTATTGAATTATTCCTTCAAATATGTTTTCCAGGTTGTTTTCTTTATCTCTGTCTCTCTCAGGAATGCCAATAATTTTTTTAGATTTTGCCACTTTACATAATCCTGTATTTCTGAAGGACTTTCTTTACTTCTTACAATTCTTTTTTCTTTATTTTTGTCTGACTGTGTTAGTTCAAAAGATTAGAGTTCAAACTCTGAAATTCTTTCTTCTCTTTGGTCCAGTCTGTTGATAGAGCTTTCAGTTTTAGTTTGAAATTCCTTAAGTAAGTTTTTCAATTTCAGAAGCTCTGATTGATTTATTTTAAGATGTTTATCTCTTACACTTCCTAGATTGTTTTAGAAATTTCTTTGTGTTGATTTTCAACTGTGTACTGGCTTTTGTTAAGCTTCCTTGCAATCCATGCTTTGAATTCTTTATCTGTCATTTCTGAGTTTCCATTTTGGTTTGGGGCCATTGCTGGGTAGCTATTGTGATCCTTAGGTGGTGTCACTACAATCAGATTTTTTCATGGTGCCAGAATTCTTGCCCTGGTTCTTTCTCATCTGGAGACACTGCCACTTCTAATTATTGTAATTATTTTTATATGAATAGCATATTTTTATTTTTCTTTCTTTCCCTATAATGTTGCTATGTTCTTTTCTTTCCTCCTCTCCCCTGCTTTTTACATGGGGTGTGACTGTAGAGAATGCTGGGCAGGGTATTTTGACTTTGCTGCTATAGCCCTATGTACTTCTCTCAGCAGGTTTTATCTTGAGCTATGCTGTCAACTTATAAGCCAGTAGATGGCACTTATGGGTAAGAGCCAGCTGTGGCCAGTGAGGCTGGGTATGTGCTTAATCCTTTTTTAACGGGAATATCTTTCTGTTGCATAAGGCAATGGGCTGATTTTTGGATTGCTCAGTGTTTTGAGCTCTCTGCTCAGGCCAGGGGAGGCCACGATAGGCAGGGCTGGGCTTGGCAGGTTTGCATACAGGTCCCCTGATGGCAGGTACAGGCACTAGCACTGAGGGAAAATCCAGTGCATGGCCACTGAGTGTCCAGAAGTGTGCCTAAGCATGGAGCTGGGGAACTCCTTGACCCCATGTTCTCTATACAGGGATCGGGGAGATCTAAACTCTTAATCCAAGAGAGTAGTTGCTCCAGATGCCTGGAGATCTACCTGGGCATGCAGCAGAGAGTGCCCCCCTGCACCAAGATCTCTTCAAAGGAGGGGTGGGATGACTCAGGCTGCTGAACCAGGCAAACAGATGCTCTGAATGCCTGGAGATCTGCCTGGGTGTGGAGCAGAGAGGGCCCCACTGCACCATGATATATGCGCAGGAAGGGCAGAGCTATTCAGGCTGCTGATCCAGTTGAGGAGGTGCTCCAAATGCCTGGAGCTCTGCCTAGGGTTGGAGTGGAGAGGGGTTTACTGCACAACAATCTATGTCCAGGAAGCGTTGGGAAGCTTAGGCTGCTGAGCCAGGCAAGTGGGTGTTCTGAATGCCTGGAGTTCTCCCTGGGGTTTCAGTGGAAAGGGCCCACTGCACTACAATCTCAGGGGAGCATCCTGGGCACTCAGTAACGACACATACAGATTGGTACCAGGTCACCACTCTGCCCCTGCCTGCAAGTCTCCTTGCCCAAGAGAAACTGCAGCAGCAGCAGCATTCCCCACCCTACCCAGGCCTGTGATGGAGGAGAGCACAATTCCAGCACCTACTGCTGAGGCACTTTCCACAGTTTTGGCTGTGGAAGCTCCTACCCCACTCGAGAGCAAGCACTCCAGTCTCTGGCCCGCAACTAAAATCCTGTGCGGGCACACTACTGGGTCACCACATAATTGTTGACTTTATGTTTATCCAGATTAAAAATGGCCTCCTGCTCTCTGTCCCAGGTCTGGGAAAATGGCTGCAGCTTTTCCCAGTGTCTCTCCCTCACTGCATTTCCAAGCTCTCCCCAAGTTAGTTCCAGGGCTTGGGAGAAACAAGCTTTCTCCCTTGGCCTGGGTTGCTTGGATCCCAGTGGAAGGTGAGTCACAGAGGGAGGCTATCTGCCTCTCTCACATCCTGAGGGTTCACTCACTTTTATCAGCCAGATGCTGTCATGGGGGCTGTTTGCCCATGTTCTCCTCCTCGGGTCCTGGGGTTTCCTACATGATTCCAGTGAATTCTCATTTTCCTTCTTGAATTAAAGCTTACGGGGTTGATCTTTATGCACTATCTTGCTATTTTCAAGTGACTGAAGCACACTAAAAGCCATTAATCATTTTTTCCATCTTGGGGAAAAAAATGAATCTATTATTATTATTTTTAGTGGCACAAGAATTCAGGTTTAACTTATCTTTGCCCTTTCTACTTAGGCTCTTTTCTGCCTTAGTTGTAAAAACAGCTGCAAACTTCAGAAGAAGTTCTTGGCTACGTAAAATATTTTTTTCTCTAAGATATTTACCCACTTAATTTTCAATCTTAGGACAGCATTTTTTAACTTAACCTAAAATAGGTCATGTAGACCTAAAGTGTCTACGTTTTTCTACTCAAATTTTAAAAACTTTTCCTCTTCTATAATGTATGTGTTATTTCAACTGCCATTTGCTTTATTGTTGTATCTGTAAGGTCCTATGTGCCTATTAGTTCAGTTCTCTTTTTCGCAATTATATTTCCCACTATTATTATTGTTCTAACTCCAATTTTAAGTAAAATACAATAATGGTAAAAGTAAGTGTGCTAATCTATTATGGATCATTTTTACCAGCTACCATAAATCTAAACCATTCTCTTAAAACTTCAGTTTGAAGTATTAAAAACATGGTAAAAATTAGAGTAGGAATGTGTTATTAAAATTCTCAGAATAACCTCATTAGTGTAATTTAGTTTTAAGAGAGTTTTATACTTTTTGGCTGTTTACTGTTCTTCCTTGACGCAAATTTCTTACTTAAATATTTTTAGAACAGAAAATACTTTCTGAAGTTCTGTAAGATCTCAGAGAGGGCTAATATTTATCTGTTTCTATTGATTTGTTAATTAAGGTTCAACCAGACAAAGCCACTAATATCCATGAAGATGGGGACACTTTTATGAACAAAGCTTTGCTTTTGGTCAAAAATACAGTGTACACCTCTCTGTACATTGTAGATGTACAGAGGACATCTACAGTCTAGATGTACCAGTGTATATCCTCTCTGGATGAGGACCCTGGGAAAGGAGGGTGCATCACTCTGCTGAAGATCTTTTAGTTTCATAATTAGTGGAATGTGGGAAGGAGAATTTGAGACATTTCTAACTCCGTATAAGATAAGCTTGTGTCCTGAAACACTCATTTTTCTACCTCTTATTCAAAGTGTATAACTGGCTTAAGTAGAAATGGAAAGTTTGTTATTACAGGAGAAAGTGAGATATAGTGATGATAACAAAAATATACTTGTGATGCATTAATCTTAGGCTGTCTTATCACTTTTTAAATATAACTAACAAGGCCTTATAGCAACTGTGGAATATATAGGTATTATGTGACACGTTTTATATTTTCAGGCCTGATGTCGTATTGTATGTGTTTGTATTAGTCCATTCTCACGCTGCTAATAAAGACATACCTGAGACTGGGTAATTTATAAAGGAAAGAGGTTTAATAGACTCATAGTTCAACATGGTTGGGGAGGCCTCAGGAAACTTACAATCATAGCAAAAGGGGAAGCGAACATGTCCTTCTTCACATAGTGACAGCGAGAAGAAGAATGAGAACCAAGTGAAGGGGGAAGCCCCTTATAAAACCACCAGATTTCATGAGAACTTACTCACTATCATGAGAATAGCATGGGGGAAACCACTCCTATGATTCAATTACCTCCCATAGGGTCCCTTTCATGACAGGTGGGGATTATGGGAACTACAATTCAAGATGAGATTTGGGTGGGAACACAGCCCAAACCATATCAGTGTTATTTTAAACAACTAACAGTGTCAATTCAGTATGTGGCCCTCATGATCTGAGACCAAAAAAAATACAAAAAGTATAAATAAAAATGAATGTGGGGGGAGTCCTAAACAATATTATATTTGTGACCATTGTATAAACCGGCTTAGGAAAAAAATATTTTTCTTTATCATTTTGTAGAAGATGAAAAATTCAGAGTCATGGCATAGTATCATAGGAGAATAGGAGAATGATAGCTGTGTGCTAATAAGAATAATCAAATAAACAACTTTATTTTTACCAGCTTTTATTATATTGTTACCCATCTTCAAATCTGTTAATTTTATTTTTATTTGACAGAGGAAATAATACAAACGTAGAAATATACGTTAATTATAATTAGCATAAGAATTTGATGTGATTAATATGACAGATGCTGAGTAAGATAAATTGACACTATTTTTGCTGATTCATCGCTATCTCCTTAACTTATATATTTTTGTGGCTGTGTTGGTCTTTGTGAAGCTATGATACCCTGTTTCTAGTACTGTAATCTTTACATTCCAGGTCCTTGTGTCCAGGGAGTGTTTTTGGAATGAGAATGTGGATTGGGGGGCAGCTGTGGCAACGGCTGGGTAGCAGATGTGTGCCCTTTGCAAGAGTCTTTGGAAAAACAGAAATTGTGAATTTTTTTAAAGGATCTTGGAAAAGAATTGCCTCATATAGTCCAATAGAGTACACAAAATTAGACTTTGCTTCTGGGTACCTTATGACTGTAAAATTAGCTATTGAGTGATTTTCCCATCTGGGAAATATCAATTATTTACTGTTTAGAACTTTCCCTCTTGCTATTAGATGTCTTAAAGACAGTGTTCTCGCTTAATTTTGCTATTTTGCCAGGGAAAAGCAAGAGGAATTGCTCTAACTTGAACCTCCTCATCTTTCTATTGGGCTATGAATCTCATAAGGAAACAAAGACATCCCTTCCATAATGCACACTTAATATTTGATGTCAATCTGCAAAACCTGCAAAATCTGCTCTGAGGAGGATCAGGGTTCAGCTACATTGTTATATTGAACTTTTCTGAAGGCAACTTAAAGAATGTATTCTTCAAACTGTGGTGTTATTAAAGGAAAAGAAGTATATTTTGGAAAGTGATTTATAAATGTTTAGGATACAGATTGTAATAGATCTGTATTTCTTAACATCAGTATAATTATTAGAAGCATCTTAAGAACAAGTGATGATGGGGTGGTTTAGACCAGAACTCTGAAATAGTGCTTGTCCCCAGGGAATGAGCAAGAAAAGTAGATTTTCTATGATAAGAGAACATGACGATTAGGCTGGGTATGGTGGCAAAATGGCAGCACTTGAGAGGCTAAGGCAGGAAGATCACTTGTGGCCAGAAGTTCAAGACCAGCCTGGGCAACATAGTGAGACTCTTGTCTCTACAAAAATTTTTAAAAATTAGCTGTACATGGTGGCATGCACCTGTAGTCCTAGCTATTTGGGAGGCTGAGGTGGGAGGAGCTCTTGCTGCGGTGGGCTATGAAGGTGCCACTGCACTCCATCCTGGGCAACAGGGCGAGGCCCCATCTTGAAAAAAAAGAAAATATGAAAACTCCTATTTCTATGTATTTCTAAATCTCATTATTTCTTCACTTTTTATTTTTATATATCGTAATACTTATGATATAGTAAAGCATAATACATTTCTAATTCATAAGTAATGTGCAATACTTTGCCATTTATCACTGTGAGTGATGAATCAAAAGCATTTAGAGATCACCGGTGCAGATAAATAGGCAGTGCTCAGGTGTCTCTGTGTATGTGACTGAATATAGGAATTCAGCATTTAGTACTTTCTCTACAGGAAGAGATCTCCCAGAAAATTTTAACTTCATATTTATTTATGCAGAGAACATGTTTTAGTGACTGGTTACCTTAGTGATTGGTATCTGTCTGCTCCTTCCTGATGGCACTTTCTGTTCTCTCTCAGTGCTCAGTGTTCTGGGGCTAAAAAGCACTTGGGAGGCCACAGAATCTGTAGACACTTTTATTTGACATATGAGTAAGTAGACCCCTGTTGCTAAGAGTGGCAAGTGCAGAGTAATTCTTCCTAAAAGGTGAGAAGAGAGAAAGGAAATTATTTTGCAAAGTGTTATTTACTTAATTTTATTTTATCTTTTTATTTTTTGAGACAGAGTCTCACTCTGTAGCCCAGGCTGGAGTGCAGTGGTGTGATCGTGGCTCACTGCAGCCTCGACATTCTGGGCTCAAGTAATCCTCTTGCCTCAGCCTCCCAAGTTGCTGGGACCACAGGCACATGCCACCATACCCAGCTAATTTTCTGTATTTTTTGTAGAGATGAGATCTCCTTTGTTGCCCATGCTGGTCTTGAACTCCTGGGCTCAAGCGAACTTTCTGCCTTGGCCGCCCAAATTGCTGGGATTTTAAAAGCATCAATAATGATATATAATCAAATTTGTATAGATAAGTTAAAGTTAATGGCAAAATTGTATGTGAGAATTAGCGTTGATTCCCTACGTTCTGTTTCCTAACTTTTGTCATTTTATTTTTTATTTGACTGGAAGTCTCGGGTGATAAGTCATGCTTGCCTTCCTGAGAGCTAAATCAACTTTTCTCTTTCTTCATTAAAATCTAAGAAGTCTTATTAATTATACGGTAATGTATGAACACTTGCTTTTTTACAACTTGTCTTCTTTTACAAAGGTCCAAGACTTAAAAAAAAAAAAAAAAAACACATAAAGTGTTAGTGATTCTTCTTCAAAATTAAAGAAAAGTGAAATAATTACCCAACCTAACACAATTTAAAATTTC
The DNA here is from genome assembly GCF_029289425.2 of Pan paniscus. Classification (NCBI taxonomy): domain Eukaryota; kingdom Metazoa; phylum Chordata; class Mammalia; order Primates; family Hominidae; genus Pan; species Pan paniscus. Next base: position 34,217,788 of record NC_073249.2, on the reverse strand, counting down.
TTTTCAAGGCTGGTAGCTCCTTTAATATAAACCCTTAGGGTCTATACCTTAAAGGGGTCATACAAGCCAGTGAATTCATTTCCACAGCTTGTTTAGAAGCTGCCCAGTGAAGTCCTTAACACTCCTTTTCAGAATTACAGGAATTCGAGGTTGCAGTGAACTATGATTGCACCACAGCTCTCTAGCCTGGGTGACAGAGCAAGACCCTGTCTCAAAAATTTAAAAAAAAGAAAAAAAAGAGGAAAGAAAGAAAAATAGTACTCCTTTTCATAAACCTGAGGTTAATATTTTGTAAAGGGTAATGTGAAAGAGTGAAAAAACCAGAGAAGAATTTATAGTTTCACAAAGCAGTGTCCTCACATTACCTAGTTTTCTAATAAAATCCAAAAGTTCTAGGCAAAAATCCAGATGTTCTAAGAAATCCTCATGGTTAATATTATGAAAACACATATTCCATCTGAGCATGAATTTATTTAACCATCCAAATACATCATCATGGAATTCTGATCAGTGAAATTGAGTATGTTTGGTTAAATAATGAAATTTTCTTCATCACACATGTAGTTTTGAATGCTTACCAGGTCAGTCAGGCTTCATGCTTAGTACCCTGTGCTCTCTCATATAGAGGTATAATACAATTTGGGACTTTCCCAGGTAAAATTTTTCCTCTTCTGGCATATTTACCTTTACTACATTTTTATAGTTTTTCACAGTGTTATAATCATTTGCCATCACATTTTTTACTTGGGAAGCACACATTTGTATGTCTCATATTAAGGATTCAGTTTTCTTGGAATTACATTTTCAAAGTCATTATTGGAAATGTAATTTTTAGTAAACAAACTATTTGCTTTCCTGTATAACTGAAATTATGACTCATTCAGTGGAGTGCTCAGAGCTTGCTCAATTTAAGAGAATTTTATTATGAAAACATAAATCTCTTTAAAAAACCATGGCATGTTTCTCCCCTAACCCCCAAGCAGTTAGTTCAAGTAGAGACCCTCTAGAAAACAGCACCTTGTGTTGACTAAGAGTTTTGCAACCATGTCAAAGGCCAGGTATTAAAATTGCTATTGTTGAGCTGATAACTGAGTAGAAATTTGCCAGGAATTTAACAGATAACAAGGAAAGTACCTGATAAAGAGTGAGATCTGTTGAAGAGCAGTCATTACCACCATCACAATGGCTCAGAAAAATTGCTTTGTTTGGAAAAGGAGGATTTGTGTGACTGCTAGGGAGATGTCTTATATTCATTGGTCATTTGTTTGGTTAGGTGTTTAATGGACACATATTGTATATTAGATACTGTGCTTAGCACTTAGTGAGAATAATTGCTCTAGTTCCTGTTCCTGTAAGACAGAATGTATGAAATCCAGGAGCAACAACTAAGTAGGGAATCTTTTTCTCTTCCTGCTATTTGCTCTGTTTTATAATACAGGAAAATTCTGTAGAGGGTTTAGTCACTCCCTGATTTAACTTGTGACTCTCAGAGAACTCACAACAGAAATAATGGCCATCTGCATGATTTAATAAGTGGGATTTGACCCAAATGGTTCAGGAGTCTTAGGGACTGTGGACAAACCAAAAAGTTACTTAACTTTTAGGGTTCTGAATGGATATATAGAAGTATTGTAAAAACATGTGGAGAAAAAATTGAGGAGAAAAGCATTCAGTGATTGATAATTACGGCTTTGTGAGGCAGGAAGTAAATTGTACTACATTCCGTGAAAAATATTCCAAATTGTTCTAGATTGAGATTTAAAGACAATTTCTAAGAATAACAATTGGGTACATCTATATACTGTTCCATCTTTATAAAGGATGAGTGAGTGACATCATGTGTTGATTTTTCTTTCTTTATGATCATGAGACTGCTGTTCTCATGGCAGTTTTCCCAATTTAAAAACAAGTACTTACAGGGACACGGACAACTTCTTGAATGCTAAAATTTAAAATCCCCAAATATAAGTTCAAATGACACCTTTTTTGGCATTCTGGTTTTCCGACTCAATGGCATATGAAAAGTTTAGTTTAGTAGGTAAGCTGTTGTTTAATACTGAAGTCATATTTCCATTTGTTAAAAAGAAAATAGGATTTATAACATCATTAAAAGGGGTTCTCAGTCCTTGAAGCAGTGAGAAACACCTTATTCAGTTAAATTACTTAATAACACAATAAGATATACTAAAACAGAAATTAAGATTTTCCCTCCTTCATGTTAAGACAGGATAGCTTTAATTAATAAAAGTAAAGTCAAGCAAACCCCCCAAAATTAAAATCCATGTTTGATATTTAAGCTAAAATACTTATAGGCTGATTTAAAGGAATGATCCCCACTTTCTTTAAAATGGAGTTATATATCTATGTTTATATTCTATAAGAGATATGCCATTTTAGAAAATCAGAAGAGGTGTATGGAACTGATAACCTTAGTCTGGAGTGGCTAGGTTATCCTTTAAAACCAGGATATATCTTTTTTCTTTCTTCCTAAATATTTTGTTATTCAGAAAAAAATTCACAGAAAAAGAAAATTATATTTAAGTAAGAGGGGATGTTGTATGCCCAAGTTCTTTAGCATGGAAGAGGGCCGATGGCTGAGAACTGCTGGAGAGAGGACAGAGCAAGGTAAGGAGGCTCTTGGTGGAATGATGCTTGTCCTCAGACCCACATGGTTTCTAGGTGAGAACCTTGAGGAGAAGAGGCATGCCTTGTGCAATTTAGTGTTTCCTGCCTTAGCTAAGTACTTCCCAGGCAGTATGAGCAAAATAGGTTGGTGGATAAATGATAAGAAGGACAGTAGGTGACATCATAGGTGACGTGGACCACTGGGTTCAATGAAGGAGCCTGTGTTTTGGAACCATTCAGACACCTGTGTTGAACTCTAGCTCTGCTACCCCTTTCTTGGGTGGCCTGACATATGTTATTTTCTCTACTGAGATTGTGATATCTCTATTTTAAAGTGGGATACTTACTGTTGGGATTTCAAGGAGCCCATACAAACTGGTCTTTCATTCCTGAGTTCCAAAGAGACCATGAGAGTGATGGCAACTGGATCATCAGCTTTATTGCTGCAAAAGGAAGCTGGCAATGTGACTTAGTTCTATGGCTGCATGGTCTTACTAATAGCCCTGCTCTAAGTCAATGGAAGTGTGAAGCGTGAGAATGCAACTCCCCTCAACACCTACCCACAGGGCGTTAGGATGGAATGATTTCATTTATGGAGGTAATCAGTAAGTCTTCCTTCTCATCCCACTCTTCCAATCTGATTTTGAATATTCTGTAAATCAGTGGAAATTAGAATATTAACTGGGTTAGGCAGGGTTTACAGAGCCAATTTTTCTTTCTTTCTTTTTTTTCTTTTTTTTAAGTCTTCTAGGGTCCAGGCATGGTGGCTCATGCCTGTAATCCTAGTACTTTGGGAGGCCAAGGCATGCAGATCACTTGAGGTTAGGAGTTCGAGACCAGCCTTGCCAGCGTGGTGAAACCCTGTCTCTACTAAAAATACAAAAATTCGTCAGGCGTGGTGGCAGGTGCCTGTATTCCCAGCTTCTCGGGAAGCTGAGGCAGGAGAATCGCTTGAATACGGGAGGTGGAAGTTGCAGTGAAACGAAATGCACCACTGCACTCTTGCCTGGTGACAGAGTGAGGCTGCATCTCAAAAAAAAAAAAAAATGCCTTTTAAAAGGTGTCTGCCATGGCCTCATGGGTTGTTCTGTTGCCTAATCAATGATTCTTTGGAGCCAGCTAGAATAGGGCTTTCTTAATGCTGGGTAGAGGGACTGTTTCCAGCAAATGTTTAGGAAACCTGCTTTGTGGAGGTAATGGTTTCCTAGCAATAATACCAGCCTGAACTTTCCTGAGCTATATTTTTTGTAGTTTAATCTACTAGATTGGATGAGGCTCTGACTGAGTTCCTTACACAAGCAATAAGGGCAAGAGATCCGGAGAGAGATTACACCATCTAAAAGAAGCTGTCACATGTCATATAAGAATGTCAGGATGAGTAGACTTATTTTAACTACTTGGAAAAGTTTATAAGATTCCCAAAACCTTTATACCTCCACACTTTTTTGTTATTTTTATTACCATCTGTTTACTGTCCTATTATGATTAGCCAGAAAGCTCTTAAAATGGAAAGGATTTATGTGCATGACTTTAGTGGTAGTAAAGAAAAAAGAGCAGTGGAGTGAATATTTCTGCCAGGTCGGTGGGGAACCTAGGAGGGGAGAGTGGGCTGTAGCATCTTGTAGGCTGCATCTCAGAAGTCTGTGGAAAGAGAAAAAACAGAACATGGGAGACAGGGGCAGTGGCCCTGTCAATAACAAGAAGTCAATAATAGAAATTACACTCGGTTCTTAGTAAGCCAGAGACAAATAGGTAGGTTTCCTGAACATAGCTAGACTGAAATTAATGCTTGTAAAAGTCAAGAAGTTTTTAAAAATGTATTTCCCAATTTATTCCTAATTTAAAAATAAAACATTTTTTCTTAGCAAGTTATCCTGACATCACAGATATGTTAATCTGGATAAGATTCTTAGATGAAATGAATTGATTAATGTGAAAATTAATTCATGAATCTTAGATATCAGCAAGTGAGTAGGATTTGGGAGTTGTTTGACAATATTTCTTATATATAGTATTCGTTTTTCCTAGATCATCTGACTGCCAGTATTTCATCTTGAAAGTGGCAATTTAAAAAGGAAAAACATTTTTTTCCCCTGGGCTTAGACTCCACTAAAACTTGTGGGTTGAACATTTTACCCAAATATAGACCTTTTAGTGATTAAGCTAATTTACTCTTTTCAAACTGTGACATCCTGTTTATAAGAAAGAAGACTTATAAAAAGTAATCTGAGCATGAACTAACTCTTCTAAAGTCAACATCTTGGTGAACTTATGTGTTAAATGAGTCACAACTATTTGGATGAAGATTTTTTCTGGTTTTGAAAGAGAAAGTACTTGGGAAAAAATGTCATTTTGGTTTCATTGAAATGGAAACATTTGAAAAAATGAAATTCACTGGTGAGCCTATCATGTAACAGGTTTACACAGATATTTCTTAAGTCAGTTCTGTGAAGTTTTAGAGCCATATCCTCCATGGGCCAACTCTTAACCATCACGAGATGCATTTATAATTATTCCCAGAAATAAGCTTTTAATGTTGCAAAAAGTAAAAATTTTATAATATTTGAAAGTAACATTATTCACTTTGTAAAATGTGTTCTAAAATTATTTTTGTCCCAAAAGAAAGCTGAACGATGCCTATTCAAATTATTTACCTGACAGAAGTGTTTATTGACCCTTTATTATTTGAAAATGTCATTATGAGCAACTTAAAATTTAATTTCTCTACAATAATGTTATACTCAGTATTTTATACTTGATTTAATATATACTTGCAATTCATACTTGATTTTTAATATATACCTGCAATTTATTAGCAAAATTAAATTTCTCTACAATAATGTTATACTCAGTATTTTATACTTGATTTTAATATATACTTGCAATTTATACTTGATTTTTAATATATACCTGCAACTTATTAGCAAAATTTAATTTCTCTACAATAATGTTATACTCAGTATTTTATACTTGATCTTTGATATACTTGCAATTTACTGGTTGAATTTTTGTGAATTGGGCAAATCCATGCTCTGTTTAAGCACCTCCAGTCTCTATGCTGTGGGTCCTAAAATCCTTATCTTCTGCCCTGTTCTATTAAGTGTTAGATTTGCATGTAAGGATCTTGTTGGTTATTACCTCAAGCACTTCGAACCTGTCAGTTCTCAGTTTTAATTACTTTTTTTTTTTTAAGTCACTCTTTCTTCCCCTATTCAGTTACAATATCACCGAAGACCTACAATGTGGGTCTTTGGTCACCAGAGAGCTCTTCCTCTCACTTATCCCACCAAGTAATTGGCCATGAATCCTTGATGATTCGGCCTGTAAAATGACTCTTCTTGCCATCTCTGCCCTAACTCAGACACAATAATTTCTTAGCTAATTCAGAACAAAAGCTTCTCATGGGGCTTCCCTGTCAATTTGTTCTTCTCTGCCACTAGATCTTTCTGTGGAGATAGTCAAACACGAATACATAGGACTTACCTCCCGAGAGACTTTTACCTATTCTCCATGGAGTTAAGATCAAATCTTTACAATCTGATACAGCCTACTTTTTCTAGATTTCTCTCTTCTACTTATCTGCTCTTTGGCCCAATACATGTGGAGATTCATCCATGACTAAAAGTCATTTGACTATACTATATATTTTCCACACTGTGCTATTCCATGTTTTGATCCTCATTACCTAAGACTCACTTTTCCCCTTCTTACTTTCCTTCTTCCAGAAGTAAAAATCACTTCTTCTATGTCCTCTCATAGTACTTTTTTATTCTCTTTGCCATCATGCAATATACCCCATTGAGGTTAACTGTCTATATGAGGATTTCTTGGGCTAAATTATGAATTTTTCAAGAGAGGTATTTGATTTCTTACTTGTGAAAATAAAAATAGTTTCACTGTTGGGACTTAATAAATGCCCCCATATTAATGGGGTACTAAACAAAGGGTGTGTTGAAATGAACCCAGATTCTTATAGGTATAGTTATTGTTCCAAGTGGATGGAGAAGTACTTCAAGGATTACAGTAAAAAAAAACAAGAGCCTTGCCAATATTTTTTTTCTTGAGAGCTACGGTTTTATTTTATGACAGTCATGGGAATTTCTCAGAAAAGTCAGAGAATAATGAATGGTAGTATTACCTGCAAATTTCTATTTGTTTTCATTCGAACCGTCAAGTCATTGTCTCTGGCATTTGTTAGCGATTCATTGTATTGATGACTTTAAAATAAGAACCATCACTAGAGTTGTTCACTTGCTGTTCAGTTTGGCATTAAGTTGATTAGCTAGCATGTATTTATTGGCAATGAGGTAAATATGCTAAGTTAAATGCACACCAATAAAAGTGTAATCCCTATCTTCTATTTGTTAAAATAGAGGTGGAAAAAGAAACTTAGTACACATAGAATAATTAAGTACTAGACTGAGATGGATTATATAAATGTAAATGAAACATGGAGCAAGGAAAAATCATGATGATCTGAAGAAGCAATGAAAGGTTTCATTAAGAAAAACTTAACTTGTTCTTGAAAAATAGGTAAGAATTACGAGTGAAAATGAGAAATTCAAAATGAACAAAATAATGTAACTCCATTGACAAGAATACTAGATTTCTATGTTTTGCAAACCAAAATTTAGTTAGTAATTTTAGCAATACCTAGATTGTTTACTTTTAAGACTATGAAGTTATTTTGTTTTACTTTGTTTTGTCTCCAGGTGGATCCGATATTGAATATCTGGACTTCTATAAGCCTGTCGTGTGGTTCTGGATCCTTGTAGGGCTTGCTTACTTTGCTGCTGTCCTGAGCATGATTGGAGATTGGCTCCGAGTGATATCTAAAAAGACAAAAGAAGAGGTGAGAATTAAGAAGTGTGCAAAAAACTTCTATTTAGTTAATTCAATAAAGGTTATTTTAAATTATTTTTATGTTTACATTTAAAATATTTAAACATTTTGAAATGTTAATATTTTCTATTTGGCATGAATTTGCTGTATGAGGCTATGAGCAAATATATGAGTTGTAATTTATTCACTTAGAAAATGTTTCTGTGCCAATTGCTGTCTCAGAACTGAGGGTAATTTCTAATGAAAAAGGATGTAACTAGAAACATTTTCTTCATTATTTCTTTTTTTTTGTTTTCTTTCTTTTGTTCTCAAGGGCACAAAATAAATTTTATTCTGTAAATAAAAATATAATAGAAAATATTTGTATCAAGATATCAGTAGCATGAAATAGTGGATGTTTTAAATAATGTGGAAGGCTTTTTACCTTTAACTTATTTTATTTTTCTTATGTCTATATAAATTTGTACGTACACATGTATATATATTCCAAAGCTGTATGCATTATGGCCGTTTTCCCTGTGTATAGATTTTAACAATTTTAAAAGGTGTCAATTTACTTATCTTATACAACTAAACATATAGAAGTGAACATTAGAATTTTGACCCATGAAATTTGGGAAAATTTGAAATTTAAATATTGATTTTGAAATTCTATTGTTTGGAAATTAAATTTTGATTTCATATTTACATATCCAGGATCACTATTAGTTTGAATGTGACAGGGTAATGTTTTATTATGAAATGTGTATTTCTTGCTTCTGGGTCTTAGTCAACTTTGCTAATTGTTTCAGAGAACAACAAATCTGTAAAACCTGTCCCTATAGTACCCATTGCCTTCGTTTAACTATCTATTCCTAGACCACAGATATCAGTGTCAGACTCTTTGATGGCTATAAGCATGAATTCTTTAAGCATACACCCAAAAGAAATAGAATAAGATAGAAAATGATGAAATTAACTTCCCTTTACAAATGTTTTCTTTGAAAATTATCAAGTCATATAATTTTTTTTATTTTTTGAGATGAAGTCTTGCTTTGTTATCCAGGCTGGAGTGCAGTGACACGATCTAAGCTCACTGCAATCTCCGCCTCCCAGGTTCAAGTGATTCTCCCACCTCAGCCTCCCGAGTATCTGGGACTACAGGCTCGCACCACCAGGCCCAGCTAAATTTTTTTTGTATTTTTAGAAGAGACGGAGTTTCATCTTGTTGGCCAGGCTGGTCTAGAACTCCTGACCTTCAAGTGATCTGCCCGCCTCTGCCTCCCAAAGTACCAGGACTACAGGCATGAGCTACCATGCCAGGCCAAGTCATACAATTTTTTATTCATACCCAAGGTGCCTGTGTGAACTAGCAAGAATGTAAATTATCCATACTTTACTTCAAGGATACCATATTTCCTAATTGGGAATTTACTTATTCAGGCTGTATGCATTAATCTATATCTTAGTTGCATCATCAAATTGAAATATTTTTATTATAAACAAGTCAGTAAGACAATATGCTTGACACTATAATTTAAACTGTATGAAAAGCCTTGCTTTGAATAGGACCGCAATGGATTTGCCTTAACCTTAGGCTCATTGTATGTGGTGTGCGTGTGTGAGTGTGGTGTGTGTGGGGGCGGTGGGAGATAGGAGAGAGAGAGAGAAATATAATGGATGGTTATTCTTCATGTGTACTTCATGTGTATCTTGAGATGCTAAGGGAAAAAATGGAAATTGTAGCTAGGGAATGTTTTGGACAACATAGCTAAAAAGAGAACTACTCAAACATCAAGCAATAATCTGGCTTTCAAATGGATTTGAAAACACATGCACACAAGCATGTATTTCTTAAATAAAATAGACTTGAGCAGAACCTATTTCATACAGTCAGGTAGTTAGGAAAAGTATTGTTTTGCGATACACAAATACACACATATAATATTATAAATAAACTATGTATTATATACATACACACTTAATATCTTAATATTTTTGTGGTCCACAGTCCAAAAGTTTGAAAGCCACTAAGGCACAGATAGTACAGAGGGAAATTTTGTATCTTTATAAATTGATGAAATTGGTATAGAATATCTGCTTAAATGTTTAAAACTCATATTACTAAAAAACAGTGCTTTTTGTGATAGGACTAGCTGGGTCAAAGAATTAGCATACTTTTCCAAAGTAATGAGTCTGCTCTAGCTGTTACAACAAAATATGACGGACTGGGTGTTATAACATGGGACTTTTTTTTTCCTCACAATTCTGGAAGCTAGAAGTCCAAGAAGGTGCTAGCAGGGTTGGTTTCTGGTGAGGCCTCTCTCCTAGGCTTGCGGGTGGTGCCTTCCCACTGTGTCCTCATATGGCCTTTTCTCTGTGTGCATGCATGAGAGAGAGTGAGAGATCGTGTGAGCATGCACACTCTGGTTTATTTTTCTCTTCTTAAAAGGACACCAGTCCTATCGGATTAGGGCCCCACTTTTTTGACCTCATTGAACCTTACTTACCTTCTTTAAAGCCGTGTCTCCAAGTGCAGTCACACTGGGGCTTAGGGCTTCAACATATGACTTTTGGGGAGACACAAATCAGGCCATAACACCATCTTTTCAAATAAATACAAATTTCTACATAACTGATTTATTCAAAATGAAAACAAGACCGGGTGGGATTGCTTACGCCTGTAATCCCAGCACTTTGGGAGGCTGAGGCAGGCAGATCACTTGAGCCTAGCAGTTTAAGATCAGTCTGGCCAACATGGTGAAACTTCATCTCTACTAAAAATACAAAAATTAGCTGGGCATGGGGGTGGGTGCCTGTAGTCCCAGCTACAGTGAGAGTGAGGCAGGGGAATCCTTTGAACCTGGGAGGCGAAGGTTGCGGTGAGCAGAGATGGCGCTACTGTACTCCAGCCTGGGTAACAGAGCCAGACTTTGTCTCAAACAAACAAACAAACAAGCAAACAAACAAAAAAAACAAGGTTGTGTCCCTACTTATGAGTGATCTTCATGACTCTCAACTGAAAGTATGAGATGTAGCATTGTGTTTTCATGCTAAACATTGCAGGGTTTTTTGGTTTTGTTTTTTGTTTTTTCTTACCACACATCTTTTGGCATGTACCTAATATTCTGGGTAGCATGTACTTTCTGGTGATTGCATCTGTCGAAAGCTCCCATGAGTCAAGGCTACGACCAGAGCTTTAAGTGAACCCTCCAAAGTTTCAGCTGCTCTGGACAGGGGAGCCAGTTGAAATGGAGCTTTCAATTGGAGTAGATATGTATATTTTCTGATTTATAATGTAATTTAGGGAACTGCAAAATGGGGTCACGAATTCAACAGAGAATGTGAAGAAAGACAGGGAAAGGCCCCTTATAATTTTCAAAATATTATCATGGCCAAAGTTTTTATAAACAAAATACTGTTAAAATTTCTAAAGCAATGGAAAACGATTATTAGACAATTTTAGTTTGGAAATAACTCACTAAAGGGTATAAATCAATAAAAGCCAACTAAATATATTCTAGTTGTCATCTCTGTGTAAATGAACAAATGCCAGGTGACTGCTCAATAGATATTCCTTACTTTCCATGCCCAAGTCATTCTGGGCGCTGTTAGTTTTAAAAATTCCCAAAGTGTTAAGAAATAACAAAGTTATTTCTAGTTTTCAGTTTTGATGAATAAAAACACTAAACATTTTTGATAACTGGGAATCTTCTTCACTAAAAAATTTAACTGGTACAAAATATAAAAAATACAAAATTAAATATAGCTTCAAATTTTCCAAGTGATAATACTTGGACACATGCTTTCCCTGAATGAAAAGATTTTGGCTAATAACCCCAGTCTTATATTATTTTTTAAAAAACAAATCTGCTTAAACCATACAGGTTTAAGTATGAAAATATAGATCTAGTCATATATGCCCTTATTCCATTTCTGTTTTTTATGTTAAAACATATTCTGTTTCCAGCCAGGCGCTGTGGCTCATGCCTGTACTTTGGGAGGCTGAGGCGGGAGGATCACCAGAGGTCAGGAGTTTGATACCAGCCTGGCGAATATGGTGAAACCCCGTCTCTACTAAAAATACAAAAATTAGCTGGGTATGGGGGTGGGTGCCTGTAGTCCCAGCTACTCAGGAGGCTGAGGCAGGAGAATTGCTTGGACCCGGGGAGGCAGAGGTTCCAGTGAGCCGAGATCATGCCACTGCACTCTAGCCTGGGTGACAGAGCAAGACTCCATCTCCAAAAAAATAAAAATAAAATAAAAAATAAAATAAATTCTGTTTCCAATGAAGAATACTTTTAATGAAATTATGTTTTGTTTTCCATCAACATGCTGAAATAAAACATGATATAGCTAATCCATCTGAAATATTTGAAGAGGAAATGATTTGTTGAAACATACTATATATTCAAAAGTGCCACATATAATTATAGTTGATCTGCATCAAGGAAAACAATAATGAGCTTGGTAATTTTCCAGTTTTCCACGGAAACATATGCATTTCTATAAAAGCGTTTCTTTGTCTATTTTTTAAGCTCCAGTGGAGGGTAGGCACATGTTTAACAGAAAGGATTGGTAAGCTAACTTATCTTTTCTATGAAACTATGTACTCTCTTCTGAGGAAATAATGTTTCCATTTACAAAATAAAACTTATTTAGATATTCTGGATAATACAATAATACTGCTACCTGAGGGAGGCATAATAGAAATAAGATGTGACCACCAGACTCAGAAGGTAAAATCTGTGCTTGCTTAGGAGGAAAGCAGGGAGTAGAGCATCGTTACTACACACAGGCATACCTCAGGTTCCTACTGTTTACATTTCTTGAGCTTGAAAGGGCCTGTGATTTCTACATATTTCTTCTATCGATGCCCAGGCACCGGTGTTTGGGTGTTCCTGTGCACATATGAGATAAACACCACTGCGGCCCACACCATAGCATGCTAGTGTTGTCAGGCTGGGTGGCACCACAGCTGGCCACAGTGAATTGATAGGCAAGCAATGCTTCTCTACCAATATCATTTCCTTAGTCTCTGGAGATGTTTATGCAAATAGAGGCTCTCACTTTAGTAAGTTGGCATTGTATTGTATGAAAACTACACCCTTTGACTGGACAACGCTAGTGCCAAGAAGCCTTGAAAGACTGTCCCTGGATTTTTATTTCACCCCAATTTTGTGAAGGGGCCTGAGAATGTGAAAGAACATAGTTTTGTTTTGTTTTGCTAATTACCTGGTGGCAGCATTTGGTCTCCTCTAAATTTCACTCTGGGTGGCAATGACTGTTTCAGGAAAAGAGCTGGGACTTGGAGGCTCTTTATCTTTGCCAGAGATGAGCAATTAAGAAATAGTTGCAGCCTGGGCCCTGGAAAGTTTGCAGTATATCACTTTATCATTATTTCTTACGGGAGAAGTGCTTTCAATCTGAAAGATTTTATATGCCATTTGAATAGCTTAGACTTTATTCAGAAAACTTTAGGGAGCCATTGAAGGATTTTAAGTAAGTGGAATGAATGATGTTAGCAACAGTGAGGAAGATGAATTAGTTGCAAACAAAGCTGGATTCAGGAAAATCAGTTGGGAGAGTTATTGCAGGTATCCAGATACTATCAAACGAAGGGTCTAGGGTAGCAGTGGGATAGAGATGAAAGTTCAGATTTCAAACATATTTGGGGGATAAAAGGAATAGAATTTGGTAACCCATTAATTGTGCACAATAAAGAGAAAAGGAGAATGACATCCATAATTCTAACTTTGGGTGGGATTACAGAATGCTGGAAAATGAGAGATTTTGCGTAAATTGGAGCAATGAGATAGTTTTATTTTGGACATGTTGTGATTGCAGACGTAGCAGATATCCAGGTAGTTCAATTCTGGAAAATTGCATCTGCGTGCCTGGAATGTAGGAGAAATTAAAGCTGGGAAGATAGTTTGGGGCCATCACTACCTGAGAGCTGTGAATATAGACGAATTCACCTAATGAAGATTCGTAAAGTTAGTCAATAGTGGAGTTAAAAACAGAACCTGGAGTAACACCTTCACTTAAGGTGTGGGATGTGGAGACTATTTAGCAAATAATGTAGTTAAATAAATTGATTTGCGGTTGGGTCTGTTGGAAAGGCAAAGGCATCGAGGTTTTGAAGAGAGGAAGATGGTTACAGTGGTAAATCATATTGGCTAAAGAAAATGGTGAAGAAAAAGAATCCAAGAAAAGGCTAACATAATAACATAAAATCGATGAATAAAGTAACTAGAATTCCCCATTAGGTTGTGCTCCTGATGCACCACTCTTGTAGAAAACAATGTAAATCTTGTTCCCTGGCATGGGTGCAATACAGTAGCTATATCTTAAGATAGTTCCGGCCACATAAAACACAATTTCAAAGGGCAACAGTCACAGTGTTTTTATGGAAATGGGAGCCCTTGGAGCATGACTAATAGAAATCCATATGAATGGTGCCCTGGGGAATTGAGCCATGGCATGGAGACCAGTTAGGAATTAGAATTATTTAATGTTGAGTTCCTAAATTATTAATTCATTCAAAAAGTGCTATTAAGTTCTTACTGTGTGATGAGTGCTGTATTGGGTGCTGGGAGTAACTCTTCATCTGTGGTAGTTTGAAGTCCATCTCTTTATTGGGAGGATTGCGTAGGTGGTGTGTTCGCTTACTGATCTTTATAATGCTTGCTTTTACTTTTCTTCCTCCAATGCTAGAAAAAGAAGCTTTGACTAAGAAGGTACTTAGTCTTTGATTGGAGATCAGTTCTTAACGTAGCCTGCTTTTACTTTTTTCTTTTCTTTTTCTTCTTCCCACCCTCCATCACTCCCTTCCTTCTTTTCTTTGATCTTCAGACTATATATCAGACTTTGTAATTATTGCTTTGATTTCTATCGTATTGTAGGGCAGGGGGGCAATACTGTTTGGTACAATTTTTCTGGCAGTGTTTCTTGTTGTTATTGTTCTCTTACTGAGATATTCAAGTAGTTATAAATGACTACTTGAAATTGGACTATGGGCATATTATTCATTGACTGTAAAATTTCTCAGGTTTATGTCTTACACATGTAACTCTTCTTTGACCAAAGGATAAGAATAAAATAAAATAGAAGCAGGAAGCGTCACAATGGGCTGTTCAAACTAAGGAATACATAAAAGACCCGTCTTCTCTTTCCCACGGGGAGAGGGGTGTCCTTCACTATGTGATGGGGAAAAGATCAGAGCAATCAGATTTGAGGTTCATCTGCTGGTCAATGTTGGCTCTGCCTAATCAAGCAAAGGAGAAAGTTCTTTCTTTCTCTAGTCACAGTCTGAGTTCAGCAAGTTATTGTCTATTTAGTAAATAGGCAATTGGAGAGGAGAATAAAACAAGGCAAGAATTAAATTATGCTTGAAGGCAGCATTAACTGCCAGAAGCCCAGACATGTCTAATTCCGAAGTGAATTGTATGAACAGTCATTTCTGCAGAACCAAGACCCTAATTATGTCTCTATGTAGCCTCAGTATTATGTTGCATGTATGAACCTTTGTGCTTCTAACTTCAGGAAGGCCTTAATAAGTCAAAATGTATACTAAAAATGAAATAGGACTTGAAGACGTTCAGAAATGGAAACACTTCTAGAATACATTGTAAGTTATTTCCCTTTTAATACTAAATGAGAGAATGATGTAAAATGCACAGCTGTCAAATAATAATGGCTAATAAGGAAGCAGAAACACACACAGGTACAGTGACTTGTGAAAGGTTATACAGCTAGTAAAGTGGAGGAATCAATAATGAACTCAGATGACTTGACTCCATGGCCCAGCCTTTTAACGTTTTAGCTATGCTGCTTCCCAAGTGCTCACAATGTTTCTTATCTGTTGTTGTTATTATTTATTTCTGCCTCTGCCTTCTCATCTCACTTCTTCCCATCCTCCCCCATTCTTCTCCTCCCTCCTTCCCTTCCCTCTTCCTCTCTCCTTTCTCCTCCTTCTTTCCTCTTTTCTCCTTATGTGGGTAATACTGACTCATCAGAAACCTGTGCCCAAGGCTTACCCATCTGTTACTGTGTAACTACAGAGAAGGGATTTTTGTATTTAATTTGGTTACTAATTATTTATGGTATAGATCAGTGAAATCAACCTAAAATTTGTATATTCTTTCAAGTGAAAAGAAATGATTTATATGATTTCTGAAAAGTGAGTGGGTTTTGAGGCCAACAGAACTGAGATTTAATTCTATCTCAACTATTTACTAGCTCTGCAAACATCACCAAAATGTCTAATCTCTTTTGAATCCCTATTTCTTTTTTGGTAAAATTAAGGTAATGGTACCTCCTTTATGAGTTTGCTGTGACGATGTGGTGAGGAGTGTATATGATGTGGCTGAATGCTTACTGAATGCTTGTTTCTTTCCACATGGGTTTCTGAATAAATTAATATCAAATTATCTCAAATCAATTTTATAAAGTTTTAAGACTATATATATATAATATCATCATATATTGTTCTATGTAGAACATAAAATATCATGAGTGCTTATAGGTCTAAACATTTTACCTGGTTGAAATAATAAGTAAACACAAAAGAAAAGATAAACAAACAAACAAAAACTATTGAGGGTGTGTATATTGCTAGAATTTAATCACAAAACCAGAGACCAAAATAGCCTAGTAAAAAAATGAATATAGAAATTTCAAATATGTTGGATATTCTATGGACTTTTTAAAGAACTAGTTTCTCTTTGGGAGGCCGAGATGGGCAGATCACAAGGTCAGGAGATCGAGACCATCCTGGCAAACACCATGAAACCCCGTCTCTACTAAAAACACAAAAAATTAGCCGGGCGCGGTGGCGGGCGCCTGTAGTCCCAGCTACTCGGGAGGCCGAGGCAGGAGAATGGTGTGAACCCAGGAGGTGGAGCTTGCAGTGAGCCGAGATCACGCCACTGCACTCCAGCCTGGGCGATAGAGCGAGACTCCGTCTCAAAAAAAAAAAAAAAAAAAAAAAGAACTAGTTTCTACATTAAATGTTCCTAAAATCTACCCACATGCTCATTTTTTTTTTCTTGAATTAGACCCACACATTTTCTAGTGTCTTGCTGTCTCTATTGAGGTAGACCCTGTCTGGATTCTTCCTTTTATTAAACTAAGAGGCAATAGCTCAATGTTTTCTTAAAAAAATAAAAATGTGCAGGAAGATTACTTTTGTTTTCTTCCTTTTTTTTAAATTTTAGGTTGAATTCTCAGTATAAATGGTAACTTTTTTTTTTTTATTCATGTATTTCACAGAATGTCATCTGGTAATGGAAATTCAGAATAATTTTTTTTCTATTCCTTTGTAAATAATAGGAAAATAAGTTAATAGTTTCTGTCTCAAAGCTCTTTATAAGTAATTTCATTTTCTTTAGCTAGAGAGCACATTATGAGGATTTAGTGCATCAAGATATAATATTATTTTTCTTTTTTGATTATTTCGAGACTGTTACCTGTTTTGAGAATTTGTGTTAGGAAAAGTGGCCACCATGAACTTAGCTTTCAAAATTGTTTTTGGACTTTCTTCAGCAAACCAAAGTATTGCACTTGCCTGTATTCAGAGCTAAAAAAATCTCATTTTACAAAAAATCAAGCTATGTTTGCTGAGAACAGAAGAAAATGTGTTTTCAAACATAGATCAAAATGAACTTGGTTTTAGTTCCTCTTTAAGATGGCTTTTTCTAAATGAATATTAGCTTATGATTGGTTGGGACTGAGAGTAGGGGGCATTTTGAATAATCAAGTCAGGGATTATTTAATCATCTTTTGCAACAAAGTATGATGATTTGTTTAGCTTTCAGTGGATGGGACCCTAATTGTAATAAGAGAATTTAGCTCTTCCTGCCTCAAACTTGATTTGAACCAAATGAACGGCTTCTAATAAACAACTCACATGCATGTGTATTCATGCACATGTGTGCCCATGTGTGCATGTGCACACATAAAATCTCTTATTTCAAAACAAGGTAGAATGTCTATTCTTTCTCCAGCAAAAGTGCTAGTCATTAGTATTGATCATGAAATATTTTCATTTGACTCTCTTTCCAGATACATATTAGGATTGTACTTCCTTTTCTTTTTTGTGTTTGGTTAACCATATAAATAGATCTGGCCAAGGATTTGTGGGCAGAATTCATATGAGTGAATGGGAAGAAGATTTTTTTTTGACAGAGTCTCACTCTGTTGCCCAGGCTGGAGTGCAGTGGCATGATCTCGGCTCACTGCAACCTCTGCCTCCCAGGTTCAAGCGATTTTTCTGCCTCAGCCTCCCAAGTAGCTGGGACTACAGGCACACACCACCACGCCCGGCTAATTTTTGTGTATTTAGTAGAGACAGGGTTTCACCATATTGGCCAGACTGGTCTCAAACTCCCGACCTGACCTCAGGTGATCCACCCGCCTCGGCCTCCCAAAGTGCTGGGATTACAGGCGTGAGCCACTGCGTCCGGCTGGGAAGAAGACGTAATTGCATCTGTGAGTGAGTGCCTCAAGATCTTCTTGCCCTCCAGCACAATTACCATAGGAGATCATGGATGCCATGTCAGCCTGGGTCCCTGAGTAACTACAATGAGCAGAGTCCCCTGCTGACTTGTTGTGGATATTTAGCCAGAACAAGAGATTAACCTTTGTTGCCTTAAGCCACTAAGATGAAGGGACTATTTGTTCTATATAATCTCTGCTATCCTGGTTAATTTGGTAACACACCAATCATTGTTTGTCTAATTCAAGGACACAATTACAAGGATAATATTATTATTTTAATAATAGTATTGTTCAAGGAAAGAGTTAAAATAATAATTTGGGAGATTTAGACTTCATGTGCCACATTCATATTTGGTAAGTTTTATTTTAGCTTCCAAAATCTCTGACAGGCTTAGGTGTATTATCTACATTATCTTATTTAAGATTCACTAGTAGTTTTAGTAAAACGGAAGCATCAAGGTAAGAGTTCAAGTAAAATAGAGCAACCTGCCTTTTAAGAAAACCCTTCATGGGCTGTAAATTCCAGAGACCAGATCCTGTAAAAAGGCAGTTTCTGCTCTCAGCCTTACTGTTACCTCTGTTTCTGATTCTATATACTCATATAAGATTGAGTCCAGTGATGCTGAATCGGTTTTGTATGTAAAATTTCCATAAGAAGAAATATTGAGCTGAATGTGTTTTCATAAAATCAATGCATATCAAAGCATTCAGATATGGAAGAGTAGAATACTCTTATATAATATTATTTTTGAAATTTATTAAGTTGAACTGTGTGAAATTATTGACATTCAGCTGTTTTTGACCTTAAGAATCACAGTCTCACATGATTCAATGTAATATTCTAAGGAAATATATTTGAAACTCATATTTCCAAGTACTATAAAATCTATTCACACTAGATTATAACCTTTACATTATGGAAAATCATATTTAGCCACACATCTATGTTATATTTTCTTTATTCATTAGTTAACTAAAACTTTTCAAAATCCTGTTCTGATTACATACAGACTATGGAATAATTATTGCGTCTCAACTCCACAGACCAATGTGTTACACCTGCATGTTACACAAATCTCTGCCTTTTAGACTTGTCATGTGTCCCTCTAAGACTGTCACTCCAGGTTTCCCTCTTCTTTGTTCACGTGAGCACATCATAACTGCTTCTCCTGCTGCTGAAGCTCTCTCTGGGGCCATGACATTCTAATAATGCATATTGATACCTCACTTTATTCCCTATAACACAGTTAATATAAGGCTGAAACAGATTATAACTTTATAGAAGTCCTGCAGATAATTTAAGGGAATTACAGAGCAGAAAATAAAAACTCCATGCTTGGTAATCAGACAGTGCTGCTTCTAGAATCTCTTGGCTATCTTCTTAAAGAATCTCCTCTTGGCCATTTCACTTCTCAATCCTTATAGGGCTTTGCTTACCACTCCAGACAAATTCATTCTATTGGATATCCCCTCCCCTGTGGTATAGAGGGCACATTAGCAGACCAGTTGACACAATGATAATGTATGTGCAAACATACTCTCCCCCAAATGGAGATAGCTTTTTAAATCGGGGGTCCCCAACCCCTGGGCTGAAGACCAGTACTGGTCCATGGTCTGTTAGGATCCAGGCCGCACAGCAGGAGGTGAACGGTGGGTGAGTGAGCATTACTGCCTGAGCTCTGCCTCCAGTCAGATCAGTGGCAGCATTAGATTCTCATAGGAGCGGGAACCCTATTGTGAACTGTGCACACGAGAGACCTATGCTGCACACTCCCTATGAGAATCTAATGCCTGTTGATCTGAGGTGGAAGTGTTTCATCCTGAAACCATTCCCCCAGCTCTGTCCATGGAAAAGTTATCTTCCATGAAACCGGCCCCTGGTGCCAAAAAGTTGGGGACTGCTGTTTTAAATGATTAACTGTGACACTGGCTGTCTTAGTCTGAAGCACATGCATTTGAATTGTTTCCTTATGTAAGGTTGTTCCCAAGAATGGTGGACAGGTACTTGACTTACATGTCTGTGAGTAAACAAGCAAATAAATAAACAAATACGCTCACCAAAGTAGTCACTTTCATAATGAAGGAGGTTTTACTACACTGATAAATTCTAGCTCCCATCCAGCATATCAAGTTATTTTGGATTCCTAAAATGTCTGGTTTTTCACCTTTAATTAAATAGCAACACAAGCATATGGAAAAAAAAGTTAAATAACACTGATCATTAGAGAAATGCAAATCAAAAGCAAAATTAGATACTATTTCATACCAGTCAGAATGGCTATTATTGAAAAGTCAAAAAACAACAGATGCTGGTTAAGTCATGGAGAAAAAGGAACACTTATACACTGTTGGTTGGATTGTAAATTTGTTTAATCATTGTGGAAAGCAGTGTGTGGCAATTCCTCAAAGAGCTAAAAGCAGAGCTACCATTTGACCCAGCAATCCCATTACTGGGTATATACCTAGAGGAATATAAATCATTCTATTATAAAAACACATGCAAGTGAATGTTCATTGCAACACTATTCACAATAGCAAAGACATGGAATCAATGTAACTGCCCATCAATGACAGAATGGATACATATACACCATAGAATACTACACAGCCACAAAAAAGAATGAGATTATGTCTTTTGTGGGAACATGGATGGGGCTGGAGGATATTATCCTTAGCAAACTAACGCAAGAACAGAAATCCAAATACTGCATGTTCTCACTTATAATGGGAGCTAAATGATAAGAGCTTATGAACATGAAGGAAACAACAGACACTGGGGCCTACTTGAAGGGGGAGGGTGGGAGAAGGGAGAGGAACAGGAAGATAATTATTGGGTACTGGGCTTAATACCTTGGTGATGAAATATTCTGTACAACAAATCCCCATGCCACGTGTTTACTTATGTAACAAATCTTCACATGCATCCCCCATCCTAAAATAAAAGTTTAAAAACAAAACAAAAACAACAAAAATGCTTCTCACATCTTGCAGCTGTTTGTTCATAACCACTCTAGTTTTGCTATTTTCATAAGCTCCCGACATCAGCAAGCCCTTGAGTATCTTCTGAGAAAAATGCTACGTATGAAATATTGCCCTAAAGCTAGGTAGAAAATAAAGTTTATTGGGATATCTTACTATATAAAGAAATCCATTTTCAAAATTGGAAACTGTGAGTATAAATATGATGATTTTTTTCAAGGAATTTCTCACGAATGTCAAAGTTTGTAATATGTCAGTGGCCCCTTCAATTTCCCTTTGCCTATTCTTCTGTTTTGTTTTGAGATGGAGTCTCGTTCTGTGGACAAGGCTGGAGTGCAGTGGCACCATCTTGGCTCACTACAACCTCTGCCTCCTGGGTTCAAGCAATTCTCCTGTCTCGGCATGCATAGTAGCTGGGATTACAGACACCTGCCACCACGCCCAGCTAATTTTTGTATTTTAGTAGAGATGGGGTATCACCATGTTGGCCAGGCTGGTCTCAAACTCCTGACCTCAAGCGATCCACCTGCCTTGGCCTCCCAAAGTGCTGGGACTACAGGTGTGAGCCACTGCGCCCGGCCCTGTTGCCTATTCTTGAGAAGCTATTTCTTTTAGTGAGGGCATTTTTTATGATATCTAGTTATAAATATATAAAATATATATATATAAAATATACACATATTTTTATATATAAAATATGCATATATTATATATAAAATATACATATTTATATATAATATATATTATATATAAAATATACATATTTATATATAAAATATATATTATATATAATATATAATATATAAAATATATATTATATATAAAATATATATAATATATATAAAAATATATAATGTATATAAAATATATAATATATATAATATATAAAATATATAATATATATAAAATATATAATATATAAAATATATATAATATATATAAAATATATCTAATATATATAAAATATATATTATATATAAAATATATATAATATATAAAATATATATAATATATAAAATATATATAATATATAAAATATATATATATTAGTCAGACTATATTGACTTTTGTTGAACTTGTGTAGTTTGCATACTGCACTTCATGAAGCTTCAAAATAGGAAAATATATTTTATATATGTATTATATATATTATATATAATATATATTATATACATAAAATATATTATATATATAAAATATATATATACACACTATACAAGTACACTATAGATATGCTATATATAAATATATATGTACTATATATACTATATATAAATATACACTATAAATATACAGTACATATAGTATATAGTGTGTATGTACATGTATGTGTGTGTACACACATATGCACGTGTATAAATTCATCTTAGCTCTCATTTGTGTCATTTCTACCACACTTTGAGAACCTGATGAATGGATTTAACTTAAACACAACTTTGGTTTAATAACTACTGTTTCATGTTCAGTACATGATTCTGAATGAACAGGCAAGGCAACAAAGTCATATATAAGCAGGGCAGGGTAAGAATTGCTTTCCTATTTTGAAGCTTCATGAAGTGCAGTATGCAAACTACACAAGTTCAACAAAAGTCAGTATAGTCTGAGTACAGAAAAAATAATGATTTTGCTGAATAGTGTCTCTGATTTGCAAGTTGAGGACTGTTATGAAAAGATGCATAGCACTAATTATTTCATTCCAGGAGTACTCATTGATTTGTTTGTTCATAGACATGGTTTGATTGTCTATGATGTGTCAGGCATTTTA
Organism: Pan paniscus; assembly: GCF_029289425.2. Lineage (NCBI taxonomy): Eukaryota > Metazoa > Chordata > Mammalia > Primates > Hominidae > Pan > Pan paniscus. The sequence goes on along the minus strand of NC_073249.2, from coordinate 34,195,098 downwards.
CTAGGTATTGGGAATACAGTTATATATATATATAGAGAGAGAGAGTAGCATTCTCCCTCAAGGAGAAATTTATAGGTACAAGGGAGTATATAAGCATCTACTAATAATCACTACAGGGTAGATACGGTAATAGAGATATACAGAATATGCTTTACATGCAATGGTGCACAAAAATGATAATTACTAAATTTAACTGGGTGAACTGGAGAAAATTGCGTAAAGAAGGTACTACCCCGACTTATCTCTTTCTTTCCTGTTTTACATTTCATCTATCAAGTTGTCCTACAACAGTGATCTGAAAACGTATCCAGAATCCAATCACTTCTCACTTGTTTCATCATTTTTTCCTGTTCCACCATGAGCTCACTCTAGATTATTACAGAGACCTCCTAGCTTTCACCTTTGCTTTATGTAAAGTCTGTTCTCAACAAAGACACCAGAATAATCCTTTGAAACATGAGTCGTATCATGTTATTTCTCTGCTTGGAAGTTTTTGATGGCTTCCCTTTTTCCTCAGAGTAAAAGCGAATGTCTGTAAAGCAGCATAAAAGGTTTTAGATGATCCAGCCCCCATTCCTCCAGCCTCTTCTCTTCCTCTTCTCTTTCCCAGTGCTCACTCTGTTCCAGCCTCGCTAGTCCCCTTGTGATTCCCCCAGCACACCAGGAACACTCTTGTCCTGCTGCCTTTGCACTGACTGTTCCCTCTGTCAGCAGTGCTCTTTTCCCAGGTACCTACCTGGCTCACCTCCCAACATCATCAAGTCTTTTCATCAAACACCACTTGTCAATGGGGCCCACCTTGGCCATTCTATTTAAGATTGACATCCTTTTCCCCAAGCACCCTTGGTTCTCCCTTCCCAGCTCTGCATTTTCATATTCATCAACGTCTAACATTCCATACAACGTGCTAACTTACTATGTGCCATTGTCTACTGGCTGTCTCTCTTCCTAGAAAGTATTTCTTGTAAGACAAGCAATTGTTGCTGTTTTGCTTTATCAAAATCAAGTGACATGCTGCTTAGCATATAACAGGCACTCAATAAATGCTTGTTGAATTGAATGGATGAATGGGTGTAGAGAGAAAATGATTCAACTCAGAAGGGATAGAATTCAGAAAAAAATGGATAAATCTTTAATAATGTAGAGATTTTGTTTTTCATGCTTATTTTCAATATTAATATATCTATATCTCACTGATAAAAGTTGAAGGGCTAGATTTTCATCTCTGTCAAACTAAAGGTAAGATTTTAATTTTGTTCATTTTTAAAAATGTTTTCAGTAGAACCAAACTGTACTTATTTTGGTGGTTTATACTCATTCTATTATTGCTTACAGATATAAAATCAAATGACAACATTTAAGGAGTGATTAATTTTATATTTGAGTAGCTTGGCAAATAAGCTACTTAAAATTTTCAAGAGGCTAAAATGATTCATGTTTTAATAAAGAAAATCTTGAGAAATTACTGTAAGAGGTGGTACAAAGTTTGATGTATCAAACAAGAAGCTAGTTCAAAACTTAATCTATAGCTGCAGCAAAATGTCAGGAATATTTCATTTTTATTCCTGATGTGATGGTATTATGGCTGGAAGCTTTTTTGCATGTTTAATACTTACATTGTTTTACTTTTAAATAATTGGTCCTTAGGACTCCCTGTTTTCTAGCTAAAGAGTACCCACTTCCTACGTATGAAATGCCCCTTATAACAGTTGATTCTATTTTAAGTATTAATAACATTTTCAAGGTTTTTAAATATTTTTAAACTTTCTAAACTGTGTAAAATGACAAATTTGCTGATTTGAAGGGCATGTATTTGATTTGAAAGGTGAAATCTATGGCTGAGTGAAGAAAAATGCAGGCAGGAAGGGCTATTTTTATCCAGCTGATATGTTTCTAGAGAACAATAAGCATAGTAATAGTATTGGATAAAGTGAAAGGGTGCTTAGAGAAAGTGTGTTCTTAACATGAAATTAATTCACTATGGTTCTCTAAATGAGGAATTGGTGTGTTTTTCCAACCTCTCCAATGAGAAAATATAGTTATCTTTGATGGATAATGCTAAATAATCAACTGCTTCTATTTTTAACTTAAAAACTTTTGCTCAGAAATGCTGGCTTCACAATGATTGCTAATTCCAAACAACACAAGTTTTCTTCTTCCAGTGGAAATTAGCAGGAATGTTCTTTATTAGAGATGATGTATCTGAGATTCCCTTTGATCCACTTAGGAATTCGGAATGAGCAGCTCCAGGAAAGAATTAGTTCTACCTCTCTCTCCCTTTGACAGTGTTTCATACTAAAAGATCTTCAGAGTACTGATGCTATTTCTGGCACTTGAATGCTAATGTGGACATTTTATATTAGTGCTGCATTAAGGACTACACATAAAACAAGTCAGTATGTTTTTTCACAGTTTGAGAGGAAAAAGTGAGGGGGGCTTATGCTTGACTGGAATAAATGCGTTCCTGGCTTTGAGACATCATGCAGTTTACAGGCTATCCAAATGGAAATGTTTTATATAGTTTTACATCCAAGATAGACAATGCTTTTGTTACTCTGCATTTTACCAGTGGGAATACTCACACACTTCCTGCAGTTCTTTTTGTGTAGGGGCAGGGTAATGGTTTTTTGAAAGGAGGCCTAATAAAAAATTGCCAACTAAAAGCACTCTTCTTATTTTAAATAAGCAGATTAAACTTTATAAAAAAATTCTCCTGGGCTGGGCGCAGTGGCTCACGCCTGTAATTCCAGCACTTTGGGAGGCCAAGGTGGGTGGATCACCTGAGGTCAGGAGTTCGAGACTAGCCTTGCCAACATGGTGAAAACCCGTGTCTACTAAAAAAATACAAAAATTAGCCGGGCATGATGGCGCATGCCTGTAATCCCAGCTACTCGGGAGACTGAGACAGGAGAATCGCTTGAACCCGGGAGGCAGAGGTTGCAGTGAGCTGAGATCATGCCATTGCACTCTGGCCTGGGTGACAAGAGCAAAACTCTGTCTCAAAGAAAAAGAAGTTATCCTAATTTTACTATAAAATTACTATTAAATAAATTACTAATTAATTACTATTAAATGAATAGTAATTAGCTAAAGCTGAGTCTCATGAAACAGTATTTCCTTAAAATACACAGAGGAATTGTTAGACATGTAAATTTGAAATTGCTTGTGGATCGCCCCACCTTGCCAAATCAACCCAAGGATTTATGATGAAAAGTGTAGAGTCTATAAATGAAAAGCAACTAAGTAAAAAGTGTTGTCTCAAAAGTTCTTGGGTAATGTCAAAGCTCTAGAATTTTATATTTAATAAATATTCTATCTTAATCAATTTATCCTACCGTCCATTTGTGGGTCTTTGCATTCATCTCTAATATGACACTGCTAATTGGGGCTGAAACAACTCCACCTTTATATTTCTACACCATTGCCTCTTTGAACCTGTTTACTGTTACAAATATGTTCTATTTATCCATGGTTGGCGTCTGTATTAGTCCATTCTTGCAATGCTGTAAAGAAATACCTCAGACTGAGCCATTTATAAAGAAAGGTTTAATTGGCTCACCGTTCTGCAAGCTGTACAGACGCATGGCTGGGGAGGCCTCAGGAAACTTACAATTACGGTGGAAGGCTAAGGAGAGGCAGGCATGATTTGCATGGCTGCAACAGGAGGAAGAGAGAGTGCGGGAAGAGCTACACACTTTTAAACAACCAGATCTTACAGTAACTCACTCACTATCACGAGAACAGTAAGGGTGAAATCCGTCCCCATGATCTAATCAGCTCCCACTAGGTCCCACCACCAACACTGGAAATTACAATTTGACATGAGATTTGGGTGGGGATACATACCCAAACCATATCAGCATCCATGAATAGCATCATATTCTTGTGTTTACTAAAGCTATCAGGTAGCTGGGTATGTTGTCTCACAAAGCAATCATGGCCAGGCTCAGTGACCCATGCATGTAATCCTAGCACTTTGGGAGGCCAAGGCAGGTAGATCCCTTGAGCCTAGGAGTTCAGGACCAGCCTGGGCAACATGGCAAAACCCTATCTTTACAAAAAGTACCAAAAAAATTGCCTGGTGTGGTGGCATGCCTGTACCCCCAACTACTCAGGAGGCTGAGGTGGGAGGATGGCTTGAGCCCGGGAGGTCGAGGTTGCAAGGAACCCAGATCATGCCACTGCACTTCAGCCTGGGCAGTGGGAGTGAGACTTTGTCTCAAAACAATAAAAAATTGAAAAACCAAAAACCAAAAAAAAAATCATGTCTATATGGATTGTCCCCTATTGGAGAAACTGGTAGTTTGAAGGTATTTTAAAACTAGAGAAAAATGAACTGGTTAATTCTCTCCTGCTTTCTCTTTCTCTGGCAGTTTTTATCTTCCGTTATTTGAAATGCATGAGCAACCAACTTTTACATCTGAAAGAAAGAAGATAAGGAGGCTAGTGAGAGAGAAACTTGGGAATAGTTAAAGCCTTTGAGAAACTTTGTTATGAACCTTGAAGATGTTAAAATCAGACAAAGGCAAAAAAGTTTCTTCTCACTAAGCATTGATTTAATAAGAGATAATGAAGCTAATGAAGCTGGGGGGATTTTTTTTTTCAGTTAATACCAAATAAAAGGCAATAGGTAATACTGGTAAGGCACCAGGAGAGGCATTTGAATTTGTCTTTCCTTCTCCTCTGCCTCTTGTCTCCTTCTTGAATATTTCTTACCCCTTTATTACTTGATGTAATACAGGCTTCATAAAATAACTAGACCAAGGTTTAACAGAAACCCATTATAACACAGCTCCCTGTTAAATGGATACAAAAAAAATAGGTCAAATCATGTTCTCTAAAGCATAAAGTGATATCATAAGTGCTAAATATGAAAGTTTGCCTGAGGTGACTAGCAGTGGGAGAGAAGGAGTTCCATTTCATTTTCTCTCTTGTCACAGTCCTTGACTTTTCATGGAATATAAGTAGATGCTTTGGACAGCTCTGATGGCCACAGACAAAGGGTGGCCATGTGTGTGTCTATCATGCTACCTTAGGATACTGTTTAGGAACATTTGTTAAAAGGACACTAAAGTATTAGGCTCTTTGATTTCCTTTCACAATGGAAGAGTCCCATATTTTATCCTTACATTCAGAGGCATTATTTTTCCCCATATTCCAAATTCAGAAGTCATCAATGGACACAGCTGGGGAGACAGGCCCATGGCACTTCTGATCTGTTTCACCAGGCTCAGGGTAAGCCCCTGCACTCTTCTGGGGTGAGATGCCAGCTTTGCCTTCCTGTCACCTCCACAATATTTCCATTGTCCCTTATTTTATTTTCTGCCTTTTCTTCCTGTTTCTTAGGCATCGTCATTACAGTTTAGCCAAGTTAATTAAAATACAGCAGCATGCTTGTAAGACAGGGCATGTCCTGCACAGTGAGCAGCATTGCTGTAGAACTAATTTGGCAGTGCTATATTTAGTTTGGGAAAGGCAGCTGTGAGCATTCACTTAATGTGCATGAATACTTTGCATTATTAGACCCTCACTGCTACTTTTACTTGTTGAAATAGGATGAGGGATATTTCTGATTTTGCATTGTTTTCCAATTTTGGTTTATTTTCTTGATTTCTGAACTTTTTTTTTTACATATTCATAAAAGAATAAAAGCATGATTTATTGTAGTCCAGTTTAAAGATGGTGTGGAAAGGGCTCTGTGGACTAGCACTTCATAAAGTAACCACTAATATAGAATATATATTAATATTGTATATTAGATAATATATAATATATATTCTATAGTGCATATAATGTATTAATATTGTATATTATATATGATATAATATATATTTATATATCAGATTATTATATGTAACATAGTATGTTGTATTTTTATACATAATACTATTATATATGCTATATGTTACTTGTATGTTATATATGTTATATATCATATATAGAATGTTGTATTTCTATTTCCAATAAAAATAGAAATGCAAGCCACACATGTAATTTTAATTTTCTAATAGTCTTACTAAAAAAGTAAAAATAAACAGGTGAAATTAATTTTAATAATATATTGTATTTAACCCAATAGCATATCTAAACTACTATCATTTGAACTGTAAATATTGAATAATATAAAAGTCATGAGATATTTTATGCTCTTTTTTAATAATAAATCTTCAAAATCGGTGTGTATGTTACACTTAGAGCACATCTCAAATCAGACTGGCCACATTTAAAGCACCCAGGAGCCACAATGGCAGTGGCTCTGAAGCGCACAGCACAGCCATAGACTAAGATCAGAATTGCTGGCAGTAACCTGTCTTAAACCAAAGCTGTTTCTTCTGTGCTAATGATATAGATTGTGTTTTTCCTCCTAGAAACGTTATGGTCTGTAATTGATAACATTGCAAACAGAAAGAAGAGGAGTAAAAGACTAACTGCAGGGACAATGACATAAATGTATCAATACACATTACTTATTTTTTTCCAAATCTAAAGCAAGTCTTGGAAAATATCTTTGGGCTTCTATTTCTTTTGCTGCCTGGGTATTTCATTTTATCCAGTGTCAAAGGGAACACTGGCTCATCAGTGGATTGTCAATTATTTCAGAGGATTGCTATAAATGTCCACCACCCACGCCCATGCAATTGTACATGGGAGAGTTTTAAGACAAATTTCTGGAAGCAATTTCACCTTTGAAAAAGAAACTGGAAAAATCATTTTCCTGGATCTGCTTAAACCATGTTGAATATTTTCTCCCACATTCCATTAGGCAGAGTTTAAATATGATAAAGATATTATTAAACCAATGGAGCATGTGTTTAGATATACATGCATTAACCTCTGAAAACAACAGCAACAAAGAACCACAAAATGAAGACTTGTTCTTTTCTCACATCTTTATTACTCACTTCTCATCTTCCTTTCACACTCTTCAACTCTCCAGCTGCTCATCTCTAACTTGCACTGACACTAATTCTGGTAACTCACTAGATCAGAGACTACTTTAGCCCAAGAAACCTAAATAATTTCTTCCCTTGATTTCCCAGGAAAAAGAAATCTGTCCCTTCTTGGAATAGAATTTCCAATATGAATACAAAGTAGATTTAATGGCTTTAAATTTTAAAATAACCACCTTTAGTTTATTAAACTGGATTTTTGAACATTGTTAAGTCTGTTTTAATTATTATGATGGACTTAGGGTAGTTTAAAGAAAAAGCAGTAAATTTTTTCTGCACAATTCAGGGTTTTAAAGTTCTGTTGGGCAGCCATTATATTTCAGGCACTGAGATTGGTGCTAGAGATAGAAAGATGAATAGGACACAATCTAAGCCCTCAGTGACCAGACTCTAATAGGAAACATGATGATAGACATGAACCAGTAGCCATGATACAGTGCTAGAAGTCCAAAGAAGAAATTCATAAGACCCTGGACAGTGAAGAGATGATGTTTCACAGGGGAATAGAGGAGTGAAGGAAGGAGTCAAAAGGGGACCACTTCACTAAGGCACTAATGGACCAAATGTCTGCAAGACTTAATGCAGTCACAGTATAGGATAATAGTGGAAATAGAGTAAAACAGCTGGAATGATTAGAGTTGTGGTCAGAGATTAGATCCAATCTAGGAACATGGGAGTGGATATTGACCTACAGCAAAGGTTAAAGTGCTGGGAAGTCTGAAGGTGAGTCACTGACATAGAAATGGAAACTTCCCCAAGAGGATGGCAGGAGCTGCTGGGAAGGGGAATATTTTATAAATCGACCACTTATTTACCACCTCAAATTTAACATAACCCACATGGAATCCTAGTATTGCTACCCGACTATGTCCTACTCTAATGTCCCAGTCTTAGTAAATATCACCCCGCATTCATCCAGTAGCTCATGCCAGAATCCTCAGTCATTCCTGATGCTGTCTTCTTTCTCACCCCCATGGCTTATGCATCACAAGTCCTAGTGATTCCACGAACAAAGCATGTAAATGCTCTCCTCCATTTTCAGTCTCTATACCACCACTTTGATGCATGCTTCGCTATCTCCAAAACTACCATTTTCACCTCCCTGGTCCACCACAGTAGCATCCCTCCTACATGTCCTGTTTCCCTCCTTACTTCTCATCAACTCCTTTCTTTTATCCTATGATCTTCAAATTTTGTAAATTATTAGTAGTAAAAAAAATTTTAGCATGTGCCTGCAATGTATGCATATCTGTAAGTTGCAAAGATGTACTACTGTTTCTGTACTAATATATTATACATGTTTAAAATGTGTGCAAAAGTACAAATGTTAAATGATGAGTATGAAATAGTGCTAAAATATTTTAATCATACTTATTGATCATACAAAACCTTTTTGCTCTCACTAAACATTAATAATAGGAGAAATGTGATTTGTATGCTTCATTATTTTTTCAAATCTGGATTTAAAACTTGTAGCAAATCCCAATTCTGCTTCGTCATGCAGTTTATTTTGATGATTAATTTAATAGCTGTCATGTCTGAAAAAGATAACTCACAGAGACACATAGATCTGGATGAAAGAAGTACATCTTTGATTTTACCAACTAGACATTTGTGTCAGTCCATTCTTGTGTGGCTGTAAAACGTACCTGAGATTGGATAATTCATAAAGAAAAGAGGTTTGTACTAGAGTTGCCCAGCAGTGTTCCAGAGCACTGGCCTTCATATATGTTGCATGTGGCCTCTCTGAGGATATTTTGAAGATCCAATCCTGTCCATGCCTATTTTAAGATTTTAGTTTAAATAATACATTCTTCATTTTAGGTTAAATAGTTAGAAAAAATATAATTATCACTGAAATTTAAACACTGACATTTAATTATAACTATTATGTATCTCCTTAAATGTGCCACTGAAACATAAATGCCAAAGTGAATTGATACCCAACATAAGGCTAAATAGCACAGGGAAAGCTCTTCTCATTGCATCCATCAGGTGACACAGAATTTTGATTCGTCCCATGACTCATGTTATTAACCAGATGACAGAAGGTGCTGTCTGCTAGCCTTTTCCATTGGAAATCTCCTCTTTTCTCTGTGTATTTAATGCATATTTTTTTTGGAAAGGCATTTTGAGATTTTATGTTTATCCCTTTCATCATCAAACTGTCAATTTATTGTTTGTTTATTTATGTGAATACAGACTCATGGGTTTCTGCCGTAATCCAATGGGTTATAATCTGTTACAATCATTTATTTTGATCTTCAAGTTGTCTAAGGCTTGGCCACTGGGAGCCCCTTGAAACTTCTCTGAATTTTTGGCATATCCCCATTATTCCTTGAGCAATTCCTTATACTCCAGCTCATTAGATGTTCCAGACTCAACTTACAGTTTCTCTACCTTAGCCCTGAATCCTCCATTTCTCCAAGGTGCCATGATTTCTTTTAGTGGATAAAGGACAATAATATTTAGAGAAAATATATGAGTGTTTATGGCTAATGGGGGTATCACTGCTCTTACACACTCTTAGTTGACAGAGCTAAGGAATATATTTTATACTCATGCATACGCATATTTCCATATCTGTTTATTTTATATCTATATATTTTGAGAACCATGAATTCATACTGGTATCTCTAGTTCCAAGCTGATATAATAGAGTTACTTCTGGTTTTCTGCTTTTTTATATTTGTAATTCCTTTCTCATCCATGGTGAAGCTTCTGATTCTTGTTATTCTCAATATATTATTTGATCAGTCTCCTTGTGTGTAGCCAATCTTGAGTTGCTGCTACTGCCACCACCAGGAACCCTGCAGGGACACCCTCTCCACCCTGCTTGGTTTCTGACACTATGTGCTGGGCCTCCCTCTTTGGGTTGACCTCGTCACCCATCTCAGACTCTGAAACCCACACTCTGCTGCCATCCCTTGAGTAGACATTCTTCTCATTCTGGTCTGGCTCTGACGTTTCACTCTGGTACCATGGCCCTCTCCCAAAGCAACTGCACGGATGGCTAACTAGTTCTGCTCCATTTCACTGCTTTGGGGCTGAATTGTTTAGAAAAGGGAGAGGAAGAGAAAAGGAAGCAAAACCATGTTTTAGTGGACTGGTCCTGTATTGCTGCAGTGAACATAAAATGCCGTTTTGTTATAAATAAATACTATTAAATCTAGGTTTCCTGGATGAGATTTGAAACATCATTAAATGTTTTGGTTTTGCTAAATACATAATGAATGCATATTATGGCAAATGACTTTAAGGTTGCAGCCCACCTCTTTATTCAGTTGTTACTTTTGACTTGGCATTTTCTGAATACCTTAAGAACTTGAACAACAAACAGATGATTACCCTCCACCGCCTCATCACTATTACCACCCGGGTCATCAGACAGTGGTACTTGTAGAGTTTCCACATTGTCCTGACAAATAACAATTTACCCTTGAACAATGCAGGAGTGAGGGGCACTGACCCCTTTCCCTGCACAGTCAAAAATTTTTGTATAACTTTTGACTCCTTAAAAAACTACTTGGCTGGGCGCGGTGGCTCACACCTGTAATCCCAGCACTTTGAGAGGCCAAGGCCAAGGTGGGTGGATCATGAGGTCAGGAGTTTGAGACCAGCCTGGCCAACATGGTGAAACCCCATCTCTACTAAAAATACAAAAAGTAGTCAGGCATGGTCGCAGGTGCCTGTAATCCCAGCTACTCAGGAGGCTGAGGCAGGAGAGTTGCTTGAACTGGGGAAGCGGAGGTTGCAGTGAGCCGAGATCGCGCCACTACACTCCAGCCTGGGCAACAGAGTGAGACTCCATCTCAAAAGAAACAAACAAACAAACAACGACAACAAAAAACACACAAAAAAATACTAATAGGCTACTATTGAGAAGCCTTACTGATAACAGTCAACACATATTTTGTATAATTATTATGTACTTATTCTTACAGTAAAATATGCTAGAGAAAATAAAAATGTTATTTAGAAAATCATAGGAAAGAGAAAATATATTTACTATTAAGTGGAAATGAACCATCATAAAGGCCTTCATCCTTATTTTCTTCATGTTAAGTAGACTTAGTAGGAGGTGGGGGAAAGGGAGGGGGTGGTCTTGCTGTCTCAGTGATTGCAGAGGCAGAACAAAATCCACATATAAGTAGACCCACACAGTTCAAATGCATATTGTTCAGGAATCAACCGTATCTAGTTACTATAACTCAATCATATAACAGTGTATGAAATTTTATCTAAGCACACAAATTATATTGTTTCTGAAATTCAGTATCCTCACTATATTTAGGCTATTCTTGCATTGCTATAAAGAAATACCTGAGACTGGGTAATTTATAAGAAAAGAAGTTTAATTGGCTTATGGTTCTGCAGGTTGTACAGGAAGCATCTGCTTCTGGGGAGGCCCCAGGAAGCTTTTGCTCATGGTGGAAGGCAAAGTGGGAGCAGGCATGTCACATGGCAAAAGCAGGAGCAAGAGAGAGTGGGGTGGGAGGTGACATACACTTTTAAATGACCAGATCTCATAAGAACCCACTACCGTGTAAACAGCACCAAGCCATGAGGGATCCACCCCCATGACCCCATGACCCAAACATCTCCCACCAGTCCCCACCTCCATCCAGCATTGGGGATTACAATTCAACATGAGATTTGGGTGGGGACAACTATCCAAACTATATTATCATCTTTACAATGCAATAAGATATTGTGTAATTTGGATGAGCTTCATAAAATGGATTGTTAAAGAAACCCCAATAGCAGAGCAGTGAAGAGAATTTCAAGGATGCTCAGTGATATGATGACAAAAATAAGTTGAGTTTACTCCGCAACAAGTGAGTGTTTGATTTTGCAGCCACACCTCATCATTAAGACAGTTAACACTGTATTTCATACTTAGACATTTTTGGAAGAAAGATATTATTTAAAATAATGCTATAAACCTTAGTGTTATTTTTCTTGACATTGTCTTTATTTAAAAAGATTAAGTACTCTTGTAATTAATCTTTACACAATTACATTAATATTTATAACATTAAGAAGTAGAGAAATTACTAGCCAAAAAAAGCAGGTTAGGTTAAGAAGACCTTATGAATATTACATATACTTCTCTGAAAACCAGAGAAAACATCATGTACTGTTCTGTCAAGATAATGTGATACTTAAATAATCCTTTTAGGCTTTTTTTTTTTTCTTTAAACCTGGTTGGTAAAGAGAATAATTGGAAATGTTCCTTTTACCAGCACAGTTCAACAATACAATGAAATGTCAATATTTTAGAAAATGAATTAATGATAATTGTTAGGAATTTTAGTCTAGGCAACCGCTGAAATTGGAATGCAAAGTAGGCTTCTAATTATTTTTACAAATTTAGCTAGAGGGATGTTTTTAACTCAGCTACTTTTAATATTTAACTTTCTTCAAAGCATTAAGGTATATAAGCATTCGAGCACTGAGAAAAGCAAATTAAAATTAAAATACCACCTCCAAAAGGGACAGGAAAAAATCCCGGTCAAAGATCAGGAAGACTTCAGTAGTTTTATTTCTGGTGAAGAAAATTTCCAAATGGTCATTCTTAAATCCTAAATTCTCAGCTTTGCTTCAGATTCTTTTGAAGCCATCCGTTAGGTGGAAAAGCTTCCCCACATCAAAAACAATGATTATATCTGTACAGAATAAGCTCTTTTCTAAAAAAAAAAAAAAAAAAAAAAAAAAAGTCAAAACTCTTACAAGTATTATCGATACTTGAGTTGGCTGTTGGTAATTGGAAAAACCTTACAGAGTTTCAGGTAGAAATCCCTTATCTAGTGATGATTCTGGGACAGGGACTGGCTTACCTTTGACAAATGACAGTTTATAGTCAGTTGAAGACTACTTAAGAAGAGAAAGTATAGCCAATTCAAATGAAAAATATAGATAAGGCAGGGTAAGCTCCATAGGAAGAAACTGATTAGGACAAGATTGTAGGACTGCAAGGGAAAAAAAGTGACCTTGTACATAAAGTGAGAAGGGAAGGCCCTGAGTCAAAGGAATGCATGGTGGAAGGGGCTTTGAGAGAAATAAAATATGAATTGCTTTCTTACCATAGAACACCTGGAAGAATTGCTATTTTCACATTTCCAAATCACACCACATATTTCTATTCTAAGGTAGCTGACTGCAAATAATTGTAATAATGCTGTTCGGACAGTCATCTTTTGGAGATGGACTATTTAGAAAACTAGAAAATTTTATTTTTACACTTTTATTCATGACCAGAAATCAAAACTCTATAAAGAGTATTGCAGGATTTCAAAGCTCACAGGTAGTTGGGGAAAGTATGCTGGGTAAAAAAAAAACTGAAGCAGAGAATGTTAGGTTTTCCAATGTATGGAAAGGCATGGAAGTGCGAAAGCCTTGTTCAGGAGGACAAAGCTTTGGATGGCTCTGAAAGTCAAAGTGAAATAGATAATTAAGCTAAGTAAATAATTTTGTTTAGAATTAGCCTAAATTTGAGGAGTTGTCTAAGTTTATATAGATAAGTTAAGCAGCATATTGAAAATGAAACGATGTCCAATCTCTTGGAGATTGCTGAGTTTTATGGAAAACAGGACTCATGCAACAGCATTATCTAAAATTGGAGAACCTCCTGGGTATTAGCTACTATTCAACAATGAAATTCTAAATTCAAAATTAGAAATTCAACAATGAAATTCTAAGTGGGTAACCCCACTTAGAGGGGAGACAATAATTTCTGCCATGTGGAGAAAACATTTTTACATGAAACGGACTCTGGACGCTATTCTATCAAAAGTCATGGTAGGATGATACCTACTCATGTTACAGACGCATGGCTCAAAAACAGCAGAGGCAGAAAGAAAGTATTAAGAAGTACTGCTCCTCAAAAATTGGCTTTACTTTCTTGCAAAAATAGGGAGTTGGCATTTTGCAGAGTTGTTTGGAGGCAAATCATCTCCTTAGAAATGCAGTTAATAAAGACCACTTAAAAAATGCAATGAAAAAAATTTTTTTCAAACTGAAAAGACTGAAAATTTTCTTTAAATCATGTTACACTTTTTGTGACAAGGAAATAACTACTCAAATGACCTGGAGTAGAGCTAGAGGGAGCCAAGGAAACTTACAAAAGTGAAAACATTATGCAAACATGAAATTCAGGACTGGCAACTACCCTTTATCACACTCGTGTGTGTAGTAAAATATAATGAATTACAGTTTAGTCAACAATGTAGAGCTACAATTTGGAAATATAGACTCAAATAATCTCAATCATTTTAAAATTTCTTTATACCATTGAAAATTAAATACCTTCTTCAGGTTTTACTGTGATATCTGAATCAGAGAAATTCCTAGGGGCAATTGCAGTCCACTTCTGATACTTAGGTTGCGTTGAGCAAATAAATAGCACCTCATAAAGAACTCTGCCTCCCCAAGGTTTATTTAGGGCTGGATATGCTATATACTGCATAATATAACACCAGTAAAGGGAGACTTAAAAGGGAATAAAAATACTACTTAAATAACTTTTTACCTCAAGAAAGCCAACACTAAGCCCAGGACTTGGCATATAATAGATATTCAACAGGTAATTGCTAAAATCCATAGTTTCCATTTTTATGTACTTTGTATATCATGATATGCATCCATTATTTTATAAAGCTGTAATCAGTTGGTAAAAATGCAATTTTATTTTTTTATCAGTTTACTTAATACAACCATAGTAGTAAGAAAAATGGTTTCTGTAGCTGACAGGCTTCTCATAAACATTGACTTCATACATGACATTTATTAGCCTCAAGATTATGCTATTAAAAATATGGCTCAAAGAATATCTTCTTACATACTTGCCTTTTCCTTTGCTGGAAATTCATGGTCAGAATTAATTTCTATAAATTATTGACTTTTATCAAAGGATATGAAGATTTTAGTCTGATTAAAATTGGTTTATAAGTTGCTTTCTCTTCAGGCCGTACCAACACACACTGGTAGAGAACCTATGCAAATATCACCTTTATATGAAAGTTCCAGAATGTTTTTGTACAGGAGGAGGGCTATGTCAGTCAATGGTCACAGATTTCTCTTACCAGTCAGTTAGAATGTATGTAGGAATCTGGTCTATTCAAATTACCATGTTGGGTACTTTTATGAGGAGAAGAAATTGATAGAATGCATAGTCTCTGTCATTAACTTACCATCTAGTTGGGAAGACTAAACTTATTTTATTAAATTACTATACTCACAGCACTATCCAAGATGTTGCAGTGTGGAGAGGGTAGGAAGGAAGGTTGAACTTGATAAGAAACAGAACAATGGTCCTTACCTTCAAAAAATTGGCCACGTAGCTGACTGGAGTCAATGGAGTAGTAAATATTCCTTGTGGTTATAAATGAGCTTACTGTAAATTTCACACATTTCAAACTTCTAGAATAGAGAACTTTTATCCTTCTTAGGCCACCCTATCGATCTTACGTACTTCAGGAAAATTACTCTAAAAATGTTGAAATATGGCAAGTGCTTGTTTTTAAATTATGTTGCCACCATGACAAGGGCTTTCTTGACATTATTTGAGATATGTTAGATAACCTGAGGACAGTAAGGTTTGGAACCATTATTGAGGAGGCAGATTCTAGGCCTCTGTAATCATGATACTTTGCTCCATTGAAAAGCTATCAGAGGATTAACATTTATAGTTGCAGAGGAAGATGTTAGTGATTCTTCTGAAGTGAAATTGTTAACGTATCTTTTTTGTTTGTTTGTCTTGTTTTTTATTTGTTGTTTTGTTTTGTTTTTTGAGACAGAGTCTCACTCTGTCTGCAAGCTGGAGCACAGTGGCGTGATCTCGGCTCACTGTAACCTCCGCCTCCCGGGTTCAAGCGATTCTCTTGCCTCAGCCTCCTGGGTAGCTGGGACTACAGGCGCGTGCCATCACGCCTGGCTAATTTTATGTATTTTTGGTAGAGACGGGGTTTCACCATGTTAGCCATGATGGTCTCAATCTCCTGACCTCGCGATTCACCCACCTCGGCCTCCCAAAGTGCTGGGATTACAGGCATGAGCCACCGCGCCCGGCCAACCTTTCTTTAACTTCAAAGATTGCATTCCGTAAAGATGATAAAGCTCAGGTTCTGGAATAGCCTGGTGAGATATTGTCATGAAAAGTGGTGAGAGAGGTGAAAAGAGTTAGAGGGCTGGTAAGGAGAAAGGAAAAAAGAAAGAAAGAAAATCTGATTTAAAAGATCTATATATACAATAGGCGTGATGTTCTTCACTTTAAGAATGAGATATTAGCATCATAGGCTTCTTAGAATGCTGAGGAGTCTCTGCAATGACTAAAAAGTTAGTTTGAGGAAACATATTTTGGACCTTTACTATGAATAGAGATGGCTATGAGTCAGTGCTTTTCACCGGCTGCATCTTCCTGCTGAGAGGATCAAGATTATCCCATCAGAGTCAACCAGGAAGCAGATTCTTTGTACTGGATTGTGTATCAAAAATGTGATTGATTCATTTGTCCTTTATTCACGTACCCATTTATTTGTCCAACAAGTACTGACTGAATTCTAACTATGTACACTCTTCTAGGAGCTGGGAATACTGAATAGAATATGGTGGACATATCCTCTCTAGTGTCATGAAGTCAGGAGAGCAATCAGACTAGTAATTGTAGTAAGTTGTGTTGAGCAGCAATGCTAGGGAAGTACAGAGGGGTATGGGCACAACTAGCAAATGATTCTAATGTATTCTAGAGGATTGGGAAATGGCTCCATGAGGATGTCCAGTTTAGCATGAGTAGGAAATATCCTAGAGAGGGACTGGGAAACAGCATTCTGGATGAGAGAAAAACAGGCAATGAATGAACAAAGGCAAAAGAAAGAGAAGAATTTTGAGGAAATAAAAGAAACGTTCAGGATGGCCCCCGACATGGAGTTTGAGAGGGATGGTAATTAGAATTGAGGCTGAAACAGCAGGTAAGCCCTAGATTACATGAGTCACTTTAAAGAGTTGGAACTTTATTGTAAGTGAAACAGGCATCAATTGGTTTTATGCAGGGGAAAGTACTAGGTCGATTTGTGTTCATTACAGGGCAATTTGGCGGCTGCGTGGAGAATGCATTTGAGGGGATAGGGAATTAAGTCAGCAAGATTGGTTAGCAGACCACAGAAGTAATACACATGAGACAAAATGGTGGACTCTTCCACGGTTTTGACAACAGGAATGGAAAGAAGTGAAGGAATTGAGAGGAAAAGAGGTAAATAAGCAAGAATTGGAGCTGGTTGTAAGATTTGCTTTAATGAACAAATCTGAGTAAGAACTTGATGTAAGATTCAGTAAGAGGAGGAGCAAGGGATTATATTGAAGTTCACCTTAGGAAACTTAGTGGTACCATGATGTGATATTAAGTTAAAAAAAAAAAGTTAAAGAAGTTAAATGATTTCACTTAGGGACATAAGTTTGAGATGCCTGGGAGCCATCGAAAGTGAAGAGGCTTAATAAGCAGTCAGTTATACAGATGCGGAATTCAGTAAAGATTTGACCTAGAAATATGGATTTTGGAGTCATCAGCAAATAGATGGTAATTGAAACAATCGGAAGGATGTGATTATCCGGGAGAATGAAAATAGAACCCTGCAGAACAAAGGTAGTTAAGGAGGAGGGTAAAGGAAAATGAAGCTACAAAGATGATTGAGAAAATTGACCCGAACAGTGAGACAACAGCCATGAGAGTGTGCTGACTCAGAAACTAAGAGCAAACACTGATTGGGAGGGACGGAGCAGTGCCATTTGCAGCTGTGAAGATCCGGCGAGTTAAGGACAGAGAACTTAGTGAGGTGGATGAGAACAGTTCCAGTAGAGTCGGAGAACAAGTGCCTGTTTATATATAGCACTCCATTTCCTTCCCTTTCTTTTGTACATCAGATCACCTGGGCTGTGAGCATCATGTGAAAGTTAAGAATACATGGAATTCCAGTAAAGACCTCTTTCTTCCGTAAATTACATGACCTGTAGGAACATTCATTGTGATTTTTTGGAGCTGTTTTTCCTCACTTTTTGTCCTCAGCTTGGTTTAGTAAGTAATGCAGATTGCTTGGTCATAGGAAGATGAAACACTATTTGATTAAGTTGCTGAAATTTTTTTATAAAAATCTGTTGAAGCAAAAGTATTTTAATGCACAAGGATTAATTTTAATTATCCAGAACACCAAAAGCATTATTTCTATTAAGAAAACATTTTACTTATATAAATGTGATATTCTCAGGAACTTATTTTTGAATTTCTTCAAAAACAAAAAAGCATCTTTAGAGTTTGAGAAGACAATTTTATCACCAGGAAAAGATATGAGTCCGTACATTAGGGGATTATGTGTTACTTGGGAATAATGACTACATTGCTATAAACCAAGCTTGTTCAACCCATGGGCCGGGGGCTGCATGCAGCCCAGGATAGCTTTGAATACAGCCCCAAATAAATTCATAAACTTAAAACATTATGAGATATTTTGCAATATATTTATTTTTAGCTCATCAGCTATCATTAGTGTTAGTGTATTTTATGTGTGGCCTAAGACAATTCTTTTTTTTCTAATGTGGCCCAGAGAAGTCAAAGGATTAGATACCCCTGCTATAATCTTATAAGGTCAAGATTGTTTTTCTTTTTTCTTTTTTTTGAATGCGAATGATTAATTCTTTCTTGCCTTGGTTTAGTTTTTGAGGGACTCCTCTATTTTCTCTTTTCTTTCTCCTGATTTTCAAGCTTTGGGTTTGGGCAGTTATATTCCTAAAGTATTGTAAATAATAGTAGAAAGGGTACAACAAAGAGGGAACAGGCTGGGTACTGTGGCTCACACCTGTAATCCCAGCACTTTAGGAGGCTAAGGCAGGAGAATCATTTGAACTCACAAGATTGAGACCAGCCTGGGCAACCTCAGGAGACTCTATCTGTACAAAACATTAAAAAAATTAGCTGGGCATGGGGGCATGCACCATAGTCCCAGCTACTTGGAAGGCTAAGCCAGGAGGATTGCTTGAGCCCAGGAGGTCAAGGCTGCAGTGAGCCATGATCATGCCACAGACTGGAAGACAGAGTGAGACCCTGTCTCAAAACAAAGAAAAAAAAGTGAAAAAAGAAAAAAAAAAGATTTTTTTTTTTAAAAAGGAACAGATACCATTATTGGTGGTTTAGATGAGTTGCCCAAGTGCACACTTTTATGAGTCAATGTATTGTTTTCAGTATCTTTAGGAAATTGAGGCAGTGTATCCTCACCTTAATGTAACCCACTATAGGGTAGATTTCTATATAGCATGAATTTGCCCTACACTCCTCTAAAAGACGTTTAGGCCTTAGAAGTAATAAATAATTAAAGCACCCTTGGCAAACCATATCATCTTCACCTATCATCATAATTAATAATTGTGTAGCCCTTTATATTTTGAGAACACACACAGATATGCACACACACAGATATATATACATATATATCTATATATACATATATAGATATATATACATATATAGATATATATACATATATACATATATAGATATATATACACACAGATATCTATCTATATATATCTATATATATCTGTGTGTGTGTATACACACACACACACACACACACACACACGGTCATGCATTGCTTAAAGATGGAGCTATGTTATGAGAAAATGTGGCATTAGGCAATTTCACCATTGTGCCAACATCATAGAGTGTGCTTACACAAACCTACATGGTATAGCCTACTATACACTTAGGCTGTATACTATAGCCTATTGCTCCTAGGCTACAAATCTTTACAGCATGTTACTGTAGTGAATACTGCAGGCACTTGTAACACGATGGTAAGTATTTGTGTATCTAAACATACCTAAATATAGAAAAGGTACAGTAAAAATATAGTATTAGTTTTATTGGATCACTGCTGTATATGCAGACCAAAAAATCATGTAGCTCATGGCTGTAGATATATATATATATATATATATACACACACACACACACACACACACACACATATGGCTGTGTGTGTATATATATATATGGCCATATATATATATCTCATTCATTTGTCCTGTGAAATAGGTTATTAGCCCTATTTTGTAGGTAAGGAATCTGAAGCTCAAAGAAGGTTAAATTGCATGGCTGTGGGCACATAGAATGTGGTTATAGAGCTAGAAGGTGAGGCTCCCATTCATCCCCCCACCTGTCCCACCCCATTTCTGACAGATTGTTACTACAGCTTTTATGATTTGCAGAGTTTACTTTTCCACCTCTGGGAATTCCACAGAAATGAGAAAAAAAAGTTTCCAAAATTAGACAAAAATACCAGCCTCTGACAGAAATTGAATGCAATTAAAGATAACTAAGTATTAATAATTTATGGACTCCAACAAGTCTGAGCTTTTCTTGCATTCAGCCTTTTCCTAATTGGCAGGAATCACTAACTGGTAGAAGCACTTGGCTCTACATGTTCCTGTTTCCTGTGTGTTTGCCATTAGTGCAAACCTGTGAGATCACGGTGACTTTGTGAAACTTCTCGAGAAAATTCAGTCAAGTCTAAGAAAGGTTTTCATTCTTTGTCCAACTTATCGGGACCACTTAAGATTCAAATTGCAATAAAGAGATGATAAAAACATTTAAAATACTTTCTATGCAGGTGCCAATGATAAGGTGCTTTTTGCTACAAAAATGCAAAGGTTATACCTAAGTGTGCAGAAAAGAAATGGTGAGGCTGCTGGGAATTCTGAGTCTGAAAATAATCCTCAATAAATAGTATGCAATAAATATTATGCAATAAACGCATAATGAAAAGGACTCTCACTGGTAATACAGGTCTATGTCATGAGATTGTGTAAAATTTTGTATGTGTATCTAGTGCCTGCTATGTGCTCGGTGTTGCTCTTTTAAATATATTAACTTATTTGATTGTTATACCAACTCTATAGGGAGGATTCCGTGGTTTCATCCACTTCACAGGAGAAACTGAGGCTAAAGACATTAAAAAACTTACCCTAAGACACACAATGAATATGTGGTGGAGCCAGAATTCAAACTTAGAGGTTTAGATCCAGCACATTATTCTGCCTCTCCAGTAAAATCAGACAGAAAATCAGTGTCTGCAAAATCAGAAAATATTTGTATTAGTCTGTTCTCATACTGCTAGTAAAGACATACCTGAGACTCAGTAATTTATAAAGAAAGAGATTTAATGGACTCACAGTTCCACATGGCTGGGGAGGCCTCACAATCATGGTAGAAGGCAAAGGAAGAGCAAAGGGACTTCTTACATGGCAGCGGGCAAGAGAGCGAATGCAGGGGAACTCCCCTTTATAAAACCATCAGATCTCGTGAGACTAATTCACTATCATGAGAACAACACGGGAAAGACCCACCCCAGTGATTCAATTACCTCCCACCAGGTCCCTCCCATGACATATGGGAATTATAGGAACTACAATTCAAGATAAGATTTGGGTGGGAACACAGCAAAGCCATATCAATACTCATGCCTTTCGACCCAGTGTTTCCACTTGCGGTAATACTTTGTACACATTAGCAAAGGTGTAGGTACAAGAATATTCACTGAAGTGTTATTTGTAATAGCTAAAAAAATTAAATCTATCCAAATGTTCATCAATAGGGGAATGATTAAATCATGCCATAGCCATTATCCTTGGGGAGTGCTAGGTGGCTGATATGAACTATGAGCTGAAATAATGAGTACTAACATGAAAAAAGGACTAAAATTCGATGAGAAAAAAGCTATGTACAAAACAATGTGTGTACTATAAGACCTTTTTTTGCAAAATGTTGATGACAATTGAGATGGAAGAGGCAGAAAATAAGATTAGTGTCTACAGATAGAAGAAAAACAATTGATAGCATGTGTGCTATAAATAATACTGCCAATTACTATCATTGTGTTATGAGATTACAGAGTATGCGTATTTCCAGTGATAAATTTATTCATTTAACAGGTACTTATTGGAAATGTGCCACATACGAGGTTCTAGGTGCTGAGGATGTATATAGAGCTTACATTCTCATTAGAAAAGACAGAAAATTAGCAAGTATATAGGTGAACATTTGAATTTTGATGCACAAAGCCTATTACTTTTATATTAAAAACATATTTTTTAAGATAACACAAAAAAGAAGACAATTACCAAAGTAAAGTGGTGGCGGGTTCTGTGAAAGTCTACCGCCCTTCTGTTCATGAAAGACTGGCTGTGAGGTAAGAGGCTGGTGGTAACCAAAATAAAGCTGATGGAATAGATTTCATTTTAGATCCATCAGTTCTGACTGTGCCCCAAGACTTGAGACATGACTTAGGTAAAAAATAGAAAAATAATATAAACTGTGGGAGGGTTTATTTGTAAGTGTGCATGAAATTTGTAGGAGCCAAATCCGAATGACTGGGTGCTACCACTGATAGATACTGCCTATGCCTTCCTAACCTGGGAGTCCCCCCAAAACAGAATTACATGTTTAGTAATCAGTTCTATATCTAAGTATAGTTGGACAGGATCCCTTATAGGAACAGTAAGTATCTCCAGGATAAATTCCTGTAGATTTGCACCTCTTTCCCAGCAAGCTTCCCCTAAGTTGCCTCAGTGGTTAAGGAAAGCTTGATTTTGCTGATTCTACATGCCATAGAGTTCTCATTTTTCCAGCTTTGCTTTTTTTTCAGAGCCAGACCTAGATATCAAGCAATTATTTCTTGTTAAGACAGTATAACTAGGAAATAAAAGGCCTGTTAAAATAAAAAATAGATCCCCAAATGTATGTGTCTGTATGATTATATGTGGATTAAAAAAAGAGTTGATTTGCCATGTACCATCCTCCTATCCACCTTGGATATTTGAAGTTTCATTTCTGTTTTTGAGTACACACACACACACACACACACACGTACACACACACACATTTATATCTATAGCCTTACTTCCAAGTATGTGTACATATCATATTATAATATACGTACATATCTATCCCCTCCAATAATTCAGATGAGTGTAAACATTTAGAAACTATCAGTTATATTTCCTTTGTTGATTTTTTAAAAGAAAAATCAAGAGGGCAAAAATTAAACACATTAAACAGAGCTGTAGTTGTTTGCTTGTGAAGCAAACGAGAGCCTGGGTCACTTAAGAAATGAGTTCAGTGGGTTTCCCAAGCTGAAAGCAGAAGTGCTAGAAGAAAATGGAGGAGTTGTTCCATATTAGGAGATTATTTTAAGCGACAGTCTAGATTATTAAATTCTCGTTAGTTAAGAGGATTATAAAGATTCCCATACGATTGGTCATATTTTCTGTTTTAGGACACAAACATACAGATGCAGTTTTGAAAGAGGTCAAAGAAAATGTCTGATGGACTCAGGGTGATCGATGGCACATTTTTTTTTTCTTTAATTCTCAAAAGATAACTACATAATAATAAATGCATAACATCTTGCAGTTTGTAAAGTTCATTAGCTCAGCCATCCTGTTAGGTGTGTACTGTGAAGATGTCTGTTCTACAGCTGAGGAGGTGGCAGCCCACAGGTTGAGTAACTTCACGGATTCCACAAACACTTTTTGAGAAACTGTGCCTTGGGTTTAACTGTTTCCCAAGTGGGCTTCAAGGTGGACTTAACAGTTATTATTTATTTGCATTCCCTGAAAGCAGAAACAAAATATTTTGTTGCTTAGTTAGGAAAAAGAGAATTCCTAAATGACCAGTATGAGGTTGGATACAACGCTCTTGCACACACCTTTTCTGATCTCTGAAAACTAGGTTCACATCTGAGCAAACAGCACTGCTGTTTTCAGAACTAAACAAGGTCACCTGGGTTCATATTGCAGACTCTTTTATTCTGCCTTGCTTCTTCTACTATATCTTACTGTCCTTTGTACATTCCAATACTTCTTGAAATTAGATACAAGTGAAAAAAATACTAAAAATGTTTTTAAAAAGCTAGAGATTGCCTTTTTACAGCATCAAAAATTTCAATGACAGGATTCATGTATAAAAACCAAGCACATGTAGAGCCCCTGAAATATTGTTTGATTCATAGAGTTTAAGTTCATAGATTAATTTTAGAGCTATATCTATATAAGATAGAATCCTGCTGTGTATGCCCTGCCTAATTTCATCAATTCTCAGACCACCAGTGCTGTAAAAGACTACTCCACTCTTCTTTTTAAAATCCCAAAATAAAATGAACTGAAGATAAAGCATAGAAAATGTTGATCGGCATGTCAATATCTTTATCTTTTCTCTGCTTGTATGTTCCAGGTGGGAGAGTTCAGAGCACACGCTGCTGAGTGGACAGCCAACGTCACAGCCGAATTCAAAGAAACCAGGAGGCGACTAAGTGTGGAGATTTATGACAAGTTCCAGCGGGCCACCTCCATCAAGCGGAAGCTCTCGGCAGAACTGGCTGGAAACCACAATCAGGAGCTGACTCCTTGTAGGAGGACCCTGTCAGTGAACCACCTGACCAGCGAGAGGGATGTCTTGCCTCCCTTACTGAAGACTGAGAGTATCTATCTGAATGGTTTGACGCCACACTGTGCTGGTGAAGAGATTGCTGTGATTGAGAACATCAAATAGCCCTCTCTTTAAATAACCTTAGGCATAGCCATAGGTGAGGACTTCTCTATGCTCTTTATGACTGTTGCTGGTAGCATTTTTTAAATTGTGCATGAGCTCAAAGGGGGGACAAAATAGATACACCCATCATGGTCATCTATCATCAAGAGAATTTGGAATTCTGAGCCAGCACTTTCTTTCTGATGATGCTTGTTGAACGGTCCACTTTCTTTGATGAGTGGAATGACAAGCAATGTCTGATGCCTTTTTGTGCCCAGACTGTTTTCCTCTCTCTTTCCCTAATGTGCCATAAGGCCTCAGAATGAATGAGAATTGTTTCTGGTAACAATGTAGCTTTGAGGGATCAGTTCTTAACTTTTCAGGGTCTACCTAACTGAGCCTAGAGGACCATTTATGGATGACAACAATTTTTTTTTTGTAAATGACAAGAAATTCTTATGCAGCCTTTTACCTAAGAAATTTTCTGTCAGTGCCTTATCTTATGAAGAAACAGAACCTCTCTAGCTAATGTGTGGTTTCTCCTTCCCTGCCCCCACCCCTAGGCTCACCTCTGCAGTCTTTTACCCCAGTTCTCCCATTTGAATACCATACCTTGCTGGAAACAGTGTGTAAAATGACTGAAGTGATGATGCCCGAAGATGAAATAGATGCCAAATTAGATGGACATTGAAGCAACACTCAGCGTAGCCTAGCGTTAAAGGCACTGCAGAGAAATGAGGTGCAGAGGTGGCCCCTCTGAGTATTTATTTGACTCAGGTACCAGTGGTACATATATACAGTGTAATTATGACCAGGCTGGTAAAATTGGCTGCTCGCAAACAATCCCCTTTTTTCCTGGCAGTATTTGGAATTTATCATTTATTAATAACTATACATTTTTAAAGGCAGAAGAAGAAAATCTATCTATCTATCTATCTATATAAATGACCTGACAGAAGAAAACTGTTAAAAATGGATACTATTGGAGGGGATTTAAAACAGTGGGTGTGAATTATCATTCTGATGGAAAGAAAATAGCAAAACAATGTGTTACAAGTATTTGCTAATAAACAGTATACTGCCAGCTTCTAATTGCTTTTTGATGTATGAAAGGCTTATATAATTTTCTTTTCGTTGGGTGACTTTTGCCAGATGAGAGGAGGTGGCACAGTGGTGAGTGCAGGGCACAGTCCTAGCCTTCTGTGGGTATACTTTTGGAGTTGTGACTTGGCTGTGAGGGCAGAAGTTGAAGTTGGGATCACTGTGACTTTGCACATGGAAAAATGCAGATTGCAGGCATAATTCATCTCTGACATTAGAGAAAAAGCTGTTATAGCACAATTTAAATTTTGAGAGTTTGCTGTGTTTTTTTTTTTCACATAAAAGAGGCTGATTATTCTTTTTAGTTTAATTTTATATCCTGTAATTCTTTGGATGGTTCCAAGATTCAGAAAAAATTCAGTAAATGCACCCCGTAAATTGCTACCCTTTCCTTTATTTTCATACTTAGATCTGCTGTACATTGTATATATATATAATTTTTAAAATGCAGAAAGAAAATAATTTCCCTAAATATAATTGCAAACTGATTTCTTTTACTTTTTTGTGTGTGGGGGTGGGAGCTGTATCTGAATAAGTGGCATTCAGATTAGGGTCTTGAAAAATAAACCCAGAATCTTTAAAAGAAGCAAATAAACTAATAGATGCTTATTTTCCAAAATTTAAATTTAAGCTAGAAATGTAAATATTCAATTAATTTGTTAAAAGTACTTTTATAAAGTTAAAAAAAATTCAACCAAAATTTTAGAAAGTCAGGCTCTTTTAGAAAGAAAGCTACACCCATTTCCTCAAATAACTGTTCCGAAAATTTATATGGTGGAATGCGCCATGTATAAACTGTGAATTGTATTGACAAATAAAGTTTGTAATTAAAGTCAGCATTTTCTGAGTCTCCTGCTTGCTGCTGAGAATTCAGATATGATCTAGGTAGGTAGAACTCCAGGATGTCACTTTTCATGCTGAGTTTGTGTCCCTCCTTTATTCAAAATATTTAAGAAATATTTTTGATGCATTGATACTACCCTTGCTAAATACATGCAGACTGTTTTCCTCAGTGGCTACTCACTAAAACCAAATATACTGAAATTCATTTTTGAAATAAGATATTTGAAATCGCATATAGATTCAAGATTGTTTCTATTATATTACCATATATTTATGCCATATTTTATCATTGTTAGACCTTGTCTTGACACTGAAGTAGACTGAATGCTGAACACAGGTGCCTGAATGTGTTTTTTGTAAGAAAAAGACAAGTAAGCATCCTGGTGGTATTGAAGTCTAAAGAAGATAGTTAGCAACCGATCTTCTAGACCTTATACCACAAATGTTTGGACTACTTACCTTGTTCATATCCTACATAGATTTATTGATTAATTCCTAAACAATTTGATGCTCAGTAAGTATTCTGAAACTAGCCCCCCACATTACCCTTAGGATTAGGGGAATTTTAAGAAAGTGTGTATTATGTGAACTGAAATCACTTTTATTTTCTCAAGCTTTATTTTGTTTATTTCTTGTAGGGAGAAACTTGATAAAGATTTTGACAAAACGTGGAATTTTCTAGTGAGTTTATTTTTCCATTAGGCCAGTATAAGAGTGAGTAGTTTTTCCTGGAAAGATATTTGAAAAAAAACTACTAGAACAGAAAGTATCAGGGACTCCCTAATCTATATCCCTAGATGTAGATTTTAGAATATGCTCTCTATCCAACCTTACAGCCACTAAATGTGAAAGTGGTTCTTTTGGAGTTCTTTCAATTTCTTACATAGATCTATATACTGTGCTACATAGTCCATGTGACACACCTTGTTTTCCAATAGTATTTCACTCTGGTAATGCAGAAGAAAGTAAAACTTCTGAGGCCAAGAGGAAATTGAATAATGTGCATCTTGGCCTTCAAAAAAAGAAAGAACCGTGTGTAAGGCTTTGTTTATTTCTCAAATTTTAAGGAACAAATGACATAAAAGACCAAATCCCATCAATTCTGTGTCAAAAATCAGTAGAATTATTTGACTCTTAAAGCTTAAAGTTCAAAGAGACTTAAAGTTTTAAATGGAATACCAAAAAACAAATTTAGACATTCTGAAGATTTGAAATAGCTGTTTATTCCTAAGAATTAGAGGTCTAGATCAACTTGTCTTTCTTTTTTTGTTGTTTTTAATTCTTGCTGGTCTAGTAAAGCTGTAACTTATTTGTGATTTGCATTTCTTATTAAAATGTAAGTATGACTTTGTTTTTATATAAACTAAAGGGTTTTTTTTATTTGAACGTTCATAACTCCATTACAATTAATGTGTGATATTTGCTTTAGCATGATTTTACTTAAATTTCCTCCCATAGTGAAACTGGCCAGGTGCGGTGGCTCACACCTGTAATCCCAGCACTTTGGGAGGCCAAGGCGGGTGGATTACTTGAGGTCAGGAGTTCGAGATGCAGCTGGCCAACATGGTGAAACTCCATTTCTACTAAAAACACAAAAAAAATTAGCCAGGCGTGGTGGCGCATGCTTGTAGTCCCAACTACTTAGGAGGCTGAGGCAGGAGAATTGCTTGAACCCTGGAGGTGGAGGTTGCACCACTGCACTCCAGCCTGGGCGACAGAGCAAGACTCTGTCTCAAAAAAATAAAACTAAATAAATAAAATAAAATAAAATAAAATAAAATTTCCTCTCATAGTGAAACTGGCCTTGCATATGCTCATGTGTCAGTTCCAAGATAGAACGGGATAACCTGGTTATTTCTGACAGAAACATTTGAGGGTAACGTATTGTAGTTATCTTAATATAGGGGGAGCTTCATAAGCTCCACTTGCTTTCTTCCTCCCCCAACCACCTCAACGACCCTCTCAAAGATTTTCCCCTCTTGTTTCATACATGATACTTCCCCAGCCATAACTCAACTACCCCTTCCTGAAAGACAGGGATTGGTTTCATGGAACAGGAGTTTTGGTCTTGCTCTTTTGTTTTGATTCGATTCTGTTCACTAAACCCCGGCTTTTACAATTTCTAATATTTATAAAACCGTTTATTGTTTTCCTAGTATTAGCTTTACAAAATGTTTTCATTGTGTTAGGCTTATCTCAATTTACAACTATTTTTTCTTTTTATCTGGCATTCCTTGTTGAAGTATTTTTGTATAGTCACCAAAAACTCACTGCCTAGTCTTTATTCTGTTTATTTTGAACCTTTAGACTTGGACTTCTTGCTCTGGATTCATCAAGCTAACTCACATGGGTATCTTCAATTCTAAAACGGACCTCAACAGAACCAAGACTCTTTTATAATCTTTCCCCAGACCTGGCCTTCTTCTGGTATCATCTATTTGAGCGGATGGCATGACCATCCCTCTGGCTGGGCAAGTCATCCTTGATATCTTCTTCTCTTCCTCAACTCTATCTCCACTTATCACCAAGCTGTTGACTTGTAACCTAAATATGTTTTGAATTTGTACACAGCCATTGCCTTAATCCAAGTCAACACCATCTTTTCCCTTCACTCAACTGCTTTTATATCATTCTTTTCTTGTCACTGATGGTAAAGAGTTGTTTTTAAATTTGCAAATTGTCTACAAGGCCTTCTTCTAATTAGTCTACTTTATGCCACCCTCTCCAGACTCATCTTGTATCCCTCTCTACCTCTGTGAACCCCAGCTCCACTAGATTTCTCACTTCTGTCACAAGGTTGTGTTGATGTTGTACCTTTACCTAGAATGCTCACTCTCTTTTTCCTCCTTAACCTTTTTCACCTAAAAAACTTCTACTCATCCTTCAGAACCCAGCTACACTATCATTTTCTCTGATAAGCCTTCCTTAACACCAATTCAGGTAACTTTGTAATATGCTCTATAAAACCTCTTTCTTTCCTTCAGTTTATGATTAGATATTCATAACTATTCTTATTTATTATATGTCTCTATCACTAGAATGTAATTCATTTGTTTTAGCTTACTATTTTATTCCCAGATACTAGCAGAGTACATAAAATCGGTGCTCGATAAATACATGATAAATGAATGAATAAAGATAAAAACAGGGATTTGGCTGTTGTAAACATCTGAAGTTTCCTTGTGCATAAATAACTCATATTTTCTTAGCTCCACATTTATCTGTCTTCTTCCACTGATTACTAGTAAATGAAATACAAACAGCAGTTATTTCTCCTATTAACTACTATTAACTGATAAGCTGGTACTAGTTATTGTGTGGTGTGTGTGTGTGTGTGTGTGTGCATGTGTGTGTGTGTATGAATTAAAGCCAATTCTCACACTAGACAGACTTGCAGTTTATTAGTCATTATATACTCTTGCTACTTATAAGCAAGAAATTTATTGTTTGTATTTCTAAACTTAAACTCACAATAGATACTATCAAAGCTTTTCAATTATAGTTTAATCTTGAAGATTTGTTTAGAAATTAACTTCAAAACATATTTGCTAATGCTAGTAAGTGGATGCCTTTTTATTAGTAGAAAGCTAAATGCACAATTATTATCCTTGCCAAATAAAATCCAGCTTTTTCATGCTTAAACAAATTGATAAACAGTCTTGGAAGCAATCCATTATTTGGCACATTTGAACAGTATTCAATAGAGAATATTAATCACTTACATGGTGTGATTTTAAAATTAATTCATAGAATAATTATTGTATTTCATTCAGTTGATTCTTGATTTTGTATATGGCATCCCTTTTTGCACTATACAATTAATAGAGAATAATATGTAGATTTTTTATCATTCTATCTAATTTGTTTAAAAACATTTTAGACTTTTAAGTAATTTTCACATTAGACTGTATGTTTTGAGATTGTTATTGAAAAATTTAAAACAAGTATTAGTAAGTGACATTATCTGGTCCGATTCAAATTTTGTCATTGACCAAGTACTTCAGGATTGGGAAGACACAACACCAAGATACTGTCAAGACATCCAAATAACTCATTTTGATTCTTAGTCAGTTGGGAACAGCAATTCAGAATTTACGCGTGCATTGAAAAACTTTCTCTAATATTGCCAGAGTCTAGATATGTAGACAAGTAAATTAGCCAAATGTATGAATCTCTTCACTGACTAAATTGTATATGCAAACAAAATATTATCTTGCTTATGGTTTATCAAGTCAACATTTATCAAGACTCTTTGGAGTGCCAATCATTAGATACTAAGTCAAATCAATGTTTGCTCTCTAGGAAATGGCAAGCCATGGGTAAGACAACAATGAAAACAAACAACCAAAATACAAGGTGATAAATATTACAATGAGGTGTGCAAAGAAGTACTAGGAGTAGTACAAGTACTCTGAGGAAGGAAAAGCTATCAACTTGAGTTGAAGAAAGGCTTTATTGAGCGACTCATGTCTGAGTTAGATCTCAAAAGAGCTATAGAATTTCATTGGATTTCAGGTATAAGGACAAACAAAAGTTTAGCATGATTAGGCACTAGCAGATTGTTTTGTGTGGGCTGAGCAGGGTGTGTGTGTGATGATATTGCAAAATGCTTAAGAACACAAAGTGTGGAACCAGTTGGCCTGAGTTCATTCCTCTGTCCTGCCACACCCTAAGTAAGGTTTTTGTTTGTCAACATCTATATACCTTATTTTCCTAATATGTAAAATGATGATGGGTTCCAAATCTTCGGATTATTCAGAGGTTTAAACGAACAAATACATGTGAAGTGTTTAGTGTAATTCCTGGAACATTTTAAGGGCTCAATAAATATTTGCTAATGATGATACTACTACTACAACTAATAATAATAAATCCCATATACATTAGAGAAAATGAGGCTAGAAGAATTGATGAGAACTGGGTGGTGAAGGTGTTCAGCTGCCAGAGGTTGAGGTGGTCAAGTAGGACAAAGAAGTAAACTTAAAGTAACAATCAAGCCTTTATTCACTTACTGGAAGAACACATGAGAAAGGCTCCCCAGTGTTCCCTATTTCCCCATGGAACGGCACTGGGTGAGAATCAGACAACTAGTAGCACAGATAGGGGAATCATCTCAGCACTGAGGAGTTCCCAGTCAAAGCCTCCTGCCTCTCACAGACTCTGGAGGCTGGGGGCAGAAAGTGGAAGAAAAGAAGGGATAGGAGTTGAAATACTAAGTCAGAGTTGAGAAAAGTGCCTCAACCCAGGCTCCCAATAAGGAACTTTCCAAATGGAAGCTCCTGAGTTCCTGATTGCAACTCCCTCCAGAAAGTTCCAATGCTTTGGCTGTGCATCACATCTAATATGGAGAGGCACCCTTCCCCATGAGTCCTGCCAGGCAAATCCTTGAAATTGCCTATGGTTGGGCCTGAAAGATCACACATAGGATTTTGGCCTGCAGCCAGCCTCCTCAGAAGGAACTGTAATTCTTTCCTGAGAAGTTTAGATTTGGCAGTGAAAAGTCACTTCAAACTTTAAAATAGGGAGTGATGTGAATAGATTTGTGCTGTAGAACAGTCACCTTGGCAATGGTGTGGAAATCAATGCTGAGGGGATGCAATGTCTGGCAGGAAGTCAGAGGACTCTTGGAGCAGTCTGTGAGCGGGATTTGAGTCTGAACCATGCGAGGGGCACTGGGTGGATACTGGTGCCTTCAACTCAGATTAGGATCGTGAAGCTACCGGAAAGGAAGAGAAAGTTTGAAAGTGAAACAGATGTTTTGAAGTTATGGTGCCAGTGGGATCACCAAAGTGAAAACCCTCCATGGGCAGTTAGAATACTCAAATGAGCTCAGGTCAGGGGTCCTAGGTAAAGAAACAAATGTAGGCATTGCTGATATTACAAGAACTTCATATTAATAATGAGAAGTTGAAGTCGCTATAGTTAATACTGCTAAAAATAAAAGGCTCTTCTCTTCTAAATATTAACCCAGCCTTGAATGACCTATGTAAGTTAGGGGTATTCATTGCAAATAAAAAAAAAAACCTCATATGAATTAAATAAGATGATCTTAGAACATTTTCCTCCTAAACATTAATCAAGAATTACTGGCTGGCACTATGGTAATTACTGTGTACATTTTCTTTATGGTAAACAATTTTCATCAGCAAGGCATGTATATGTGTGTATATTTTTTATCTCTGCCAAACTATTTCTTTTGGTTTTATTAATCTTAACATATGTTCCCATGACATCTCTTCTTGAAAAAGAGAAACACAACTAACTCATGCATGAAACTGGAAAAACATCAATGAAATCATGCCTGACAACTGTAGTGGACTCTGTTGCTGCCTGAGCCAGATTGCCTTTACTGAGTTGGAAGCCTTATCATCAGCTGCTCTTAGTGTTAGATGCTGACAGTTTACAGCTGCTGCATTTTCTGAAGCACACTCCTCTGCAGACTTGAAGCCGCTTCAGTCCCACCCCAACATGGGTGACCCAGAGCCAATAATTGCCATAAGGATGACAAAAAGCAGACTTACACTCCAGAGCTCCCCATGAGGCCAGGCTGAGGCTAGACTCTAGCTGAGATAACATCTTTGCTTAGAGCCTCTCTCTGTCCTCTCCTGTTGCCTTCATACTCTTTCTTTGGAGTGCACACAAATATCACATGCACCTGAATCCCTATCTCATGCTCTGTTTTGAAGATGACTGTAGAAGTCATATATTGGAAGAGAAGGTCAGATTCAGGGTGGGAGACATAAACATTTTTTTAAAATACAGAAGTGATGACTCGGCCATTTATGTGGCTCTTAGTCTCTGGGCAACCATACTGAAAAGTGAAACATTTATCAGGACTTGGTTCTCATTAGCAATGATGAGAAAGTGCATCCAGGTCTCATGAAAACAGAGCCTTTTCATAACTGAATTCTAATAATACAATTTTACATATGGCTTCATATAGGTAACAGAGAGCAATGAAGGATTCCATTTGGAATATTTTTCAGGTAGGATCCTGAAAAGGTTGCGAAAGACACAAAGAAATATTGGATGCATCAAAATTATATAGCTGTGGTTTAGGCTGGAGGGATTTGAAGTTTTTCACTTAGCTCATGCACTTCAACAGAAGCAAAGTGAAACAAGCAGGGTAAGCCAATCACGAAATGGCTAAATTAGTGAAGTTCAATTATATATAAACTATGACTAGGGGAGAGTGATTAATAGCTAAATGCAATACACGACTTGGAAGAATATCACTTGGCTTCCAAATCAGAGTTTCTTAATCTCTATTCTATTGATATTTTGGAGTGGATAATTATTTGGTAGTAATAGTGGCTATTACTATGGGAATGTTTGGTAGTAATAGTGGCTTCTACCCACTAGATGCTAGTAGTACCCTCCAAGATGTGGTAGCCAAAAATGTCTCCAGACATTGCCAAATGTTCCCTATTGGGGGAATCACACCTAGCTTAGCACCACTGAAGTAAACTATTATATATGCTGTCTAAGGAGTTAAGCGATGTCAACCAAGAGGAAGTTACATGCTCCAGGAATATAAACAGGTGAGTATTTGATTAAACATATGCAGTTGAGAGATACTCATGAACTAAGACATACTGTTAGAGAATTGGTTCAGGTCAAAAATTAGTTCAAATCAAGATAATGAGATCGACAAATGAAGGAAGCTAGCTAAGTTGCCTGCAGTTTCATTGACTTGAGTTGACTCAATTCAAGGGCTAAACAGAGAGCTTCCTTGATTATGTTCAGATTGAATGAAATCAAACCCTTTTCTGATATTGTGGTCCAAAATTACATTGCCTCATCCATGGGCAACTGTTAAAACCAAGGGAAGTGGTCAGATAGTAAGCAGTTCCATCTGCTGTGTTTGCGTTTTGGAGTTAAATAGCCTAGGAATAAACTTTTCTTAAAACCCTTTTACCCAAAGAATCATGTAATTCCTCTTTGAGCCTTTCCACATGTGTTATCTGAAGAAGCCTGCTGCAATGGCGTAGTCTCCGTGAAATGGTCTTAATCTCATCTGAATTCAAGTAGCAATTTTCTTCAGCAAAATGAGGCTCTTTGAGTTTCAGAAGGGAAAGAAAAAATACATTTCCTATTAATCTGTAAATTCTCTCCCCATGGCAAAGCTGAATTATAAAGGCTTAACATTTGCAGCATGATAATTTCTTACAACCAGCTATGGAACATGACCAACATTGCAATGAAGGACGTAAATTTTCATGAATTATTATGGCAATGGGTTTTAGCAGAAAAAATATCTATTTAATCAGATACTGATGTATTTCTGCCAGTTAGGTGCAGCAATGCCCTCTGCACATTGCAGGAAATGCACTGAAAATCAAAGATTGGGAATGTTTTTGACTTCTACGTCCTACTTAGCCAAGTGCATCTGGGCTCTCCAAAATTTCTCTAAATTGACCACTTTGAAATTGTTACTTAACTAGGTGAATCTGATCTCTTGTTGAAGTTACTGTGAACTATCAAAAATCTCTATGACAGCCATTCCCAAAAATATTTACAGAAACATTATCCTTTAAGATTCTTTGGGGAAAGAAAGAATGTTTTGTGGTCAAAAAATTTGGAATACACTGTACCCTACACCTAAACAACTAACACCAACAGGTTTTAAAGGTTTTGAGGAGTCCTACAGTAAGGAATCTGTATTAGTTAATAGCGCAGTATTACCCTAAAACATGGCGTAATAATCTGTATTACTCCAAAACTTGGCAAGTTAGACATCTGTTATCGCAAAAAGATTCAAAGGATCAGGACTCTGGGAATGACTTAGCTGGATATCCTGGCTTAGGGTTTTTCATGTGGTTGTAGTCAAGCTGTTGGCCAGGTCTGCAATCATATGAAGGCTTGAAGGGGGACAGGAAGATCTACTACAAGATGGCTTACTCACATGGATGTTGGCAAGAGAGCTCAGTTCTTTACCATGTGCAACTCTCCAGAGTACTGCCTGAGTGTCCTCATAGCATGGCAGCAGGCTTCCCATAGAATAAGTGATCTGAGAAAGAGAGAGCAAGCAGGAAGCCAGAGTGCTTTTTATGATCTAGTTTGTGAAGTCACACATATTCACTTCCACTTTTACTCTATTCATTAAAAATGAATCACTAAGTCAAGCTTATACTCGAAGAGTAGGTAAGTAGGAAGTACACATATACACAGATGTGTTAGACGTGAATACTCTTGATTAAAACAATTAAACCTCATTCTACATTCAAGAAAATTACATTTCGTTTCAGATGTAAGTTCAAGCTCTTAATAACATTAGCTAATACAATAATTTTGGGGTAGACTATTACTTTCAGATAATTCATAACCCATCCTGTGTAGTTAAATGTAAATCTTGCAAAAGCAAAGAAAAACTGGTTATTAGAGGTGTAGGTTAATTGGTTCTCCAAGGGGAAATGCATTCTATGTTGCTGAATATTTAAGTATGCCTTTATTACATATCATATATATACTTTATCCTCAGAAAAACATTTCTGCATATGAATGATAGGTTTAACAGCTGCCACAATTCCTTTTTGCCTAAGGTAAATAAGAAGGGGTGTGTCAATGGCCATAAGAGACTGGGAAGAAATTGATATGCACCTTAAGGATCAAGTCTGTCAAATCTGTTGTAGATGCAAATATTATATGTCACTCTTTTCCACCTTTCAGACAAATATGTGATAATGGCTCTTAGCAAAGAAGAAGATCAAGAATGATTAACTTAATTTTTGTCTGGATGAGTTTGCTCAGTTGGGCAGAGCAGAGTAGTGACAACAGTGTAAATGCTCCCAGTTGCCAGAGAGTTGCCTTCTGTTTCATAGGCACACTCCAGAGTTCCTGGCTAGTCGTTTTTCAGATGTTTGCTTAGAATAATTAAGAAATGATGTGAGAGAATATGGATAGCTCAATAAAAACTACATATCAAAACAAGTCATAACTGCAGATAAAACAAACATTAATTTTTATATATTGCTTATACTTTAAAAAGTCGATAAATTCATCACCCCATATTTTAATGTGTCTAATGTACCACATCATACCAAAAATGTAAACAGAAAATTGCTCCAAGCTCTCAGAACGTATCCCAGAACCTCAGATTTTTCCATTCATTTGAACACAAAATACTGGTTTTTGTTGGACGGATGTCACACATTAAGCTTCAAGGCAAATGTGTTCAAGAATCAGATCTGCTCTAATATCATTTTTGAAATAACACACACCCAGGTTTAAATGGAATTTCTTTAAGATATATGCAGAAAGAATACAAGATTATTAATGGTATATGCCATCAGAGTTATGAAGAAACCACTTGGTTTGGAGGAGGTAAGAGTTCATTCATCTCAAGGTTCCCAGAAGCTATCATGGAGGAGCTAATATGTAAGATGTAATGGTAATGCAAAGGTAATGGGATTTTGAGATAAAGGAAAAAGTGAATGTTTGTGGAGTATTTTACTTCCCACCTTTTTCTTCTCTCACTTCCATGGGTCATCATATCAGGTTGTGTCTATCTCCTTACTAGTGGATAAATGTCATATTTGGGGTTCTCTGAGAATCAGATATGAAAACAAGGCTAGACATGCAAGAGATTTATTTGAGGAAATACTTATATTAGTTTCCCAAAGTTCTCATAACAAAATATCACAAACTGAGTGGCTTAAAGCAAAAGATATTTACCCTTTCACACTTCTGGAGTCTGGAAGTCTGAGATTAAGGTGTTAGCAGGGCCATGCTCCCTCCAGGGCCTCTAGGGGAGGATTCTTCCTTGTCTTTTTCAGGTTCCAGTAACCCCAGGCATTCATTCCTTGATTTGTGGTATAATAACTCCAGTCTCTGCTTCTGTCTTCACATGGATTTCTTCCCTCCGTGTTTTTCAAATTTCTCTTTTCTTTTTAATTTATTTTTTAAAAATTTTTACTTTAAGTTCTGGGATCATGTGCTGAAAGTATTACATAGGTATACATGTGCCATGGTGGTTTGCTGCACCTATCAACCCATCATCCAGGTTGTAAGCCCCACATACATTAGGTATTTGTCCTAATGCTCTCCCTCCCCTTTCCCTCCCCCATCTAACAGGCCCAGGTGTGTGATGTTCCCCTCCCTGTGTCCATGTGTTCTCATTGTTCAACTGTCACTTATGAGTGAGAACATGCAGTGTTTCGTCCTACTGGATGAAGGGCCCATCCTAATGACCACATTGTAATTTAATTGTATCTACAAAGACCCAATTTCCAAATAAGGTCATATTCACAGGTACCGGGAGTTAGAACTTGGAAATATCTTTTGAGGGGACACAGTTCAATCCATAATAATACTTATGAAGTGTGAATGGGGAGAGAGAGAAATATTCAAGGAGAGTCTTCTTTCTGCAGTGCAGTGTGATCCCTGTGAAAGGAGGGAGGAAGGACAGACCAATCTGAGTAGGAAGAAACTCAGATCACAATACAGTTCTGAGAAAGTTCTGGTCAGGCCAATGAGGAATCTCCAACCAAAGTTCACCATTAAAGGCATTCCACATCAGGAATAAATGTTCTAGTTTCAGCACCCCCACCCGCCATGTTCAGATATTGGCTTGGAACAGCCTGGTAGAAGCATAGCCTGGCATGAATGAAGCCCAAAAGCTGACAGCTAGAGGCTGTTAATCAGTTATGCTTGCTCCTCATAGCAGTTTCTATTAAAGGCAGATCAGAGCAGGACATATCTATGGCCACCACAGTATGCTTTTGCAAGCACACTTGCTCAGTAGCTATGAGTTGCTCTTCCTGAGAGGATAACTTAGAAGAAGTAGGGTAGTAGGATGACCCATGACCCCCATTGTTGCAGTTGGGCTTGGGGTTGCAACTTGTACTCACTGTCTCTTTAATCCACTATTCATGTTAAATTTCCCTCAACCTCAGCAGATCTTTGTGCCTTACCTGATGGCGTGGCTCAAAACTTTATTCCTGAAGGTACCCAAATCCTTGATAATTATATCCATCTCACACTGGATTTTACTCTTATCCATTTACAGTCACATTGGATGAGTACCAAGAGACACACAACTGAATCACTTGGGTTCCAAACACATCCCTTTCTGCCTCCACTGTGTAAAAGCCATCCTATGTTCTTCTGGTGATTATCGTCAATAACCTTCATGAAAATAGTCTCTTGTTCTCATCTGCTGAACACTGGACACAGAGTTCAAAGTGCCCTGACACCAACCAAAGCTTGTAGTCTAATAGGACCCTTGTGTTCCTTGTAAGGGCATACGTCCCACCCCCTCCATGGGGACCAGGATATACAACCTTGCAGAGCTCAGATACAGGAAGCAGAACGTTTCCCAATGAGCCATTGTAAATGATGGAAAATGGAACCACATCTCTCATCCCTTGGTTACCAGACACAAGTATCCTTCCTACTGGGGACACCATATAGAGGACTTAACTTAATGGATGTACTGCATCCCAAAGGATGACACTTCATCTTTGAAAATTATTTCCCCCAAAGCTGGTGCTTTAGCTGTATTTTCAATCATTGTTTCAGCACTTATAAGACCAGCTGTTTCTGAATGGTCTGGCATGTTACACAAGTTGATGTCGTGGGCATGAGCCCACTCCCACCCGTTTGTCACTGGGAAGTGGGTTCCTTGCTCCGATGTCATATTGGGTAGTATCTCATGCCTGTGGATCTGGCATTCTGTAAGTCCCTGGATAGTGGTGCTTGCTGAGGTTTTGTAAGCAGAAATGGTAAACCCATACTCAGAGTAATTATCTATACCTGTGAGGTATAGATAATATACCTAGCATTTAAAATATACCTAGCAGATAAAAACTGCTAGCATTTCAGTGACGGGATGGAAGGGGCTCAATGTAGTCAACTTGTAACCAAGTGGCCAGTTGGTCTTCTTGATGAATAGTGCCATATT
Organism: Pan paniscus; assembly: GCF_029289425.2. NCBI lineage: Eukaryota > Metazoa > Chordata > Mammalia > Primates > Hominidae > Pan > Pan paniscus. Next base: position 34,155,731 of record NC_073249.2, on the reverse strand, counting down.
GGGAGTTCAATGCTAATCTCTGCTGCTGGCATCTAAGACTTTCAGAAGCAGCAGTAGCTAGATTGGCTTTTAAAAGTGTGAGGCCCTCAACCAAAGCTGTCATTGTAGAAATCTTGCATTGAGCAGGAATGGTCTGGTCCCACTATAACTACCATGTTCAGCTGCTGCCTAGGGGCTGTCCTACAGAAGCACTGGTGTGAACAATGTAGTAGAGCTAAAGGTTCATAAGCTAAAAGGGGTTCAACAGCTATATATCAAATAGCAAGTTATCTTTTCTTTTTCTTTTTTTATTATACTTTAAGTTTTAGGGTACATGTGCACTACGTGCAGGTTAGTTACATATGTATACATGTGCCATGTTGGTGTGCTGCACCCATTAACTCTTCATTTAACATTAGGTATATCTCCTAATGCTATCCCTCCCCCCTCCCCTGACCCCACAATAGGCCCTGGTGTGTGATGTTCCCCTTCCTGTGTCCATGTGTTCTCATTGTTCAATTCCTACCTATGGGTGAGAATATGCGGTGTTTGGTTTTTTGTCCTTGCGATAGTTTGCTGAAAATGATGGTTTCCAGCTTCATCCATGTCCCTACAAAGGACATGAACTCATCATTTTTCATGGCTGCATAGTATTCCATGGTGTATATGTGCCACATTTTCTTAATCCAGTCTATCATTGTTGGACATTTGGCTTGGTTCCAAGTCTTCACTATTGTGAATAGTCCCGCAATAAACATAAGTTTTCTTGAAGGGAGATCTGAATGTGGCACTTCTGTGACTGCCACAAGGACTTTATGCCACACGACCTATAGGGTAGTAGGCAGAGGACAAGAGGACAAGCATAAATAAAGATAGCAGATGGTTCCTTGTTCCTTGGTTTTTCCGGTGAACACCAATATTTGGAGCACCGTATCTCAGCACTAACAACCTCTTCCCACCCTGTTTCCATCTAGAGGTTGCCTACTGCAACAGCCTCTGCTGGCCTAACAGACTTTCCAGAATTTATAATATTTTTATTTTCCCAGATTTTCAGTGATTGACTGAGTTGAATGTAGTTAATAGGCCACGTCTACCCCCATTCTTAGACAAACCCAGAACCCTCCCACTTTTATTTTGACCTGGCCTTACTCCTGATCCCACATAGACTCATATCTACCATCTATGACTAAAAGCATATTTGTGACAAAGGAATTAACTTGGTATGGCTTGAGGGAGAAAGTGAGTGATAAAAATGTAAGGGTAAGTTGAAGTTAGGTTGCGGACACTCTGAGTTTGAGGTCCTTTGGCTTTCATTCTATTTATACAGTCATGGAGTATTAATAATGGTTTCAGTAAAAAAAAAAAAAAAATCATCATACCATGGGCAAGAAATTATCATTGCACCTCACTGTAGAAGTAAAAGTAGAAATGATGTCTCCCACTCTTTGAAAGAATATTAAGTATGAAATAAAATGTGCATCCTTTCATTACTTACTATTTTTTTTAAGTGCATCGGGGTGAATATCTCTGCGTGATTCTTTGCAGGGTTTCACTTCTGCTACCAAGAATAATCTCTGCAGGTAAACCTAGTTTACTTAGTTCTGTTATCCAATTTCAATAAAAGAACTATTTACCTTCCAGATCCCAAGGAACTAGATTATTAGGTAAGAAAAAACATTAAACGTATCAGGACTGACCAAAAGGCAAGGAAGTCTCTGGCATAGCCTACGGCTGATGCTGAACATAAAGCAAAGGTACAGGGAATCTTCCATTATGCTTTAAACTAATCTATATGTTTAATGTCTCCAAAACTAGATTAGACGCAATCATCTCAAATAAGTTGGTATAATTACAGCATATTCAATTACATCTATTCAGAAGCCATACTTCTTTCTTTGATCAATTAAAGTTAGTAAAGGGAGATGTTAATTAGTGCCAGCCCTCTGAGAATGAAGAATATGAAGATTGATACAGCCTAGAATATTAGTGGTTTCAAATGTCTCATTTGCCCCAAAGTATTTTTCCCATTGGTCTCCTAAAGGACCTGTCTTTTGAAAATCCCATTAGAAGTAAAATGTATTTTTTAAAGACACATAAATATTACTCCAGTGTTTACAAAGTCATCTCACTTCTGGGATATTATCCCAAGGAAATGATTTTAAGAAGGAAAAAAATCTTCAAATACAAAAATGTTTTAGGAGTGTAGATATGTAACCAGATTCTCCAGTCATCATTAGAGAAGAAGAACTAATGAGGTCACCATGATTAGTAAGAACTTGAAGTTGTTGGGGTCTTTTCCTTATCCTCTGGCAAATGTTCACCTCACAGGTATTTCTTGGCATCTTCGGAGGTGTCTCTAATTTTTCCCACAAATAGTAGGTGTTGCACTCCCTAGGCACTGCTGTCTCCCTTTTCCCATTAGATGCTATTGCTGTTATAAAACACATCAGATCTGTGAATCTTCATTGCTTAAGCCGTGCCACTGTTGGTTGCAAAATGATGGTAAATATCCCAGAGCAATTTTGCTTTGTGACCTTAATACTTTACAGAAATTGAGTAAAAACAAAATTATATTCATTTTTACTTGCAGCCCTTTGCCTCTCATATACAGAAATGAGTCTATGTGCTGGACTGGGTATATACAGATTTTAAATGGCAACCACCATGCTGAACTGAAAGTTAATATTTCTGGTCCTGGAATTTTGTTGCTGTGCTAAAATCTAAAATCATCACGCTGTGCTTCCCTTCCAGCACTCCCTTTCCAGACAGGCTTCTGTTGGGCACAGAACATCAGTTAGCAAGACGTGTCTAGAGCTATCTAAATTTCAGCTGAGGCTCAAAGTTTAATCTCTGCTACATTTTTATTATCAAAACTAAAATCAAACTGAGTATCAGTAAATTATAAGAGAAAAATTCAATCAAATATGAATATTAAAAATGTTAAATATTAAAACATTGCAAATGTATGAGAAATATATAAAACCATATAGACTTTCATGTTAAATATAAAAATATGATGCACTATACATGTTTTTATATGGTTGATGATTACAGAGTGATATATCAAGGTGAAGGGTTACAGGGTGTATGTCATTGTATGGTAATTGAAAAAATCATTATTCAGCAATCACATCTTATATATGCAGAGATTATAGTAATAAGCATATCTGAAAAAACAATATATTAAAACTATACAATTCCCCCAAATTATGTTAAGGAGCAGAGAGAAACATGTATAGTAACCCACTGACACTTTAAAAGCACAATGAAAGTCAGGTAAAATCCGAAGGGAAAGGGAAAGCAATTTTCCTGTGAAATTCTGTCAGAGACTGAAAGTAATTCAGATCCAGAGAATGGCAGGTGGCCCAGACGGGAGACACAATGGGCTATGGCCCTGGAGGAGAATCTTGACTACAAGGGAGATGATTTGTTCGTGGAAGGAGGGGACTAACGGTACCTTAGTCTCTTTTTCATTTTGTTTTGAGTTGATCTGAACTAAAATATTTGTTTCTTCCTAGAGTGTCATAAAGGACCTTATTCAGAAACTAAAGGAAACTTCTAAAATTGCACTGCATTTTGTGCTTCGTCTGAACTCTAAATTCTCAGAGTTTCTCAATGCTTTGATCCTTCTTTTAAAAACCTGTGTGCTCATTACATCTGTACAGCATGTGGAAATTAGGTAATTATATTTAATAAATGACATGGAAGCAACCATAAAGGTCTGACTTAAGTCACACTCTCCAATAAATGTTCTGATAAAAAGATTAAGAGGCCACTTCCTAATAATATCTCTAATTAACTGGAAAAACTCATTTTTGCTCATTGAGTTCCAGAGTTGCAATACATTCTTATATATTTTTGAAATCTGAAGAAGTAATCTAAAGTTGGTCCAAGGCTGTTGAATCAAGTGTTAGCAAGCTGAACGTAAGTACAGTGATTAAATGTTAATAATCCTACCTTAAAGTGAAAGGAAACGTCCCTAATGGAATGCTCTGGAATGAGCCTTAAGAGCTTAATGGCAGGCGCCTGTATGAAAAAAGAAAAAGAAAAACAAACAAACAAAAAAAGCTTAGTAATGACCCCTCAAACCTCACCTAAAGAACAGAACCAAGATTGATTGGGTTTCCTGACTGTACTCCATGGATCACTGGAAATAAGAGATGTTTATATTTCAGGTCTCCAGAGAGGAAGGGAAGAAGCTCGTAGACAATATTGGTCTACTGATATAAGTTGCTTGATGAACTGAGATGGAAATATCTTCTAATCTACTCACAGAAGATATGTTTTCTTTTATTGGGAGTTTATATATGGCTTATATAACACATTTTCTTTGAGTATTGAATTATAATTCCTCAATACAGCACTTTTTTTTTTCACTTTCATCATCCATTATGCCCAGTGGCTTAAGCTTTTTGGAGTGTATATTTGTGTGTGTGGAGAGGGGATTGGGGTGAGAGGGAGGTAGGTCAGGGAGGAAAGGAGAAACTAGCAATGTGTCAGAGGAAGGTTGTGACAGGAGTGTAATTTTTTTTTTTTTTTTTTTTGAGACGGAGTCTCACTCTGTGGCCCAGGCTGGAGTGCAGTGGCACGATCTTGGCTCACTGCAAGCTCCATCTCCCGGGTTCATGCCATTCTCCTGCATCAGCCTCCCAAGTAGCTGGGACTATAGGCACCCACCACCACACCCAGCTAATTTTTTGTATTTTTAGTAGAGACGGGGTTTCACCATGTTAGCCAGGATGGTCTCGATCTCCTGACCTTGTGATCTGCCCACCTCGGCCTCCCAAAGTGCTGGGATTACAGGCGTGAGCCACTGCGCCCCGCCGCCGTGAGTTTATAATTTTTATTAGAGTTGAGATGCTTTGGAAGAGATCTGCACCAGGGTACCTTGTCCTCAAATGCCCATTGGGTTGCGTATTTTCCTAAAGTTTACCAATGGTATCAGATTCTACAAGTCAAGTTCAGCCATACCCTGGGTATCTGCAGATAGTCTTGCCTCTCCACACCCAGGATTATGTTCTCATCATTATAATAGCTATCATCACAATAATAACCATTTAATGCCTAAAAGGCACAGACAGAATCACATACCGGAACCAGATCTGTCAGACCATAAAGAGGCTGGTTTTCCCACTTTGCTAAGCTGCATCCCGGAAAGCCCTATAACCTATATTCACACAGTTCCCATGGTAGATTACCGTCTCAGTGGTTGTCAGCAATACTTTTCTTATAAAAATGCTTCAGGGAATTTGTCCATGAGAAACACCAGCTACTTCCTGAGCCAAGATTCCTGCTCTTTCAGAAAATCATTGACTGATTTGGGAGGGCAGCTCCTGCTCTTTCAGATTACCTAAGGACCAATCAACACAGACAGAATGGAGATGCTTTGCTACCACTTCCTTAATCCTGCCCTACGTCAGGAAGGAGCCTAAATTTCAACCTCAGCCTAACTTCTCAGGCCATTTATTTTATTTATTTATTTATTTATTTATTTATTTATTTATTTATTTATTTTTTGAGATAGAGTCTTCTTGTCGCCCAGGCTGCTGGAGTGTGGGGGTGTGATCTCGGCTCACTGCAAATTCTACATCCCCAGTTCAAGTGATTCTCTTGCTTCAGACTCCCGAGTAGCTGGGATTACAGGTGCCTGCCACCATGCCTGGCTAATTTTTCCATTTTTAGTAGAGACAAGGTTTCTGCATGTTGGCCAGGCTGATCTTGAACTCCTGACCTCAAGTGATCCACCTGCCTTGGCCTCCCAAAGTGCTGGGATTACGGGCATAAGCCACCGTGCCTGCCTATCCTTTAAAAAACAAAAAACAAAAATCCCAAGTCTACGTTGCCACTATTGGTATTCTAGGGTGTATGTTTGGGGAACAGTAAAGTGTGCAACTTCTTCCTCCTGCAAACTCACTGTCACTCTTAATCCACCCCCTCCCCATAAACAAAACAAAACAAAACAAAACAAAAACACCCTGGCAGCAGGAATAGAGAAGAGGTAGAATCATTTCAAGATTCCAAGTATACTGGAGGCCAGAATAGGTATATCCTCAGGTTACTATAACAAAATAAATGAGGTATTTCCTCAAATTAAAAGGACACCAGAGTAACATCTAAATGATAGCAAATAGCAGTTCCTTCTTTGCTACCTTTTTAAGTAAACTCTTTATTTCATGCATGTACAAGGCATACCCTTGGTGGCTCAGGAAGCTAACATCGTAAATATCTTTTAACTGGTGAGTATTTCTATACACTAATGGGTTGAAAGAGGCTTCCAACCTAGGAATGATTATATTTTGACTGCTTGAGGGATTCAAATGTAATGGCACAACAACATAACTTCAGGACACAGAATGGAAGTTAGAACAAGTTCAGGCTCTTTGCATGCAATAAACTAGCTCCTAGCCCTTTCAATCACTAAGAGACAATCTGTCCTATTATGTGGACCTAGTCAAAGGGTTTAACAAAGTAATCATTTCCTGAAGAAGAATATCTATATTATGCCTGAAATACTGGTGTTTCAGCAATGTTCATTAAATTGAATTGAATTAAATGTCCCTTGGAAAATTGTTATTTCTTTCAGTCTAGAAAATTTGTCTAGTGATAATCTTTGCTGAAATTTTCCAATTTGATATTGGCGCAGAGAAATGTATATTAAGTTGAACTTGAGAACTATTTATGTTGGAATAGAAAGTGCCCTAGTCTTGGTTCTAGTCCTAATCCTGACACTGCCTGACTGTGTGATGATAAGTAAGATGAGCTACAGTTTCCCTATCCTGCAAATATAGGGGCTGGGACCGAATAATATCTTTAAGATAAAAATTTCTGATTCTATTATACCTTTAAGGTCAAAATACCTTCTTTTGTAATCTCCTGAGCAAAAAAAAATCATCTAACATATTGAAAAGTAGAAAGGGAAATGGAAAAAGACCAAGGGCAGACCAGGTAAGTCATTCAGAAAGGAAAATTAGCACAGTTTCTTATTTCCAGTAGAAGGAATGAGTGCTTAGTTTATCTGGACACCAGAGAATAACTCAGTTACTCTTATTTTCAACCTTATTTCACTATAGCAGAATCCTTTCATTCAAGGTTGAGAGAGGAAAGTCCAGGGCATGCTGGCCATTAATATTTGAGACAAAAGGTGTCATGGCATTTGTTCGATTTCGAGAGGCATTTCATTCAGTGGAGATTGTAAACATGTTTGGCATGTCTTAATTGTCACTTTGCTATAGAAGATTTTTAGAAAGCAGGCCAGCATGCTGCCAAGTGGAATATTTGTTTCTCTGATTTCCCATACAGTAGCTATTTATCTGTCTCCAAGGCAATTCCAACTGTAATGTCTCAGAAGCAGATTAGAAGCTTAGAGTCAGGAAAGACTGAAAAAACCCTATTGGACCCAAGTGATCAACTGGCTGTCAGGGAATAAATACGGGCAAGAACAAAACAGATGAGAGATGTTAACATTCAGTGAATAGAGATGGAATTGCTAGCTGGTTCTTGATTATTAACATATAATTTTTCCCAGAGTGTACATATTTCAGCTAGTGTTGTTTAATCTCTACTGTGAGACATTTTCTTTGCTTATGGTCATTATTATGCAAAAGTGTGGTTGAATGTTTCAATCTTGCATTTCCAGCAAAGACCAACCTTGTAAGTATACTGACCTAGGTTAACAATTTTGGAGAAAATGCATTTTAAATGTCACTTTCCCAGTGTTTAAATCAAAATTTAAATTATATTCCAAAAATATTGAAGAAGCTCACAGTAAAAGAAACATGTAATAGGAAAACAACATTATTACCAAGATTCAATTTCACATACAAGGAGTTTGCATTCTAAGTTGCAGACTTGTGCGTACAATATTACTCCTTTGACCAATTGTACAAATTTTGGAATTGGCTGCCTGGGGAGACTGAAATGTGTTTATTTGTTTCCCTCTGTATACAGAGGGAACCAGTAAGTTTTACTGGGCATGTGTTATGTATTAGGCACCATCATAAATTTTATAAATACTGACATTTAATCATAAGGTTTAAGCATTGATTGAGATAAGAATCAACTTTATGCAGGCTAACTAGTCATAGGCTGATAAGAATTTTACTTTTCAGTTTTTATTTCTCATTAATTATATATTTATAATTTATCTGAAATTTAGACTTTTAAAGTAATATGATTGGGAAGAAGAGACATAGATAGGGTGAAGCATGAATAAGATGGATTTATTTAGCGTCCTTCCCTGGTTCTGTTACGATGTCAATTTGCCAGTTTTCTGTATTCGATCCTGTCAGGTGTTCCTCAATTTCCCCTTATTGCACAGATGCATGCTACTTCAAACTCACCCTCGTGATCATCCTGAAGCCAATCTATTTTTTATGCCCAAATTTCTTTTAATAACCAGAGGCTAAGCAGAAAGATACCAAGCATATATTGTCAACCAAGCTAAGGATGACTTTTTGGGAGACAAAACTGCAGGTTACTTCCAAGGTCTCCATGCCTATGCTCCACATTGGCAACCTCACAGAATTTCTTGAAGGGGGACGATGCACACCAGCTTCTGAGTGTTAAGGGGAGGCATTCATGATTTTGCTCCCTGGGTTTGTACTTAATGACCCCTGTTGGTGGCAACTCTAGCAACCCTAAGGGAAGTACAAGTTGAAGAACAAGTTTGTAGCATGTTTCAGAGTAGTGGAATATGCACAGAAGTTAGGACCTCCCTTTCTCATGATATTTTTTTTACTGTTTACGAATAAGACATTCAGTTAAGAAAGCGTATACTGTAAACTCTTTATTGGAGAACAGACTTAAAAATACATAGCAATTATTTTTCCGGAGTCCCTCCACAAAAGGGTAGTTTCTGAACTGAAAAACGCTGTCATAGAGGGTCTCCTCATAGGGTGGGGGAGACCCCAGTTTGGATTCAGTAGACAATGTTAGAGATTTAGTGTTATTTTGGCCATTGCTTTTCTCTTAATGTATCACTTCAAAGAGAAAGGAAATTGATTGTATATACATCACATGTTTGAATGTATGATTATAACTTAATCTAAAATCATTCCAAGTTACACATTACATAGAGATTCAAAATGAACTATTATGCTCTGATACTAGTGTTACATTCTTCCTTTAATTTAATGTATTCACAAATAATCACTCATTTTCAGTTTGCATTTTGGAGGACCTCAGCAGTCTTATTGTTAGCATGTGCTTAGACACCCAGATTTCCAGACAAATTCTCTATTCCAAACTATGTTTAGTCTGAGGTTTGAGTCTGGAAAATGAGCTAGCTACTGTCCCCTCTTTCCTCTCTAATTTGTTTATGTTTACTGTCTCCAAAGGCGTCTGTGTCCTTAAGGGTTGCCACTTACTTGCTGCCCTGCCAGGTGCCCTGCAATACACATCCCCGCAATACACGTCCACAGTGAATTGTAAAGCAATTGAAATCTTTATACAACTTTGTGTGAAAGGCCAAAGAGAGGAATTTTGTCACTCTGCGTGGCAAAACTGTGTAAAAACCTTCACATCCACTTATTTCCTCAAAAATCTATTTTTTATCACAATCTGACAGTTTTCTCAAACCTTCCATTCCCCCAATTTTTTCTCTCCACAAACTCTTCTAATTTCTCGTAATACGTTTCTTTCCCTGCTTATCTGATATATCTACTCTCTATCTTCTTACAATTGTTCTCTCTGCTTCCTTTTTTTAAAAATTTTACTTTAAGTTCTGGGTTACATGTGCAGAACATGCAGTTTTGTTACATAGGTATACACGTGCCATGGTGGTTTGCTGCACCCATCAACCCGTCACCTACATTAGGCATTTCTCCTCATGTTATCCCTCCCCTATGCCCCCACCCCCCGACAGGCTCCAGTGTGTGATGTTCCCCTCTGTGTCCATGTGTTCTCATTGTTAAACTCCCACTTATGAATGAGAACATGCAGTGTTTGGTTTTCTGATCTTGTGATAGTTTGCTGAGAATGATCGTTTCCAGCTTCATCCATGTCCCTGCAAAGGACATGAACTCATCCTTTTTATGGCTGTATAGTATTCCATGGTGTATATGTGCCACATTTTCTTAATCCAGTCTATCACTGATGGACATTGCGGTTGGCTCCAAGTCTTTGCTATTGTGAATAGTGCCACAATAAACATACGTGTGCATGTGTCTTTATTGTAGAATGATTTATAATCCTTTGGGTATATGCGTAGTAATGGGATTGCTGGTCAAATGGTATTTCTGGTTCTAGATCCTTGAGGAATCGCCACACTGTCTTCCACAATGGTGGAACTAATTTACACTCCCACCAACAGTGTAAAAGCATTCCTATTTTTCCACAACCTCTCCAGCATCTGTTGTTTCCTGACTCTTTAATGATTACCGTTCTAACTGGCGTGAGATGGTATCTCATTGTGGTTTTGACTTGCATTTCTCTAATGACCAGGGATGATGAACATTTTTTCATATGTCTGTTGGCTGCATAAATGTTTTCTTTTGAGAAGTGTCTGTTCATATCCTTTGCCCATTTTTTGATGGGGTTGTTTGTTTTTTTTCTTGTAAATTTGTTTAAGTTCTTTGGAGATTCTGGATATTAGCCCTTTGTCGGATGGATAAATTGCAAAAACTTTCTCCCATTCTGTAGGTTGCCTGTTCACTCTAATGATAGTTTCTTTTGCTGTGCAGAAGCTCTTTAGTTTAATTCGATCCCATTTGTCAATTTTGGCTTTTGTTGTCATTGTTTTTGGTGTTTTAGACATGAAGACCGTGAGACAAGCACAGTATCTGTGCTGGAGATCCTTGGGCCCAGACCCTCATGGCTTTCCTTGGGTAGGGGAGAAAATTCCCTGACCCTTTGTGCTTCCTGGGTGAAGAGATGCCCCACCCTGCTTTGGCTTGCCCTCCATGGGCTGCACCCACTGTCCAACCAGTCCTAATGAGATGAACCAGATACCTCAGTTGGAAATGCAGAAATCACCGCCTTCTGCGTAGATCTCCCTGGCAGCTGCAGACCAGTGCTGTTCCTATTTGGCCATCTTGAATCCGCCCCACCCCACCCCCTGCCCCATTGTTTTCTAATACACATCACTGTAGACTTTCTAAGGCTTTGTATCAGTAGGAGTCCAGTCAAGGAACAAAGCGAGAACAGAGAGAATTTGTTAACTAGAAATAAATTATTGACCAAGAAAATGCAAGGATAAAAAGAGAAATTCAAGATATCATAGAGAAGCCATCATAAGAAGGACCTACCTTCCTATGATAGGAGTTGGAATTATTAAAACTTAGTAACTTAAAGGAGGGGCCCCACATGGCTGAAACTCTTACCTCTGAGGACAAGGTACTGCTTAGCAGGTGCTGGGGTCCCTAAGGGAGAGCATAATTAAGCTGGTTCTGCAGATCTTTAAAAAGCTGTAAACCGAGTTCAGGCACTGCTCTAGAAAGGAACTCTGTCTCTGGGATGAAAAAGTTGCGCTGAGGTGCCTCTGACAGGCATTACAAACAAACAAATAGCTCACAGAAAGCAGAGAGGAAGGAACAAGCCTCTTGCTCCACTTCTTCCAATTTTATAATCTACTTCTAGAAACCCCTATCGGCAGAGCCTAACATAGAGCCAGGTGGCAAAGCAGAACATGATTTACCGAGACCCGTGTCCAGGGTCATAAAGCAGATTATACAGGTGTGTATTTGAAGTTAAAAGGGAGTAGCTTAAAAACTGGCACAGTCCTCTCCCTTTGACTACTTAGCATCCATATAAAGTCCTCTACACATATTGACACTTTTCTACAACAACAACAAAAGACATTGTTCCTGCCTAAGGCAATGCAACTATCTATCTCACAAATGAAGACATTATTATCCTGTCCCCAAAATGAGAAGCTCCCAAGTTTAATAGTAAAATCATGTATTGTATCTTGTGAAACAGAACCCTAATGCTTTCAAGGTGTCTTCTAACTGGTGCCGTTACTGAATTCTCCACATGCCAGTCTATCTTTGTATTAAGCCAGATGCTTCAGAGTGATGAGGGAACATGGTAAGATCAATTAACCCCATGGGTATGAGTCTGTTGCTACATTCTTTGCAGTGAGATTAGTTTCTTTTTTAAAAAATTTAATTTTATTTTTTATTTTACATTCTGGGGTACATGTGCAGGGTGTGCAGGTTTGTTACATAGGTAGACATGTGCCATAGTGGTTTGCTGCACCTGTATGCATAGCTATTTTTCCTAATCCTCTTTCTCCCCCCAGCTCACCCCACAACAGGCCCCAGTGTGTGTTGTTCCCCTCCCTGTGTCCATATGTTCTCCAAATGAGTTTCTTTTTATGAAGAGATGCCATGTGGAATAACATGACAAATGAAAAAGACTTTCTGTAAACCCACAAATGGTTGTTCTGGAGAAAATATGATGTGCATCCAGAATATGTCTCTATTCCAGTGATGACATATTTGTAGCCCCTCCAAGTGGGGAGGTGTCCAGTGTAATCAGTCTGCTACCTCAAGTGTCTAGAAAATGCCCCTAGTGAATCATGCTTTAATGGCCTGATTGCTGGCCTCTATTATTGGTAGGTTGGGCATCTAGCCTTGGTGAGTTGTTGTCTCAACATATTGTTGAGACATGTACTCATTGTCCATGTTGTGCATGTTGTTGAGACATGTCCATGTCAACATATTGTTGAGACATGGACTCATTGTCCATGTCGTGCATGTTGTTGTCTCAACATATTGTTGAGGCCATGGACTGCCTCTGTTCTTACCACTATGGCCACTTTTTGCATTGATCCATTTAGCATGTGTTCTAGTAGTTGAGATAAGAGGCTGATTGACACCCACAAAGTGTGTCATTTTATCCACCTTTGCCATGGAAGTCCTTCGGTGAGCATTCACATGTAAAATGAATACTTTAACACTCTGTTGCGATTCTAAAAGTTCCATCTGCAAACCCCTTTCCCAGACCTTTTTGTCCCCTGTATTCTCATTCTATGGGGTTTTTGTTACCCAAGGCCCTGATCATCCAGCTCAACCATTAGTAACTGTTTATGAATCAATGTAGACTCATCCCTCCGATTGGGTATGTCTACGCCCAGAGAAGATAGACAACCAAATGCACCACTCAACCTCTGGACCCTGTCAGGTTTGCCTTCATCAGTTTTCCAACTCTTGAATGATGCCATAATGCTGCCTCTGTCCACTTTCAGTAGTGTTAGTATATTGTGTAGAACCATCTGTACTAGGCCTGAGTTTTGTTTTTTTTTTTTTTCCTCAGTCGCCTGGTCATAAAATCATGAGACTATAAGAAAGGAAGGAAGGCAGCAGGAGTTACTCAAAGGAGTTGTAGGCACCTGCTCATGCAAATTGCTTGTGTGGCTTCAGGACCTGCTCAAGCACAATCTCATATGCAGTCATGCACCTCATAATGATGTTTCAGTTCATGATGTGTTGCATATACAATGGTGGTCATCCAGGAAGCCAAAATTAACTTATCGTTGAAGAAAAAAAGTTTTAAATAAATTTATGTAGCCTAATTGGACAGTACTTATAAAGTCTACAGTAGTGTATAGTAATGTCCTAGGCCTTCACATTCACTCACCACTCATTCACTGACTCACCCAGAACAACTTTCAGTCCTGCAAGCTCCATTAGTGCCCTATACAGGTGAACCATGTTTTATCTTTTATACTGTATTTTTACATTTAGATAGTTTTAGATACACAAGCACTTACCATTGTGCTACAGTTGCCTATAGTATTAAATATAGCAACATGCCACACAGGTTTGTAGCCTAGGAGCAATAGGCTGTGCCAGATAGTCTAGGTGTGTAGTAGGCTACGATATCACACTAGGTTTGCGTAAGTACACACTATGATGTTTACATAATCACAAAAACACCTAATAGTGCATTGCTCAAAACCATTCTTGTCATTAAGCAATGCATGACTGTATACTGTCTCCACTTGATGACAGGTTGCTTTGGTGCATGTGCAACCTATGTCTTAGTGAGTCAGATAGTGCCAAATCATGGTGGAGATCTAAGGTTACTTGGCCATTGAATATCCCATGGTTTGGTGTTTAGTCTCTAATCCTAGTTTAGGAAAAAGCCAGAAGCTGTTTCTCAAAAGAAAAGAAAAATAGTTATCTGTAAAAGAAGGCATAAATTTTCTCCAAAATCCTAAAGGCCCTCACAGTGATTATCCTATTGGCATTTATAAGAGGCTCATATGGCATTCCTATTTCACTCAGGCACTTCAAGTATCGTTGGTGATACGGTTTGGTTGTGTCCCCACCCAAATCTCATCTTGAATTGTAGCTCCCATAATTCCCACGTGTCATGGGAGGTAATTAAATCATGGGGTCAGGTATTTCCCATGCTATTCTTGTGGTAGTCAGTTAAGTTTCATGAGATCTGATGGCTTTATACATGGGAGCTCTCCTGCACAAGTTCTCTCTTTGCTGGCCACCAGGTAAGGCGTCCCTTTGCTCTTCCTTCATCTTCCACCATGATTGTGAGGCCTCCCCAGCCATGCCGAACTGTGAGTCAATTAAACCTCTTTCCTTTATAAATTATCTGGTTGCAGATACGTCTTTATTGGTGTGAGAAGAGACTAATACAACTGGATTTGCTGGGTCATAAAGTAAAGTGTAAATGCTGCTTTATACTGCAGGGCACCAGAGCCTTCTCTTCCCAGGTCCCTCTCAAAGCCCTTTGGAGGTAAAATTAGCACAGTTAAATTTGTTATATGTTGGTTGAAACATGAACAAACACACAAACCATCAAGCACTATGCCTTTTCATTTTTTTTTGTGGTAGATGGTCCAAGGTGCAGTAACTTGTCTTTCACATTAGAAGTATTAACAAAAGACCATGAGATCTCCAGAGGAAAAAGGGAGCGATTTATATGTATATATAAAATATATGCCTATATATTAGATATATAAAATAAATATATTTTATATTTAAATAAATATATATAATAAATATATTTGATATTTAAATATATATTTAAAATAAATATATTTTATATATTTTATATATATTTACATATACATCTGAGGCTGGAGGAGACACAGCCTTGGATGTATAATGAAAGCACAGCTGCAGAGAACAAAGAGGGGATTTGGCTTAAATAGGAAAAGTTCCCATCACAGCCCTCAATCAGGCCTGTATATGTAAATGAAGCATTTAAATTTGTTCCATCCTGATTGGTTGAAATAACTGAGTCCTGATTGTGTAGTTTCTAAGCCTCAAACCAGAAGTCTCTGCATGCCCCTTTCAGGCTGGTAGGAGGAGCCTTCCAGCCAGTCATGGTGTCTCAGCTCTGGAACTATCTTGGCTCAGAGGTGCAAACAGGTTTATTTGGAGCCGCTCTCTTCAAGAACAAAGGGTAAGTGACCACCTTTCTCTCACTCACCATAGCCACTGGCTTCCTAGTATCTTAATTTGGGCATCTCTGTAAGCCGCACAGAGTCCATCTCATCTAGAAAGCCTGGGGTCTATTTACAGCTTCATTTCACAGAGCACTAAAATGATATTCTCAAAATCTCTGGACCTGAGTTGGCAGATCCCAGATATTTTACTGAGTTTATCTGCCATTCTCTAGTTCCCATTTGAGGAAGTATCTAAAATATTCACATGAAATCTAATCAGTGAAATGCTATCAATGTAATAGACTAATGTGATATGTGGAATTATCAAGACCATTAAGATCTCTACAAAATGCTGTGTGGCAGAGAGCTGGAGAGTTGACATACTTCTGGGCAAGAAAGCAAATGTGTATTTTTGGCCCTACCAAGGAGCAAAGCAAACTACTCTGGCAGTCCTTGAAAACTGGTATGGAGAAAAAATTATTTGTCAGGTCAGTAGCTGCTATCAGGTGCTAGGGGTTGTGTTCATTTGCTCCAGTAAAGATATAACATACAAGAGCCACTGTAATTGGAGTTACCATGTGATTCACTTTATTATAATCACAGTCATTCTCCAAGAGCCATCTACGTTATGTGCAGGCCAAATAAGCAAGTTAAGTAAAATATTACAGGTATCACCATACATTAATTTTTTTTTTTTTCTTAGAGTTTCACTCTTGTTGCCCAGTCTGGAGTGCAAAGGCATGATCTCAGCTCACTGCAACATCCGCCTCCTGTGTTCAAGTGATTCTCCTGCCTCAGCCTCCCGAGTAGCTGGGATTACAGGCATGCACCACCATGCCCAGCTAGTTTTTGTATTATTAGTAGAGACAGGGTTTCACCATATTGGCCGGGCTGGTCTCAAACTCCTGACCTCAGGAGATCTGCCTCAGCCTCTCAAAGTTCTGGGATTACAGGTGTGAACCACCACGCCTGGACCATCCATGAATCTTTCAAGTCTTTGATGGCACTAATCTCAGCAATTCTCCCTGGGATGCAGTTGTTTTTGGTTTACTATCCTGGCAGGAAGAAAAAGTTATAGTGGCTTCCATTTGGTCCTTCCTACAATATTGAGCCTTACTTTATGAGTCACAGGGCGAATGTGGGAATGCTGCTGGTGTCCAAGTACATGAATTCCCATTACATACTCAGAAACTGGGGAAATAATCACAGGGTGGGCCATGAACATTCAGATCTCATGGTGATTTGCATTTGGGCTTAGATGTCATCTCTTTCCTGAGTACAATAATCCCTCACTATTGATAGATTACAGTAGGATTTGGAGTTTATAGGAATTAATGTCAGCTCAGGACCAGTGTAAAAATCCCTGATAGGTCTGGGTGTTTCTTTTTCCCCAATGCGCATTAACTCTAGTAAACATCTATAAGTTCCTTTGGGGAAAACTTAGAGAAATATTTATAGGATGTATGTATAGCAGTGCTGCAGCATCCATTCTCAAGGAACCCAATTTCTTCTTCAGCAGAAGGACTTTGGGTTTATGGATTGGCCTAGGTCTGGAAGCGAAGTGAGAAGCCATTACTCTCCATTGTGGCAACTCAAGTCATGTTTTTGGCCACCACACCGCTGGAGTTTTTCCCGTTATATAGATTAAGAAACATTTTATTTGACTCCCCATATATTTCATTTCTAGGAACAACTTGATTTATTAGCTGCTGCCCAAAATCCCTGAAAGTTAAAACATTCTGACTATTATTATCCAGCCTTATAAAAGAAGGAAATCCTGCCAGCCGCAACAAAACAGATGAACCTGGAAGACAATATGCTGAGTGAAAAAAGCCAGACACAGAAATTCAAATAGTGCTTGATCTCAGTTACATGTGGAATCTAAAAAAGTTTAATTCATGGAAACAGAGAGTAGAAAGGTAGTTACCAGGGCTGGGAAAATGTTGATCAAAGGGTAAAAAGTTTAAGTTACAGGATGAATGTGTTCTGGAGACCTGAAATACAGCATGGTATCTATAATTAATAATAACATATTGCATACTTGAAATTTGCTAAGAAAGTAGATTTAGTATTCTCATCACATGTACACAAAAAGATAACTATGTGAGGTAATGAATATGTTAATTAGCTTGATTGTGGTACTCATTTCACTATATATGTATCAAATATATATATTCATATATATCATACATATGTAGCAAAACATCATGTTATACACCATAAATATATACAATTTTATTTGTAAATTATATTTTAATAAAGCAGGGGAAAAAATTAAAACTACAAAAAAAAACCATTATATTACTCAACCATGGCTAACTTTTATGGTAAATGTGCCTGTCTTATCTTTGGTGGTTAAATACTGCCAACAGAAAAAGTAAAACAAATGTAAACAAAAAAGTAAAACAAACATTCCTTTTACCCCAGGATCTCATCATTTCCATTAAAATCAGAAATTCCATCTCAGTTATGTTATTTTCCATACTCATAGTTGGCTTCCAGAAGACAGCCATCACAGAGCTATGTAAAGATGTAGGTGCTTTGCACATGTATGTGTTTCTCAATAACGTAATGAAGGTATTGGGTTGGTTGGGGTGATGTAGTTGGAGGATAGGTGTCACGTTTGCATATTATACAATTTGCCTAATATTCTTCTCTCCCTATGTCTTTGGATTCCTTCCACTTCATCTTACCATGAAATCTCTGCTATCTCCTTCTACTTCAATTTATTCAATTTAAGACACTGTTAAGTTCAATTTTAAGTAAACAAAACAAAGAAACTGTTAGAATCACTTCTGGCTTTACAGCCTAACCCACTATATTAGGAATATTTCAAAATTCCACTTATTTAATAAGTTAGACCTGATCTAGTTTTACATTTCACCATCCTTATTCTAACTCCCCATTGGAACTATCTCCTACACATATTTCCTAGGTTTCTATCAATATAATTTACAAAATCTTGCAATTATTTTGATGTATAAGCTATTTCTCTTTGGGTCAGATTCTGTACCAGACCCATGGAGCATGCTGAGTTCTGAACCTAGTTATAAGTCAGTTATAGTGACAATAAGAGATGGCTGAGGTTAATTTTACATAAAATGAGCATTCACTTGCAAGGCAACAGTCCAGTTCCTAGACAGATGGTTGCAGAGTTTTCAGGCAAGGGAAAGCTTGTCTTTTCAGCTACAGGCTGAGTATCCCTTATCTGAAAAGCTTGGGACCAGAAGTGTTTCAAATTTGGGGATTTGGAATATTTGCATACATATAACGAGATATCTTGGGGATGGAATCCAAGTCTAAACATGAAACTCATGTTTTATATAAATATTATACACGCAGCCTGAAGGTAACTTTATGTAATATTTTACAATAATTTTGTGCATGAAACAAAGTTTGTGTTAAGTACTTATGTGTGGAACTTTCCACTTGTAGGTTATGTTGGCATGCACAAAATTTTATATTTTGGAATATTTCAGATTTTGGATGTTCAGATTAGGAATTCTCAGCCTGTTCAGGTAAGCAATTGGCATGTATTTACAGGGGGGCTCAGAGTGACTTGAATCTAAGATTCTCAGCCTCATCTGAGTACAAATTAGTTTGTCCATTTCAAGTTTCTGAGTCCCATTTCTTCCTTATCAATGCTTTCACTTTCTTGTGAGAGACTTTGTAAGGCTGTGAATTCAATATGTATTGTAATTCTGCAAACTTCACAGTATTTTAAGTATAGCTTCTTAAAATATTGGTCACATGGCTACAGAAAAATGAGACTTATTTAGGGTTGTCATGAAAAGTTTGTGGTTCTCTGACCATGACTTGAATTGAGAGTTTAAAGACCCATGTTTATAGTTTCCATCTTGTAACCACTCTTGTGCACTTGACAGCAAAAAGCTAATGAGGATGCATCATGATAGGAAGATCAAGCCATGATATGACCTTATTTAAGCTGTGATCATGCTTCCTCCTAGGGTTGGCATGGGGATTGAATAAGTAGATGCTCATAAGAATCCATCCCATACCACAGTCCACATAGGCATCCTTAGTCCAGTAAGAGTCAAATGAAATAGTCACTTGGGTTCCCAAGGTTCTTGCTTCAGTAGACACTTCATCACAATCAATCACAGGTGGTGATGTGATTAAGTGCAGTGCATCTACATGCAATTAGTGATTAGCACCTCATTTACCATTGGCAAGGATCTTGATATTGCATTCAATCTAAGGACATGACCATATTAATCCAACATAACTTTAAGGATTTGTTTCCTAAAATAAATTTCTGGTTATGGAACCAATTACTGTGTAAGGAAGGGCCCATTCAGGAGACAGACACAGTACTGGCTATTTGAACCCAGAAAATTTAATGTAAAGAACTGTTAACTATTTACAAAGTTCTTAAATAGATAAAGGAAAGCATTTTTTTTTAAAAGATATAAACTGCAGAAAGTAGCTACCACCCCTAGGGCTGAGGGAACAAATGGGAGAGGTTGCAATTATTAATCTTTAGAACCTTAGCTAGGGGCTCTCTGTTGCAGAAATTAAGCCATTTCACGAGAAGGTGCTTGTTCAGCTAGTGCTGGTGCATTGGAGCTTGGAGAAAAGGCCCTGTAGACTTGAGACCTTTGTCTATGGAAAAGGGGTCAGCAGACAGTTGGTGCTGGTGTTTTCAGGCAGAGAACATAATGGAGCTGATCTGCAAGTGCGGGAAAAACTACGAACCAGTTTCACCTGCTGCGTTGAAACAAACAAGCAAACAAACTGGTGTACTATGGAGTCAAAACAACAACAACAACAACAACAACAACAACAACTCTGAAGTGCTGCTAGTAGTCTCAGCCCTCAGGGAGAATACAGCCAAGACTGTTGCTTGTTCCTTCTCCAGCCTTGCAGTCTCTCACTAGTGCCCCTCACTGTCAGAGCCTAACAAAGCAGAAATGTGGTTTCTGGAATTCTGCCCTAGCATCAAAAAGCAGAGCATAGAGGGTCAGTTTGGAGCTGGGGACAATGACTTCATAAATGGCACAGGCCTCTTCCAGTTATGCACTTATCCCCATTTGTTTATACATCCCGAGCAGGAATCTCCTTAGAAGATAGACAGAGGAAGAAAAACTACATCATGGGATGGTATTTTGTTTTAAATATGTTCAATAAAATCATATCGTCCCTTGTTCCAGAGATGTTTGACAGTGTTGACAATTTGCTCCTGTTCTCCTAGCTGTTGGAGTGTCACTCTCCCTGGCTTTTCTGCAACTCCTCTGAGAGTTCCATCTTAGTCTAATTCACAGAATTTTCGCTTCATCATTTTTTCCGCAAACCTGCCCTTCCTCCTGTATCTGCCCTTTCAATAAAAGAGATTAACTTCCATGCAGTCACCCAAACTGGAAATGGAAGAGTCACTATTACTTCCTCATCTTATCCAGCCCACCCATCCAAGTGGATATCAAACCTGTGTATTCCACTCCCTAATTATCTCTTACATCTCCCCCTTTAATTCCTTCCCTTTTGCTCCTAAGTCTCCTTAGCCCCTCGCCATCACTGATGCGCTTCCTTCTCAATGACTTCCCGGCCTCTACTCTGGGCCTCTCCTTTCCATCGCCACACTTCTCAGCCTAAACTCCCTCAATGGTTCCCATTACTTCAGCCCAGTGCTTTTCACCCAACACCGTGCTAGAATTACACCAGGAAAACTTTTAAAAATGCAGATGCCTGAACCCTACCCTTAGAGACTTCATTTTAACTGGTCTGGACAGGTGCCCAGCCTCTTACATTTTTTAAACATTCCCCAGTTGATTCTATTGTTTCGCCAGGGTGGTGAGCCACTGCCTAAGCCTAAGTATCCAGCGCTTCTTATAAGCCATCTGATTTCTGTATTTCTAACCATATCTCTGACATCTTTCTTCCAACACACCATGTGCCCTAGTCTTCATGAAATACTTGTTTTCTTGCCTCCAACATCCTTTCCACTCCTTTCCTTCCATATACGTTTGTAATTATTCCTTAAGATTCAACATAGGCAACAATCTAAGAAGTGACTATTTCCAACACCTATAGCTGTAGAATGAACAGCTAAGAGCATAGATTTCAGAATCTGAAAGGTTTAATCCCAACTCTATCACTTAAAATAGCTGTGTTGGCTGGGCACAGTGGCTCATGCCTGGAATCCCAACACTTTGGGAGACTGGGGTGGGGGCGGATTGCTTGAGGTCAGGCATTCAGGACCAGCCTGGCCAACATGGCAAAACCCAGTCTCTAAAAAAAATACAAAAAATTATCCAGGCATGATGGTGCACACCTGTAATCCCAGCTACTGGGGAAGCTGAGGCATGAGAATTGCTTAAGCCTGGGAGATGGAGATTGCAGTGAGCCAAGACCACGCCACTGCACCCCAGCCTGGGCAACAGAGCAAGGCTCCGTCTCAAAAAAAAAAAAAAGTAAAATATCTGTGTGACCTTGGACAAGTTGTGTGACTTATCTAAGCTTTAAATCCTATGTGTCAAATGGAGATAATACCTTCCCTAGAGGATGGGTAGACCAAATAAACGGTGTGTTTGTAGTGCCTAATATAGTGCCTGGAAACAGACACAGTAGACATTATCTAATAATCATTAGCATCATACACCTATATCACCTATCTTTCTTTCCCATTAAATGCATGCACAGCATTGGCAAAGACCATATCATTCATTGTTATACATAATACAGAAGATGGCATATTGTAAGTACTAAACAAAATATCTATTGAATGAGTAAAGATATGGTTCCTGTTCCAGATAGCTCAGAGCCTGAATTCTTATTCATTCTTTTCTCTCTCTTGCAATTACATAATAGGTGGTTCATATAGATCTTCATAATTTTTTTTACTTCCAAATAATAAATTAGATAGATGAAAGTTTTGCTTTAATTTGCAAATTAGAATTGTTTATCTGGGTGCCCATTTGTACACATGATAACCTTGTTTTTCAATAATATTTATTGAGAGAAGAGAAAATAATTATATCAGAGAGACATTTGCACCCCCATGTTTATTGCAGCACTATTTACAATAGCCAAGATACGGAACAAATCTAGGTGTCCAACAGCAGAAAAGTGGATGAAGAAAATGTGGCATATATATATATATACACACACACACCATGGAATACTATTCAGCCATAAAAAAGAAAAAATCCTGTCATTGACAGTAACATGAATGGAATTGGAAGACATTATGTTAAGTGAAATAAGCCAGGGATAGAAAGATAAACACTGAATATTCTCACTCTCATGTGGAAGCTAAGAAAAGCTAATATCATAGAAGTAAAAAGTTGAACAGAGGATGCTAGAGGCTGAGAAAGGAGGGATATGGGAAGATCTGTTAAAGAATAAAAATTATGGCTGGGCGTGGTGGCTCACGCCTGTAATCCCAGCACTTCAGTAGGCCGAGGTGGACCGATCATCTGAGGTGGGGAGTTTGAGACCAACCTGACCAACATGGAGAAACCCCGTCTCCACTAAAAATACAAAATTAGCCGGGCATGGTGGTGCATGCCTGTAATCCCAGCCACTCAGGAGGCTGAGGCAGGAGAATCACTTGAACCCGGGAGGCGGAGGTTGCGCTGAGCCAAGCTTGTGCTATTGCACTCCAGCCTGGGCAACAAGAGTAAAATTCTGTCTCAAAGAAAAAAATTACAGCTATATAGGAGGGATTATTTCTATTATTCTGTACCTCTATGGGATGACTCTAGTTAACAATAATATATAGTTTCAAATA
The DNA here is from genome assembly GCF_029289425.2 of Pan paniscus. Taxonomy (NCBI): domain Eukaryota; kingdom Metazoa; phylum Chordata; class Mammalia; order Primates; family Hominidae; genus Pan; species Pan paniscus. Next base: position 34,132,653 of record NC_073249.2, on the reverse strand, counting down.
GCTAGAAAGAGAATATTTAATGTTCCTAACACAAGGAAATAAGTATTTGAGATGATGGATTTGCTAATTATCCTGATCTAATCACTATATATGTATCAAGACATCACTGTGTACCTCATACATATATGCAACTATTATTTGTCAACTAAAAATAATAATATTTATTGAACATTACATCACTCTAGGCACTGAACAGAGATTCATGAACTTCTGTACTGGCCCATTAAACATTTAAGAGTATATAAGGCATTGGAATGAAAGAAAGAAGGAAGAAAGAAAGGAAAAAAGAGAGGGAGGGAAGCCCACTCCCTCCATCAATACTGGCACCTTTTGCAAATTTCTTCTTTACTCCTCATGGTGTTTTTTAAAGAAAGTCTATACAATCTCTCAAGACCTATTTCAAATGTCACCCTTTCCCAAAAGCTTGAGTGATCCTCCAGTTGAAATCAATCATTTCCCAGTGAATGTGTGGTCATTGTACCTGATACCTGTGTTATACCTACTGCCCTCATCTCATGCTGGAGACATCTGGTCTACCTTTGACTCCAACACTGTGTACTCTGTGAGACAGGGTGATGCCATATATTTTTCATACTCTCACAATATATAGCATAGCTCCATATATGTAATACTTAAGCCCAACAACTGTTTTTTGACTGCAATTATATCTCTTATTGAGGGTTTTTTCCGCCCTCTTTTTACCCTCACTTACTGGAATATTTATACCACAATCAAGAGGATCATCATCACTGCCATCATCATCATCGTGTAGGTATAAACATCATTACAATTAGAGAAGCTGTAAAAAAAATTGAAAAAGTGTTTTTTTATTTAAACTCAATGAGAAAAAAACATAACCACAAAGTCGCTTATCTTTAAAACTTTTTGGTGAAGGTAGAGAAGTGCCATAAAAAAACACAACATATTTCTGAAACCTCAATTTCCTGTGAGTCATCCTTAGGGAAATACAATATGAAAAGAATCAGCATAGATTCCAGATGGGAAGGTTCCTTGAAATACCCTTGGAGTTGCATGAGGATGTCTTATGAATTCAATGGTTTGTGATTTATTAATCTATACTGGGTCTGGATAAGAAATGTGTAATCCAGACTCATCCTTCTCACTCTCTCTCTCTCGCTCTCCAAGTCTTCTTATTTCAAGTGTTCACAGTAAAGTTGCCTAAACAAGGAGGATTTTTTGAGTTTATGGAATTCAGTAATAGTTGCTAATAACATTCTTGGAGTTGCTTCATCAGGTTACTTTGTTGAATAGGTATAGATGATCAGTTTCATTTTTTATTCAGTGAATCAGTTACTACTGGCAAGAAGCAATACGTCATGGAGATTAAGGGTATGAGACGTGAAGTTAAATTTCCTGGGTTTGTATGTTAACTCAACTAATTATGAACTGTGTGACCATCAACTGGTAACTGAACCTCTTTGTGTTTCAGTTTCCCAATCTTACCTATCTCTTAATATGTATTTGCACTATTAGATTAATTAGTATATATCAATTTCTTACTAGCACATAGAATAAGTACTCAGTAAGTCTTAGATATCATTATCAAAATTAAAACTTTTATCTTTCCCAAACTTAAGCCAAACATGCCCCTTTCTCCCTCCCTCTTCTTTTCTTTCGTTCGTTCCTTCCTTCCTTCTTTTCTCCCTTCACTTCCTACTTCCTTCTTTCCTTTCTTCCTTCACTCCCTTCCTTTCTTCTTTCACTCCCTTCTTCCTTAACAGATATTATTGAAAAACTATGGATGCCCCATAATCCTCTATGTATATGGAGAAAAAGAGGTAAACAAAACAGAAAACCTTCTTTTCATAAGGGGAGTCTTTGTTCATGAAAGGGGCCCTGACAATAAGCAAATCAATCTACAACATAATGCCAGACAGCAATGACGAATATGCATTGTGAGGGAAAATAAAACAAGGTAAAGTGAACATGGGACTGTTGCAAGTACAAAGGGGAATAATAACATAGGGAAATTTGAAGTGAACTAAAGTGAATAATTGTTTTAGATTGCATAGTACATAATGTGTGTTTGCTGTTTTAAACTTATGCGAAGAAGGTGCTCATCTAAACTGCTATACTTTGCTCTGTCAATTTGTACTTGTCCTGGAGACATTTGGAAGCCCAGATTGCCATAAAGTAGAGCTGACCAGGAAGAAAGGGATCTGGGAGCCTTGACACATGCTCTAGGATCTATAGAGAATCCACAAAGCCTGAAAGGCAGTGATCGAGGGCACTTCAATCTCTAGTCAATATTACAGAGTCCCTGGTTAAGTAATAATGGTAGTGGCATTTTAAAAATTATGAAACTGAGACTTCTGGAGGCCAAATGACTTGTATTGGTTTCATAATTTGTACATGGGAATTTAATACCTACCTGATGGATTTGTAGTAGAGATTAAAGCTAGTGGATGAAAGTGAGGAATGAATGACTAAACCCATCACGATTGGACTCCACGTCTATGGTATCTTCACCAGGCAGCCCTCCTGAGCCCAGCAGGGAGACTAACATTGGCATGAAGGACATCTCCCTCCAAGGCTGAGAATGCTTGTGCAAGGGTGATGAGTACTGTTTGAAGATACAAGGACTATTAGGACAAGAAAAATCCCTCAAACTAAAGGAACTAAAGTGCCTGGCATTAAAACAAGATAAGAACTGGGGCAAGAGGAAAGAGATACCAGAACAAAGGTTTAAGAGAGTAGCTTTTTAAGATCAACACAGAAGCACAGTTATTAGAAATAAGTCACAGGTGAATATGAGATTAATAGCAAATTTTGCTTCCCTGCTCACTAGGAAATATATAGGGCTTCATATTTCCTAGATACAGATGGAGCCTGTCCTTGTGCTTAAGGTGTAATTAAGACGTGATGAGGTCAACAGACAGCCATTTATGATGACACTGAAAAATATATAAAGTCATGGATGGACTATAATGTTGATCATGAGTTAATATTCATCATCCTTAATACTTAGGATCCCTGATCATTAAACCTTAAATAGCAATGGATGTCATGTGTTAATTCCCCTAAATATTTTTATTAAGTATAAAGGTTCAGAAGTAGACACTGTATAGTAGAAAACACAGAGATCTTGAAATTAAAACCTGATTTTTTATTTTAATTCCCAATCAATATGATCTTAGACTAGTCTTCTAATTTCTCTCAGAATCTTCAGCTATAAAATTGACACCATTCTTGCTCTAAATTGGTTATAAAATTGTTATTAAGAAAATATGAGTTAATATACTTGAAAAGTATGACATACTGACATAAAAGGTGATATTTTTGCTTGCCTATACAGTTGCAGGTAAAATTTATTAAACAAGTTGCATACAGTGATTATACTAGGAGTTATTATTATTTAGGATAATTGTGGTGATTCTTTGGCCAAGTTTTCAATCCTTGTAAAAATAAATAGTTTCTCCAATTCATCCATTTATAACCTTTTTTTTGTTGTTGACTTTACTCATATTTTAAAAGTCAGTATCTTGAGCCCAGGTTATATAAATATTTTACTCAACTGTATGTAAGTGGAAAGCCACTTCTTTTAGAATGGTGATGAAGACTGCTAGGACAGATATTCTTGGGTGAACCTGATAGTTGAGTGTTGAAAGCGCCTCAGACACTTTGTTCGGTGGTAATCTGAACTGAGTAGACTTCAGAGGTGGTCCAGACTGCAGATGGAAACTATCAAGAGTCCATTGCAACAACAGAATAGAAGGCAGCTGTATTATGCAGTTGACCATAACCTACTCAGGGGAGAAGTGGGAAAGATTAAGAACATGGTGGAAAGAATCTGGCTTTTATATGGGTTCAGTTGTGCAATATCATGAAAGTTATTCACTTTCTTCTTTCTCCACACTTATAATTACTCTTCAGTGAGTCCTGTCATTATGCACATGGTTTTTTTTTTATTTTGAAAAGGACTCAGATGGGAAGAGATGTTTGACTCTCTGTCATTTCCTGGAGACACTGGATTTAGATGAATCTCAATAATATCAGGAATGAAAGAAATATTAGAGAGGTTTAATGTCCTAAGTGCTCTGCATCAGCAAAGGTGCTAGAGGACTTTGACTATTTTGATAATGGTGGTTACTCCTTCTAAGAGTACAAAACTTACCACAATCCTGTAAGGCAAGAGAAACTACTCAGTATTTCTCATGCAATAGGTAGCATCATCCACTTGGTAGACACCTATCTAATTTTTAGAAAACATACATACATAAGAAGAAAGTTATTTTTGTAATATGAATCTTGAACTTTCAAGTCTATAATGTGATGGCAAATGCTCCGGGATACTTGCTGGTCCATGAAGCTAAACAGTCCATGAGTTAAAGCCTTCACTGTTTCCTAGACTTCACTGAAAGGGTTAATTTTATTTATCAGAATCCTCTGTGTTTGGCAGCTTGTGGCACTATTGCACGTGTCCTTAGAAACATTAGAAATGCCCACAATATAATTCTTTCCCTGATCAAAATTCCACTCAAATGAAAACCAGGGATGTAGTTTTCTTCCAACCAAAATTAACTTTGCAACTGTGTCGTCCAGATGTACAACATCTTTGACAGTTTGTTTATGGATTGTACACAAGTACTGCTTTGGAAAAAAAAGAGAAGCTGTTGTTTTGGCAGTTGACTGTCAATGCATTTGGGTAGTTGTTTGTGGAACCTTTACTGGAAATCTGAACATCTGACTGACTCAGAGGATGGCTTTGTTTGGTTCTCTGCCAATCAGATCCTCCTAAGCCCTCAGAATCTTATACACAATTTAGCTTGCTATCACGTTCTATTAAGATACAGCTGTAGTTTGGTGGAGTATGTGTGGCATTTCAAATTATATACTCTAAGAATGGCACATCCAACTTAGTTCATTATGATTCCGGGCATTGCTCTGAATTTCAATGATTTTCTTGCAGAAGAAAAGAGAAGGGATATGCATTTTCCACTATTTTCTTGCTGTTGATGAGTTTGTAACTGCATCAAAAGTCATTTAGAGTCATCTTGTTATTTTAATAGGTTATACCTGCAATGTCATACAATAAAATAATCAACTCATGACTTCTCAGTGACCAAACATCCAGTAAAATGAGTCTTAAAAAAGTTAAACTGAGTCTGTATCATTTGCAGAAAAATTGTAAGAATGTTATTAGTGGAGACAGTTTAATTCATCCAAAAGTTTCATTTAAAACACTTTGCCTGTGTCTTAGTCAGCTCAGGCTGACATATACTGCGTGGCTTAAGCAACATAAATTTATTTTCTCACCATTCTGGAGCTAGAGGTCCAAGATCAAGATGCCACCATGGTTGGGTTTTGGTGGGGGCACTCTTCCTGGCTTATAGATGCTGTCACATGGTGGGAGTGTGGGAGTAGGGGGCTGAGGAGGTGGGAGTGAGGGTGAGTGGGAGAGACAGCAAGACTGTAACCTCTCTGGTGTGTCTTCAACTGCATTTTATTTTATTTTATATTTTATCTTATCTTATCTTATTTTATTTTATTTTATTTTATTTTATTTTATTTTATTTTATTTTATTTGAAACAAAGTTTCACTCTATGCCCAGGCTGAAGTGTAATGTTGCGATCTTGGCTCACTGCAGCCTCCACCTCCCAGGTTCAAGTGATTCTTGTGCCTCAGCCTCTCTAGTAGCTGAGATTACAGGCGTGCACCACCACCCCTGACTAATTCTTATATTTTTAGTAGAGACAGGGTTTCATCATGTTGGCCAGGCTGGTCTCAAGTTCTTGGCATCAAGTGATTCACCCACCTTGGCCTCTCAAAATTCTAGGATTACAGGTGCGAACCACCACGTCTGGGCAACCTTTTGTTTGTTTCGTTTTGTTTTTTTCATTATTTTTGTAGAGCTGTGGTCTCACTATTTTGCCCAGGCTAGTCTTAAACTCCTTACCTCAAGCGTTCCTCCCACCTTGGCCTTTCAAAGTATCGGGATTACAGACATGAGCAACCATGCTGTGCCTGGTGTCTCTTCTTAGATTACTGAAGGGCACCAATCCCATCATAGGGGACCCACCCTCAGAACTTCATCTAAAACTAATTATCTCCTAAAATCCCTATCTCCAAATCAAGTACTCATCACATCATTGGAAGTTAAGGCTTCAACATATGAATGGGGAGACGCATGATTCAGTCCATAGCAGCCTGCTTTGTCACTATTTATACAAACCCCAGCTTCTTGCTCTGAATGTGTAGACTATCTGGAGTCTTTCAAGCCTTTTCAGTCAATGGTATAAGACTCTTAACTAAAATTGATTTCATTTGACTTTAAACTAAATAGTATAAAATATGTAGCCTTCATCCTTGGGGGACATGGACACTAATAGGGTAAATAAATATTTATAAAATAATGGAGTAATAATTATCACTGGGCCCAAAATAGACATAGACTAAAACAAACCAAAGTAAGTTTCCAGGTGAAAAATTCAAAGTCATTGATATAAGAAGCCAGAGCCATTTCAGTGCTTGGAAGCTGAACCATTCATCTGATGAGCTAATAAACACCAGAGGTTTTGACATTGTGTAGGCATATTTTAGCTCACTAGTAAGTGTGATTTATAATTTATTAGGCTCATCCCCAGAATAGCACAAAGAGTGGTTCAAACAAACCACTGTGGTAGGTCTATGGTGTACTTATCACTCTGAAAGCGGAACACCTGCCTACAGGCTACAGAAAGGGCCCTAAGTTAGAACCTTTAAAACCCACCCACCCATCTCTTCAGTGTCCACTTCCAGCTCAGCAGTCAGTGTGGAGAGCGCACATGTCAACAGACCAAATAGGCCCTAGCTGGCTGGGTCAGCCCGTGAATTTTCCTAGAAGCCTATCTGCCACATCACAGCTGTTGCCAGTACTGGTTGTACAATTCTTTGGCTTTCATCCAAGCAATAGTTAATGATCTGAGATTAGGGATTTTTCCAAGACATTCAGATGCACCGTTGTTCATGTCTCACAGGGTGCCTAAACTTAAGAGCAGTTGTGAAAATAAGTGCTCAAACTTTTAGTAACTCATATCTACCTAGGAGATAGATAGTGACTTTGAAATAAGCTTTTACTTTTCTTAATGTACTATTGACTCTGTTCTTTTGTGAAGATTTGAGTTCAAGTTCAGATTCTGCCACTTATCTATGGATCACTTCTCAGAAAATCACTTAACTTTTTGATCCTTATTTATTCATTCATTTCTTTATTCACAGTTATATTAATATTAGAAATTTACTAGTTTTGAACCAAATACTTGAGACTATATTATTCAATCTAGTATATTAGTTGCTATTTTAAAAAATCACTCCAGCTGCATAAGTAGCACTCTAGCTCATAAGTATTATATTAAATATTTTATTTTAATTGAATCAACTGATTAATTCATCTAAGACAAGTTTCATTTTCTATTAATTTGCCCTCTACTCATCTTCAATATATTGGATCATTCTTTTAGCATAATTAATTAAGCCAACCTATTGTTTTTATTTTAGACACAAACATATAGAATGAAATAAACCTTGGAGTATTCTATAGGCAAGGATCTGTCCTCAGTCCTGTGAACTCATATTCACTTTTAATTAAGTCCTTGGCATTTGTATGTCCCTCCCTAGAACAGTGATTCTCTAAGTGTGGTCCCTGAACTATCAACATCAACAGCATCTAGGAACTTGCTGGAAATATAAAATCTCACCTCCCCCAAGCCCCTGGAAACTGGACCTATTAAATCAGAAACTTTGGTGGTGGGGCCAGGTTAGTGATATGTATTTTAACAAGTCTTCTAGGTTGATCTGATGCATGTTAAAGTTAGAAAACCACTGGCCTAGAATATAAGTGGCATGAGGCCTGAGGTCATGTCTCTTGCTCACCAATGAATTCCCCAGTGCCTAGAAAAGTGCTTACATGTCATAGATACAGAATAAATAGTCACTGAATAAGTAAATAAATAAACATGCTTTTATCAATATATTGGAAAGAAGATTATGAGGACTAGCTCACAACTAGCAAACAAGAATAGGAGAGATAACAAACATAAAGGACGATAATGTCAGAATCCAAAATGTTCTTAAAGCATGGTTTGATAGATCCAGTAAGAATAAATTTACCATGAGTGACATCAATTTTTGTATATTTGGATAAAAAAATGCTTCTGCACTAACATATGCTATGAATATATGATTTGATATAATATGAAAAAAATGAATTGGATTTTAACTTAAAATTCATTTGACATGAGTAAATAGTGGGTATAGCTGGAAGAAAACATGCTGATGTAATCTCTAGCTGCATTCTAAGAAGTGTGATATTCTATCTTGAACAAGGAAGGCTCCAATCCTCACTATACTGGTCAGACTTCACTTTAACTATTGAGTTCATTTCTGAGAGGAGAAACACACTAAAAGCATTAAAAGGGGAAATAACTATGATCCATCCATTTATGTTTTTTTAAAAAATAAATAAACGAAAACACTAGTAACTGGGACTAAACACTCAGAATACAAGCAGGAAAAAGACACAGTCACTGATTTTAAGGAGCTCACATATGACAGAGGAGCCAGGCACCTGTGACATATATGAAGCATGGAGCTCTCATCAGATAGCGTGAGTGCTATAGGGAAGGCCTGGTCAACGGGCTCTGTGGGTCAGGAAATTTACTGGTCTGAAAAATAATGTTCTTTCAGGCACAGTTTTAAAAATTGGAAATCTCCAGCCTAGAGAAAGTAGGCAAAGTAATAGCTGTCATAAAATATTTGAAGTGCTGTCATAAAGGTTCCAAGTAGCACACAGGATTGCGATGGACATAACTCTGGGAAGATAGAAAGTTTGACATAAGAAAAAACTTTCAAAAACTGAAAACTGCCAAAACTTGGAAAGAATTTCTTGAGGGAGAAAAAGGGAACATAAGCTAGAGACTACGCTAAGGAAGAATTTAGCTTTGGAAAGTGATTGGAGTTTATAACTTTTATGTTCCCCTTTACTTGGAGATTCTATATAATTTACTGTGTTTCTAGTTAGGACAGAGAGAAAACTAGTTGGTTTCGTTTTCTTCCAGTTTATTTTAAAGGCAAATATCTTTTAAATGTCTTTAGTTTTATTTAACCCAGAAATCCTTTGACTTAGGGTTTATTTAACCTAGAAGTCCCAAATTCAATAGGTAGAGGACAAGCGAGTCAGGTAAAATAGACATCCAGGTGACAGAGAAGAGTGGAGAAGGGTGAAGAGTGGAACTGGAGTATAGATCAAAACTTTAGGGTGGAAGGAAGCAATATCTATCCATAACTCGGGGACAAATCTAGGAGAATGTGGACAGCCAGGCAAAGAAATATAGTTTGACATCAGAGGGGACTACTGGAGTTTCTTCAGTATAGGATGATGTGATGAAATCAGCATTTTAGGAAGACTAGGCTGTCAGTTAAGTACTGTGAGGATTCAGTTATTAAATAGGAGCCAGATGTGAAGTTTAGAAAGTAAAGGTGGAAAAAGAGGGCAATACATGACCCATTGACAAACAAGGTTCATCAGGACTTGTTCACTGACTGCAATTGCAGTTGAAAAAAAAAGGAAGGATCCAAAATTATCGGACGATTTCAAGTCTGTGGACTAAGAGAATGGTGATACCATTGACAGAACAGATGAGTTGGTAAGGTATTTTATGGAATCTAGATGGGAACATCCTGAAAGCATTTGAAAAGTTTCTGGGTCATTTCCTTCCTGATGATTTCCTCCTAGATTGGGAGAGATGCATTCCTGAAGAGAATGATTCAGAGATGTGCAGAGTTATAGCCCTAGTGAGTGAAAAGTTTTTCTTCCATTTCATTTCTATTGTCTGAAGAGACAATCATTAAACTACCTTAGCTTCTTATCACTTCATCTTTTGTTAACTTTCTATTTATTCTTTTAAATTAATAACAGTAAAATAATTTTTTGATGTTTTTAGATGTTGTCACTATTTCATTGTTGTTTACAGCAAGTCATGCACTGGTTTTCAAAGGGAGTAAGTTTCTTTAAGGTCTTTAAAATTACATAATATTGTTTAGTTTTTGTATATTAAATTTGTATATTAAAAATAATACTCTATGTTAAAGAGCATGTGGTATAATGGTATTTCTCTCACATGACCAGTCACTTCTTTCACAAAATATTTAATATGAAGAATTTCCTTCATGTATAAAAGAAAATCATATATACTGTTAGCAATTTTCAAGTAATGGACAATCTTGTTTTATCTCTTCCCTACCTACTTAGCCCCTATCTCAAATTATTTTAAAGAAAATTCTACACAGCATATTATCTCTAAACATTTCAGTATGCATCTATAAAAGATATGAAATCATTTGAAAATATAATCACAAAGTCATATTGCATCTAACAAAATTAAAATTCCGAAATATCATCAATACCCAGCTATCTTATAGTTCTATAATATATTTTTTGCTTCTAAATCCAAATTAGGTCTATACATTGTATTTTATTGGGATATTTCCTAAATATTTTAAAATCTATATATACTCCTCTTATATCTCTATTCCTTTTTTCCTTTGGTTAAAGGGACTGTATTTTGTCCTATAGAATTCTTCACAGTCTGAATTTTTCTGACTGCATCACCCATGGGTGTCATTCTACCGTTGTCTCTTTCCTCTGTATTTCATTTAAGTTATTAGACAGTTGGAGTAGTTTAATCAGTGTCAGGTTCAATTTTCTTTCAGGCAAAATTACTTCTTAGGTGGTGTTTTGCCCCATTAGAAGATACATGATGTCTGGTTGTCCCTCTTTTTGTGATGTTAGCAGCCTTTGATGATTATTTTCATAAGTGTAAATTTTTACACAAGACATTATTCACAAAGACAATGCTAAACATTTTCAGCACCTACATTGCTTTCATGGAGCTTTGAAAGAATTACCAATAATTTCAACTCTCCCCTATTTATTTCTTATAACATATTTTTGTGTCCTAAATAATTCATTTAACAAGTAATTTAAGAATAAAAATTTTTTAAATAATATAAAAGTTAGAAAACAGTATTTGGTTATTTGAATAATTATATACAGTAGGTGTGCAGTTTCACAGAGCTCATTTACCTGTAAGTATTTTCTGTTTCCTTTGTTTCTTCCATGTCATCAATTATTCCTTTAAATAAAGTCTTGCCATTTTTTGTCAAACTCATTCCACTGATGTTACAGACGGCGAATGTTCACTGACATTGGGAAGGTTGAAAGTTCTAATTTGCTTATTTATGTTTTAGTTTTCTACAGTGATCAAGCTTCCCTGCTGGGTTTTCTGGGTCATTGATAAACTCAGTCCACACTTTGGAAATAACAATCTCTTATTTCATATTCAATATTTTGTTTCCTAATATAATTTTATTTAAAATTTATACATAATTTTGACAACCAAAGTTTAATAATTTATATGTTCATAATAAGATAAGAATGTGACTTAAATTTTTGTTTTCATATTTCTTTGACTACCAATACACTTGGCTTATATTTGGCTCATATTCATTAAAAATGCCACTTCCATATAACTTCCTGCATTTTAAACATTTATTTGCTCTTTATCTCTGCATAGGTAAAGTACATACTTTTAGGTTCTTATATTGCTCATTTATGGAGCTTTTAAGGCAAACACATTCACTCCCCTCTCATTTTCTTTCCATGGTTATATCATTCTGACTAAAATTGCTGGTAAGAAAAGCATGGGCTAGCATGATAAGCCCTGGAAAAATAAAGCTGTTTTTTCTTAATCATTTGAGAACTGGCCAAGGATTCTAAAATTAAAGAAACAAATAAATCAGACAAATAAACCCCAGCAAATATTTATATTTGGAAACAATTTCTTTTAAAAATATTAATATTGCATTGCTCTGTTTTTAAATTGACCTTTCTCTCTAATCAGGCTCCATTTAATCGTAAAAAGAGGAAAAAAGAAGAATTATCAGGCCATTCAGTGACCTTTAGAAATATCTATTCACCTCCTGTAACCTTTATGATTTATTGCTTTTTGTTGTTGTTTTTGTTGTTTCATGAGGTGTGAGAGCAGGAGAAGGTCTGTCTGAAGAAATCAGGCAGACTGAAGATGACAAATTATTATGTCAGAGAGAGAGCTCAAATAAGAAACACCATCATAGAATGGCCAGATGGTCTGGATAATGACACTGTATATACCCAAAGAAAACCACAGCTGTTTATAAATGTATCTGTTGACAAATGTTCATTTTGAATGGAAACCTACTCCAATGAACCAATGAGACTATTTAATTGAAGTTTAATATGAAAGAGGAAGAAATTTAATAATAGAACAGAACTTTAAAGAACTATCAGCTTTCAGCTCAGCATGCACCCTAGTTCCTTGAATGTATTTTTATTATATGCTAGTTAGGGCTAATTATAACCAAATGTTTGAGTATATATTCCATGTACTTGGTCTCAACACCATATTTGTATCCCATGTGGTAAAGAGTTTTCCACTCAAAACTTTAATTACTCCTATGCATGTGCGTGAGTGGACAGGATGTATGTATCTATGGAAATTAATAGGCCTTTGAGTCTTGTCCTGATTCCCAAGGAATAACTTATACCCACAGGAAGCCATCAACTGCCGCCTTTTCTCTAAGATAATAAAATGCCCTCATCTGTCTCATAGAAGCAGGGCCACATATTGTTTTTGGAATTCACAAAATTCTTCAAGACCTATAGCTTTAATGACTTTAAAAACAAGGGTTTATTCCCAAAAAGCCTCACTCTTTCCTGTACATAGACCAGGCAGATCTGCCAATTTTTCAGCATGATCAGAAAATTCTAGAGCTGAAAGAATATCTGAAGTTCTGTTGATTTAGCCCCCATGTTTCTAGCCAGGTGAATGAATTCCAAGACATATATCACTGATGTAGTTACAGATGTAATTGGTGCAGTGAGCACACGAGATGTTTTTACTCAACTAATTCTTCTCTGAGGAAAATAGAAATTATATTCACTTAAACAACACATTTAACTCAAAGGATAAATGCTTGAGGGGATGGATACTCCCTTCTCCATGATGTGCTTATTTCACATTGCCTGCCTGTATCAAAACATCTCATGTATCCCATAAATATATACACCTATGTACCCACAAAAATTAAAAAAAAAGAACCAAACAACACATTAATGTGATTTTCCACACAATTGAACAGAATAAAGCATTTATATAGTAGAAAAATAGTAGCGAATTATCACTTTTCTGCTTAGATTATTTCTTGCTTTGAGATGAGTTTTCTGTTGTTATCATCGCTGCTCAACTCTAACAGAAGCTCCTGTGTTGGTGTTTGTTAATCTCCCGCATTATGTGTATCGCTAATGTCCTACCTTGAAAATTTTCCCATCACTTTTCTGTTCAATGAAAATATTTTTTTCCATGAATTTCAACCAACTTGTGATAAATTTTGCAATGGAACTTTTCCATTGTTAAACATTGAATAATTCTAAACACATTTAAGATAGCAGCCATTTTTAACCAAAGATTCTCCAAGTCACAAATGGTTACGGCTGATCCCCCTAGCAGTGTGTGTTTGCCCAGATAATCTGAAATCACTAATGAATATCTCTAGTACATGCAGAGATTTCAGTAACAGACTGTGTAAACTTAGATTTTAAATAAATGTCAGTTTTATTCTACAAACTACCTTCATCGGTTCTCCTTTGGTTTGTCCACATGTCTCAGTGTTTTTTGGACTAGATAAACTTTTCTGTTACAATTCTTAAGCCTCTACCTTACAGTACGCAGGGTAGTTGAAGCACCTCTTTTAATTTTACTGTTAATTTTATAGGTAAATTAAATTATTGCTTATTTTTCTTCTTCAGGTGATGTAAAAGAAATATTAATTTTCCCATTGACTGCTCATATAAAGTCTTTATTGTGTTTGGAGGAAAATTTTTCCATTGGATCAGTTTCCTCAACTCTTCAGTTTGTCTTGGCTATGAGGCACAGAAACATTAGCTCAGTTAAAATTAAAACCCTTAATGTAATGCTAATTCTACCAGGTAACTAAATGGTTTGTACATAAAAGACACTCCAGTCATTTCAGAGCAATTTATGTCAGCTCATGCCTAATGCATGTCAGTGTATTTGTGAAAGTTTCTTGATATGGATGCCATTGCCACAGTTCCCATTGGGAGCATAAACAAATAACAACAAAGATTATTGTTAATTAACAACAATTTACAACAAGAAAGAAGATTTTATTGTTTTTAGAGTCCTACAAGTGCAATAACCACAGTTCTCATTCCTCCTTATCCCTTTGGTGTTTTTAATTCCACTTGGAACTCATTATCTCAACAAAGTCACTTGGACATGTTGGCCCCTTTGATAACTACAGGAGACCAAAACATATTCTAACTGAAAAAGTGAAAATTTCTTTTTGATTCATCTGGCTGTTTTGTCAAAATGATGCCAAACATCTGGATATTTGGGATGCCTCCAGATGATTGACTGAATTTTTCATTTTCAACCAACATGGTTTCTGGTGTCGTGGAAACACAGCATCAGGTTTTGTTTACACAGTGGCCCTAAGCCAATTGCTAAAGAGTAAACTGGTGCCTACCCACATGAGCTGTCTGTCTGATAAGAGGGAACATTTGCTATTAGTTACCTCTTTGTTTTGTACCCTAAGAGGGTTGTGGGAGGTGGAGGGGTTGGCTAGTGATAGTGAAAGGTAAGATCAAAGATGAAAAAAGATTCTAGATCTTGAAAGACCTTCAAAACTATGTAAAGGAATTCAGACTTTTTTCTGAGGGAATATTAGAGAACCATTGAAGCACTACACATGGAGATCTAAAGTGTTTACTCTTGATTTAAGAAATAGTCACTTATTCACAGGTTACCAACTTGATTGGAGTCAAGGTAACTAGAAGTAGTAAATAGGCTATAAAAAGTCTATTGCAGTAATCCAGATGAAAAACTGACTATAGTATTGGCAGTGGTGATAGAGATACATTGAAGAAATATACCTTATGTAAATTACTATGCAGTAATATACCTTACGTAATCAGAAATATACCTTATGTAAATTACTATGCAAGTCTGTATAGGACAGAATGAAAGGGAAAGCAACTGGAAAATGAAATATCAGTTTGAAGAAAATTATAATGGACTACATGAGAAGTAAGGCCTAAATAAGGGCAATGACTGTGGGTATGGAGGAGTAAATGGATATGAGAGAGGTGGAAGAGCTAGAATGTCTAGAATTCAGAAGGATTTGCCTGAAGTTTAAGGATGAATGTGTATTCAAAGCCTAGTGAGGTTTCAAGACAGGGTGACTGAGAAGACAATACCAACAACAACCAAAAAAATAAGGAATTCAGGAAGTCTAGGTTTGATGAAAGGGAGTTCACCTTGAGATGTTGGTGACAGCTAGATACAGCTCAGTGGAGATATTTTGCAAGTGGTTTTAAAATGCATAACTAGAGGTTAAGTGTGAGGTTGGGACCAGGTATGTAGATTTGAAAACAGAAAAGTAAGTAAAATTTTCAAGAAGAGAAGAGGGTGGAAGAGCTACCATTATGCCATAGCAGAGAAATGATTAAACAAATCAGGGGATAGAAAATGATTAATCCTCAAGAAAGATGGAAAGAGAAAAATAAGAGAGGCCAATGTCACTTGAGCCATGTAGCACGCCCTTCTGTGTCTGTGCACCTCCACCATGTATATTCCCCGGGCATAGAACTCCTCAGAATTTTTCTACTCACCTGAGATGACAATTTGTAAAGGAAAAGAAGACTCTTGGGTTGTGATAAAATATATTTATTTTCTTTTTGTTTTCCAAACACCAGACTGGCTCTGGATCTTAAAAGTAATTATTATGACAATGAAACAGACTGTAACTATAGCTCCTCCATACCTCTCTCTGTGATTCGTGCTACACAGGGAAAGTTCTTTGTTTTACTTCTTAACTCTAGTACCTCTGGTTTATTTACTTGTGCCTTCGTTTTTCTTGTGTCTTCATCCTAGTGACTTAACTATACATTGATCGAGTTGTTCTTTCTGAGTTGAATCCAACAAGACTTCAGTCTAACTGCTTCGATCTCTACCTTTCTCTCTGAGCTCAGAGGGTCTGACTCTTATGACTATGGATTTGGTGATAGACTCACATTGCGTATCCCCATATGATCAAATCAGCGACTATTCCCCATCTCTGACCCTCCACTGACTTCCAGTGGCCACTGGCTCCATCACTCCATTTCGAATGCAGAATTGACATCTTTAATTCAAATATATTTAGTTCAGGCCCCAAGGGGCAAGAAAAGTTCAGCAAAGGAATAAGTGAAATACTGCAGAGAGGCTGAGAAGGATAACAGAGAAAGGATCATTGGATTTGGTAATGAATAATGGATATCTAAAGACACTAGAGTGTTGCGAGCAGAATAAAGACTATTAAGAGATAAAGAAGAGTAGGTACCTCCATTTACAGAAATTAAATCTATGTCAGAAAGTGCTTATTTACAGTGAGTTTTCTTCAGCATCTTATTTAACTCCTTTTATAAAAGTCTATAATGGAATTTCAAATCGAAGTGCTTTCTCTCTCTCTCTAATTATGTCCTTGTAGCCAGTGTATGGTTGATGTTGATGGTACAATTTAAACTCCCAGCAGGAAAGTTCCCCACTGTTTAGTTTTTAACTTTCTCAGTGCTCCTTATATTCAACTACTATTTAGAAAGTGATTCCTGTTGGTATCAAATCCTCCCCAGCTGGTCTTTCCAGACATTTATTTGAGGCACCAACACAGATGAAAATAAAATACAGCTATGAGAAAAATAAAATTGAGTTTATGGCAGGCTGTATTCAATAAACAAGGAGGAAAGCTAGCATGTTCCTTCCCTCTTATAGCAGTAACAATATTACTACAAACTCAAAAAGAACAATCTTGAGGACAAATTCTCCCTTCTGCATTGGCTGTCTCACATTTCACTGGCATCGTGGAAGGTGGAAACTTGGTTTTAGGGCAAAAATCCAACTCAACTGGCCATAAGAAAGTCTCTGATCCAGAACACTTGAAATGTCCATGAGAGGTTCTTTGCCACCTCTGGTTGTCTTTGGGTATCTAAAAATACAGGGTTGCTTTGAAAATATCTAAGGCTTGGAAAGCACTTCTTATGTAATAGTTTTGGGTGAGAAATATGAGAACAGCTACATTCCAAGCTAATAGTCAGTGCTTTGGACTCATATAAAAAGAATCTTAACACAATTTCATTTTAGAGGATAATACAAGTAGTTTTGCAAGGTTTGGTTGATCATCTATTGCAGACACTATTTGCTGTCAACCATTTATCTTATTCTTTCTCCCTTGAGGGCAGAGCCCTGGTTTTGTTCTGCTCCACCCTTTCCCCATAGGACTCAGTGGAGGATGCCCCTACCTAACTCCAGAGGTAGATCCTGGTTGGTATAAACCAGTCAAGGTAGGCCTTTCTCCATACTAGTGATGATTTATTGGAGGGCATATGATTCAGTTCTGGCCAATGAAACGTAACAGGAGAGTTGTTGGGGGCTTCTGAGATACATGTTTCAGCTTCTGTTTTTGCCTCTGGGCATTGCTGGACCTAGACGTGATGCCTCCTCCAACCCCAAGGATAGCTTATCTGAAGATAAATCTGGCAAATACCCAAGTGAAGGATAGAAAGACCCTGCATCTCTGAATCGCCTTCAGCTAGTGAACACAATAATGTTGAAACTCACCTTCCCTGTGGATGGCTGCCTCTAGGCAGTCATGCATTTTCTTCTTATTTATTGAATCAGATATTTTTAAACTGCAAATAAATGAATGATAACTGTTTTGGGGTCTTCCATTTCAACATACATTATTGGACAGGGACAATAGACCAAGGTGTGATTTGTAGAATCTAGTAATTAATCATATTCAAAAGCAGAAATCATAAATTACTATCTTAAAATTACCTCAAATAATAGCAATTTCAATATGATCATTACTATTATGTGTCAGTGTGTTAGGTGTTTGACATATCATATCTCATTTGTTTTTCTTATTAATGTTGAACAGTATGTACCAATAATCCCCAGTTTTCAGATATGGGTCATAGACACTAAGCAACTTGTATAGGGACACACAGTGAGTATAACAATAATAATAACTAATATTTATTTTGTACATATTATAATCTATATTCCAGGTAGTTTCTAAGCATTTTATATGCATAGCATTAACTTAGCAATTATTACATCAACTCTATGAAGAAAATACTATTATTATTTTTCATGTTTTATAGGTTAGAAAGCTGAAGCTTGGAAAATGTCAGTAAATTTCCCAATGCCACATAACTAGTAAATGGCAATGTGAGATGCATGCCCCCAAGCATAACTTCAGAGCCTGCACACTTACTGCCTCTCTGTGATTTAGAGCCATAATTCAGAATTAAAACCTATGTCTAAATTCTAAACCTATGTTTTTCCCTCTAGGTCTGGTAAAAATCTAAAAATACATTTTGGCTGCCTTCTCTGTTTTACAGACCCAGAATAAAACCAAAAATCAAAAAACTATTTTGATTACGTGAATGAAACAGGCATACACTCTGAGTGGGAAAGGAAAAATCAGATAACTTGTTCCCTTTTTGACTTCAGAGATGCTTCTGTTGTGTTCCACGACAGAATGGTGGGTTGAAGCAATAAACTAGTGTCAAGGCACATGTGGAAACAGTCCAAGACCTTCTATAGCAAGTCATTCAGGGTGATCCAGATAAATCTTGTCCCACTGTTGTAGCTGATGAAAGAATTAAAGTGACTATTTGGTAAAAGTCACTGGGCATATGGAAGGATCTAAAACATATTCAAAATAGATGCAGAAAACGTAGGGCAAAGAACGAGATATTATATCCTATTTACTTTGTCTTTCTAAAGTCCTTATTGATTGTGAAAGTTTATACAATGTTTAGTTGAATGTTCACGATTTTTATTTCCATTCAACAAGCATTTACTATGAAGCTGACCCTGCTATGCCTGCTAGGCCCATAGGGATGCATCTCCCAACATCTTCCCATCACAGTTGGGGACAATTCAAGTCCTTCCTTTGATCTACAAAAATCTCACCACTGCTACTTCTCTGATCCCATTTCCTACTACCATGGCCCATGCATACTCTGCTGTAGCTGCACTGCTCCTTTGGCCTCTGGTAGGGCAGGTTGATCTACCTTCTGACTTGGAGTATTTACTGTGCACTCTCGCTCTCTCAGTGCAGACCACCCTCCTTTCAGAGATTCACATGGGTAATTCACGCCCTCACTTGATTCAGGTCTGGGCTTAAATGTTATCCCACCTGTCACTATCCTCTCAGTCTAATTTATTTTGATTTATATTACTTATGTATTGTGCATTTATTTATTTATTGTTTTATTTTCTTACCTGTCCTGGCTCATTTTTTGTAGAGACTTTGTTTTGCTCATGGCTATATCCTGAGCACCTACTATAGTGACCAACACATAGTTAGAACTCAACACGCATTTCTTTTCTTCTTTTTTTTTTTTTTTTTAAGATGTCACTAAAGGATATAGTAGGAGCTCTAGGATATGGCATGAGCTCACTTCCAGGGACTCAAAGTCCAGCACTGGCCATTTAACATAAGCCAAAAGATTTAAGCGAACAATCTACTATTACATGATACAGATAAGAAAAAAAACTCAAAATTGCCTTTTCCATTTTGACATCTGAACATAGGTTAGTAATAATAAAAACTGTTAAACTCAGCTTCTGCTGCAATTTTAAAAATCTGCAGCTACCCTCCTTGATTATTGATGTGGAAATTACTGATTAGTCTCTATTTGATGCCACTGGTCAATAAGGCCTTCCCTTGTAACACAGAAACTTGCAACATAATGATTAATATGGAATGGCAGAACTAGCAAAAATCTAGGCTAGGCAAGAAGCAGTATTGTTCTTGATTTCACCTCACACCTAAAATCAACTCAAATGAATTTTGCAAAAGCCTTGGCATTTGGAAATGTGGATTGCGTGAGCAACTTCTACCCAAGCAAATCCAGTACATTCCATTTTTGTGCTGAGCATAGAGCTGGCCTGATAATTGGTGCCAAAACCAGATGTTTGACTTTGGAAAAAGGGCATTCCACACATTCATCAAAAACACTTCTTGGCAAATCCAGCAGTACAGGACACATATGTGTCTCCATGGTCGATAGTGCAGAAACCACATTGGTTATATATGAGAAGCATTGTAAAACTGGATGTATTTATAGAAATGCTTATAAAACATGCAGTTATTTTTAACAAGAAAGAGTTGAAGTTGTTTAGTGCAGATGCATAACTTGTCTTACAAATAAAATGATTGATTGCAACAGAATTCACACTTTCTGATATCATCCAATAGCTATACAGTCAAGTGTTTACCATACATGGCAGACTGGACATCATACAAAAAGATCTAATAAGCAAGGATCTTGATGTCAGAAAAAGTGCATGCTGTCAAAGAAGAAGGAGAGGTTCATGCTTGTAGATAAATCAAATGAGCTTGAGAAATTGGCCACATTACTTTTATGGCCATCAGTGTGCAGCAGAGAACCTACTAGATAAAGAATTTGCTTTTTTTGGGTTCTAGTGATGGGTACAACCGAATTCTTCAGTGGTACCTCATTGTGTCTTCTATACTAATGAAAGCTCTCAACTGATAAATGAAAAAGAACAGGACAACCAGGTTCTTCATCCTAATTGTTTACAAAATTTGTAAGTTCTGAAACATAGGTGATGTTAAAAAGAAAACCTCCCATTCAAGGTGTTATATTATTATGACCTAAATAAACACCTCTTCACCTTACCCCAACAGATATATATACATACACGCAAAGTGATAAGAACTCAAAGGATAAAAAGGTCACTGTAGATAAAAAGTTCTGTCTTCTTGGGGAATTGAGCCTCAAATGTGGGGTGAGATGTGAAAAATATAAAGGAAATTCCATGGCAGAGAGAGCTGGTATGAACAAGTGACATATTTTGTAACAATGCAGAGAGGTCTTAACCTAAAGGAGGTGGTAGGACTATGACTATTTGAGAGTTTTGGCCAAAAGAAAAAATAGATAATCTCATCTGTTTGTTCACATTGTGTCTCCAGAACCTAAAACAGCACCTAACATACAGTAGATAGATAGTAAATGTTTACTGAATTTGAAACAAAGACACAAACCTGGGTTAAACTCGTTATAATATCACCCTTCAAGAAGGATCACAAAATAACAAAACACTAAATTGAAATAAAGGAGAGTGGATGAGTCTTCAAAGCTCTGTTGAGTTAATATTCTCACTTGCCAAGCTCTCACTCGTAAATAGCTTGGAAGTTGTCACTCATGTCCTTGCAACTAGAAAAAAAGTTTAACAAACTGAAAGTCAATACCTTGTCTTGGAACATTGGAAAATTGAGGTCTCAGAGCGAACTGCTATCCCAAAATCTGGAGAGACAGGAGAATACAGAGAATCACCACTGAGATGTGGTTGCCTGGAGCAGAAGTTGTAGGAGCCATAAACTAATAGGCCATAAACTTAAATGATCATCTTGCCAAATTGCTGGAGACTGAGAATAAGTTAATGTGAGAATGAGAATCTCCTGGGGACCACAGTCTTAGGGGAGCTCCCTCACTCTCATAGCTTTTATCTTCAGGAACTCCACCAGGTTCTCATGGTAAAGAACTGGGAAAAATTCCTGTGTTTCTGGCAGAATAAGGGGTAAGGTAACCATTTTGAAATATGCCCAGAGCATTTTCCATGACCAAGACCTACTATGTAGGGGGAAAGACTTTACCAGAGCCTTATCCCACCTGGGAAAATGGCAATTTGCCAACTCCAGCCTCCTCTAGCATTTCTGTCCCATCTAAGGTGGAAGGGGAGCTAAGAAAAGCTTCTGAAATAACAGATGAAAACACAGGCCCACTAGAAGGCTGAGGTTTAATCATAAGATTATAGAACAAAAGTCTGCCTTTTCCAGGGCTTACACCACATCAATAGTAAAACAGTGGATCACAGCTGAAAGAGTGGCAAGATGCCACCTCTATTTAAGGAGGAGTATTTAGGGAAGCCCAAAGACAACAAGGAAGACGAAAACAAAACACAACAAAAGACTAAAAAATTTGAAGTATTATATACCCACAGCCACAGCAAAAATTAAACAGCCCAGTTCTAGCCAGATTAACACAAAACCTCACTTTAAAGAACTACCTCATTTTCTATTAACTAACAAATAATGTTCAACTTTCAGTAAATAATTACAAAACAAGAAAAATTAAAAGACAAGGAAAAACATAGTATGAAGGGACAAAGAAGCATTCAGACCCAGACTCAGGTATGACACAAATTTGGGAATTATCCAACAGGGAATCTAAGATAACTATAATTAATATGTCAAAGGCTTCAATAGAGAAAGTATACAACATACATGATTAGATGGTTTCCATCCACAAAAAATGGAAATTCTAAGAAAGAATCAAAAGAAAATGCTATAAATCGAAAGCACTGCAACTAAAATGAAGAATGCCTTTGATGGGCTCATCAATAGACTAAACAGAGGAAGGAATCAGAGAGTTTGAAGATATGTCAGTAAACACTTCCCAAACTTACATGTGAAGAGGAAAAAGAATGTTAAAAACCAGATAGCCAAGGGGAGGAGGTTTGTATGATACCAACAGATACATACACACACGACAGAGATATACACATACATGTGTTATGTGTATATAAAACAAATATATATAAAACTTTATAATTTTATATAGTTTTTGTATATAGCTAATATTTATATTGCACTTTCCAGCAAGCAATTTTCTGAGAGTTTTGCATATATTGACTCATTTACTTCTCAGAACAACTATATGAGACACATGGTATTATTGTCTTCATTTTAGAGACTGCAGCTGTTTTTCTTTTTCTTCTTTTCTTTCCTTTTCTCTTTTTTTTTTTTTTGAGACAGAGTTTCTTTTTGCTCAGGCTAGAGTGCAATGGCATGGTCTCGGCTCACTGCAAACTCTGCCTCCTGGGTTCAAGTGATTCTCCTGCCTCACCCTCCCAAGAAGTTGGGATTACAGGCACCTGCCACCACACCCGGCTGATTTTTTTGCATTTTTGTAGAGACAGGGTTTCACCATGTTGGCCAGGCTGGTCTCAAACTCCTGACCTAGGGTGATCCGCCTGCCTTGGCCTCCCAAAGTGCTGGGATTACAGGCTGCAGCCATTTTTCTAAGACAGTCTGAGAAGTGTCAAGATAAAGAAAGAAGATTGACAGGGAGTGAAAAGTCACAGTCCAATCTTAGAGAAGTCAGGCTATGACCAGGGATAGAATCCAATGAACGCATGAATGCATTGCTAAATTCAAATCAAATAGATAGTAAATGCTCTGGAAGGTTATATAAAGGCAAAGACTAGGGCCAGGCGCGGTGGCTCATGCCTGTAATCCCAGCACTTTGGGAGGCCGAGGTGGGTGGATCGTGAGGTCAGGAGATCGAGACCATCCTGGCTAACACGGTGAAATCCCGTCTCTACTAAAAATACAAAAATATTAGCCAGGAGTGGTGGCGGGTGCCTGTAGTCCCAGCTACTCGGGAGGCTGAGGCAGGAGAATGGCGTGAACCTGGGAAGCAGAGCTTACAGTGAGCTGAGATCACACCATTGAACTCCAGCCTGGGGGACAGAGCGAGACTCCGTCTCAAAAAAAAAAAAAAAAAAGGCGAAGACTGTGACCATTATAAATCCTCTAACCCACTGTGGCCCATCTAGTGGGTTAGAGGATTTATAATGAGAAGCAGAAGATAAAACTGAAAATGCTTAGTAGAGTAAGAAAGTGAAAAGCCTTGACTACAAGGATAAGCAACAGACAATCAAAACTGTAGAGGTATATGAATAAAATGTTTCAACAGGCAGTAAAAATAGTAGCATGGACAAACACATGGGCTTTCCCTGGGTTACAAACATAATTATGAACTAAGTTGATGCTACTTAATGGTAACTGTAGTTCCTTCGCAGCTAAAATATAAATGACCCTTACAACAACCTGAGCACCAGGGGGGAGGGGCGCATAAGACAGGACACATGTGGACTTAGCACCACCACTCAGACTGTCCTGCATCCTTAGGTGCAAATCCAAAGACTGTCTCTCTACTTAGCATGCCATCATCACCAACTGTCATTATTTATTGAAAACCTACTACATTTCTGGTCAAACTCTGGGCACCTTGAGAATTTCCATAGCATGAAGAAGATGGCCTAATTTCACCCTCAAGGAAAACACATGCTAATAAAAACATTTCCTTTTGATTTAGGGCCAATTGCTAAAATTGTATGTTTGAACACATGCATGTCCTTTTTACAAACAAAGCACAAAACCAGAGACTGAAGAACACTTTTGGAAGCACAAAATCTGTGATTATTATCTAGCTTTCCAGAAACATCTGGAATTTTGAGTTCCTGTTCTCATTACCCTGGAAAGCAATAAGCTTCCTCCTGTCATTCACCTTCTTTTGACCTTATTGTAACAAGGCTTAAAAGGAGACTTAGATTTGTCTGTAGTAGTAACATCTAAGACATTAAATCATCTTATGATCCATATTGTGCAAAATCATTCTACCTTGGAAGTGATATGGGAATGACTGTTAAGATATAATTAGATTTTGCTGACATAAATGTTTGTTTCGCTTTTTGTGCTAGCATTTAACGTATTTTCTTAGGCCTAAGCTCCTCAAAATTTCCAAGTAGCTTATAAACATTAATGTTGAAATCATTTAACCCATTGCGGCTATCAAGTAACTCAACGTAAAGAAGTAAAAAGATCTTGTTATTAGGTCAACCCTTCACTTTTTGTTTTTAATTAAATTCTTTAAGAATAGAATTATGATTGGTGTAGTGTAGCCCTTCTGGATGTGTGGACATCCCATATATCAATGGGATACCTCAGAAGGTAGGCGGACCAAATCATTATTACAATAACTTACCCCAAAATTCTGACTGCCAGATAAGCTTCCCAGGTACTCAAATTATTACTAATGTGACATGAGATGAGATGCAGTCAGAGGGAAGGTGGAGGAATAACTAATGGTTTTGGTATTTACCTTCTGTGGCAACAGATTGTGGAGCCATCCACCTTCCATTTACTACCCTAGTGAGTGTGCATAGGATGAAAAAAAAACATTAAAAGTCATGAACATGCAATTAAAATCTGTGAGGAGAACCAGAAGGCCTTGGTGGTGGCTTTGAAAGAGTTCATCATCTCTGGCAGTCTCAGGGAAGATATGACTGAGGACAAGGTCAAGTCTGACTGTAATGAGTGCAGCATTATTGCAACAATTGAATGCTCAATCTTGCCAAGTCTTTCTTACTATTAAAAGAGCATCATGAGGAAAGCTTGGGAACCATATGCATTGGTGGGAGACATTTAAGCAGATAAGAATGAGGGAGAGAAAATTTTTGCTCGTTTTATGTTGCTTTTTTCATTTTTACATTTTAGGCATCTTTATTGAGATATAACTTATATAAAATAAACCCCACATATTTAAATTGTACAATTTGATCAATTTTGACACATGTGCACACACACACACATCTATATACATACATAAAGACCATCACTACAATAAAGATAATTAAAATAACCACCATCTGCAAAAGTTTGTAGTCTCTGTCATTTGCAACTTCCTATCCTTTCTTATCTCCATGCAGACCACTGATCTACTTCCTACTACTATGGATTAGTTTTTATTTTCCAGGATTTTATAAGAGTTTATGTTACTTTAATTTGTCTCACTCCTTACACTCAACACAATTGTTTTATACATGTTGTTGGAGATTTATACATGTTGTCGATTGTAACATTCATTTTTATTCCTTTCATCAGATATAACATAATTTGTTTATCCAATCACTTGCTAATGGGCATTTAAGTTGTGTCCAGTTTTTGCCTAGTAAAAATAAAGCTGTTATGAGCATTTATATACAAGTCAATATGTGGACATATGCTTTTACTTCTTTTGGATAAATACCTAAGAGTAAAATAGCAGGGTTATATAGGAGACATGAACATTTTCAGTAGTGGTTATATCATTTTACATTCCCATCAGCATTATTTGAAAGTTCCAGTTGCTTCACATCCTCATCAAAACTCGGAATTATCAATCTATTAAAATCTACCTAGAAATGACATATAATAATCACACAATTTTAAATCAATTATTGTATGTGTATTGCACACATTCAAGAAGCTATAGAAAAGATGCAATAAGCAAAATCATGAAACATATAAAAAGAACAAATCAAATTTCTAAAGATAAAAGCAAAAATGTCTGAGTTGAAAACTATACTTAATGAATTAACAGCAGATTAGACATTGCAGAAAAAAAGATTCATGAACTGCCTGGCATGGTGGCTCATGCCTGTTATCCTAGCATTTTGGGAGGCTGAGGTGGGCAAATCACCTGAGGTCAGAAGTTCGAGACTGGCCTGGCCATCATGGTTGAAACCCCATCTCAACTAAAAATTCCAAAATTAGCTGGGTGTGGTGGCATGTGCCTATAATCCTGGCTACTGGGGAGGCTGAGGCAGGAGAATCGCTTGAATCCAGGGGGCAGAGGTTACAGTGAGCCAAGACTGCACCACTTCACTCCAGCCTGGGCAAAAGAGCGAAATTCCATCTCAAAAACAAACAAACAAACAAAAACAACATAAACAACAACAAAAAACCAAGAGTAATGAAAGTTGGAGACATTGTAATAGAAACAGTTCAAAATTTAGACAGAAAATTAGACTGAAAGAAATGAACAGAGCATCAGAGAGCTGTGGCACAACTTCAAGCAACCAAATATACCTGTTTTTGGAGTCTTCAATGGAGGAATTAGGAAAGAAAAAATACTTGAAGAAATAATGGCTGGTAAATTTTCACACTTTATACAAACTATAAACCCATGGATTCCAGAAGCTCAGAAAACTCTAAACACACACACACAAAAGAAGAAAATCACAAGAGACAGACTGAAAAAAAGCACCTCATGTACAGAGGAACATATAAAGAGGACAACAGACCTTTATGAGAAGCAATGCGAACTAGAAGATATCCTTAAAGTACTGAAAGGAAAAATAACTGTCAACCTAGAATTCCTTATCTAGTAGAATATTTTTCAAACAAAATGTGAAATAAAGACTGTTTAAGACATAGAAAAACTGGAAGAATTTATTGCCAGTGTACCTACACTACAAGACATTTTAAAGGAAAGCCCTTTAGGGAAAAGAACAATGATATCAGATGGAAATCTAAACCTGCACAAAAAATGAAGAGCAAAGAACATGGCTAAGTTATTTGAAACTAGTTCAATTCTTTCAGGTCTTGTTTTAAAGCTTTGTTCTAGAGGTAACCTCACTACTGCTGAGGTAGGACTCTAAAATGCCTTTTGAATTATGAGGTTGCTCCATTGATGGGAATAGGTACTATTCTCAGCCCTATTGGAGCACCAGGAATTGTTTTCTCTAATCCTTTAGAGTGGTTCCTTGTTTAGCCTGAATAGTTTCCTTACCTGTATATGTTGGTCACTACTAAACTGACTTTAGTTAAATTTAAGTAAGCCTCTGCAGATTTCTGCAATTCATTCTCTATGTAGCTCTCTTCTCTCTGGTACTCTGCTTTTTGTACTCTAGCTGACTTGTCCTCCTGACCTCTTAAAGTCTGCTTATCTTTGGGAGGCCACCAAGCTCTTTCTGGGGCCTTCTTCAATACACTGTGGGCTGGAAACATTCTCTAGAAAGTAAGATGGGTAATCATAGCACTCATGTTATTTGTTTCTCATCTTCTAGGCAACAAACCCAGTTGTTTCTGATGTCCAATGTCTCGACAACCATTAATTAGTCATGGTGTTCAGTTTTTTAGTTGGAAGGTGAATTCAATCCCTGTTACTCCATCTTTCCCAGAAGTTATAACTGAGAAACATGAACTTCAAAATTCTTCTGATCATCCTTTGCCAGTAGAGAAATCTCAACTGTTATTCTCTGGAAAAAAATAATATTTTAATGATTGGCTCTCAAGCTGATGCCCATGTTTGTTCAAGACATACTCTGCCAGCTTTCATTGCCTCTAATCCTAATAAAACACTTAGCCCAGACTGAGTGAGGGAAGCCCTATTCTACAAGGAGAAAACCTTTACATCAATGCAATGACAAGGCATTACCAATGTATGCCATCAAGAACTGAGGTGGATTTATGAAAACAGATTCTAAGAGGGTTAAGCCAACAGGGACAGAACATAAGACCTGATGGAGCCAAATTCATTGTCCTATGTCCCATCTACCTGAGATTCAGAATTAATTTGTTGTCTTGAGCTCAAGAAAGTGGGTTAATAGTTTGCTGGGCTGAATAATCAAAATATGGATTTAATCAGGGCTTACAATTATTGAGGTCAAACTGCCAGAAATTTATTCACATACATACTACAGAAAAGAAAAAAATGTCCAATTATTTCAGGAAGTAGGTGTATGTTATGTGCAACTTGCTCAGCCACTTCGCCTGGAAAACAGACAATGCATTAAGAAATGCATTTGTGAAAGGATGTCAGTAGCTTTGAAGCTCTCTGTGGTGGTTGTCCCCTTAAGACTAAAAGTAGCAGAGAAATATGCTATTACACTTTGGGTTCACTAATCTCAGTGGGAATTATGGCATCTCAGATTGGTAAAGGCCACTCAGACAATCAAAGTTAAGGTGGAATAACTACAATAAGTTAGGGGAAGATAGCGTGGAGATTCCTCAGGGATCTAGAACCAGAAATACAATTTCACCCAGCAATCCCATTACTGGATGTATACCCACAGGATTATATAAATCATTCTACTATAAATACACATGCACACGTATGTTTATTGCAGCACTGTTCACAATAGCAAAGACTTGGAACTAACCCAAATGCCCATAAATGGTAGACTGGATAAAGAAAATGTGGCACACATACTCATGGAATACTATGCAGCCATAAAAAGGATGAGTTCATGTCCTTTGTAGGGACATGGATGAAGCTGGAAACCATCATTCTCAGCAAACTAACACAGGAACAGAAAACCAAACACTGCATGTTCTCACTCGTAAGTGGGCATTGAACAATGAGAACACATGGACACAGGGAGGGGAACATCACACACCATGGCCTGTTGGCAGGTGGGGGACTAGGGGAGAGATAGCATTAGGAGAAATATCTAATGTAGATGACAGGTTGATGGGTCCAGTGAACCACCATGGCACTTGTATACCTATGTAACAAACCTGCATGCTCTGCACATGTATCCCAGAACTTATAGTAATAAAAAAAAAGTTTTTTAAAAAAAAGGAAGAAATGGGGGGGAAAAAAAAAGAACAAAATTGTTACCAAAGTATTTTAAGCCACTGAGGTTTAGTAGATTTGTGGTTGCTAATCCCCAAGAGACTTCCACCATCAAACAGTAATATTCCTGATACACTGAAGCTGAAAACATCTCCTGGCCATTTTGGGCTCCTCATAAAGGTGAACCAACAGAGGCGGAATCAGTGGTTACAGTGCTGATCCCATTTGCTGGAAGAAATTAAGGTGCTGCTACACAATTGAGGTAAGGATGGCTATGTTTAGAACCCAAATAATTTAACTGGGCTATTCGTATCGTTCCTTTGCCCCATTGTCTGGTAAATTAAAAAACTCATAAATCCAACAAAGAAAAGACAAGCAAACAGCCGGGCACAGTGGCTCACGCCGTAATCCAGCACTTTGGGAGGCTGAGGCGGGTGGATCACCTGAGGTCAGAAGTTCAAGACCAGCATGACCAACATGGTGAAACCCCATCTTTACCAAAAATACAAAAATTAGCTGGGCGTGATGGCAGTTGCCTGTAGTCCCAGCTACTCAGGAGGCTGAGGCAGGAGAATCGCTTGAATCCAGGAGGCGGAGGTTGCAGTGAGCTGACATCGTGCCATTGCACTCTAGCCTGGGCAACAAGAGCGACACTCCGTCTCAAAAAAAAAAAAACAAAACAAAACAAACAAACAAAAACAAAACAAGCAAACACTCAGATCCTGCAGATATAAATGAACCACCCTCTAAATGAGGAGCTGGCAAAAGTCAAGGGGAACATGGAATGAGTGGTGGAAGTCGACAGCAATTATTACCATCTCAGGCCTCATGACCAGATAGGGTGGCAAGAACTGTTGAATCTGTTTTATTACTTGACCATTTCCTTTGTACTCTTTTTTTCTCCACGCTTCCTTATATAAAGAATACCAGCAGTAACAAACATTTAGCTCCCAACTTAGATTATAAGTTGGTGGAAATAACTCCTCCCTGTTATGATAGTTGGTAGAACCTTTTGCTTTCCTATGCTGGAGACATGAATTAGATGAAAGAGAAGGGCAGCTCTTGATAGGATAAAGATATAGCTTTCTTTTGCCTGTCCAGATCCATTCTTCACCCATTTCCCCTGTATTCTGATCCCAGAAAATCAACTGCATGAACTACATCAGTAGATTTTTTTGAAACCTGAAACTAGTTGGGTTTCACCAGTTGAGAACCCTGGAAAGAAATTGGTGAGATAGAAGAGTAAGGTTAGGGCTCCCTTCCTACAAGACCAGACAAGCTGGCTGTGTCCCTTGACACAGGTCACCACGACTCTTAAAGGGGCTGACTCTACATAACTCTCCTTCCAAGTCCCAGTGGCCACATCTGACCCTTCTCCCTGCAGGTGTGGTAAAAGCTTGGCTGCCACTAAGCCCTGTCTATGTTTTTGCATTATGCTTTTTGTTTTCTCTACACTTACCTTTGTAAATATCTTTTGTGAATAAACTCCTTTGATTATCCTATTTTGAGTTATGGTATATTTCCTGATGGAATGTGACTGATACACCTTTTTTCTCTTGATGAATCCTCCTTGTATTGAGGAGCTAAATACCAAAAGGAGAGAGAGAGAAAAAACTCTTCATGTGGAAACAGGATTGAATGTTAAACTTGACTAAAACCAACCTAGACTTTAATAATGGGAAGTGAGAGGAAGTTTATGGACTTCACCTAAGATGTCATTGGTACGGTTAAGTGAGAGTCAGCAGAAAATGGATTATAATCATTGGAAAAAGAAGTAACACCATTTTCTATTTGTCGCCTCTCAGCAACTACCCTGGTTATATAAGATATCTCAGTCATTGCATGAAGTCATTTTCAAAGAAGAACAACCTAACATAAATAAAAAGGAATTCCAAGTGTCTTTGTATCCCTCAAAGAAATTAGAGAATATTCAATTCATAAGCACAGCAACACTTTCCAAATATTTTCTGCTCCCCCCTCAATTCCTAACCCCTTGCCAAGCAAGTCTCTCATACTCACAGCTGCTGTGCATCCTTTTTATATGGCAAAATTCCCCTACATTCTCTCCAATTCCTTAGACTACCCACAACTTTCCCATCTTTTTTCCTTCTTCCCAACTCTCAATGCATATTTTAAAAAACTAAACATTTCCGAATGTTTAAAGTTCTATTTTGCCTGCTTCATCAATTTCCCACATTCTCGAGAGAGAGAGAGAGAGAGAGAGAGAGAGAGAGAGAGAGCACTTTAGCTCTGATTCAACAGGCAAACTAGGATATCTAACTAGGATAAGCACTGCTGGTTTCTATTCCCGTCTGTCCATTCTCTCTCTTCTGCATTACCAAAAACAGACAAACAAGCAAACAAAACCCCCCCAAATCCAAAAACCTGCTTGGCAAAACAAAACATACCTAAGGAGTAAGGGAGACTGAAGGGGAAAAGCTCATCTAAAGAATAGCAAGGAAACACTACCCTTTAACATATTTTGTTCCCTTCATACCTGAAGCTTAGAACAGTGCCTAGGCAAACACAAATAGTATGAACTCCAGGAATCCTAGCAATTTTTATGCTCTGTAAGAAGTATAGAAATGATTTGGATCATTTTGGTGTCTCTGAAACTGCAGCTTTTGAACACAAAATTTGCATGAGAAGAATCCTGTAGAAAGGCTGAGTATTAGATAGATGTAAATTTTGGTGTATCATATATTGGTTAGCATCAGACAGTTGCCTGATTGAATAATTAATAAAATTCCCAACACATTTGGCTTTTATCCAGTCAGTATCTGCAGATGTGACTGAAAAGGCTCCTGAGCCCACATATATTCAGTCCATGTTTTGCATGGCAGATGCTGTTGCAGTAACTTCTGTTGTCTTGATCCTCTCCCACATTGTTCTGGGGAGAGTAAAGAATACCTGTCCCTTAGGCATTGTCTTCTATGTATTGCATAAACATACTTTGCACAGGATCTCACGTTTATGACATCCCTTTTGAGTGTGATGCCCTCAGATGCATTTAAAAACTCTTTTAATTTAAAACTCTTTTAAAGCTTTCTATTTTATTTCACTGACATGCCAAATTACAGTGGCTTATACAGGGCAGTTCCTCAGAGTCATTATTACTATTTGCAAAATTCCTTTTTATTGGATACCAGACTGGTCTTTCAGCTGCTATCTTCTCCTAGGAGCTCTTGCTGTGCTGTGTTGTTGGAAGGCATGCTTCAAGGTATTTACAATTTCTAAGAGAGAGCAGAGCTTTCGTTTTGGCCTTCAGTTATCCCCATAAACTCACACCTGGCTTCTTGAATTTAAAAAAAAAATGATGATTTTGGGAAATATTGCAGCAAATTTTAAGTTATAATTCAATATTTTCTTTTCTCAGTACAGGCCACCCCTGCAATCTGTAATAAAGTCTCCTAGGGATTCTTTCCAGTACTGTTATGGAAAATAGGCCACACAAGAATTAGACCGCAATGGAAAGAGCCTCCTGGTGAATAGCCTTCCACTCAACTTCAAAAGGGCAAAACCACTTTAATTAAAACACCTTAAAACTATCCTAGCTCCTCTGCAACAGATATAGTCAGTAAAGAGGTGTTTAGTGACCTCTCCTGTATAAGCATATACAGTCATACTGGAGCACTTGAAATGTTCCTAAAGACAAATCTGGTTTCCAACTCACAGAACAGTTAATCCAGTGATTTTCAATAGTAGATACAAATATCTGGTGGATCTTGATTTCGTTTCCCCTTCTTAGAATGGATCTATTATTCATACCTTGATGTATCAGCTGGTGTTTGCTACACAACAAAACATCCTAAAATTTAGTGGCTGTGCCATCCATTTATCAACATGTACAGATCAGCAGATCAAAAATTTGGGCTGTACTGAGCTCTGCAATTCTGTCAGTCTAGCTTACTAGTGTGTTTTCAGTCAGATGTCAGCTTCCGGTTAGACTAGAGGGCTAGTTAGGGCACCTCGAATCTTCTCCAAATGACCTCTCCATCTCTAGGAGGCTAGTCTGGGTATGTTCATATGGTGGCAGAATTCAAGAGCAGCAAGGGAGCAAGCTCCACTGTGAGTGTTTTTCCAATCTGTCTTTGTGTTATGGTTTCCATCTCTTTGGTCAAAACAAGTCACATGAATCATTGTGGAAGGATACTGCAAGAGAGCAAGGTTATTAAGAAGAGTAAAAAAATCTGAGCCATTACTGCAATCCATTCACTACTGTTAGTTTTTTCCTTCTGCCTCCTATAATGGCATCTCCTGGACAAGGGGTTGCCCCTACATGGCACTTTTATCAATATCACAACATGAAAAGTTTAAATGATTAGACCATAATGTCTTCCGCCCTATGATACATTGACCTATCACCCTTGTACTTATGCCATGAAGAAGTAAATCAGAGCTAATAGCTTCTCACAAGATCTCAGATGCTTGAGTTGAATCTTATTGAGCCACTGCCAATACTAACAAAACCAAAACTAAAGCATTTAGTTGAATAAGTAGACCTTGATGTCTACACTTGCCAGTAAAACAAAAACGACAACAAATAAACCCAGAATGACAGGTTGATGGTACCTCTATCCTTTCCTTCTCCCCTTCTTCCTCAACTAAACTTCTTATCACTTAACTAAAGTTACCTGCTATTTGGATCAAATCAAATCCAGGGGAATTTGGCACATGGTGAAAATGGAAAATCAACTGCCACCCACACTCTCTAACTTGGGAGCTGCCAAGAAAAAAATGGGCCTTTCAATGCATTGTTTCAGAGTTTGAAGCTGCTTTCAATGGTAGTAATAATAACACCCACCCCCACCACCCCATTCTGTCCAAAATCCCAAAAGAGACAGCAGAAAAAGCTATTCTACCAGTGACCTCACATAACCTCAAATTGCTATTCATATTCACAAAACAAGGCCATTTTAAAATATTGCTTCAATGTCTTAAATTCAACCTAATGGCTTCACTTTGTATAATTGTATGTCTTCGGAGAGCTAGTCAGGCCCTTCCTACACTGAAGATGAATTACTCTTTCATAGGAAATGCTCACTAAGTATCCTGGAATGCCCCTCCACCTCTCAATATTGTTTGTCTATTAGAGAATCTTTTGTTCCATAAAAAAGTGTCAGAGAAACCTTGTTTTCCTAAGTTTATTAAACTAATTTTGATTTAGGATAAATAAATGTAACTTCTTTTTTAGGTCATTGATGACACGAGATAGTTGAAATTTAAACAAATATTATTAATTCTGCCATTCCAAGCTCTTTTTTAATTACAGCATGCTAAATAACCAGAATTATTGCTTAAACAGCATGTGCTAGTTGTCTCCTCCATGGTAGGTTGAAGATGGATGGAGTCCCTGTCCTCATGCACTAGCTTGCAGCCAAGCAGGGAGAGATGGAGCAAAAGCAGAGTACATATATTAAAAATAGTTAAAATTATGATAAGTGCTGTGTAGAAAGATCATCAGTGACTGAGATAAAGAGTAACAAGGAAGTACTCTTAAATAGTGTCAGAGAAGACCTCTCTAGGGGATAAAAAGTAAAATGAACCTGGAAGAATCGGCAAGACCTAGCAACATGAAGAATGGAGAAAGCACCTTCCTGCTTGAGGAATGAAGCAGGAAGCAAAGTGAAAAGAGCTTCTGTGGACAAGGAGCTGGAAAAATGCAATTGTGTCTTGAGCAGTCTGAGGAAGGAGAGAGGAACATAAGACAAGTTTGGAGAGTTGGGGAGGGGTGATACCAAGCAGAACATCATAGGCCGTGGTAAAGGGTTTACATATGATTCTAAGTGAAACAGTAAGACACTGGAGGATTTTAAGCCTGAGAGAGATAAGGTCTGATTAGTGTTTTTGAAGAATCTTTCTATCTGTTACATTGAGCATGACAGGAAATGCAAGAATAAAGCTAGGAGAATAGAGGAGGCTATTGTAAAGAGCCAAGGCAAGGGATAATGGTGGCTTAATCCAGGACATAGTAGTGGAGGTAGAAAAAAGTAGACATATTTTGCAGATAGATTCCAATAACATTCTAGTGACTTAATGTATTGGTGATAAAATACAGAAAGGAATCATGGAGAACATCCACATGTGAGGCTCAAAAAAATTGTAAGCTGTGGTATTATACTAAGGTGAGGAAGGGCAAGAATGGTTGGAAAGCCAGTTGGTGGTGGAACATAAGTATTCAGTTTTGAACAAGTCAACTTTGCAACATCTCTAAGACATCCAAATTTACTTTTCACGTTGGCAGTCAGATATAATGTCTAGCGCTCAGAGGGAAAGTCAGATATAAGTGTGGGAATACATTTATATATAAACATGTATATAAATATATGGAAATGTATATATGTATGATTGGGGAATTATCATTATGTAAATGGCAATAAAACATATTGATAAATAAAGTAATTTAGAGAGAAACATTAAAGAGAGAAAATTACTAAATTCTGAACCTAGGAAAACACCAAGATCCAGCTGCTTCTTTCTTTCTTAACAAATTCTCTCTTAATGTTGTCTTCTTTTTTTCTACCACATTTTTTTTTACCACACTATTTTTTTTCCTTCTACCTTTGGAGTCTTTTCTTCCTCTTCCTTGAAGGATACACTTCATCAGTGTCACTTACACACACATACACACACACACACACACAGACTGAACATACTCTAGGGATAGTCTTGAATACTTTCACTCTCTATTTTTAAAAAAATTACATTATTTTAAATCTCCACATTTGTGGATAGTAATTTTGATCTATGAGGATAAATACCTACCCAATATACAGTCATCATTCATGGATGCTATTTTTATTTTTCCTTTGATTTTTCTGGGATGTTTTAAAAATACTTTTAAAAAGTTCTTTATTGAAAGCTTTTTAATCTTTGTTTGACCATATTTCTTCAGTTTGTTGAATCTTTTACTGTCTGCTTTTACATTGGTTTAAAATCTCATTTATGTATGTGTGTCCAGAGTTATGACAGCTATCCTGTGAGTGGGTCTTGAAGCCTGCTCAGGACACAGCTTCAAACCCAACAAGCTCTGGGCATCTATGTTTGGGGATTTAGCTCATTACTGGTGGTGCAATTCTGGGTCCTGCACCTGCATCTGTAGCACAGGCCTGAGTCCCAGTTTTACAGGTGATGCTGATTGTGCTCCTGGTCATAGGTTGAACCTTGCTGCAGGTATGAGCATCTGGGTATGGCTGTTCCCAGGTAACTGACGCTTTTTCATTTCTAACATACACAGAAACTCTTCTCGTTTTTGAACCTTGCTTTTTTTTTTCACCATGAAGAAGGTTTAGTATATGTTCAGCCAACCATTTTATCATTTTAAACTAAACTTTACTGAGGTATAATTTGCATCTGATAAACTGCATCTGCTTAAAGTATACAATCAAATGCATTCTGATACATATATTCACCCATGAAATCACCACCACCATCAAGATGCATATCCACCACACATATTACATTCCTCATGGACTTTTGTAACCATTCCTTCCTGCTCCATCCCATTCCCAGGAAAACCCTAATCTGCTTTTTGTTACTATAGTTTGTATTTTCTAGAATGTTATATAAATGGAATCATGTACTATGTATTCTTTTGTATCTGTCTACTTTCACTTCTTTTCCTTTTTTACTGCTGAGTAGTGTTCACATTTTTTTTATCCATTCAGCTTTTGATGTGCATTTAAGTTATTTCCATTTGGAGGCTACTATGAATAAAGCTACTATGAAAAATCCTATTTATGTGAAAACGTGTCATTATTACTCCTGAGTAAATTTAAGAGTGGAATGGCTGGTTTTCATGGTAGGTGTATGTTTAATCCTTATGTACACTTAATGTCAAACTTAAATGTTCATAATTTTACATTTTCTGAAGTGATAGTACCATTTTACATTCTCACCAGAGGTATATGAAAGTTCCAGATGCTCCACATCTTCACTTTGGTACAAGCTGTCTTTTAAAATTTACCTATTTTAATGGATGTGTAAGTGGTACCTCATTATTGATTTAATTTGCATTTTGATGACCAATGAAGTTGAGAAACATTCTTTTTTAAAAAACTGATTTGTCTAATCTAGATCTTTTTCATTTGCACATAAATTTTAGTAACTGCTTATCAATTTCACAAATAAAAAAAATCTTCTGGCATTTTGTTTGGGATTTTCCTGAGTTAGCAGATAAATTAGAGAAAAATTGTCACCTTAATTATATTAAGTTCATGAATATGATATGACTCCCCAGTTCTGTAGGTGTCCTTTAGTTTATCCTAGGAACATTCTGTAGTTTTCAGTGTACAGGTCTTGTGTATTTTTGTTAGTTTATTTCTAAATACTTTTAAAGTGCTTTGGTATTGTTTCAAATAGAATTGTTTTTAAATTTCAATTGTTTGCTGCTAGTATATAAAAATAGAATTGATTTTTGTAATGTAACTTTTTATATCACATCCTTGCTAAATTTGTCCATTACTTCAAATAATTTTCTAAATTTTAATAGGCATTTTCTAAATGACAATGTTTATGTTATCTACTAAGTGAGACAGTTTTACTTCCTCCATTTCAATCTGAATGTATTTTTTTCTTGCCTTATTATAATGACCTCAGATATTAGTGTAGTGTTTAATAGAACTGATGAGAATGGAAATTCTTGCTTGTTCCCTATCCTGGAGGAAAAACATTCAGTATTTTATTATTAATTAGTATGTGAGGTTTTTTGAAAATGTCCTTTTAAGATTAAAAAATGTCCTTTTGCTCATTAGTTTCTGAGAGTTTTTATCACTAAGAAGTGTTTAATTACGTCAAAATTTTGGAGAATTTGGGGACATCTATCAAAATGATCATATGATTTTACTCTTTATTTTGTTAGTATGATGAATGAAATTGATTTTTGAATGTCAACCCAACTTTGCCTTTCAGGAATAAGCTCTACTTGATTATTATGACTTGTCTGTTTTAATATTGTTCGACTTTATTTGCTAATATTTAAAAACAGTAATGCGTTGATTTTAATGAGATGTTAATGTTATGTTTATGTTACCTATATATGAATAAACATGTTTATATATAATTGTCAGATTTGGATAGGAAGGTTTTCCTTGTCTCATGACCAAACAAAGGTAGTTCTTCATCTTATATTTTCTGAAAAAGTTAGAATAAAGTTGTTATCTAAAAAAATACTTTATAGCATTTACCAATGAAATCAATCAGTCTAGAATTTTCTTTGTGGAAATTTTTATAACAGATAAAATTGCTTTAATAAATTTAATAAAATTAAGATTTTTCTATTTGTCTTGTATCAATTTTGGTAAGTTGCATTTTTTAAATAAATGTCACCATTGAATCTTAGTTGTCTAATTTGCTGGTATAAATTTTATCATTTTGTTGTCTTATACTTCTAGTGTTTATGAGATTTATAGTGACAATCTCCCACTTATGATTTTGGTGATTTTGTTGTCTCCATTTTTTTCGAAATTAGTCTCTAGGGGTTTAGAAAATTTTTTGATCTTTTTAAAGTCTATTTGTATGTTTTATATTTGATTGACTTGTGCCCTTTTCCTTTTTTTGATTTTATGTATACATTTTTTTCTATCATTTTGAAGTTGAACTTTAGGTCATTAATTTGAGAACTTTTTAAAAATAATATAAGCATTAACACTATAAATTTCCTAAATTCATTGCATTCACTGATTCTATAAATTTTATTATACTGTACTTTTATCATTCTGTTTGTAATACTTTCTCACTTAATTTATAATTTCTTTATTAAATCATTTATTGCCTAGAAGGGTGATGATTTCAATTTTTAAACACTTGGTGATACATATATATATATATATATATTATATATTGAGAGAGAGAAAGAGAGAGAGATTTCTACTTCAATTCTGCTCCTTTAGATAGACAATTTATCTTGTTTGATTTTGATTGCAGCCTGTGGTCTATCTTAATAAATGTACCACATGTACTTGAAAAAAAATGTGTGCCTATAATTACAGAGTATAGTGCTCTATAAATATCAACTAAGTCAAGGTGGTTGTACTTGAAAAAAATGTGTGTCTGTAATTACAGAGTACAGTGCTCTATAAATATCGACTAGGTCAAGGTGGTTGAAAATATTGTTAAAATCATTTGTCTTTACTAAATTTTTGCCTGGTTTTATCCACTGAATGTCAATAATATTAAATTCCCTGATTATGATCGTAGAACAGTTGACTTCATTTAGTTTTGCCAATTTTTGCTTTATGTATTTTGAAACTCTTATTTTGTACATGTATGTTCATAATTGTTACGTCTTCCTAATGAACTGACATCTTTATCATTATGTAATGTCCCTATTTATCTCTGATAATACCCCTTGCCTTAAGCTTTTTTTTTTCTGCTATTAACAGAGCCATTTTAGCCTTCCTATGCTTGATTTTTGTACAGCATATTGTTTTTCTAACCATTTACTCTCACTCTATGTGTCTTTATGTTTAAAGCACATCTCTTCACTTGAGCCCAGGAGTTCAAGATCAGCCTGTGCAACATAGGGAGAACCTGTCCCTACAAAAAAAAGTATAAAAATTAGCTGGGTATAGTGGCTGGTTCCTGTGGTCCTAGCTAATTGGTAGGCTGAAGCAGGAAAATCACCTGAGCCCTGGTGGTTGAGGCTGCAGTGAGCTGTTATCATACCATTACACTCCAGCCTGAGCAACAGAGTGAGACCTTGTCTCAAATAATAAAAAATAAATACATAAATACATAAATAAATGGCATATCCTGTAGATAGCATAATGGAGTTTTTCAATTTTAACTAATCTGACCATCTCTGCCTTTTGAATGTTTAATCCATTAATATTTAATATAATATTGATATGTTTGGAATTAGGTTTAAATTTTATTATTTGCTTCATGCTTATCTCTGTTTTTTTTTCTTTCTCTGTTTACCACTTCCTGCCTTTTTGGGAATATTTGAATATGTATATTTTTCTATTCTTAATTTATCATTGGCTTTTTAGTAGTACTTTTAAAATAATGAGTGGAGGTGGATTTTATTTTTTTATTTCCAATTTTTGTTTTAGGTTCAGGAAGTACACGTGCAGGTCTGCTACATGAATAAATTGCATGTCCTGGGAGTTTGTTGTATGGATTATTTTGACACCCAGGTAATAAGCATAGTAACTGATAGGTAGTTTTTTGATCCTATGAAACAAAACTAAATTTTTACATCTTACTTATGCTCTACAATATGGAACATATTTGAAGTACAGCAACTTTTGTTTCTAAGCTTAAAGAATGGAAATTAAAAGGAACTAAAAACTTGAAGCTTGTCTATATTTTTTTCCTCATTGTAAGAACTTTTTATTTCATATTTTTGTTCTAATGATGTTTGTGCTGCTTGACTAACAATTTCATTCTCCATGAAGTCCAGGCATATACCTTCACTGCAGTTTAAGCCATTAGCAGCAAAAAGGTTATACTATAAAGAAAAATTCAGTTACAAGCACAGATGTCTATGCTAATTAACACAAACAGCAGAATAAACAATCAAAAAGGTAAAATGAGTTTATGTTATTATTCCCAGGAAGAGCATTTTCATTCAGTTCAAGGAAAAATTTTTTATAAGCTGTTTAACTACTTTAGAAGTAAAACATAAGCATACTTGAAGCGCTAGAGACTTTTTCTAATTAATT